>NC_086320.1:315661137-316308637 GCF_036172605.1 Pelobates fuscus | reverse complement strand
TTCATACACATTTGGTGGGAATGTGAGATTGTCAGAAACTTCTGGCAGGAAAGTTTTGTTACTCTTGAAAAATAAATTTCTAAGCCTATTCCTAAATGTCCAGAAAATGCTATTTTACATTTAAATATTGACTCCTTATGTCAGAAGGATTCTACTGTTTATATTCATTTTAAGATAGCGGTAAAGATAATAATAGCTAGAAATTGGAAAAATCCATTACCCTTTTCTTTAGACAAAGTCCTATCTCAAGTTAAGTTTCAATTGGGAATGGAATCCCAACTAGACAAGCTATATGGTAAAGATCTGAAAGCCAAAGATTATAGCACCTTTTGGATAGAAAAGTTATAAAGTGAATATGGTGATTATGGTTGTCCCTGAGTGACAGAATGTCCAGGTCACACTTGGAGACTAAAGGGTGGAAAATTGGCATAGGACTCTAATGTGACTCTGGAACTCTGTAACCAATTGGTAGATCTCCCTCTGCTCTCCACTCGGCATGAAGGTTGATGTATTGTATTTGTACGTATATACCGTACTATGACCTTTTGTTTGATTTCGATTGAACTCCGAATATCATGTTTTATGTAAGCAAGTAAGATTAATGTCTATTTTTGTATGAAAAAAAAATAAAAACTATAAATCATCAAAGGAACAATTCATATGGTAAACCATTTGCCCCCTTTCACATTCCTATGCAATTTACATTACCCCTTCTGTCATCTGACCTTGCAACCAAGTGGCCAATTCATATATGCACTACACAAATTACATTAAATGGCAATATTCTATTGTGCAACAATGAATTATGCACCCTTGGCATGACATAGTGTGTTAATGTAAGGTGAAATAATTCATTAGTAGTAGTATAGTGTTATGATAATGTAGTGTAGTGTTTTAGAGTATTGTAGGAGTTAAAGGAACACTAAGAAACATGCCTTCCTAACACTTTAATGTTAAACTACCTATTTAGTTCCCTGGCTCCCCTTAGATCACTTTGAAAACGTTTTTAACCTAGCTTTTTTCACCTCGGCTGGTCCTGCCTTTGATGATCTTAGCCAATCCAATGCTTTCCCATAGGAACTCATTGGGAGGCTAATGAGAGTGTGTGGTAAAACACCTTTCTGTGCCAATCAGCATCTCCTCATAGAGATGCATTTAATCATCTTCATCTTCATCATCTTCATGCAGCATTGAACTAGGAAGCACCTCTAGTGGCCATTAAGCTATAGTGGTTCTAGTGACTATAGTGTCCCTTTTAAGGGGATCATGTGTATATATATATATATATATATATATATATATACTGATCAGCCGACTTGCCTAATATAGTGTAGGTCCCCTCATGCTGCCAAAACAGCTCTTATGCATCGAGGCATGAACTCCACAAGACCTCTCAACACATCCTGTGGTATCTGGTTCCAAGATATTAGCGGCAGATCTTTTAAGTTCTGCAATCTGTGAGGTGGGGCCTCCATGGACCGGATTTGTTGCTCCAGCACATTCTACATTTTGTTATGTTCCCCAAACCATTACTGAACAATTGATGAGGTGTGGCATAGTGCATTATCCAGGTGAAAGTGGACAGTGCCATCAGGGAACACCATTGTCATGAAAGGGTACATGTTCTGCAAAATCTATAGGTACATGTCAAAGTAACATCCACATGAATGCTGGGATCCAAGGATTCCAAGCATAGCAATGCCCAGAGCATAACACTGCCTCCACCAATATGCCTTCTTCCTATAGTGCATGCTGCTGTCATCATCTCTTCCCCAGGTAAACAACGCACATGCACCCAGCCATCCACCTGATCTAAAAGAAAATGTGATTCATCAGAACAGACAACATTCTTCCATTGCTCCATGGTCCAGTTCTGATGCTCACGTACCCATTGAAGATGCTTTCGGTGGTGAACAGGGGTCATCATGGGTACTCTGACTGGTCTGTGGCTATGTAACCTATATGCAGCCAACATTGATGCAGTGTGTGTTCTGACACTTTTCTATCATAGCCAGCATTAATATTTTCAGCAATTTGAGCTAGAGTAGCTCTTCTGGGTTATTGGACCAGACAGGCTAGCCTTTGCTCCCCATGTACATCAATGAACCTTGGGTGCCCATGACTCTGGTGCCTGTTCACCAGTTGTCCTTTCTTGCACCACTTGTGGTAGACACTAACCACTGCATATCGGGAACATCCCACAAGACTTGTTGTTTTGGAGATGCTCTATCCCAGTTGTCTAGCCATCACTATTAAGCCCTTGTCAAAGTTGCTCAGATCTTTCTTCCAACATGAAATCGAAAAAAACTGACTGTCACTTGCTGCCTAATATGTCCCACCCATTGACCGATGCTATTATAACAAATAATCAATGTTCTTCATCTCACCTGTCAGTGGCTGTTCAGTGTGTGTGTATATATATATGTATATATAGTAGATGATAGAATGAGAGCACTCGCTGGATTTTTCAAACAGTGTATTGACCAAAACAAAGGATCAACGTTTCGACCAACCTTGATAAAGACCGGTTGGTCGAAACATTGATCCTTTGTTTTGGTCAATACACTGTTTGAAAAATCAATCGAGTGCTCTCGTTCTTCCATCTACTATTTATCCTGTGCTGAGCAGCACCGTGGTCACTGTTTATAATTTTTCTACATTTTGGCAGAGTGCAAGACATGGCAACATTTCATTCTTTGTGTGTTATTAGTTTAAGCAGACTGTGGTTGTCTATTGTTGTGACTTAGATGATGATCAGATCACATTTTATGACCAATTTGTGCAGAAATACATAGCATTCCAAAAGGTTAACATACTTTTTCTTGCAACTGTATATATCTACACATTCACACAAGCTTTGATCTCCGGTGTCAGCCTGTCTGACACAGGCCTGTGTCTGACTGCTTACGTGTGACTGTATGTATGTGATTGTATGTGTCTGATTCTGGGCCTCTGACTGTATGCCATTGCCTGTGTGTGTGTGTGTGTGTGTGTGTGTGTGTGATTGTATGTGACTATGTGTGACATAGTTTATATGGGTGACTGTATATGTAACTATGTGAATGTGTAAATGACCGTGTGTGCATAATTGTGTGGTTATTTATGCGATGGTGGTGTGTCATGTTTTTGTGCATGTGTGTATTTGACTGTGTCCAGTTTTGTATGGGAGAATTTGTGACTGCATGTATACATGTGTAAGCATTTTGCTGTGTATGTATATGCAGAAACAAAAAAGGATAAGACATATCCAGAAACAAAAAAGGATAAGACAGTTCAGAAACAGAGAGGTAAACAAACATTTAAATAATCCTTCTCTATGAAAAAACTCACTTTTGTTTTAAAGCACAACTCAAAGCGAGTGAGGAAGGCAATGCTCTGGTTGAGATGTGTGTTACCAAGGGAATTCATAAAAGTGTTGATTTCTCTTGGCTTTTTGGATAAATCATTAAGAACATGCTGTCAATACCTCAAGATTTAAGGGTTTGGAGTATCCCTTTAAATGTCTCATATTAACCCCAGAAGACTTTTGAACTGCTCCATTACTCTGAACTCACTTTCTCATAACCTCCATATTTTTCTCTCCCCATTGTCCTGGAAAACTCATCTTTTTACAGATAACTCTAATATTCCCAGCATTCCATTTCTTATAGTATCAATAATCTAGCCAGCACGCTGCTTTTGATTTTAACCCCTTAAGACCGCAGCCCAGGGCCGTCTATAATATGAATAGGACCCTGGGCAAAGAATTTTGTTGGGCCCCCTTGGCCCTGCGACTCTCTCAATCCACCAACCCCCCAATTACGCCCAACCCCCAATCACACTGACATATTGACACATACACACACAGACAGACATATTAAAACATTCACAGATACATACTGACACACACATACACTGACACACAAATATATACTGGCAGACATATTGACACACATTCAGACATACTGACATACACACAGACGCACATACATACACACACAGACACATACACTGACAGATATACTGACACACATACAGACACATACACTGACAGATATATTGACACACACACACACAGACATGCTGACACACACAGGCATACTGACATACACACAGACACACTGACACACACACAGGCATACTGACATACACACAGACATACTGACACACAGACATACACACATACAGTGACAGATGTACTGACACACACACATACACTGACAGAAATACTGACACACACACACTGACAGAAGTATTGACACACACACAGACATGCTGACACACACACACTGACAGAAGTATTGACACACACACAGACATGCTGACACACACAGGCATACTGATATACGCACACAGACACACTGAAACACAGACAGACATACTGACACACACACAGACAGAAATACTGACACACACAGACATACTGACACACACACAGACAGAAATACTGACACACACACACAAACATACTAACATACATTTAGCCACCCTCCAACCACCCTTACCTTTTCTGGAGGGTGGTTTCCCTGGAGTCCAGTGGCAGGCTGCGGCAGTTGGGAGTTCCACTCTGAAACTCCCCTCCTCCCTGCCTTTCTCCTCCTGTGCGGCTCTAATCTCCGGTGGGAGGAAGTGACGCGCGGCACTCACTTCCTCCCAGCCGGCTGCCGAACAGGAAGGGGCCCGGACTGGGCCCCTGCTGGCACATGCCCACCGGGTGGCCCTTTGTGCATGGGCCACCCGGGGGCCCACTTTAGCATGCGGGATGTTGCGGCTCTGTGCAGCCGCACTGCCGGGTCCAAGGGGGGCTGCGCAAATCGCGGGGCCCACGGAGCAGCTGCTCTGGGGCCCCCCAGGAGCAACTGGGCCCGGGGCAGCTGCCCCGTTTGCCCCGCGCTAAAGACGGCCCTGCCGCAGCCAAATGTACAAGTTGTGATCAAAACAAAACGTAAACAAAACCTGGCATTTGCTCTATATCTGTCCAACCATAATTCACCTCTTTCATATTAAATGCACCCCCCTTATTATATATCATTTTATTCAGGGGAAACAGGGCTTTCATTTAATATCAACTATTTAGCTATGAAACATAATTTAATATGAAAAAAATGGGAGAAAATAAGAAATGTTGTTATTTTTTTAGTTCTACATGACATTTTAACTGCCAATGTCATAATACTGTTTGCTTTTACTGCAATAAAATACACATATTTGTATTCAGTAAAGTCTCACGTGTAAAACAGTATCCCCTATGTACAGGTTTTATAGTGTTTTGGTTACAGGGTAAAATATAGCACGTTACATTTGAAATTGAAATTCGCCAGATTGGTTACGTTGCCTTTGAAACTGTATAATAGACCAGGAATTAAATTTACACCCATAATGGCATACCATTTGCAATAGTAGACAACCCAAGGTATTGCAAATGTGGTATGTCCAGTCTTTTTTAGTAGCCATTTGGTCACAAACACTGGCCAAAGTTAGCGTTAGTATTTGTTTGTGTGTGAAAAATGCAAAAAACTCCAATTTTGGCCAGTGTTTGTGGCCAAACTTAGATCATATATATATATATATAATATATATATATGATCTAAGTATATAATTTTTTTTTTACACTGTTTCAACTTATATTTTATTTTATTTCAGCCAGCAGGGGGACTAACTGTCATTACAGTTAGTCCCCCTGCTGGCAATGCAGCAGGCAGCTATCCCGGCCATGTGATTGTGAGGTCCTCGCAAGGACCTCACTCTCACATGGCTGGGGGGGCTGCTGGAGGGCGGACGTGCCGCGGGGGGCTCGCTGGGAGTCCCCCCAACCGCGATCGCCGGCGTGGGATCGCCGGCGACCGGGTAAGTAAAAAAAAAAACGGAGGGCGTACAATTACGCCCGGCGGCATTTAGAGCCGCTTAAAAAAATACGTAATTGTACGCCCTCTGGTCTTAAAGGGTTAATGTGAGATAGTCACTATATGTACCTTGTGATTTTTTTTCTTTTCTCCTCAGACCTCAATGGCCTCAATTTTTATTATTGTTGGATAAGCTTTCCAAATGATTTAATATTTTTGGATAAATGTTTAAAAAAAAAATTTCAACATATTAAAAAATATATCATATATAAGAATATATATATATTTATATATATTTATATCAATAAATATTAAAATCACAAAATTGAAATATTTTGTGAATAATAAATAATTTCTAAAAGCGTTTATCCAAATATATATTAAATAATTTGGAAAACTTACCAACAATATTAAATCGAGGCCTATGTTATTAGATCTGTAATAATGAATATAACCCCTGTCACCTATCTGGCAGTAATTCACTCATATCCACAGGGCCAACTGCTGTAAAAATTACCAATATCAAATTACCTTCATCTGCTCTCGCTCAGGATCACTAAGCACAACCTGTACCATAAATTGTTAATCAGCAAGGTCTGAGTAAGAAGGTTGCATTGTAACTTGCTAACTTAACAAAACCCAAGGAACAAAGGCTAAACTATGATTTATTAATATTGTCAAGTAACAAATTAGCCAAAGAAAAGGACTAAAAATAAATCTGCAGGTAGGGTTATATAGACTTAGATCCATGTCTCTATTCACTATATATAGATAGATAGATAGATAGATAGATAGATTATGAAGAAAGGTGAGCACTTACGGTCTTTAGAAGAATTTAAAACGTGTGAGTTTATTGAAGATTCATTAAAAAGATATATATATTTTGGGGGGAAAAAATATATATATATATATTTTTTTTTTTGCCAGGTGGTACAAGACATAATAAGCATTGCAACCTAAAATGCCATCAAGACTGTTGCATGCATACAGAATAAAAAATGAAACACCCCATTTATAGGTTATCAAACAGCTAGAATTTTATTAAAGACACAAAGGCTCCTATTATGCATACCTCTTTCTTTAATTCCCTCAGCAGCAAAGATAAGGGAAGAATATAAATATATAAAAATGAGAAGAAAAACTAGCCGCGGCCTGCTAACGGCAAAGGGAGGGTGTCGCGCACACCAATACCCTCGCGGTCAGTCATGCCTGCACGTGCACGAGAGAGCCACAGCCGACACGAGGGGAGGCCGCTGTTGCCCACGAGTAGGGGTACGCTTAGTAGCCCACCAGAAGGCCACCCATGGTACTTGGTGTGGGAGGCCCGGCAGGGCACCCGATTGGCCGGGAGAAACCCCAGGCATGGGGCACACCACACAGACACACCAGTAGTAGTAAAACAGAATATGTAAAATTCTATAAAGGTAAATTAAAAAACAATAATTATAACAAGCAAGTGAGAGTACTAATCTGGTCTGAGGGAGCAGCAAATTAAGAGGAGGATCTTGGGAAACAAGCCTTTTATAGTCTCTTGGTTGGTTGATTGGTTGCTTGTGTTACTATACAGTTTTTTTTTCTCATTTTGATATATTTATATTCCTCTCTCTCTCTATGCTGCTGAGGGAATTAAAGAAATAGTTATGCATAATACTCGCCTCTGTGTCTTTAATAAAATCATGACTTTACGTCATGTTAATAGTAAAATCTGGGGGGGCGGATCTGCTCCCGTAACTAACCCGACCTAAAGCCGATTTTTGACAAGCGGAGGCCGCGATCAGACTCATGGTGGAACCCAATCGATAGGGGAGACCGAGACCTGTGAGGAGACACCACGTACGTGGATTTTGAAACCGGGTCAGTGCTCCCTGATGTTGCGGCCTACAAGCATGGCGGCGGTGGGGGAGACGGCCGCTCTCCCGCCGTCCACAAGTACAGCAAGGCAGAGCTTGAGTCCCCGTTCCCCCCCTATGGACCGGCGGGGGTTATCCCAGTCCCTACCAAGCTGACACACACAACCTATCGGACTGCAGCTGCCCAATCAAGCCTGGGCTCCGCATGCTCCGGGCCTGACAACATGGCGGACGCAGTCCACCTCACGAGACCAGTGCCCACAAACCCGCAGCCCACAAGCCTGGACCTGATATTCCAGCAATTCTGGGACAGGTGGGAGCAACTCCTCACAAGACCCTTCTTATTACACGAAGGCCCATCAGGGGAAACAGGGAAGCAGAGGGAGAGCGGGCCTATTCCGGGCACTACACACCCTCCTACCCGAGCAACGACCACTGACCGCTCACTCGGGCCGAGGGTCAAAAGGAGGTTACCTCCACGGCATCGGCCACATCGCCGGAGACCCGATCGCCGCTGGTGGCGCCGAACCACCAGGGCTCTCCGTGGCGCCCATGCAGGGGAAAACTCTGCCTCTACGAGCACCCGAGTTTGTGGCACCAAGATGCAGACCCCACATAGGGCCTGGGACCAGGCGGAGGTCTTCACATCCTCGCAATACCCTTCAAGCATCAACCTCCACAAAGCCGCGTGAAGGGATCGGCTGAGGAAGTGGGCCGTGACCGGAGACCAGGCCAGGGGCTGTGCACTCCATCTGTACTGACTCACAAGGTTTACGGCACCGCAACTGTCCGGCAACGCAAGACCCTTATAAGCGGACACCCCAAGGACTCTATAGATGCAAGATTTCCATGGACTAAGTGTTAAACTAGTCCCCCCTGGGGATTCCCATGACTACAGAACTCCCAGACCCAGCGATGCTTGCGTGTCCCAGGGTGACAACTAGTCAGACTTTTAACTACCACAGTCATGCAATACCTGTACATCTGTTTAGCATAGAAACATTATTTCAAGCATTTTTAGTATGATTTAGTTTATTACTTAAAATCTTATTTCTAGTATGTACTACTAGTCTCAATACCGAGCCTTTCCTGTGACCTTCACACATGTTAATCTACATGTTTCAGCACTGGGCATAGCCTACATGTTCAATACCTACTAACTGGCTTTACATAGCTACTTGGATAAAGCGACTTACTTTAATATATAAAATGAAACAGCCCCGCATAGGAGAATATATATTGTTGTTTTCTTTCTGCTTAATTACTCTAGCATGCCATGTTCTATAAGATCTTGTAATTGCATGTACAACCACAGCCTATATTATACTATATTGGTCATCTACTGTAACCTAGCCTGAAATCGCTGGTCTAGCCTGTGATGGAGTAATCCTACCAATACCTCTGCAGAAAGCTAACCCCCTGTAAACATACCCCACTAAGTGCTGTGCCCCGTTAATCGCATGGGCTACATGCTGTTTCCCTGCAGATTTTTAAGGCTCGACTGTACCCAATAATGGGACCTCACCTGCATCTACCGGTTTAACCAGTATAGTAATACACTGTTGTGACATTCAACGCAACTTAAGCGACTATATCATGCCTGCCCATTGATATACCTTATAACAAGACAGATCGCCTTACCGCATTTGAACAGGCATATATGTCTATTGACACAAGTCTGTTGCCCTAACGTGCCTTACCACCTCAGATACGCTACATCAACCTATACTGTGGTGGAATCTCGGTAAAAATAAATTTAGTAGGCCGAGATTACCACGTGGCATGTGTACGTGCATATGCTGACGTATCGATCAGTTGGTTGCACGAGGCAAGATACGATCAGTAGTGTACGGAGCATGTGCAAGAATACAGGATGTAGTATTCCCCTCCTCCATTGTGCTGGACAAGCCATGCGGTCAAGCAGGAAGTTAATTCTTATTTGTATTGATTGGTCAAGAGAATGTGCGGGTGGAGCTTAATATGGGAGGAGTTATGTGCCTATATAAGGAGCCTGCACTATTGTCCGGGGCTCAGAACTTGCTGTATTTTGGTGACATTAGTCCCTCTGAGTCCCGATCGGTGATCCAATAAAGAATCTCTTCCTTCCTGAAGAAACCTGTGTCCATCTCTCTGTGCTTGGCTTCCGTCAGTTTCTCCGGTATCAATACTACTTTAACTTTATTTGCCTACAACTATGCACCTACTTTTTGCTGTGTTAATTAGTTAGCATGTTACCATTCGGATCATATGATCCATAACTTGTACTTTCAAACTCTAGGTCAACGACAAAACTTTAAAAAACAAACAACCTGTCTAGCTTGTATAGTACTACTGTTGTAACGTTCATAAAATGAGGCCGTCTTACCCGGGATTACATGCAACAATTGTACAATCAGTTATGCATTCCGTCCGTATTTCATGCATTAACCCCTTGTTTTATTTTCTGTACTGACCCATCTTATGCCTCAATAAAAACATTGACAAAAAATAAATAAATTGTAAAATCTGGGAATTATGCAAGTATTCAAGAAGCACTAGATATGTAGGCTAGTTGGCATTGTGGCAGAATATAAACTTAGTTATTCTGACTAATCCTGTATTGCTCACTAAGGACTAGGCCATGGCTTCAAGGGGAGGTACATGACATGACAAGCATTATGACAGAAAATGCCTTTAAAACTGTTGCATACAAATAATAGGGAGTGGAAAACAATGGATAGACTAAGCACCCAACTTTTGTTTGGTTATAAAATAGCTAGAATTATAATTAAGCTAGTAGTCAAAAAACACTAGATATATAGGTAGTTTGCAATATGGCAGAATATAAACATGGTTAGTGTAACAAATCCTGTATCCTGTATTGCCTGCTAGGGCCTAAGCGATGGCTCCAAGGGGAGGTAACAGACCTCTTACCTATAGGGGTACGGGGTGGGTGGTGATTATTTCATATACTTAGCGCAATAATACACATCCAGAGTCTGCCACCCCACGTATCTTAATATTTTTATATCTTCCTCTGTCCTTAAGTTGGTCCACTCGATTGGAGAGGTGTGATTGTGTGGACTGTAGCTCTTGTATTTTCTCACCTACAGTAGCTGGGCCTTGCAAGAGGTTGAGCATATCTTTCACTGATGCTTGTACTCTTGCACCTCTGCCTTCACGATGGGCCGGCCAAGTCAGCAAAAAACATATTCTGGATATGCAAGTTTTGTAGATCTCGTTTAGTGGCTGGAACATCTCCCTGCAATGCTGTTGGGACCTCAGTCACTTGGATCTCCTCTGTCTGTGGAGCTCGAGGTGCCTCAGGTGGCACCAGTGCCATCTCTCTTGCTTGGGCTGTGGAGGTTAGCATTTGCCCAATGTCCTGGTTCTCCCTGGAGGTAGTGGGGCTATTCACTGTATTAAATGAAGAACAGCAAAACATCCGTAAAGATATATCATATATAATAATTATTTTATTAATATAATTATGATAAAATCATATAATTATCTGAGTCTAAATTTGAAGCAGAAATGCAGAACAGGTAGTTCATCAATAATAAAACAAAAACAGTGGCCAAGTGAGCAGAAAACATATTCTGGATATGCGTGAGTAAGATTTTGAATATCTATCTTAGTGGCTGGAGCATCTCTCTCCAATGTTGTTGGGACCTCCATCACTCGGTGTCACAAATGCACCCTACTCCAAAAGTGCATGTGATTTGGTCTTCACTATTTGTCTGCAATAGACTGGAAATATTGATAAAAATCGCCCTTAACACCACCCACACTTACATAAAAAATATATATAGTATAAAAATACATAATCTCATAAAGCTGCAACCACCAAGACAATTTATAAATGGGGTGCCTTGGTTCCCCAATCAAGTTAGACTAAAAACCCACAAAATCCAATTTAACACAATGTCTATGTGATTTCAAAATACTTATAAATTGATCTAATCAGGTAATGTGGGTTTTTACCAGACAAATGCAGAACCTAATAAAGAAATATTTATTATGAACAAACAATTGTCACAGTGCATATAAAAAAAACAGATGACAAACAAATTATTTACATCAACAACAATTAAAAAAAAGAGAACATAACTACTCACTTAGATTGTAAAGTAACAGTATTTTCTGCCCGGGAGTCTCCAGCAAGTAAAGATGGCAACTTACTAAAAATTAGATCTGGCCCCAAGTAAGCACACTTAACATTTGCCCATCAATTAGATGTTTACCTCCTGTATTCATCTCAGGTTTCCAAGCAAGCCCAGGGGTGGGATAGGTGGAGGGGAAAGGCGTACATATAGGAACAATTAGTGAAGTCCCCCTTATATTTCAGACTAACATCAATCAAAATAAATCTTTTGATTTAATTTCCTCTTTTGTGCATGCCACAGAAATAAAAATTGCATCTATGAATGTGTTGCAGGCTTTCAATTCCATACATATGTCACACTTCCTACTTATGACCTAATATAGACAGAAGGAAAGAAAATGGGAAAAAGGAGAACCGCCCACTAAAAATGGGTGGAGTCCATTCCCACTTCTAACTACTCCCTTAGGTAGAGGGTCACATAAGTATGGTAATAAACCTTTATTAATAGTAATTGGTAAGCAAGTTTACCTGACAAAAATAAATATTACATTTTAATAGTAAATGTACCCTAGCAAAAGTGTTCAAGTAATTGGTAAACAAATTCACCCGAAAAAAATAAATAAAAAAATAATAAATAATGTTGAACACACCCTAACAAAAGTGTTTAAAGTGAAAGATGCAAAACCACCTATTAAAAACCTGGAAATGTTCCCATATAGGTACCCATATATGTTATAGGGAGCAGGGATGGATAGGAGTGCAGAGACCTAAAAAAAAGGATCAAAATGACCAGCATCCCCCTATTTAGGGGAGGTGGATGCTGGTCATTTTGATCCTTTTTTTAGGTCTCTGCACTCCTATCCATCCCTGCTCCCTATAACATATATGGGTACCTATATGGGAACATTTCCAGGTTTTTAATAGGTGGTTTTGCATTTTTCACTTTAAACACTTTTGTTAGGGTGTGTTCAACATTATTTATTATTTTTTAATTTATTTTTTTTCGGGTGAATTTGTTTACCAATTACTTGAACACTTTTGCTAGGGTACATTTACTATTAAAATTTAATATTTATTTTTGTCAGGTAAACTTGCTTACCAATTACTATTAATAAAGGTTTATTACCATACTTATGTGACCCTCTACCTAAGGGAGTAGTTAGAAGTGGGAATGGACTCCACCCATTTTTAGTGGGCGGTTCTCCTTTTTCCCATTTTCTTTCCTTCTGTCTATTTTGTCTACCCGGGGTTAAGCCCCTACTACTCCCTGTAACCTTGCCGAGATTTAGATGTGACTCACCTTACATCCTTAATCTCTTCTTTTTCTTTTGTTATGACCTAATATAGTGGACTTCAAAATTCCTTCCAAAAGGCTTATGCTTCGCTAGCCATATTTATACTTTTTATTGTATTGTTTGTTTTGTCCTTTCTGGATATGCACAACATGTGGAATGGTTATTCATCTGTGTGTTATTAATGTTTCTTTTGGAAAAGGACACAGTTTCAAAAGCTTGTCTTACCCTTAAGGACACAAGCCATTTTTACATTTTTGGCTGTTTCTGTTCAACCGCAATTTGCATCTCTCTCATTTATTGCACCAACACATATTATATACCGTTTTTTTTAGAGGGCAAAAAGGGCTTTAATTCGATACCTCAATAAATTCCTATTAATTATAAAAATAAATGCCAAAAAACATTTTTCCACAGTTTTGGCAATAATAGCGTGTGCATAATATGTCCAGCTTAGGAAAAGTAATTCTAAATAAATTAATTTATACGTAATATGTATAGGATTTCAGCTTATTTTGAAAGTTACAGGTCACAAAATACAAGGTCTAAAATAAAATTTCAATGTGAAACAATTTTAGAAGTTGGTATGTTTGCCTTGTAAGTTTAGTAGCCATCACAGAAAACAAAATTGCAACACAAAGTATAAAAGTATATATTTATATAAAGTAGACATCACAGGCTATATACCTAAGGTTATTTTGACACTTTTTACGTAGCCATTTAATCGCCAATCTCTTCTAAATATTGGAGTAAAATTGTGTTTTTTCTCTATTTTGGCATATACACATATAACAAGGTTTTTGTAATATGTATTTCGTAAAGCTGGTCTGTGCTATTCCTGCACACTTTACTGTGTTCAGCTACATCTGCTGAGTATAATCATACCCCCATTGTAAGCCTTTGGCACTATTCTGTGAAGCTACAATGCCATATAAGAAACAAGGCTATTACAGTTTCTATAGTTAGAATTTTCATAGGTGGATTTAATGAGCCTATGTCTCATTTTGGGGTATTATAGCAGTTTGACTGTTCAAATAACCCCACAAAGGGCTTTCATTTGATAAAGCAGAAACCCCAGGGTATCTTATAAAGCGTATATTGTGCCTTAACTTGTCACCATTTTTCACCAATTTATGTCAGTTTGTGGTGAGGGAAAAAATTGCATTTTTACATACATGGTGAGAGCACACAAATGTAAATAAAGATTGTTTCAGTTTTAAAAATCCTGTAACTATATAAAATCAGGAGAAAAACATAGGGTAATAATGTTTAAAATAATTGTGAAATGTGAACAAATTGTTAAACTCACATATTCCTGAGTCCCTTTAAAGCTGACTCAGACTAGAAGCGTTGAATGGATAAAAGGTGGTGGTAGCTGAATTAAAAAAACGCCAACTGTTAACTTCCTTTCTTTAAAATGCCCAGGATGCAGGTTCTCTTTAAAAAAGGTTTTTATTTGTACAAAACAGCAGCAAAGAATTTTTTCAAATAGCAGCAAGTCCACTCTCCTCACACTGACGCGTTTCAGCCAAAGCTTTTTTCAAAGTGGACTTGCTGCCATTTGAAAAAATTATTTGCTGCTGTTTTGTACAAATAAAAACCTTTTTTAAGGTCATAAAATCCCCCAACTTATGCTCAGTTCCATCTTCAGAGTAAAACAATATGCCCAATGTATGACCTAGACACTATTTTGTGAAGTTACAGTGCTGTAAAAGAGAAGGGACAAGTTCATGCTTTTAAGTGTGAATTTTTATGGAGGGTTTTGATGTATCCGTGTGAACACTTTTGCAGGCTACATTTTACACCTACACCATAAAGGCATACCATTTCTTAAAGAAGGGATCCCAGGGTATTTCAAAAGGCATATTTTGAACCTTAGAGTGGGAGAATTTTTCCGCTAGCTTGTACCAAGTGTTGTGGTAGTAAGCATATTTCTGCCTTTTTGACACACAAATTGAGTTTGCACATTATATTTTGCAAACCTTCTGTGTGCTACGGCTGTATAATACTTCATATGTTGCTCAGCTATCTCGTCTGAGTACAATAATACCACCGTATGTACCTTTGCCTGGTATATGTGGACATTGAAGGGGCACATTTGAGACACAGCCATTACAGTTTTTTCAAACTTTGAATTTTTATGCTGTGTCCATGTGCTATTTTAGCAGGCTACATATTCCAACTACACCAGAAAGGCATACCATTTCTTAAAGAAGACATCCCAGGGGACATGTTTGAGATGACTGAATATTACCCAAAACCAAAGTAAAATCTGTGTTGATCATGTAGTTTTGGCCATTTGAACCAGTTGTAACCCTGGTACTGTCTGATTTATTTGTAATTTGAGCGCATTTGAGAGAGGCCGTGGCTACCACTTGATAAAGTAAGGGTTCTCTCCCTTTTTAAAATATAACGCTAAGCACACTTATCACACTATGTACACATTTCTATTTCTTTAAGATGTATGCTGCTATTAATCTGTGAAGAATATCTTCAAGTCTTCGTTCTGTTGACTCTGGAAGGTTTCTTGCAAGGGTATTCAAAGATATCTATAATCAAGGACATAGTGGGTTCTTAGATTCTGTTTTCCTTTAATAAATAATTTGCTTCAAACATTACTTGTTTGCCTCAGGGACTGGCTTTGATGTACTTCATTGCTACAAACTTGTAGAATGATTACTGTGGAGCTCTGTTAATCATACCAAAAATATGGAGCTCTTAGAAAAAAGGTACATTAGGACAGAAAGAAGGGACATCTTTGTGCCCAACATAGAGACTAACCCTCCTAAATAGGGACAGTTTGCAGGTATGGTATACTTTATTTTATTGGTATTTTTGGGTAATCTCTGCCTTTTTTCATTTTTGAATTTATTTTGTATTTTACCTGTACGTAATTCCTTGTAATTCCCCCATCCTCCCCTATGTCTTTGTTTAGAACATCCAACAAAGGTAGGTTTTGTATTGGTGATAATCACATTAGGAGTTCATGCTTAATTATTTTACCGCAATCCATCTGGAGTGCATTGTTCCACTTATCAATATTCAATAACTTCATCACATGTTCCAAGATTAGACTGTCATTTCTTTTACTTATCTCAGCATAGTAACGTACCTTATATCATGTCACTGATAGCTTTAAACAACTTACATTTTTACACATTTCCTTGTTTTTGATATGGACATTTTAATTGCCATATAGACTGAAAATTCACTGGTAGAAAGTAAAGATCAGTGAGAGAAAGAAAGGGTAAATCCATACAAATATAGATAAGGCTTATCAAGCAGTAAATCTTGGGCAGAGTCTGGCGACTGTTCTCCGAGGGGAACCTGCTTTCTTTGCAAAAATGCAGAGGCTAAAAATTTTTATAACAGTGGATTCCCAAGAATAAGTAATAAAATTAAATAATAAAGGTGAAAGTTTAGTTTCCCTGTTCACCTTTCAATTGATTCACGTGGCAACACTTTCGCGGTTATTCATTAAGGGGAGAACTGCTGGGAATTCAAAGTAAATTTCAAATTTAAGGCCAAAAGAGCGGAGACTGGATGCATAGCTGAATCTGAGAATTTTTCCAGTTTGGATATTTTGAGACTATATTTGAAATTCTATTTGAATTGGCTTTCAGTTCACGGCAGTTCTCACTTTAGTGAACATTCATGTAAGTATACTGCTCCTGCAGGTAGAAAGATAACTTGCACAGTGTTAGACTAAATTGTTCAATTTAAATCAAAAGAGCTGATTACAACTTTCTATTCTATCACAAATTTAAAAAAAAAAAAGATTGTTTCAATTGTTCATGTACATTAGAACTCAAGTTAAGAGAGACATTGTACTGTCCAAAAAAAATTAAAATCACTGTTTAGTAGATATTCCCCAATTAAAACTTGCATGCATTTAATTATGGTTTTTTTTCATTGAGGGCATATTTAAACATGGCTTGCAAAAGCTGCAGTTCTCGTCTGAAGTCATTGCTGGGAAGAGGGGGATTGGGAGGCATGGATATGGTGGCAAAAGCAGACGTGTCTCACAGTCATATCAGTCCTTTCTTTGAAGCAGCAGCCATTTGCACAGTTTATGAAATATATAAGCTCTGTGACCTCACAGATGCAGCTACCCAACCCCCTTATCTTACAGTTTCTTGTATGCATTGCATTCAGGCCTCTTGGCATGCATGTGTCTGCTTCTGGTAGCTAGTATGTTATTCCATGCCTCCTCAATGTCCCTATTTAGGAGTCACATTTCCTATTTTGGGCCCAAGTTCATTGCAAAGTTAGTGGTAATATTTTATAGAGATTCTTTTCAAGTAATGATTTTTAAATGGTATTTTACATTCAGGGACAAGCTGACAGTGGCCTTGGCACCCCGGTCAAAATTAGGACAATATACACAGAGACGAATATACACCATGCCACCGGACCACCAGGGAATGGAATCTCCCCCCTCCCTCAACCAGGTAAGAAGCAGGGAGGGGGGAATAACATTTATTACATTTAAAGTGTGTGTGTGGGGGGGGGGGGGCATTTGCACAACATGCATACACTAGTACAACACACACTCTGCATTCATTACACTGACACACACACTGCATTCATTACACTGAACACTCACTCTGCATTCATTACACACTAACACACACACTCTGCATTCACTACACTGACACACAATCTGCATTCACTACACAATAACACACACTCTGCATTCACTACACTGACACACACTCTGCATTCACTACACTGACACACACTCTGCATTCACTACACTGACACACACTCTGCATTCATTACACTGACACACACTCTGCATTCATTACACTGACACACACTCTGCATTCATTACACACTAAAACACACTTTGCATTCACTACACTGACACACACGACACTCTGCATTCATTACACGGACACACACAACACTCTGCATTCATTACACACTAACACACACACTCTGCATTCACTACAATGACACACACTCTGAATTCATTACACTGACACACACAACACTATGCATTAATTAAATTGACACACACTCTGCATTCATTACACTGACACACACACTGTGCATTCACTACACTGACACACACTCTGCATTAATTACACTGACACACACTCTGCATTAATTACACTGACACACACTCTGCATTAATTACACTGACACACACTCTGCATTAATTACACTGACACACACTCTGCATTCACTACACTGACACACACTCTGCATTCACTACACTGACACACACTCTGCATTCACTACACTGACACACACTCTGCATTCACTACACTGACACACACTCTGCATTCACTACACTGACACACACTCTGCATTCACTACACTGACACACACTCTGCATTCACTACACTGACACACACGACACTCTGCATTCATTACACGGACACACACGACACTCTGCATTCATTACACGGACACACACAACACTCTGCATTCATTACACGGACACACACAACACTCTGCATTCATTACACACTAACACACACACTCTGCATTCACTACAATGACACACTCTGAATTCATTACACTGACACACACAACACTATGCATTAATTAAATTGACACACACTCTGCATTCATTACACTGACACACACACTGTGCATTCACTACACTGACACACACTCTGCATTCACTACACTGACACACACTCTGCATTCACTACACTGACACACACTCTGCATTCACTACACTGACACACACTCTGCATTCACTACACTGACACACACTCTGCATTCACTACACTGACACACACTCTGCATTCACTACACTGACACACACTCTGCATTCACTACACTGACACACACTCTGCATTCACTACACTAACACACACACACACTGCATTCATTACACTGACACACACTCTTCATTCATTACACTAACACACACTCTACATTCACTACACTAACATACACTCTGCATTAACTACACTGACACACACTCTGCATTCACTACACTGACACACACTCTGCATTCACTACACTGACACACACTCTGCATTCACTACACTGACACACACTCTGCATTCACTACACTGACACACACTCTGCATTCACTACACTAACACACACACACTCTGCATTCATTACACTGACACACACTCTTCATTCATTACACTAACACACACTCTACATTCACTACACTAACATACACTCTACATTCACTACACTAACATACACTCTGCATTAACTACAGGACAGTAGGTTCCAGAGAAATGCTATGTTTACAGCTATAAGTTTGCCCTCTGTGGCTGTCTAACAGACAGGCTTTAGAGGGCTTCCGGAATCCAAAAGGACTTTTTGGTCCGTTATCTGACTCTGGACGTCCTCACGGACCTCCAGAGTCAGATTTTCCCCATAGGAAAGCATTGAATAATGCTTTCATATGGGGAGAGCTAATGCGCGCGCGACCGTTGTCGCACATGCCCATTAGGTCTCCCCCGCTGGCTGACTTCAGCAGGGGAGGAGCGTGGGCGGAGACTGACCCAGCGCTGAGGGACATCGGCGCTGGATTCAGGTAAGTGGCTGAAGGAGGGGGCACTCCAGGAGCCTCTAGTGCCAGGAAAACGAGTTTGTTTTCCCGGCACTATTGGAACCCTTTAAGTCTCAGATAGGTGTTTAGAGGAGCGAGGCTCGAGTGATGAGTAGGCCTTCCTTTTGATCAAGTTCCTTTTGTTGTTCACCCATCTAGACTGAAAAACCCCATTGCATCATCCACACAGACAGGAGACAGACCGCAGGCTGAGGCATTTTAACATCAAAGCCTTCTGTTTCTCCCCATCAAGGAAGGACTGGGTCACTATGAGCCTCCAAGTCCGTTGCTTGAAGATGCTTGAAGAAGCCAGCCGGTTAACTGACCTGAGGCTGGTTGGGTGCCCTGTTTTGCGCTACTTCCAATGCCCTCAATATGTGCAGCGTGTGTGTTCCTGACTCGGGTATAGGCTCCAACTGCTTATGTTATGGGTCTCCCTCGTATATGGCTGACTCCATTGTGCTGTCTATTGCCACTTCGGCTCTTTTTTTTTTTTTTTAATTCTTTATTTTTCCGTGCATAAGTTTAAACATTACAATCAGTCATGTCATGCCACAACGGCAGGAACATGCTTGGAGGAAACAGTGCATAACAGTTGTGGCAAAGAAATTAAATGCACATATATTTTTTTTTAAACTAAACGGTTATTTAGCAGAGTAGGTTTGAATAAAATAGAGTAAAGTCAAGCAAAACAAAGTTGCTAAATGTTGAACATTACTAGGTCGCTTATTTCAGAGTAGGTATAATGTAAACACGCTTTAAAGCAGTATCTTGATACAATACATTGCCTAGAGACATTATGCTGTGATTGTTTAGGCTAGGAGGCCTTGCTTACACCATAAGGTAACATTACTATTCTCCCTAAGTTTTATCGCTAAATACAGCAGTAAATCACCAGGCATTAAACCGCTGGGGACAAGTCCAGTCCCAAATATCAGCTCGATCACCGTTAAAGGTAATATTGTAAATAAACCGTTGACCCCTATGGCTATATTCCTGTAATCGTTGTTGCAGTACGTTGATTACCACAAGACATCCCTCGGTCGCCTCATTAAAGTGCAGATGCTCCTTGGGTTGAGCCATGCGGCCCTATGGCCAATGCATAGCATGATATGCAGACAGATATATGATATGCAGTTATCTAGTAGTAGGGAACCCTTCTCATGTGCCTACAGGTTTAAGCTTTATGTTATGCCGGGGCTCGTGATGTATTTGCATGCTATGGGTAAGCTTTATTCTAAACGGTAAGCTGTTTCCGCACGCTGCGTGTCAAGGGCTAATATTGGCCGCCTAAAAGAAAAGAGAAAGATAAAACTGGGGGGAAAATAACGTTTTCAACTGAGTTTCGTGGTAGTTCATGTGGGGCATATGAGGCTGGGTTACAGCGAGTACTATGCCTGGTATTGAGTCCAAGTTTCTGCTGGATCAGCCGATGCCGTGTTGGGGCTGAGAGTGTGCTCCCTGCGTTGGTCGGTGTATTTGGTGCGATCTTCCCGGTGTGCGGAAGCCTGGCATCTCTGGGTCTCGTAGGTATGCGCTGGGCGGTGAATCAACTCTCCGTTTTGCGGTTGTGCT
The DNA here is from genome assembly GCF_036172605.1 of Pelobates fuscus. Taxonomy (NCBI): domain Eukaryota; kingdom Metazoa; phylum Chordata; class Amphibia; order Anura; family Pelobatidae; genus Pelobates; species Pelobates fuscus. Next base: position 316,287,482 of record NC_086320.1, on the reverse strand, counting down.
GTGGAGGGATGGATGTGACCCTTGCTGGGCGTCAGCTTTTGGAGCTGGTGAGTAGCTTGTGTGGGAAGCCAACTTAGCCGTCGTGTTCTCTCGAGTGTGGGGGCCATTGTATTTGCCCATGCAGTATGGCGTTGTTTCCCGCCGTTGGGCTTGATGGTGTTTGCTGGGTCTGGTTGCTTGTCTGGGTGCTTGTAGGAGATACCTGTAATGGCGCCGCCTGGTCACTGGACGGATCCATTTGGACACTAATTTCACTGCCACATGGTAAGCCATTCCGTGATCGCTCAGCATTGACCAGAAGTGCGCACAAAGTCGATCGAAGTCCCCGAGGGGGTTCAGGGTTGATTGGGCTTGTGTGCTTCGCTGGGCAGCCATCTTAGCTGCTTCCCAGTGACCTGGCGATTACTGGTGCCGTGCTGGCTCAGGAGGACAGTCACCTCTGTGCTTCAGTCGTCGCTTTAGGTGCCGGGATATCCCTCTCCGGCAGGTGGGGGGGGGGGGGGGGAGACGTATTCCGGGGAGACTTCCAGGTGAGAGGCTGCAGTCCCTCGCTTTATCTGGGTAGGCCTCAGGTCTATCCCCGGGTAGGAGCCTCCCATTACAGTCGGGATGCTTGGCTCTTGGCTCTATAATGCTAGGTCTCCCTTCTCCGGGTCGCCCAGCCGTCGCTTTGGTCAGATTTTGCGCTGATTTTGATGATTTAAGAGCCATTTTGCACGGAGCAAATGTGATCCAGTGGTATCTTATCTATATCACTCCCATGTCTCTCTCTATTTACTTTACAAGACCTAGTTAAATGCTTAGACATGTTTGTTCATTGAAAATTTACATTTTTCAAAACTGTGTCGTTGCATTGTAGGCATATATGTATTATTTCTGCAATGGTGGATAAGGCTGCAGTGGGTGCAGAGTTAAAGGACCTATAGGGTCTCTAGGTCCCCCCCACCATAAGGATCCCCCTCCCGCCGGGCTCTAGGGTGAGGAAGGGGTTAAACACATACCTTTTCTCCAGCGCCGGGCTCCCTCGGCACCTCCTTTCCCCGTCATCGGCTGAATGTGCAGGCGCATTCAGCCAGTCCATAGGAAAGCATTCTCAATGCTTTCCTATGGACGCTGGCGTCTTCTCACTGTGAAAAATCACAGTGAGAAGCGTGGAAGTGCCTCTAGCGGCTGTCAATGAGACAGCCACTAGAGGCTGGATTAACCCTAATGTATACATAGCAGTTTTTTTACAGCACAAAGGGTTAATCCTAGATGGACCTGGCACCCAGAACACTTCATTAAGCTGAAGTGGTCTGGGTGCCTATAATGGTCCTTTAAGAGCTATGATGGGGTTGTAGTAGAGAAGATTATATATTTAAAATATTTTTAACCCAAAAATCTTTGTTAAAAGGATAAATAAATAATTTATCCCCTCCTCCCTGAGCTCGTATTTCTTTCTTCTTAGTTATACAAGCACAGCATTGAAGTAAGAATTAACTTTATTTGCTAGAGCTATAAAATTATGCACATTTTAAGGCCAGTAACGTTGTTAGAAGTAATTTGCATTTGAAGCCACTAGAGGGAGCTCAGTGTATTAAATTCTGTTTTATCATTCATTTTATACTTTCTCAAACTCTGTCCTTTCAGATGTTGATGAAAAACATAACCCAGAATTATTTGAATGGAATAGATGGCAAAAGAATCATGTGATTTGTCGATTAGCAACATCTGGTGGCAGAGTCTGAGATGCTAGCACTAAAGCAAAGAGCACAAACTTGGCATCTAATAATACAATTAATTGTTATTGCTTAGCAAGATCAATGAAGCAATGCTACTATAGTTTTGGAACTGCTTTTAAATTGAAATCCCATGAGGTTAAACCCCAACATTAAAACCCCCTCGCGCTGCCAAAACAGCTCTGATGTGTTGAGGCATGGACTCCACAAGACCTGTGAACGTGACCTGTGGTATCTGGCACCAAGACATTAGCAGCAGGTCCATTAAATATTGCAAGGTGGGGCCTCCATGGATCGGATTTGTTGTTCCAGCACATCCCACAGATGCTCAATTAGGTTGGGATCCGGTGAATTTGAAGGGCAAGTCAACACCTTGAACTCTTTGTCATGTTATTTGAACCATTCCTAAACAATTATTGTATTGTGGATGACCCTGCTGAAAGAGGCCACTGCCGTCAGGGAACACCATTGCCATTTATGTGGTATCCAATAAACTCTAGGTAGGTGATATGTGTCAAAGTAACATCCACATGAATGCCAGAACCCAAGATTTACCAGGAGAACATTGTCCAGAGTATAACACAGCCTCCGCCAGACTGCCTTCTTCCCATAGTGCCATCTCTTCCGCAGGTAAACGATGCACACACACCCGGATATCCACCTGATCTAAAAGAAAACATGATTCCTTCCTAACAGGCAAAGTTTTTCCATTTTTGCATTGGTCCAAAGGCGTTTTGAGCGGTGGACAGGGATCATCACTGGCATTCTGACCAACTTGCTGCTACGCCACCTCATACATTGCAATGCACTATGTGTTCTGACACCTTCCTATAATTGCCCACATTAAGGTTTTCAGCAATTTGAGCTACAGTATCTCTTCTGTGTGATCGAACCAGATGGACTAGCCTTCACTCCTCACGTGAATCAGTGAGCCATGACCCTGACACTGGTTCACCAGTTGCCCTTCCTTGCACCACTTTTGGTAGGTACTAACTGCATATTGGAAAAACCCCACAAGACTTGCCGTTTTGGAGATGCTCTGACCCAGTCATCTAGCCATCACTATTTGATACTTGTCCATTTTTCCTTCTTCCAATACATGAAATTGAAGAACTGACTGTTCACTTGCTGCCTAACATATCCCACTTCTTGACCGGTGCCATTGCTCGGATATAAGCAAAGTTATTCACGTCACCTGTCAGTGGTTTTAATGTTGTGGCTGATCAGTGTGTATTACCACGTTATGGCATGAAAACACATAGGGTCATGGACTAATATCAGTATGTTTACAAATTAAATCTGAAATGAGGCAAAAAAATTGCTGATCTGTAAAAATTCTCTAACTTAGTAACAGCAACAACCATTTTGGCTCAATTTTGCCATTTGGATTTCATTTAAAAACATCTGTTGTTTCATAATTTTCTACATGTTAACCACTGCCATTAACGATTTTTACACAGCCAGATATTTTGGCCCAATTGTCAATCACCTTTTTCTTTAAGTTTCTACTTTTCCATGGAACTTCAAAATTGTGGATATGCTACATAAACCAAAAAATACAGGGATCTATTTGTTAACCAGTAAAAAGTGCTTAATTACTAAACTTTTAGAAGGGGGGAGATGAAACGGGTACTTTAATTCCTACGGACTTAAAGACAGATTTTGACCTGTATAACTTTTTTTATAAATAATCTTTTATTAACCGGAGGCAATTGTGATCAAAACAGAACCTGGAATTTGACTATATGTCTGTACAACCATAATTCACCTTTTTCATATGAAGTGCACCTACACTTATTATATATAATTTTGTTCAGGAGAAATATATATATATATATTCATATATGAAACCGTAAAATCCAAGAAAATGTTAAATTAAGAAATGTAAGTTCTGCATGGCATTTTAACTGTGAATGTCATAATACTATTTCCTTTTACTACAACGAAATACACATTTGTCTCACGAGTACAACAATACCTTTCCACGTACAGGTTTTATGGTGTTTTGGAAAGTTACAGGGTCAAATATAGCACGTTACATTTTTCAGTTTATACATATTGAAATTTGCCAGACTGGTTATGTTGCCTTTGAGAGCGGATGGTAGCACATGAATTAAACTTACCCCCATCATGACATACTATTTGCAAAAGTAGACAACTCAAGGTATTGCAAATGGAGTAAGGCCAGTCTTTTCTAGTAGCCACTTAGTCACAAACACTGGCCAAAGTTAGCGTTCATATTTGTTTGTGTCAGGGTACCTGCGGTCTCTACCTCCGAAAGAGGTAGAGACTTAGCTGTTCCTCCATCCAGACGGCCTGATGGCTCCCTTCCCCACGGTCTATCCGGTCATGCAAGGCCGGCCGCGAGGGAGTGACTGCCTTTTACAGCATCTAGGCAGGAAGTTGTCATCAGGACACTCCTCCGGAATGACCTGTCACTCAATTGCTGCAGGACCAATCAGGACGCCTCGGAGGCGTGGTTACTGCTCTGAACAGGGTATTTAACAGAGCTTCGTTCATTAGCTCATTGCCCTGTTGTGGTTCTAGCTTGTTCTAGTCACTCAGTGCTTGTGTATTCTATTATCCCTTTTGGTTTGACCCGGCTTGTTTACCTTACTCTGCTTATCTCTGTTACCCTTGATTCGGCTTGTCTCTCGCTTACCTGTCTTCTGTTACCCTCGACCTCGACTTGTCTTTGACCATTCTATACTGTACTACTGAAGTTAGTCCGGCCATTCTAAGGTCCGGTATACGTATCTGGCTACTGTTTGTACTCTGCGTGTTGGATCCCTGTCCCGATCCTGACATTACGACAGGGCCAATGGATCCTGCAAGTACAAACAGTCAGCTTGCTTCTCCTGATCCTAGGTTTGAAGCCATGGATCACAGAATGGATCAGATGGCGCTTGCGCTACAGGCTCTATTATCTCGTGCCAATAACCCACCAGAGGAGATACGTAATACCCCTGTTTCTCCTGTCGGTTCAGGTCTAGAGGTAGCCACAGTGGGTGCTTCTTCTCGCATTACCCCCCCAGTACGCTATGGTGGGGCTCCTGAGAAGTGTCGTGGTTTCTTAAACCAAATTAGTATCCATTTTGAATTGCAACCTCGCTCTTATCCTACAGATAGGGCAAAGGTAGGATTTATTATCACCCTACTTATTGAGAAAGCTCTGAGATGGGCCAACCCATTATGGGAGAACGATAACCCATTAGTTTATAACTATAACGCCTTTGTAGCTGCTTTTAGAAGAACATTTGACCCTCCAGGTAGAAAGGTTAATGCAGCCAGATTACTGTTGCGTCTGAAACAGGAGAACCGAACACTGATGGATTATGCACTAGAGTTCAGGTCTCTGGCGTCAGAGGTCAAGTGGAATGAGCAGGCGTATATGGATGTATTTTTGAATGGCTTATCTGAAGTAATCCTTGATGAGGTTGCTACCAGAGAACTCCCTGAGAATTTAGAGGATTTAATTTCGTTCATCTCTCGTATAGATGAACGTTTAAGAGAGAGACAGAACACTCGAGAGAGGAACCGGAGACCTTCTTTTAGGTTAGCCCCCACTTTTCCAAGTCCTGACTCCACGGTATCTTTGCTTCCTGAACCTATGCAGATAGGGTATACCCGCCTCTCTGAGGAGGAAAGACAGTACAGGAGAAGAGAGGGTTTGTGTATGTATTGTGGAGCTAAGGGTCATTTACTCTCAAACTGTTCTAACCGCCCGGGAAACGCTCGCACCTAAGTCTCTCTAGAGGACAGGCCTTGGGTGTTTCTATTTTGTCCTCTACTCCTAATTATAAAGATCACAGGCTTCTGCTACCAGTTTCCTTAACTTGCGGGAGGGAAGTAGTAAGGGCTATGGCTTTGATAGATTCCGGTGCTGCTGAGAATTTTATCGACCAAGCCTTTGCTAGTAAAAACAATTTCCCATCCCAGCTAAGGGAGACACCCTTGGCCGTTGAGGCCATAGATGGTAGACCACTACTAGACCCGGTTATCTTTCGTGAGACCATACCCATTGAGTTAAATGTTGGTATCCTACACATGGAGAATTTATCTCTTCTGCTCATTTCGTCTCCTTCCGTTCCCATAGTTCTGGGGTACCCATGGTTGAAAGAACATAACCCTATTATTGATTGGGAGTTAGGGGAGATACTCTCGTGGGGCCAGGGCTGCCAGGATCGGTGTTTGTGCAAGGTTTCTCCATTAGCTAATATTAACATACAGGAGAATCCTACTCAGTCCACAGAAAGACAAATACCAGACCTTTACCTACACTTAAGGGCAGTGTTTGACAAGAAGAATGCCGATTCTTTGCCGCCACACAGGTCATTTGACTGTAAAATTAAGCTTCTACCCGGGACTATGCCTCCGAGGGGCCATGTATATCCTTTGTCTGTTCAGGAAAACTCGGTTCTAGAGGAGTATATTCAGGAGAATTTAGAAAAGGGATTCATCAGGAGGTCTTCTTCTCCGGCCGGGGCGGGGTTCTTTTTCATTAAGAAGAAGGATGGCACGCTGAGACCATGTATCGATTACCGAGGCTTGAATAAAATAACTGTCAGAAATGCCTATCCCATCCCACTGATTACCGAGTTATTTGATCGTCTTAAGGGCTCCAAAATCTTCACCAAGTTAGATCTCAGAGGGGCTTACAATTTGGTGAGAATCCAGCAAGGTCACGAGTGGATGACGGCATTCAATACCCGGTATGGCCATTACGAATACACTGTTATGCCATTTGGACTATGCAATGCTCCTGCAGTATTTCAAGAGTTGATTAATGAGGTACTTAGGGAGTTTCAGCATGATTGTGTTATTGTTTACCTGGACGACATACTAATACACTCTAAGGAGATTGAGACTCACCATAGACAGGTCAGAAAGGTGTTACACAAACTTCTGCAACATGGTCTATACTGCAAATTGGAGAAGTGCAGTTTTGATCAGTCTCAGGTAGACTTTCTTGGGTACGTGATTTCTGGGGAAGGTTTTAAAATGGATCCTGGTAAACTCCAATCTATTTTAGACTGGCCTTTGCCCAAAGGACTCAAGGCTATCCAAAGGTTTATTGGTTTTTCCAACTACTATAGGCGCTTCATTAAGGGTTACTCCTCTATCATTGCGCCTATTACCAATATGACCAAACAAGGGGCTGATACTAAGTTCTGGTCTGAGGAAGCTCTTGGTGCTTTTAAGACTCTCAAGGAACTTTTTGCCTCAGCTCCCATTCTAGTTCATCCTGATACGACTCTGCCTTTCTTGCTCGAGGTCGATGCTTCTGAGACAGGAGTTGGGGCTGTTCTGTCTCAAAGGTTAGGGGTGGATAAACCGTTACACCCTTGTGGTTTTTTCTCTAAAAAAATTTCTGGGCCTGAGAGCAGATATGACATCGGGGAGAGGGAACTGTTAGCGGTCATTAAGGCTTTAAAGGAGTGGAGACATTTACTGGAAGGGACACTACACCCTGTTACTATCCTAACGGATCATAAGAACTTGTCTTATATTGGGGAGGCTAAGCGCTTGTCCGCCAGGCAGGCTCGCTGGGCTTTGTTCCTCACTCACTTTAATTATGTACTTACGTATAGACCTGGTTCTAAGAACTCTAAAGCCGATGCTTTGTCTCGTCAATATGAACCATCCACTATAACTGAACCACTTCTGTCCTCCATAGTTCCTAAGGGGAATATCATTGCGAACACGAATCTCAGGATTCACTCTCCATTGCTTTCTGAGATCATGAAGTTTCAGCATTTGGCACCCAAACAGACTCCTGGGGATCGACACTTCGTTCCTGCCGCTCTCCAACTGGAGGTGCTACGCTGTCTCCATAACAGCAAGGTGGCTGGGCATCCTGGCATCCGCAAGACTTATGCGCTGGTCTCTAAAGATTTTTGGTGGCCTGACTTACGCAAGGATATTAAAGAATTCATCGGGGCATGTGAAGTTTGTACCAAGACCAAGCTACCCCATTCGCTTCCATGCGGATTTCTGCACCCTTTAGAGGTTCCTGAAAAGCCTTGGTCCTGTCTGGCAATGGACTTCATTGTTGATTTGCCTATCTCTAAAAAGCAGACTGTCATCCTCACTGTGGTAGACAGATTTACTAAAATGGCTCACTTCATTCCCTTACCTAAACTCCCATCTTCGCCCGAATTAGCGGAGATATTCGCCAGGGAGATTTTCCGTTTGCATGGGATACCTTCCCAAATTGTCTCTGACAGAGGCTCCCAATTTGTTTCCCGTTTTTGGAGATCATTCTGCTCCCAACTAGGCATCAAATTGAATTTCTCCTCTGCCTATCATCCTCAGTCCAATGGAGCTGCTGAACGCACTAACCAAAAAGTTGAACAATATTTACGTTGTTTCGTTTCAGAACACCAGGACGATTGGGTCGGTTTGATTCCTTGGGCGGAGTTTGCACATAACAATCTCATTTGTGATTCTACGCATTCTAGCCCTTTTTTCTTGAATTATGGCTTTCATCCTTCCTTCGGAGTCTTCTTCTCAAGGGATACCATCGGTGGATGTTCATGTTGCCAATTTAAGAGAGTTGTGGGATCAAACTCGACAAATCCTTCTGCACAATTCTACGCTGGTTAAAAAACACGCTGACAAACGTAGAAGGGCAGCACCGGTGTTTGTTCCAGGCGATAGAGTATGGTTAAGTACTAGAAACATTCGGTTAAAAGTGCCGTCCATGAAGTTTGCTCCTCGATATATTGGACCTTACAGGGTACTGTCTCAAATTAACCCAGTTGCGTATCGTTTAGCGTTGCCTAATGCCTTACGCATTCCTAATTCATTTCATGTTTCCTTGCTAAAACCATTAATATGTAACAGGTTCTCCTCCACGATCGCCCCTCCCCGCTCAGTTCAGGTGGAGGGTCAGGAGGAGTATGAGGTCAATTCCATCGTTGATTCTCGAATCTCCCGGGGGAAATTGCAATATCTGGTTGATTGGAAGGGTTATGGTCCTGAGGAGAGAAGTTGGGTACCTCAGGAAGAGGTGCATGCTCCCCGTCTCCGCAGGGCGTTTCACTCTCGATTCCCTTCTCGCCCTGGTGTATTCCGCCCGGTGGGCGTATCTGAGAGGGGGGGTACTGTCAGGGTACCTGCGGTCTCTACCTCCGAAAGAGGTAGAGACTTAGCTGTTCCTCCATCCAGACGGCCTGATGGCTCCCTTCCCCACGGTCTATCCGGTCATGCAAGGCCGGCCGCGAGGGAGTGACTGCCTTTTACAGCATCTAGGCAGGAAGTTGTCATCAGGACACTCCTCCGGGAATGACCTGTCACTCAATTGCTGCAGGACCAATCAGGACGCCTCGGAGGCGTGGTTACTGCTCTGAACAGGGTATTTAACAGAGCTTCGTTCATTAGCTCATTGCCCTGTCGTGGTTCTAGCTTGTTCTAGTCACTCAGTGCTTGTGTATTCTATTATCCCTTTTGGTTTGACCCGGCTTGTTTACCTTACTCTGCTTATCTCTGTTACCCTTGATTCGGCTTGTCTCTCGCTTACCTGTCTTCTGTTACCCTCGACCTCGGCTTGTCTTTGACCATTCTATACTGTACTACTTACGTTAGTCCGGCCATTCTAAGGTCCGGTATACGTATCTGGCTACTGTTTGTACTCTGCGTGTTGGATCCCTGTCCCGATCCTGACAGTTTGTGTGTGAAAAATATCACAATCATGCCCAATACCTTCCATTTAAAGTTATTTTTTTACACTATATGTTTATATGAGTATATAATTTCTTACTTTTTTATGCACATTGTATTTTATGTATGTTTTAAGTTAATTGGTTGATGAGTCATATGACCTGTGACATTATCCAACCATTTTTGTTTTTTTCATTTGTTAGCTATTTAAACAGGTTAGGGTCTAATGTACTGTAGCACTTTGAGAAAGCTTTTGTGGAGAAATGCGTACTGTTTTTATTGGTGTTTTTAGCTGTATTTTGGTTTTATTACGTTGTCTTTAAATAAAACTAGTTATCATTGAAATTTGACCTTCCTCATTTTACCTGGAGGATTCACCCTTTTATTTCTTTGGTGGGGAAGATACCAGCTATGCTGTATGGGATTGAGCAAAAACTGTCTTGCTCCACCTATGTGAGAATACCTCCTTTTATTATTCTCTTTTTTATATATGACAGAGCACTATATCCTGTTTTATTTTCATTTTTATACTGGAGAATTTTACACCCACAAATACACCCACTCCTAACACCAAAGCGACTCACTGACTTGGGATACCCACCTTCAAAGGACCAGAAGAACCCACATATCCACTGGCGGGGATCATAGCGCCCAGGGGCATACACGTGGAGCTGATTATAAGCTCCAGAAAATATGTAATAAATGAGGGCTTGCACTCACGGTCTGTAGATAAGTAAAATACTTCTTGTTTATTTCAATTCGATTAAAACATAGTTGCTGCCATCAACGTTTCAGCCACTCCTGTGGCTTTCATCAGGATCAATTCAGCATACAAAACATTTCATATACAAACTTCTGCTTATATATAGCTAAACAAACTTATTGATAAAATTAACAATGCTTACCACCTGTGTCCTCGAATGCCCGGCGTCTATCAGGTTCCTGTGCGCATGTGCGAACACGCCGAACCGGAAGTGGCGTGCTCGCATCATCAATCCGTTGCCGTGGTTACCCGAAACATAAACAAGCTCCACGGCAACGGTGTAGTGCTGCACAGCGCCAGGGCATCTATACGGTGGGAAATCTTAACCATAAAACCATACATCTACTATAAAACTTGTCCATTTATGTAGCAGCACTACTTACATGGCTCACTAGCTCCATGCCGTTGTGGGTATATATAAAGGGGAGGGCATACCGATCTTAATAAACCAGTCCCCTTAGACTTCACAATTACATATCACAACCCCATATCAGTTTTTACTTTGCATAATGTACTCCATTGCATCTATATTTGAATACCATTCACTTAACATCTAACATTCAAAGGACGAATATATATATCGCACAGTGATTCCAATGTATAATTAAAGTGACAATTAGTGCCTATGCATATATCAACTTGGATCGAAATAAGGTGCCATGTGCATTGCCATCTATATTGTACTATAAAGTGCTCTATGTGTAATATACAATAATATTAAGTGTTGCTATATACACTAAAGTGCATTTAAGTGAACTTTTATGTACATTGAAGTGTTTTCCTTCATTTCCAAATAACATCAGACCTAAAAAATGTCTGTCCACGTTATTTAAAGTGATACTTATTACATTTATATACATTAAAGTGCTCTCTGTGATTAATAAAGTGAGACTCTGTATTTTTATGTACACCAAAGTGCTGTCTGCAAATATATCTCCACATTATTTAAAGTGATACTTATTGCATTTATATACATTAAAGTGATACTGATTGCATTTATATACATTAAAGTGCTCTCTGTGATTAATAAGGTGAAATTCTGTTTGTACAACAAAGTGCCCTCAGCAAATATATCATATCCCATAGTGCTATCTGCAAATAACATCAAGCCTATAAAGATGTCTCTTCACCTAGTTTAAAGTGATACCTATTGCGTTTATATACATTAAAGTACACTAATTGCATTTATATACATTAAAGTGCTCTTAGTAATTAATAAAGTGAAACTCTGTGTTTTTATGTACAATAAAGTGCTAACTGCAAATATATCCTGGTGGGACCTCATATAATTGAAGCTTATCATGAAACCTCAATATGCCTTTAAAGTGATCCTTGTTGCATTTATATGCAATAAAGTGTTATTCGCTAATATATATGCTGGAGTGTAATTAGTATATTTAAATGGTTCTTACTATTACTCTATACATTCCTGTACACACTGTACCATAAATGGAGAATATCTTCTATTGATAATATGGATGTATCTAAACAAATCCCTATACTATGCTGCTACTAAGGATAACCCTATTTCTTAAAACATAGCTTTTACTCAAGAGAATTGTAAACATGTGTAGCCTTATTCAAATAAAGGGGGCATATGATAACTGCTCATTTAAACCCCTCGGTGCAACTGTGTCCAGTTCGTAAATACAGAAGGCTTCCTTGCGTACCAACATATTACCCCTATTACCACCTCTCATTGGTAGGGGAACGTGGTCAATTGCCACAAATTTCAAAGTAGTTAAGGCATGTCCATTATCCAAAAAAGGTTTGGCAACAGGTTTATCTGTTAATCCGTCTCTGAAGGCCGTTCTGATATTGGACCTGTGTTCTCTGATTCGTTCGCAAAGTTGGGTTTCCGTCTTGCCAATATAGCACAGTCCGCAAGGGCATGATAGTTTGTATATAATAAATGTGGATTTACAGGTGATAGTATATCTTATCTTGTAAATCTTATTACTGTGGGGATGTGTGAATGTGCGTGCCGGTACCATATGGCATCCAAGACAGCGCACACTTCCTCGTATCTGCACCTTCTGAGGTATGGTATAACTTTCAACCGGGTCTGTTTGTATTAGCATATCTTTGAGATTTTTATTCCTACGGAAACAAATTTTTGGGGGCTGCCTGAATTCACTGGGTAACGCGCCCTCAATTGCCAACATATTCCAATTCTTTTTGACAATATTGGATATCTTCTGAGCTTTATTGTGGAATGTGATAGGAATGATAGGAATGTGATAGGAAAGACCAATCCTGGTCTTTTAATAGGGTCCTGAGGCTTGGTCGCTTTGTCTTGTGCTTTTTCCAATGCCAAATCTAAGACTCTCCTGTCATATCCGCGTTCCAGAAATTTGTTTCTCATTTGTACCAATTGTCTTTGTCTGACTTCATCTATCGAGTTGTTTCTTATAACCCTAAGGAATTGTGCAAGAGGGATGGAATTTTTCAAATTTCTTGGATGTGCGCTGGTGTAACGTAAAATTGTGTTACGATCCGTGGGTTTGGAATACAAACTAAATTCAACTTTATGATTTACAATGGTAAGTTCCACATCTAAAAAATGAACTTTTTCCGTGCTGATATCAGCCGTCATCCGTACAGGTGTAGGTAGCATGTTGATGGATTCAACCATCTGTTGAGCTTGTACAATGGTACCTCTCCATAGTATCAGCACGTCATCGATGAAACGGAAATATCTGATAATGTTGTGTCGGTATGGTTTCAGTATATGCTCCTCCTCAAATATATACATGTATGTGTTCGCATACATGGGCGCCATAGGCGCACCCATCGAGGTTCCTGAAATTTGCATAAACCACTGTTGTTCAAACCTGAAGTAATTGTTCTTCAGTACCGCTTCCAATATCTCCAATGTGTACTCGATCGGCGGACCTCTGTAAACAGATGAGGTACACAGGACTTGTCTCATAGCCTCTATACCATCATCATGCGGGATGATGGTATAGAGGCTACTCACATCCATAGTTATCAAGATAGGGTCTTGTACATCAATGTGAAGCTGCCGCAGAGACTCTAAGAGTGAAGGGGTATCCTTTACGCACGTGTGTAGATTCACTACTGTCTCCTTAAATTGTGCGTCAAGCCATTTGCCTAGAGGTTCAAGGTTAAACTAGGTGAAGAGACATCTTTATAGGCTTGATGTTATTTGCAGATAGCACTATGGGATATGATATATTTGCTGAGGGCACTTTGTTGTACAAACACAGAATTTCACCTTATTAATCACAGAGAGCACTTTAATGTATATAAATGCAATCAGTATCACTTTAATGTATATAAATGCAATAAGTATCACTTTAAATAATGTGGAGATATATTTGGAGACAGCACTTTGGTGTACATAAAAATACAGAGTCTCACTTTATTAATCACAGAGAGCACTTTAATGTATATAAATGCAATTAGTATCACTTTAATGTATATAAATGTAATAAGTATCACTTTAAATAACGTGGACAGACATTTTTTAGGTCTGATGTTATTTGGAAATGAAGGAAAACACTTCAATGTACATAAAAGTTCACTTAAATGCACTTTAGTGTATATAGCAACACTTAATATTATTGTATATTACACAAAGAGCACTTTATAGTACAATATAGATGGCAATGCACATGGCACCTTATTTCGATCCAAGTTGATATATGCATAGGCACTAATTGTCACTTTAATTATACATTGGAATCACTGTGCGATATATATATTCGTCCTTTGAATGTTAGATGTTAAGTGAATGGTATTCAAATATAGATGCAATGGAGTACATTATGCAAAGTAAAAACTGATATGGGGTTGTGATATGTAATTGTGATGTCTAAGGGGACTGGTTTATTAAGATCGGTATGCCCTCCCCTTTATATATACCCACAACGGCATGGAGCTAGTGAGCCATGTAAGTAGTGCTGCTACATAAATGGACAAGTTTTATAGTAGATGTATGGTTTTATGGTTAAGATTTCCCACCGTATAGATGCCCTGGCGCTGTGCAGCACTACACCGTTGCCGTGGAGCTTGTTTATGTTTCGGGTAACCACGGCAACGGATTGATGATGCGAACACGCCACTTCCGGTTCGGCGTGTTCGCACATGCGCACAGGAACCTGATAGACGCCGGGCGTTCGAGGACACAGGTGGTAAGCATTGTTAATTTTATCAATAAGTTTGTTTAGCTATATATAAGCAGAAGTTTGTATATGAAATGTTTTGTATGCTGAATTGATCCTGATGAAAGCCACAGGAGTGGCTGAAACGTTGATGGCAGCAACTATGTTTTTTTTTGTCAATCTTTCTTTTATTGAGGCAGGAGTTAGATGGGGTACAGAATAAAGAAAAGGGGATGCACAGTATTTGTACAGAGTGGGTTCGCTTTAACACAGTAGTACATCTCCTTCGAATGACAGCCTCATTTTATATTTTATATTAAGCAAATTTTTAAATAGGTTAATAGCACGCATAAAGTAACAGTTATACAGGTAGTTTTAACTAAACGATTGTATCATCAAGAGTTAAATGAAGTAAACAAATGTAAAACAAATGAAAAACCTTCTGCGCTTGTCGTTGCTAGACTAGTTATGAAAAGTAATTGAATCTAAGTATGCAGGCACATTCCAGCTTAACAGTGTCGTCAGCTGCATATTTTTGAAATTCTGTGTTTTTGTGTGCCTGTGGAGGATTAACAGTCATATGTACTCGTGCCATGTCTCAACAGTCGGCACCCGCTATATAACAGTAAACATCAATGCTGTATGACCAGTCATAGAGATACAATGCCTAATTTTTGTTTTACGTGACTCCTGAAAAATACAATGCACATTCAATAAGGATGTAGAACTAAGTCAAGAACTATTAAGATTTAAACGGTTAAAACTTTAACAAGACTTTCATACATATGGATGTGGACTGTGCTTGAGACGCCTCGATGAGCGGTGTACTTCAGTGCCCTCTCGTGGAGTGTTGCTAAATGGAGCGATCAGTCAGCCAGTGCAGAGTAATTACTTTCCCCTGTAGATGCCTGGCTCAAAGCCCTGTAATGGCTTAAACATTGCATTGGGGCCGGTGGGAGAGCCTAATATCTAGAGCGTGACAAGCGTAGTTAGATGTAGTTTTACGGAGGGCAGGTAATGTGGGATGAGCAATTGTGACTGTGGTGTTCCTCCATTGCTTAACTAAGCTCTGTACATATATAAAATCTATTCCTGTAAGTTATCTAGGATATTCTGTCGCTTCAGAACCAACGGGGCGACGGTACTCTGGCCTGCACTAGTGAGTACACGTAAGGCAGACCGGTTCTACTGTTATAGGTATGAGCAAGGAAATAAACAAAAATAACGTTATTCAGACAATTCAAAGACATTAACTTGTAACTGCATCGCTTCTTGCTTTTAGAGTACTATGCTATCATGCTATGTCAGGTGCTAGTCAGGTGTGCACCGGAATACCGGTCTGGTTCAGGATATTATATATAGAAATGTTGCGTTATGACCATGTACGAGGCCTTGACAATTCTCATGTGGGTCCAAGATGGGTATATGTAACTTTTGACAATGGGTAAGTGGGTTAATGCAGGTTGTGACTGGTCTGTGAGAGCCTAATGATGTTGCACATATTCCACATAAACCCATATTAGTGGGATGGCGGGGGTGTGCTAGTTTCACGCCATTCTGACTAGGTGTTATATGACAGCGGTAATGTTTCGCATGGCTGGCTATGTAAGTCCAAAGGGTTGGACAGTCAAGAGGTTAGCCTGGAGGCCAGGTTGCTTTGCGGGATCATGCAAAGTGGCGGGGTGACTACTTTTGTGATTGACGCCCTGCATGGGCACGGGTTTTTTCACTATGCCCCCATAGTCGGAGAGAGTGAAGTATAAGCATGTCGCTGAGTATTATGGGCATATAAGGAAAGCTATGTATACATGTAGTTTTGAGAGCTTATTGGGTGTAGGTTTAGAACTTAGCTATTTACTAAGAAATAATTAACGTCTAGTGTAGTCATCTAGATGGCACCAGACGGGTGCCTTAAGTGCGATGCGTGGGGCCTGAAAAATATGTTTTATGTACTTTAAATGTATTTAACGTGTTGATATAAATATTATAAGTTTTATTCGGATTGCTTCAAGAACACTGAAATTGAGAAGCCATACCTTGGCCTATAGAGTATTACAGACTTTCATTGTATAGGAATGGAGACCACATCTGGTTCACTTTAAGAGTGATGTTGAAGGGCCTGTTTATAATAACCTTTGACCTAAGCTTTGCTAGCCAGTCTCCCTCTGTATTACCATGGCTCATATTTCTAAAGGCATCTATTCATTTACTATGCATATATAACTCCTTTGTGTAGCTTACCGCCAAAACTATAACGTATGGCTTTAATCATAGATTTCAAATGATGCTAAGTCACACCCCTTTTTCTAAGATAGCCACTTATCTTAAAGTAAGGCAATCTTATGTATACTCCCCTCTGTAACTGAATTTTAAACCCATAAAAGTAATTGTAGTTTAGAATTCGTGGCCAATACCTTTAACATCAAAAATGGATAACAACTGGAAAATTGCTCTCTGTATTGGACAAAGATTGTTAAAGACATTTGTTATTACCAGATGGATTGTTATGTTTGAATAAACATAAGTTAAACTGCAAGATACTTGATTCGATTGTTAAGAAAACTGATATGTGACAAACAAAGATTTCACGGAATGCCAATTTCCTACATTTAATGGTGGAGAATGCGGGCACCAACAACAGCAAACTTTTGATTTAAGCCTGAATTATGACTGCTACAAGCTACAAGAAGATTACAAGAAGAAGACAAGAAACTCACTGAAGAAAAGTTTAAATTGTTCCCTGAAGAAAAAAGCTTTAGTACCCGGCTTGCAACAGGAGAAACACAAGTGACTGATACAGCAGGATGGCATCCCAAAAATCCTTTATTTAAACATTCAGCTTTACTATGCGAAAATAGAGTTGCGCAGGGCAAAATCGTTCGAACGTGGAAATATGCTCAGTACTGACGGAAGAATAAGACGATAATAATTGAGAGGACAATCTGTATCCTTTTATCCATACTTTATTTATGAAGAAATAAATGTTATGACGAATTGCAGATCGAAGATGGCATTTCGGAGGATTCTCAAGAAATAACTACATATTCCAAAAAGTATTCTTCCATCAGATGATGCGCACACCTGTGGAAATCAAATACTTCAAGGGTATGTGTCTTTAACATGTCTGTAGAAGTTGCTCATATGTATATTGAAACAAATTGTATTAACTGTTTAGTTAATTATGGATTGGCAGCAAAAGACTGCTGTCAAATGTAACAGGATCTGTCTGTAAAAGAGTTAATCCTGAAAACGCTATTGTGTATTGAAATGGTTAGACAGATTAACTGGTAATGAGCAAAGCAATGTGGTTAAAAGGGAAAGAAAAAGTTGCATTACTGGCAAAAGGCTTTCTGGAAACTAAAGATTCTATAAAGGAATGGTGTCAACTTAAAAAGACCAGTAATTGTTATGTTTGTAATACATCGAAACAAAAAAGAAATGTGTTGTTAAAAACAATTGAAAAATATATGTGTTGTTGCAAGGTCTAGTAATTTACCTAGCCCCTAGTTAAACTATACATCTCCTTAAAAGTGCTAAAAGAAGGAAATCGCCCCCCTTGGCTCTCTTTTGAAAGTGCATTGGATGCAACATTAGTTGAAACAAAAACTCAGACTCTCGGCAGTTGTTGAAAGGATTAAGTAATGTCAAGGAAATTAAGATTTTAATATAATGAAAGAAATGCTTAAGAATCAGACTGATCTGTTAAATAGAACCCATAAAACAATGTCTCACATGTCCAATATTAGACGTTGTTACTAATTTTGACAATTTGCAAAAATTGTTAGTCTGGGGAATGTTACAGATATTTTGTGGAAAAATCTGAAAGATTTGGATTAAAGTAGAAGTTGTGTGAAAAGGGCAGAAGAGAAGAAAAGATATAGGAAAATGGGGAAATTGTGCAAGAAAAAGGGTCAGATGGATACTCTCAGATTAGCCAGATTGATTAAAAATGTGTCTAAATATGATGAGCAGAGAGGACCTTTTTAAAATATGAGGGTTTTTGAAGGTGAAATGAATAAACAAAAATTTAGTGATGTGGTAGCCACCAGATGTCGTTTGATCTGGCTGCCAGCCTCATTAAGTGAATGGGTTAAAAATTAACTCATTGATGTGTTGGAGGATAAAGAATGTGAAAAGCCCAGAGTTTAGTTGCAGGAATTGTTTCCAAATATATCGCTAATGGTTGTACAGTGTGCAATTGGTTTGAATAGTTTTGAATTTTCTATTTTTGATTAATTTAAATGGAGAAAATTATGATATACATGTTTGTGCTAATTTAAGGAATAAGGCATGGAATTTGATTACTGACACAAAACCGTCTACTATGTCTAAAGAGTAACATAGGCAGAGTGTTAGTGAATATGTCTCTATAATATCAGGGTAACCAAATGAGCTAGATTAAGAGATTTTGCTGCTATGGAAATTATGAAATCCTTGCAATTGTTAAAAAGGAAAAACACAGGAATAACTACAATGTTGCACAGACACACTTTTGTCTAGGGATACTTCAGCAGGACTGGCCCCTATTAAAAATGTGTCTAGTGAAGAAGGTAGAAGGAGAAATGAGGTTATTAATTGAATATGGTAATTTTAGAGTGAGGTTTAAGGAAAGACCACAAAATTAACAAAATTACCAGGGTACTAAAAACTATTCGGCCACACCCCAAGATAGATATTATAGGGTTTTATTAGAGTAATTCTATGGTATGCTATAATTGCAACCAATAAGGTCATGTTAGGAGATATTGTCCTAAATATGAAGAAAAAAACTTACCCAGTGAAAGGGAAAGAAAATTGAATTTCCCAGACCATAAGAATCTACAGAGAGTGGCAGCTGTAAAAACAGAGCATACATCTTCAACCAACCCCCCCTTACATATCAAATTCATGTGAAGAGTGTATACTGATGTTAAGTGCCATTGAAAGAAAGCAGTCACAAATCGACAAGTAAAATCTGCCTAAACTCACCAATAAATAGGGATGTGAAACCCCTAGCTATTATCAGATCTATCTTGCTGATAACGAAGTGAAGATGGGCGACCATATATTTATGGAAGACTAGAGGGAAAAATAACAGAGTTTTATTAGAAACAGGAGCAGGAATGACTCTAATAAAACACGCTTGCCTTTAAAAATTTAAGCATATCAACAAATCCCTTCTAAGTTTTTAATGGAAAACATGCACATGCAATTCTATCCAATGATAATGACGTTGAGTTTGAAGGAGGAAAAATAAATTGTGACTTATGGGTCGACCTCTCCTCCCACTGTACTATTATTATGGGAATGGATGTTATCAATGAAAAAAAGTTGTATGTGGATTTATTAAATTTGGTTTTATGGCAAGCTTTAGGTGAGAGCAAAACAGGTTGAGTGGTTAAACCTAATAATTTAAGATAGTTTAGTCATTATATGATTGTAAAACAGAGTGAAGTGTCACCTTATATACAACAAGATGATGAGGTTGTACCATATCTTAAAGTAAAATCCCCCACAGTGTGCTCTAAGTCTAAACAAGATTGTGGGATAGTGAATTTGCAAGTTGTAATCGTAGTTCTAGACCCCCTGCAGTTAAACAATATAAGATCCCAAAGAATAAGAAGAAGGTGTGAATCAGGTGATAAAAGCATTGGTATCTCAAGGAGTGTTGAGAGTGGGTAATTCCAAATGTAAGTCACCATTTGGCTAATAATCAAGCCAATGGCACTTATGGTTTAATTGTAGACACGTATGTGGTGAATAAGTAAATCTCATCAGATATCATGGCGCAAATAGATGCTAATGTTAAGTACTTTCTGTATTGGATATAGTCAATGTGTTCTTTTCTATACCATTCAATCCAGATAGCTAGTATCGCTATGCTTTTACCTTTAAAAATCATCAATATCTGTTCCAGGTGTTGCTACAGGGCTTCCACGCCTCACCAGCTTACTTTCATAAAGCAATGGCTCAAGTATTGGAACCCCTGGGGTATGGGAATAAGATTTTGCAATATATTGATTATCTGTTAAGTTCAAACAGTAACAAGGGAAGAGCATGAGCAGATACTGTGTGATATTTGTCAAACACTGGCACATAATGGGTTAAAACTGAACACATTCAAAGTGCAGATCTTGAAGGAAAGATTTACTTTCCTAGGAGTTAATATAGATCCAGAATGTAAAACGCCATGTACAGCAAGGGTTAAAGCATTGCAGCAATTGCCAAGGCCAATGACAGTGTATCATCTACAGAAATGTTTAAGCTTGATAAATGTTAGCAGAGAATTTATATATGATATGGCAGGGATAGCAAAACTCTTATGCAATATGCTAAAATATAAAAGATAAGATCATCTGGACAGGGGAAGTTGAAAAGAGTTAAATCTGTTAAAAGATGCTCTCACACAAGCGCCTGTGCTAGCTGCTCCCATTGAAACAGTACCATATATTGTTCAATGTTATGCAGGTGTCTCTTCATTAATAGCAGTTTAATGCAAAGGTAGCATTAATCTTTACGAATGCTGGGATATTTTTCTAATATTATGTATCCAGTGGAAAGAGGAATGTTTTCCTGTGTAAAACAGCTCATGGCTGTATGATGGGCTTTAGAAGCAACACAACACATGGCAGGATTTGGACAGATAAATTTACAAACCCCCCAAATATCTAAAACTGTTACAAAATTGTTCTGAGTTAGGAGTATATAGCCAGAGGGTAGCTCATTGAATATTGAAGTTAAAAGATAAACCACCCAGGGTAGAAACCAGTAAAAGATATGCTATTCCTGATTTGATGTCAGAAGGAAATGGAAATATAATCCAGATCTCCTTTTGAGAAGCAAATAATACAAGGGATTTCTAGTTTGTATGTGGAGGGACGAGATTTTATGTTGATGGATCACATCACACAGGTTATGCCATATATGACGATTAAACAAAAGAATTGCAAAGATAGACTGCCAGGCCATATGTCTGCTCAGAAAGCGGAGTTAGAGTCTGTAAACAAAGTTCTAGAAATATATGACCCAGTGAATATAATCAGTGACAGCAGTTATGTAGTTAAAGCTTTAACACTTCACCCCCCAATATGGAGAAACGAGGAATGGTAGATTCTCAGGATAAAGCTTTAAAACATGCAGGTATTCTGGCAGAACTGTTTAATTATGAAAAAGAAAATAAAGGTTTAACTTGTTGTTGTGAAACAGACTTGTAAATCAGGAATCAAAGGAAACTTTGTTTGAGGAGTTGTAATACTTGGAAAATGTAATGAGTGCAACTGTTAGTAAAAGACAAATAACAAATACCCTATAAGATCAGATAGAGAATGGAAGGATGTAGCTTTCAGTATAGAAAGAATGGGTCTAGATACTGAAACTGGCATGTACAGGGTTAAACACAATGAAACACAAACATTTGTACCTAGTGGCTTATTACAAGAGCTGATTGTATTCAATCATCGTACACAGGGCATTTGGGTACAGGACAACTATTTAAGGTCCTGCAAAATAAATTGTATCATCCTAATTTAAACCAAAAAGGGTATAAATACATTGCAGAAGTGTCTCATATGTGTTCAATTAATCCAAGACCTAAATACTAGAAACCAAAATTGCAGAGAGTTCCTTTGGAAAAAAGCACATGGTACTCTATAAATTAATGAATAAAATAAAATAGAAATAAAAATGCTTTAAGATAAGAGTAATTGGTTAACATATTTACCAGGAGTATTATTATTATTATTATTATTATTATTATTACCATTTATATAGCGCCAACAGATTCCGTAGCGCTTTACAATATTTTGAGAGGGGGGGATGTAACAATAAATAAGACAATTACAAGAAAACTTACAGGAATGATAGGTTGAAGAGGACCCTGCTCAAATGAGCTTACAGTCTATAGGAGGTGGGGTATTAGAAACATTAGGATAGGAAATATCAAGTAGGAGTGAAGCAGAGCTGGAGGAGAGAGCAAAGCACTATCCCATAGGAGAGCAAGCGACAGGTATGTAAGGGAGAGATTACTCTGGGAGGCCATACGCTTTCCTGAAGAGATGGGTTTTAAGGCCCTTCTTAAATGATTGAAGACTAGGGGAGAGTCTGATGGCAGTAGGCAAGTTATTCCATAGGAGAGGAGCCACCCGTGAGAAGTCCTGCAAGCGTGAGTTGGTCGTACGGGTGCGAGCAGCGGTCAGGAGGTGGTCGCGGGCAGAGCGGAGGGTACGAGGAGGGGCATACCTCTGGATCAGTGAAGAGATATAAGAGGGGTTGGAATTGTTCAGTGCTTTAAATGTATGGGTTAGCACTTTGAATTGACTCCTATAGGATACAGGGAGCCAATGTAAGGACTGGCAGAGGGGCGAGGTGTGAGAGGACCGACTGGATAGGAAAATCAGTCTAGCTGCAGCATTCATTACAGACTGTAGCGGGGCAGTACGGCTTTTGGGGAGACCAATCAGGAGAGAGTTACAGTAATCCATGCGGGAAATTACTAGAGCATGGACAAGCTCCTTGGTAGCATCTTGCGTAAGAAAGGGGCGGATGCGGGCTATGTTTTTGAGTTGGAACCTACAGGACTTGGCAACAAACTGGATGTGAGACTCAAAGGTGAGACCAGAGTCAAGTATGACGCCAAGACAGCGCGCTTGTAGGGATGGACTTATGTGGATATCACTGACTTGAAGGGAGAGTGAGAGAGGAGGATCAGTATTAGGAGGAGGAAAGACAAGGAGTTCGGTTTTTGAGAGGTTAAGTTTGAGAAAGCGTGACGACATCCAGTCAGAGATGGAAGAGAGGCAAGCAGTGACACGTTGCAGGACGGCCGGGGAGAGGTCCGGTGAGGAGAGGTATATCTGAGTGTCATCAGCGTACAGGTGGTAGTTGAATCCAAAAGAGGCAATAAGTTTTCCAAGAGAGGCAGTATAAAGAGAAAATAGAAGGGGACCAAGGACAGAGCCTTGGGGAACTCCAACCGAGACAGGGCGAGGGGAGGAGGTATCCTTGGAAAAGGAGACACTAAATGAGCGTTGGGAGAGATAGGAGGAAAACCAAGAGAGGACAGAGTCACAGAGACCGAGTGATTGAAGAGTTTGAAGGAGGAGAGCATGATCAACTGTGTCAAAGGCAGCAGAGAGGTCAAGGAGAATTAATATGGAGTAGTGACCTTTGGATTTAGCGGAGATTAGGTCATTAGTCACTTTGATAAGAGCAGTCTCAGTAGAGTGGAGAGGGCGGAAGCCAGACTGAAGAGGGTCAAGGAGAGAGTTGGAATTAAGGAAGTGAGACACACGGGTAAAGACAAGTCTTTCCAAAAGCTTTGATGAGTAAGGGAGCAGGGATATGGGACGATAGTTAGAGGAGGAGGACGGGTCAAGAGATGGTTTTTTCAGGATAGGTATTACAGTGGCATGTTTAAGGTCAGCAGGAACAGTGCCAGAAGAGAGAGAGCAGTTAAAGATGTGTGTTAGGATAGGCACAAGACAAGGGGAGAGAGATCTGATGAGGTGAGATGGGACAGGATCAAGTGGGCAAGTGGTGGGGCGAGAGGAATGGAGAAGTGCAGCCACCTCTTGTTCAGTAGCTGGGGAGAAAGTCTGAAGGGTAGGGAAAGCATGATTTATGTGTGGTTGAGAAAGAGAAAGGCAAGGAGGGGAGAATTGTTTCCTTAGCTGTTCAATCTTGTCAGTAAAGTAATATGCAAAGCTATCAGCTGTAAGGTTAGTTTGGGGGGTGGCCACAGCAGGGCGGAGAAGGGAATTAAAAGTGTCAAAGAGACGTCTGGGATTGCGGGAGCATGAACTAATGAGAGAGGAAAAGTAGGACTGTTTGGCGAGGGCAAGGGCTGCGCTGTACGAAAGCAACATGAATCTATAATGAAGATAGTCTGCCTGGGTGCGGGACTTCCTCCAGGAGCGTTCAGCACAGCGGGAGCAACTCTGCAGATAGCGTGTTGATTTATTATGCCAAGGTTGGGGTCGTGTTCTCCTCGTGGTGCATGTTTGGAGTGGGGCTGCAGTGTTCAAGGCAGATGTGAGGGTAGTGTTATATGTGGAGATGGCCAGTGAGGGACAGGAGAGGGAAGGGATGGATAGCAGTTGTGAATCAATGTCAGCCGACAGCTGCTGGAGGTCAATAGAGTTAAGGTTCCTCCTGAGCTGAGGGGGGTTAGGCTGAGGTTGTTGGGTGAGGGGGTAATTGAGAGCAAACGATAAGAGGTGGTGATCAGAGAGAGGAAATGGAGTATTGCAGATATTAGATAATGTACATGAATAGGAGAAAATAAGGTCGAGGGTATTGCCAGCTACATGAGTGGGAGAATTAGCCCACTGCAATAGTCCAAGGGAGGAAGTAATTGAAAGTAGTTTAGAGGCTGCTGGGGTTAAAGGTGGGTTAATGGGAATATTGAAGTCTCCAAGAATTAGGGATGGAATGTTGAAAGAGAGGAAGTAGGGTAGCCAGGCAGCAAAGTGGTCAAGGAAGAGGAGAGGGGAACCAGGGGGACGATAGATGACGGCAATGTTAGCAGAGAAGGGTTTGAAAAGGCGAATTGAATGAATTTCGAATGATGGGAAAGAGAGGGAAGGGGGGGTGGGCAGGGTTTTAAAGGAGCAGTGGGGTGAGAGAAGAAAACCTACACCGCCGCCTTTAATCTCCGCTTGTCTTGGGTTGTGGGTAAAGTGAAGACCACCAAAGGACAGTGAGGCAGGGGTAGCAGTATCCGAGGGAGAGAGCCATGTTTCTGTTAGTGCAAGTAGGTTTAGGGAGTGTGAGATAAATAGGTCATGGATGGAAGTAGATTTAAAGGTGCTGCACACAGAGCGTGCATTCCAGAGGGCAGCTTTAAAAGAGGAATTATAGTGAGAATTACATGGAATGGGTATTAGGTTGTTGTGGTTTCTGGTGTTTGAACCAGGTGGCTGAGTAGTGGAGGGACCAGGGTTTGGAGAGACATCACCTGCTGCTAGGAGTAGTAGGATGGAAAGGAAGAGAAGGTGCGAGTAAGATTTAAATGTTGGAGATGAAAGCTTGTATTTAAGGGATTTAGGAGGGGTGTGTGGAGAAAGGCTGGATAAATATGAGTAAAGTGCATGTGATGAATACAGAGATGAGGGGAGCAGGGAGGGAGCAATGAAGATGGTGTTAGCAGGAACAGGTAAGTGAAATGATAGAGAGATTTTAATGATGAGGGAAGTGAGAGAGAAAGTGAAAAATAGAAGTGAGAACATTAGTAGGAGCTGTGTTTTTAAGAGCTGTGGTTAGGAGGGTTAAGGGTTAAAGAGGTGTTGTGTGAGTATAGCTTGTTTTGGGTGTGGAGGGCTTGGTGGACATAATTGGTTTAACAGGAAAGCTAGGTAATTTGAGCTATCTATAAATGTAATGATTACCATGGGGGGTTTGGGGTGTGGGGTAGGGTATTAATGTCTATTCCTGCAAATCCGAACTCAAGTGTCACCTCATGAGTTAGTGACATGTAGAACTATGTAATCACTTTCCCTAATGAACCTTTTGTTCCAAGTTACAGCAGAACAAGCTGAATAGTTGAAAGTATTACAGGAACATCTATTGTTAGACTTGAAGTTTGCTACTTCAAATGTCGTCCCTTATGGTAAACTATGTGTTAAAGTTGTACAGCGCTACGGAATCTGATGGCGCTATAAAAATAAATTAAATAAATATAAAGAAGTAACACAGGGAAATTATGCAGATATGTTTAAGCCAGGTTACAAGGCAAAGGTAAAAATCATTTAAAACACCAGGTCTATGAAAAGCAAGTTGGGAAGGTCCTTATGGTCCTTATGTTGGTCTAAGAATAAAAATTAGAACAAACTGTGTTACAGGTGTAAAAAGCAAACATTGGTACAAAGTGTAATAAATCAATTCTTGTGTCTAGTGATCAATGTAAAAGAAATGTACTAAGGTATAAGAAATGTACTAAGGTATAAAATGTACTAAGGTATAAGATATGTACTAAGGTATAAGAAATGTACTAAGGTATAAGAAATTTACTAATGGATAAGAAATTTACTAATGTATAAGAATAGTAAACTGCCATCTGTTTTTCATTACAGAACTAATACTGTTTTACATGGACAAAAACCTGTATGATTTTAAATAAAAGGACAAATTGTTTGGACTTTCAAAGGACATTATGGACTTTCAAAGAGACTGTGCTTGTGGATTCGATTGGAGAGGACAATATTTCATGGACTAAATCAAACCGATTGTGATTTATGGTTAATGTAAACTGTATACAATTGCACAGCATAATAACTATGATACCGTTATTATTAATGTTAGGTAAAATCAATGCCCAAGGTAAATTAATGAATTAGTGAAAAATGTAAAGGTAATCGTAACAAGAATTTTGTTCTTAGGAGTTCAGAAATGAAAGGGTTAAAATGTCTTGCTTCTCCCTCTTGGAGTGTAAAAAGCAATACAGACAACTGGAAATGGCTGTGTTAAAAGGCCTTTCCTTGTAAACTGATACTTAGATCAATATCAGAGAACAAAATTAAAATCCCATAAGTAATTGGTATAAGTTATTATGATGCAATATTTTAAAATTAATTAAAATAAAGCATCAAAGAGGGGCTTGAAAAATATGTTTTATGTACTTTGAATGTATTTAACGTGTTGATATAAATATTATAAGTTTTATTCGGATTGCTTCAAGAACACTGAAATTGAGAAGCCATACCTTGGCCTATAGAGTATTACAGACTTTCATTGTATAGGAATGGAGACCACATCTGGTTCACTTTAAGAGTGATGTTGAAGGGCCTGTTTATAATAACCTTTGACCTAAGCTTTGCTAGCCAGTCTCCCTCTGTATTACCATGGCTCATATTTCTAAAGGCATCTATTCATTTACTATGCATATATAACTCCTTTGTGTAGCTTACCGCCAAAACTATAACGTATGGCTTTAATCATAGATTTCAAATGATGCTAAGTCACACCCCTTTTTCTAAGATAGCCACTTATCTTAAAGTAAGGCAATCTTATGTATACTCCCCTCTGTAACTGAATTTTAAACCCATAAAAGTAATTGTAGTTTAGAATTCGTGGCCAATACCTTTAACATCAAAAATGGATAACAACTGGAAAATTGCTCTCTGTATTGGACAAAGATTGTTAAAGACATTTGTTATTACCAGATGGATTGTTATGTTTGAATAAACATAAGTTAAACTGCAAGATACTTGATTCGATTGTTAAGAAAACTGATATGTGACAAACAAAGATTTCACGGAATGCCAATTTCCTACAGGGCCCCAGCAAGTAGGTGTGAAAGTCGATAACATAATGGCTACAGAATATGGCTACTTCTACAACTATAGCGGCATTGCATGGTTCTATTTGTTGACCCTAGTAAGGACTGCAATTTAACAAGGCCTTGATTGCTAACTTGGGCACATGCAGTAATTAAAAGGCGTTGCCCAGAACAGGGCACCTACAGAACACCTTACAAATTATAACATTTTTGAACATGTAGCATAACAAAAAAGAATAAAATATTCACGTGTCCTTTGTGGCGAAGGAAAAATAATGAGTTCAAAGGCTCCAGTGGGCCTCGAGGGCTCTTTTCTGGGTGGCAATAGAATAATCCCCGTGGGACTAGGCAGTCTCATGCAAGACCGTGTAGTGGACCCATGGCCCGGTCTGGCGGGTTTCCCTGCGCCACTATGTCGTGACTGCTGAGTATGCGTCCGGTGTGGAGTTTTGAGGGATGAATGGTGCAACTCTGTCCGGGTCCCATGTGTGGGTGCAGTTGGGGGAGCTGTTGTTGTCCCCGGTGGTCTCTCCATTCGGAGGCAGCAGGTCGTGAGGTAGTTCCAGGAGTCGAAGGAGGGTCGGGGCCTCACTGATGTCTTGGATGCTGTGTGTGGTTGATCCTCGTTGGACCGTCAATGTCCTGGATGCCCGCCAGCGGTAATCAATTTTGTGGGTGCGGAGGATAGAGGTAAGTGGCCGTAACGACCTACGCCAGGCCAGGGTGCCATTGGACAGGTCTGGGTAAAGTGTGAGTTCCATATTGTCCAGGCGGAAGGGGGTCTTGCCCCGGAGGGCTGATAAGATCGCTGCCTTGTGACCGCTGTTGCGTAATATCAGGACGACATCTCTCGTCGCATTAGTTGGGGCATTTGCCGGTTTTGGGACTCTGAAGACCCGTTCCGGGGCGATTGTTTGCTGCTGGCCACGAGGTAAGATTGCTTGTATCATGCGCTGCATTAGAGAGGGCAGTTCAGTCACTGCAATGTCCTCCCGGACCCCTCTGATTTTAATATTAGCGGCCCGCCTGGCGTCTTCGAGTGCCGCAAGGCGATGTTCGAATTGCCTGTTTTGCCGTTCCAGGGTATGTACTGCGTGTTGCAGTGCGGCAGCCTCTTGGGCCTGAGATTGTGAGGAGCGCTCTAGTTTGGATATGCGGCCTGTCAGATCTGTGCGGAGCGCTGTAATGTCCTCATGAAAGCTCTGCTTCAGGTCCGCCATTAATGTTTTCATGGCCGCCAAAGTGAGCGGTTCAGTGTCTTTCTTCTTGTCGCCCTGCTGAGCTCTTTGTGATGGGTTAGTAGGCTGCAATAGTCCCCTCTCTTCCTCGTCTGACAAGTCGTCAGAGAAATCTGAGCACCCGCCGTGTTGGGCCGCCATGATGGAGTCTGAGGCTCCGCGTGTCTGCCTCCATAAGTCTCCGATTGTAAGTCCCGATGTGGGTTTGTGAGGCATCACTTTTTTCCCCTTTCTCCCCATTAATGTTTAGGATGTGTGTTTGTCGGTTGGGGTGGGGAGGGAAGGAATATTTCACGTTTTTCCTCGCGTTGGACTTGGAGCCCTCTTAATGTACGTCTGTTCGCTGCTGCAGTCAACCGGAAGTGCAGCAACTATGTTTTAATCAAATTGAAATAAACAAGAAGTATTTTACTTATCTACAGACCGTGAGTGCAAGCCCTCATTTATTACATATTATAGTAGTTTTTGGCTATGGCTTTTTGTGCACCCGGCATTTTTCATATTGAGTGTGCGTGCTGGGTAACATTGTATACTATATATATATATATATATATATATATATATATATAGATATATATATATATATATATATATACAGGGAGTGCAGAATTATTAGGCAAGTTGTATTTTTGAGGATTAATTTTATTATTGAACAACAACCATGTTCTCAATGAACCCAAAAAACTCATTAATATCAAAGCTGAATATTTTCGGAAGTAGTTTTTAGTTTATTTTTAGTTATAGCTATTTTAGGGGGGATATCTGTGTGTGCAGGTGACTATTACTGTGCATAATTATTAGGCAACTTAACAAAAAACAAATATATACCCATTTCAATTATTTATTTTTACCAGTGAAACCAATATAACATCTCAACATTCACAAATATACATTTCTGACATTCAAAAACATAACAAAAACAAATCAGTGACCAATATAGCCACCTTTCTTTGCAAGGACACTCAAAAGCCTGCCAGCCATGGATTCTGTCAGTGTTTTGATCTGTTCACCATCAACATTGCGTGCAGCAGCAACCACAGCCTCCCAGACACTGTTCAGAGAGGTGTACTGTTTTCCCTCCTTGTAAATCTCACATTTGATGATGGACCACAGGTTCTCAATGGGGTTCAGATCAGGTGAACAAGGAGGCCATGTCATTAGATTTTCTTCTTTTATACCCTTTCTTGCCAGCCACGCTGTGGAGTACTTGGACGTGTGTGATGGAGCATTGTCCTGCATGAAAATCATGTTTTTCTTGAAGGATGCAGACTTCTTCCTGTACCACTGCTTGAAGAAGGTGTCTTCCAGAAACTGGCAGTAGGACTGGGAGTTGAGCTTGACTCCATCCTCAACCCGAAAAGGCCCCACAAGCTCATCTTTGATGATACCAGCCCAAACCAGTACTCCACCTCCACCTTGCTGGCGTCTGAGTCGGACTGGAGCTCTCTGCCCTTTACCAATCCAGCCACGGGCCCATCCATCTGGCCCATCAAGACTCACTCTCATTTCATCAGTCCATAAAACCTTAGAAAAATCAGTCTTGAGATATTTCTTGGCCCAGTCTTGACGTTTCAGCTTGTGTGTCTTGTTCAGTGGTGGTCGTCTTTCAGTCTTTCTTACCTTGGCCATGTCTCTGAGTATTGCACACCTTGTGCTTTTGGGCACTCCAGTGATGTTGCAGCTCTGAAATATGGCCAAACTGGTGGCAAGTGGCATCTTGGCAGCTGCACGCTTGACTTTTCTCAGTTCATGGGCAGTTATTTTGCGCCTTGGTTTTTCCACACGCTTCTTGCGACCCTGTTGACTATTTTGAATGAAACGCTTGATTGTTCGATGATCACGCTTCAGAAGCTTTGCAATTTTAAGAGTGCTGCATCCCTCTGCAAGATATCTCACTATTTTTGACTTTTCTGAGCCTGTCAAGTCCTTCTTTTGACCCATTTTGCCAAAGGAAAGGAAGTTGCCTAATAATTATGCACACCTGATATAGGGTGTTGATGTCATTAGACCACACCCCTTCTCATTACAGAGATGTACATCACATAATATGCTTAATTGGTAGTAGGCTTTCGAGCCTATACAGCTTGGAGTAAGACAACATGCATAAAGAGGATGATGTGGTCAAAATACTCATTTGCCTAATAATTCTGCACTCCCTGTATATACACATATACATATACACATTTTTACATCTTATTTTTAATTATATATATATATATATATATATATATAGTCATTCTAAATGTATTTTGATATGAATATATATGTATATTGATAACAAAATACAGTTAGAACAAATTTACACATGTATATAAAAAAATTATGTAATTTTTCCCCATTTTAAAGAATTGATTTAGTGATTATTTTTTTATATATAATTATAATTTGGGATCTGGGGGAGTGAGAATGATGCTACGATATAGGGGGATAATGAAGAGTGCTGGGATCTTGGGGGATAATGCAGAATGCTTTGATCTGGGGGAGTGAGAATGATGCTGGGATCTGGGGGGATAATGTAGAGTGCTGGGATCTGGGGGAGACAGAATGATGATGGGTGTGACGGACCGCCTGGCACCCCGACCGGGTACTTCTGTCAATCGCTGCTTCCTAGTACTTGCGAGCACCATAAGCACTGCACTGGAACACCATAACCACTGTAAACCCCACAAACCACTGCAGCTTGGTTGGGGTCTCGCTGTCCTCCACCCACCCTGGACCCAAGACCAGGATCCAGCTTCAAGTGGGTAGACCTCTCCTAGTCCAGAGAGCGAAGCAGGCTGCTCTTATAAGAGCAAGTGTTGGGATCCAAGGGAGTATAGTGATTATAGCAATCCCAAGAGTGAATATAGCTCTCCAATCCCCAAAACATGAGCCTAGACTTCATGAAGTGTAAAACAAATCTAGTTTAATGGTAGCCACAACTGGCCTTTTATGACAGTCCCCATCAGGGACGGACTGACAGCTTTCTGGGCCCCCGGGCAAAATTACATCCTGGGCCCTTCAAAGACCAAATATTAACTATTAAATAGGACACTATAGTCACCAGAATGACTACAGCTTAATATAGTTGTTCTGGGATCCACAGCCAATCCTTGCATCCTTTTATGTAAACACTGCCTTTTCAGAGAAAAGGCAGGGTTTACATTACTGCCTAGGAACACCTTTAGTGGGAGGCACTGATGTTCAACGTCTCCACGCTCTGCCTGTAGACTTGAACACTTCCTATAGAGTTTCATTGATTCAATGCAACTCTATGAGGAGATGCTGATTAGTGCAGCGTCGTGTTTTGCTGCGCATGCGCAATTGCCTCTCAATTCTTTCCTATAGGAAAGCATTGGATTGGCTGATATCATGCAATTTGGATGGAACCAGCTGCAACGAGATTGGCGTGGCACTGGAATAAAGGTGAGTAAAAACACCTTTTACTTCTCTGATGGGGGGCTGGCCAGCGAAATTATGTTTTCAAAACTATAGAAATACACATTTGTATTCCTGACACTATATTAAATATAACTTTCAAAAAACACTGTCCGGATTATTCTCTTTAATTTGAATTGCTGGGAAAAGTTAATTTCAAATTATAGGCCTAAATAGTTGTATTAGAAAAATTCCCCAAGTCAATTTTGTTGCTCAATTTCATTATGTAGGCATTCAATTTGAAATTCAGTTTCACTTTCAGGCAATTCTTTAGTGAATGACCATGTGTGTATTCCTTGTGTCAAAGTAGGAGAGAGAGAGTGTGTGTGTGTGTGTATTCCTTGTATCAAAGTAGGAGTGTGTGTGTGTGTGTGTGTGTGTGTAAATCCTGCAATATAATTTGTGTAGTGCCAGATAATATAATGCAGGCGTGTATGTAGCGTAAATGCATTGTTCTATGAGCGAGTAGAGCAGATATTTGTAAAAGCAGAAGTGTATTTGTATGCAATGTTTATGTGTGAATGTAAGGGTGTTATATGTTGAATGTGAATGCAGGAGTGTACTTTTGTGGAGGACTTGTGTGTGAACAAAGGGGAGTTTGGTTGTATAAATTCCAGTGTGCATTAGTGTGGTAAGTCTGCATATGAATGCCAGGATAGATTTATATGGATTGTCAGCATGTGAACGCAGTATGTTTGAGCAGTGTGTATGTGAATGCTGGAGTGTATTTGTATGTGTGCAGAGTGTAAGCGTGTGTGTGTGAATGAGGGGTGTATCTAAAATCTGTGTCAGAGTATGCGGTTGTATTTGAAACTTGTATCAGTGTGTATGTGAATGAGGAGTACATCTGAAATCAGTGTCAGCATGTGTGTAATGAGGTATATTTATATGCTCCAAGTGTTTTTGTTGTCTTTTGACTCTCCATCTTCTTCTGAGTTTGTCTCGCTCGATCTTCACCAATCTGTATGTGTGTCTTCCCACTGACTCCCTCTTTTATATGTCACTCCTTGCCTCCCCTTTTGTTACTCTCTAACAACAGTTGTCACCCATCTGATCAATTTCTGTCCCCCTCACAACCCACTCAGTTGTGCCTGTGCTGCACCTAACACTTCTTCCCAAATAACCCACAGTTGTCTTCCATCTCAATTAAAGGGACACTATAGGCACCCAGACCACTTCAGCTTATAGAAGTGGTCTGGGTGCACTGTCCCAGATCCCTTGAAGGGATCCTATAATGCCAGGAAAACAAACCCGGAATCAAAACGGACTTTTGGTCCATTATCTGACGCTGGATATCCTCACAGACCTCCAGTGTCAGATTTTCCCCATAGAAAAGCATTGAATGTTTTCCTGAGGGGAGGTTTAAAGGACCACTCTAGTGCCAGGAAAACATACTCGTTTTCCTGGCACTAGAGTGCCCTGAGGGTGCCCCCACCCTCAGGGACCCACTCCCGCCGGGCTCTGGGGGGAGGAAGGGGTTAAACTTACCTCTTTCTCCAGCGCCGGGCGGGGAGCTTTCCTCCTCCTCTTCCTCGCGACGTCATCGGCTGAATGCGCATGCGCGGCAGGAGCCGCACTCGCATTCAGCCGGTCACATAGGAATGCATTCATAATGCTTTCCTATGGACGCTTGCGTGCTCTCACTGTGATTTTCACAGTGAGAAGCACGCAAGCGCCTCTAGCGGCTGTCAATGAGACAGCCACTAGAGGCTCTGGAGGCTGGCTTAACCCTCAGTATAAACATAGCAGTTTCTCTGAAACTGCTATGTTTATAAAAAAAAAAAAGGGTAAAAGCTAGCTGGACCTGGCACCCAGACCACTTCATTAAGCTGAAGTGGTCTGGGTGCCTAGAGTGGTCCTTTAATGTGCATGGTCGCACGCGCATTAAACCTCCCCTCAAGAAAACATTCAATGCTTTTCTATGGGGAAAATCTGACACTGGAGGTCTGTGAGGATGTCCAGCGTCAGATAATGGACCAAAAGTCCGTTTGGATTCCGGAAGCCCTCTAGTGGCTGGTAGACAGCCACTGAGGGCAGACTTAGAGCTGCAATGTAAACATTACAGTTCTATGGAACTGCGATGTTTTACATTGCAGCACTAAGTGCAATAGGGAGACAGCACCCAGACCACTTTAATGAGCTATAGTGGCCTTGGTGCCTACAGTGTCCCTTTAAACCTGTAAAGGTAATTATTGCAGTATTTAGGAAACTGCAATAATAACCTTTGAGGGTTAACTCCACCTGTAGTGTCTGTCTACTAGACAGCCACTAGAGGGACTTCCGGGTTGTTAGGCGTCTTTTGGTCGCCTGAAACTGGACGTCCTTACTCTATGCATGAGGACATCCAGCAACATGTAAATCCCTATAGAAAAGCATTATACATGCTTTCCTATGGGGAAAGTACTAATGCGAGCGCAGCCATTGCTGCACATGTGCCTTAGGTCTCAAGAGTGGAGGCGGAGCCTGAACTAGCGTCGAGTGACATAGGTGCTGGAATCAGTAAATTACAGGGTTGGAAGCCTGGCACTAAAGTTTCCCTTTAAATTTTTAACCCACCCCATTAATTTTTTTTATTTGTTTTATTTGTTTTATTTCATCTTGATTAAATTTTATACATGACACATTCATAAGCATAGGGAATACACTTAAACTGCAAAATAAGCATTATATAAAGGCTTGTACAAAGAATATTCTGTAAGCAGGCAAGCAATCAATATCAGGTAATGACACCTTAGTTAAATAATAATAAAAAAAAAACCCTATAAGTGGAAAACTTCCACATTTATGATAAAAACACACACAGCACAAAAAAATACGAAAACATTAAGAAAAACAACAAAAAAAATAAACAAAACAAACAAACCCCTGAGGTGTCTCACCAACATCTTACCCACACCTCTATAAACCCCTGTGTGCCTCTGCCCTGTCTCACCCCTACATCCTACATATGTTTCTGCACTTTTAACCCATAGCTTGCTTACCTGCACCAGCTTGGGAGGATCTGCTGTGCCAGGCTCCTGTTCTCACTCTCCATCCAGGCTGTGAGTGCTCCGTGTGAGAGAGGAGCAGGGGGTGTGATGTCACTTCCTGTCCCCTCCCATCCTCACACTGAGCACTGAGCACTAGCTGCAGGGAGAGAGAGAGGGGAGACCTGGCAGTGAGAGCAGGTATGCTGCCAGGTCTCACACTGAGCACTAGCTGCAGGGAGAGAGAGAGAGA
Source organism: Pelobates fuscus (assembly GCF_036172605.1). Taxonomy (NCBI): domain Eukaryota; kingdom Metazoa; phylum Chordata; class Amphibia; order Anura; family Pelobatidae; genus Pelobates; species Pelobates fuscus. The sequence goes on along the minus strand of NC_086320.1, from coordinate 316,252,086 downwards.
GGAGACCTGGCAGTGAGAGCAGGTAAGCTGCCAGGTCTCACACTGAGTGGGGGAATTAATTTGCTGAGCGATATGTTGCAGAGCCCCCCTGTATCATCCTGGGCCCCTGCAACCTTCTTTCTCACAGTGGAGATCTCTGATCTCCACTTCAGAAAGGTGAATGCAGCCGGACCCCTGACTGCCTCGGGCCCTCGGTCCATGACTGATCTGCCCGAGTGGTCAGTCCGCCCCTGGTCCCCATGCAAAGGGCACTCCCCCTGGACCTGAGAGTAGACTACAGTAAAAACATATACACAATTACATTGGCTCTCAGATCCAGGACACTCCCATACAAAATAGGTCAATGCCTTCCCTGTGCCTGGGAGATAATTGAGTCAAGTACTATACTAAACTCAATCATCTCCAAACACAAAAAAACACCCATTTTTACAAACCGCCCAAAATAACTTAAAACACAAAAAAAACCCACAAAAGTTAAATCCCCTGATAGCCCTGCTCTGGGTGACCAACATATCCAAAAATCATCAAGATCAATTCAGCGGTTCAGGAATTTCCTGGAAGTCTTATTTTTGACCAACCGCCTGCATGGCCCCATGCCCAAAACAGTTCCAGAGAATCAGGATTTGCGGTCGATCTAGTTCGATAGTTTGGAAAACGAACAAACTACCGAACATAGTCAATGTTCTTACCCTGGAGCTTGTTCCCCTCATCCAGACAAACGATCTCACCGAACAGTGCCATTCTAAATTGTATAGAACCAAACGCAGGCGATGATGGAAGTCCAGCAGTGTTTGGGAGTTTCTGTGTCCGATTCTAGTTCCATGAGATTCATGCGCAAACACCGCTGTCTGCGTTCATGCGAACAAGATGGCCGCCACCTCATGGTTGCCCACAGGAATTGCGGCCACATAGACGAACAATTAGAACACTACGGTGAGAACTGTTCCAAGGTGTTAATAGGTGTTAACAAGCTCCCGGGTGGTCCCTGGTTGGTGCGGTTGTTCGGTGGTGCTGTGTCGATATATGTAAGAGGTGCCACAGTGCGCCTTTCCCCCCCCCCCAACATAAATTTTACACCACAGTCAAAGTGGCGGATTTCCTGAATAATGTTTTCATTTTTCTTTAAGGAAAAAAAAAGTTTTCAATTTGCAAATGGATATTTTTTCATAGTAATATTTTTTATTTATCCTTTTTTTTAGTTTGTAGTTTATTGATTTTTCAACATTTTGGGGGGAGGGGAGTAGGGTACAGAAGAGAAAGGGTTGGGGGGGTGGGGATCAAACAGTCACAGTACAGAGTTGTGTTACATTCCCTATATGGTTATACAATCCATTCTTTTACATACACGTATTGATGGTTTTAAAGTCGCTTTCCCGGGCATGCCACATTAGGTAATTAGGTACAGTATTTTAAGTATCTTCGAGCATCTAGTCTTTTTGCTGACCAGTTTTGCGCCTCTTAATCTCTAGATATATCTCCCAAGACCTATTTTGTTCGTGCTTCTCTTCCCTGTCTTCCACTCCTACTCTGTCCCGGCCTCTCAACTTTTAAGTGTCTGTTTCTTGTTTGTGCCGTTTCATTGCTGCTTTTCCCATGTGTGTTCTATATATGTCATAGCCTGCGGTGGCGGGAAGTAGGTGGGGGTGTCTATGTTTGCTACGGGGCTGGTGGCCCTAGGTGGTCTGTGTTGTCTTTTCTCCAGGTACGCCACATCTCCCACGCCCCCTTATAACACTGTGTTCGTGTATGTATTGCATTATAGTGTGTTTTGTATATCGATTGCATGTCTATGTCTTGCAGAAGGTATTGGGTATGTTGGGTATTGGGGGCCTTGGTGGATTTCCAGGATCTCGCTATTAGTTTCTGCGCAGTTAGCAGGATATGGTATATCAGTTTCCTCGCCTTAGCCGGCAAGTCAGTGGAGATGTCTAGTAATAGGAAGGTCAAGGGTTCAAAGGGTATGTCAGCTCTGGTGACCCTGGCTATAATTTGGTGTACATCTCTCCAGAACCCCACCAATTTTTGGCATCCCCACCAGGTGTGTAGCACCGAACTCAAGTCCTGTGTGCATCTCCAGCAAGTCGGAGGTGTGTGTGGATACAACTTATGTAGGCGAGTTGGTACCATATACCTCCTATACAGTGTTTTTTGGTATTGTTCTATGAGTGGGGCCGACTTGATCATCCTCTTTATGGAGGATGTAATGTGATTCCATTTACTCTCGGCTATGTCGATGCTCAGGTCGGAGGCCCATTGTTTTGCCTGTGTTGAGCCGTGAAATGTTTGGTATAGTTGGATGAATTTGTAGCATTCTGAGAGTGGTTTGAATTTAGGTGGTTGTGCCCCTGAAATCCCTATTTTCTCCCATGTAGAGGGTTCCCCTTTCTGGTTGTGCTCTTGTGCCTTTTCTTTGTGTTGTCTGCTTAAAAAAGATTGAAGCTGTATATGCGAATATTGCGATGTACGAGGGATGTCAAAGAGGGAGCAAAGCTTCGTAAAGGTCATTAGTTTGCCCTCTGCGCATATGTGTGTCAGGTGAGTAGCTCCCTTTTCTTTCCACGGCGCTGCGTGGAATGTTGGGATACAATATGTGAGAGCCTCTATGGGAGTTGCCATAGAGATTGGATGCTCGGATCCAAAATGTGTTCTATGAGTTTCCCAGGTTTGTAGAGCCAATACGAGTTGTGCTGGCATGGTCGGGATGGCTGGTCTGGTGTTTTTGGTCAGCCACAACAAATTAGGGACTTGGAAGGGATCTATAGCAAGGTTTTCCATCTTAACCCATTGGGGTTGATTCACTTTGGTAAGGTGTGCAAGCAAGGAGGTCAGTATCGCGGCCTGATAATATGATTTTACATGTGGGAACGCCATCCCTCCTCTTCTCACTGGGGCCATTAACAATTTTTGTGAGATACGTGCTCGTCCCACTCCCCAGGTGAATTGCTGTATTTTAGTTTGTACACTTTTAAAGTATGAGTTTGGCACTCGCAAGGGAAGGTTTCTAAAGAGGTATTGAAGTTTTGGCAGTATGGTCATTTTGAGTGCTATTATGCGCTCTGTCCAGGATAAAAAATACCCCAGCCCTTTATGACTTCTGCACATTCATTCCAGGCCCTATTATAGTTAGCTGGAAACATTTCACTCGAGTTTTTGGTAAATGTGATGCCTAGGTATTTTATATTGCCTTTCCTCCATTCAAATGGATAATCTCTTCGCAATCGTTCTAGTACTTGCGGGTCCAGTCGGAGCCCCAGTGCTTGGGTTTTAGTGGTGTTGAGGGAGTAGTAGGACAGCGTCCCATATTCAGCGATTAGTTTCATGATGGGAGGTAGGGAGTGTTCAGGGTTGGAGACATAAAGTAAGATGTCATCCGCAAATGCACTAATTTTTATTTGTCTCCCGTGCCAGTCTACCCCTTGAATTTCCTGTTGGGTTCTAATCGCTATAAGTAGGGGCTCTAGTGCCAGCACATAGAGCAGGGGTGATAAGGGGCATCCCTGTCTCGTGCCATTCGTAATCTTGAATGAGTTTGATATAAAGCCAGCTTGTAATACTTGGGCTGTGGGGTGAGAATATAGGGCGAATATTTGTCTAATAAGTTGTTGTGGGAACCCATATCCAAATAGAGTAGTTGGGGACCCCTGAGGGGAAGCAACTGGGTGTGTGTCAAGGGGCGACGAAGACAGGGGATAACCCTCACATGCATGTGTTAGTAGAAAAGTAAACCTGAACTGGTCAAGTGAAAAAGGGCGCCCCCTGGTGCATAACTATACATATATACAATGAAGTTATAAAACATAACCTTTAATAGCTGCTGTAGTAAAAAACTCCAATAGGGAGTTAGAAAAAGAAAACAAAAGTAAACTTAAAAATGGGAGGATAGGTGTCTAGATGGGGATAGATAACCTAGAGGTATCTCCTGGAGGATATAAAGCTAGATAAAGCTAGAAATCCCCCCAACCTGTATAGTACGTCTCTTATGAGCAATCCCAGCTGGAATTGCCAAAATAGAAAATATAATTATGAGCCACTTCTGTGATCACTAAACACAATCCCTGCATATAGAGGGTGCTTGCTTATGGCAAGAATAGTGCACACTTAGGAAACAATTGTAACAGAGAGTAGCGATAGAAAGGCTCCACGTATTCAGCAGCTAGTTTAAACACATACACGGATACATAGTGGCAGTTTGCACAGTATCTATAGCAATACTGTCACCAGGGGACGGACAACAGCGAGAGGGAGAAAAAGTATATATATTGAAGGTCTAGTTGACAGCTGTGTGAAAAGGCTGACTAGCAATATAAACTGCACGATCTGACCAAAGATGAAAGAAATCCCCGTTACCCACAATTCCCCCGTCCCCTTGCTAAACTGTACGAAATTCTAATGATACTGAACTAGCTAGCTGTTAGACTGAGAAACTAAACTGGTCGGTGTCCAAACAAAACTTGTCCTCCCTTCTGCTACCTAACACTTGTTTCGGCGCTGCTAAACGCGCCTTCGTCTGAGGCTAAACAGTGGGTCAAAGCATCGCGGGCTCCTTAAGTAGCCCCCTCCGTTTAATTCACGCTGGGAGTGTGTATACCGCGTTCGCGCCAGGATTGGCCGATCGCGGGTGAGGCCCCGCCCCTAGTGACGATACCTCCTTTGATTGGTGTATGTCCGGTGGACAGGCTGCAGTGTGTCTATTAACCATGTGTGTGCTGATCTCGCACGGCCATGGAGTAAAGACACATCACATTGCATCCAGGCAGAAAATTCCAGGGAGGTTTTAGGAGGTGTCCACTGGGACTTAGTGGCTATATAATAGCAACCAAAGCCCTGAAAATGACACAACGGTGTCAGTATTAGTCCTAAGATTAAGGGGCTTTACTCTTATGTGCCATTAAATGGACATGGATCTTTACATATTGCGGCTGCAAGAATAGCAATGGAGCCCATAAGATTGAGACCGCAGTATCAATATTGGGTTAGTCCTAAATTTAAGGAACTATTATTATGAGCCATTGGATGGATATGGATCCTTGTATTGTGGCCCAGCATGCGTATATGGGGTTCGGAGATCCAACGATGCTTTGACTACAGTTAAGTGAACAAAATAAAATATATACAGCCTGAATAAATGATATATACATATATAATACAAAAAATAGGATTTCCATGTGTGGTTATTTATCGATGAAGGGGGTAAACGTGAACCCATATCCCTCTAACACCTGGCGGAGGAAGGGCCAACCCAGGCGGTCGAAGGCTTTTTCGGCATCCAGAGCCAGGAGCAGTCCGCCTGGGCCCAACCCCCTCATCCTTTCCATTATGAGGGATAGTTTTCGGGTGTTGTCTAGTCCCTGTCTCACCAGTACAAACCCAGTTTGGTCATCATGGATAAGTGTTGGGAGGATTTCGCCCATTCTGGAGGCCAAGATTTTAGCATAAATCTTGGCATCTGTGTTCAATAACGAAATGGGTCGAAAATTTTTGCATTGGTCTGGGGGTTTCCCCGGCTTAGGCAAGGTCACTATCTTGGCCAGGAGCATTTCAGGAGGGAGTTCCCCTGTTTCTGTCGCTGTCTTGAATAGTCGCACTAGCCACGGGCCGAGTATATCTGCGAATTTTTTATAATATGCATTGGGTAGGCCATCCGCCCCAGGAGATTTTCCCGTGGGCAGGTGTTTTATGGTAGCTAGTACCTCATCGAGGGTAATTGGCTTGAGTAGAGCTGCGATTTGGGTCTGGTTTACATGTGGGAGGGGGTGCTTTGTCAGATATGTGCGGATCGATGTTTCGTCTAGAGGGGCGACAGTTTTTTGATCTCTTAGGTGTAACAGTCCAGAGTAGTATTTTGCGAACTCCTGCAAGATATCTACGGGGTTTTGTATTTTGTTACCCTCAGTGTTGTGCAGGTGTGTTATTTTGGATGCTGCTAGTCTCGCCCTCAGTTGGTTAGCTAGGTATTTTGTGGCTTTCCTACTGTGGTGGTATGACGTTGCTTTCATTTTGTGTAGAAAGCCTGCAGTTTTGGCTGCGTTTAGTTCCGTTAGTTGGTCTGTCAGGGTTTGAACCTGGTTTGCCAGGGTTTGGGAGGGGTTTAGTTTGTTTTGGGCAGTTGCCACTGCTAGTAGTTTTAGGCATTCTAGTTTTCTGAGTTTTATGTCTATGTTTTTTAAGGTGGGATGACCTTCTAATAAAAAGGCCCCTCACTACGGCCTTGTGTGCTGACCACACTGTTTGGTCTGACACTTCTCCCACTGAGTTTGTTTGGAAGTAGTCAGTGAGGTCTGTCTTCATTTGGTTTAGGAAAGTTTGGTCTTGCAATAGTGATTCATTCAACCTCCAGTTCCCTCTTCCTTTAAATTGAAATGAGTCATACAGTTCGAGATACACTGGGCTGTGGTCTGACCAAGTTATATCACCCATATTACAGGTCGAGACCTGGGCCAGCGTGGGTTGATCTACATAAAAGGTGTCTATGCGGGTGTAAGTATTATGTACTTTGGAATGAAAGGAGTAATCTCTCACCCCAGGGTGGAGTACTCTCCAGCTGTCATACAAATTATGTAGTGTAAGCCATTTAGCCAACGATTTACTAATGGATGTCATGTTTGTCCGTCTTACTCCCCGAAGGAGTGCTGTCGTGTCTTCCTCAGGAGGCGTAATGAAGTTAAAGTCTACGCAAAGTATCAGCCTGTAACGGACCGTTTCGCTCAAAAGAGGATAAAAAACGTTTAGGCGATAATCCCCTTTCCCATAGACCAGCAGCTACTGCAATCACCAACCTCCCGAACTCCAAACTGCACATATTCACCAACTCTCGAACAGCAGACACACGAACCGTGGAGGCAGCCGAACAGGGAAAGCAATATGAACAGCTTACACTCCTGGCAATCGGCATACAGTCAAATTCCCCCCCAAGAATGAGACAACACTTCAGCTTCAGGGTTAAACAGCAACAACCAATCAATCCGTACAATACACACAGACACTCCCACACAAAATCCTCCCCTCTGCCTGTAATATGATTACTGAACACAATGGATAATCTAATTATCACAGACAGAGAAATACAGTTTTTACAAATATGCTATAACTTTAAAACTATAAATCACATTCACAATCAATCCATTCAGGGGAACAACATATTAAAAAATGACACGAATCAGACCAGGGGTTAAAAAGTTAAGGGAAAGTCCTATTTGACCAAATGAAGCATGGCTTTTCTGTCCCAAGCCGGTTTACAGAGCCCTCTATCCTGGAGACAATGGGGAAAATAATCCAATTATATCCAGGGATAGAGGCAGACTCCATTGAGCACATGGTTGCAAAAGGACATAAAAGTACACAATGTTACAATTACTACATAAAACATATACATGCAACATATCCCCAGATAGCTTAGGTCTGAGCGCACATTATTGAATGGCGCTCAGACCACACACATCCAGTTCAATTGCCATGGAGCCAAAGTCTTTCACATAGTCTTTCGTTACACGAATAGCATCCATGGCATGTCTATCTGGGGTGAGGCTGTTCATACGGTCAAACTACCGAATGAACAGCCAGTCGGTTCCACTACCGAATGCCGAGGTAAGGAGGCTGGCGGCTCAGCGGTGTTCGCGCAATAAAGTGTCCGTTTTCAGTTCCATAGTTTGAGCGCTGAACACCGCTGGCTGTTCGGGAGTTAAAATGGCCGCTGCCACGTGTTCGGCAAACGAACAAAGGCCACCCAGTGTTCATCAATTAAGCTGCGGTTAACCGCAGCTTCTGGGCGGTTAATTGACGGCACACTCCAGCTCCTAGGTGATCCCTCATACGGTAGTTTGTTCGGTAGCTGGAATCTACCGAACACCCCAGCTGAAAGCACGAACAAGCCTTTCTGCAGGGAAGATAAAAGCTTTAACCTGCAGGGCCATAGTCCAAAGGGAGCAGGCGAGCAACCAGGCTTCTCCAGTTCACAGTGGCGAGATTGGTTTCGCCACACAGCCCCCCTAATTTGTGTTTTTCCAATTTTTGTAATAAGCACCTGAGGAAGTTCTCTGCACCTGTGTTTGGGAAATATGTGGAAACCAGAGTATATTGAGCATTATTAAAGAGTCCCACCAGGATAATATATCGTCCCTGGGGGTCGACAAATTTTGCGTCTTCTATAAACGCCACATCTTTGTGTATTAAAATAGATGTCCCTTTGGTCTTATTCTCTGATAGCGCATGATATTGAATCGGGAAGAGTTTAGTGAAGATTTCGGGGGTCTTAGTGTTTTTAAAATGTGTCTCCTGAATGCAGGCAACATCGGTCCCCTGATTCTTGAGTTCTTGCAGTAAAAGTCATCGTTTGCCTGGGGTATTTAACCCCTTTACGTTATATGTCAATAATTTCATATTGGGTGGTTAGTGCAGTAAGGGGCATTATGTCGATTTTTGCATTGCCCTTTTTTTGGTGTTTCGGGATTGTTGCTATAGTGCAATTTTTGGGGTCGTTCATGGGAATGATTGATCTGAGGATTTAAAATGTGATCTGTTTGTCTAGGAATAGGGCGGGTGGGGGGACAGAGAGGATTTAAAACTACATGTGGGTGGTGTACCCAGTATGGCTCCAAAACGTGGGGCCCAGTCTCGCAACCTAGTAGATAGGTGCGGTTGGTGGGGGAGGAGGGGCAAAGGTGAGGACGTCTAACATCTCAGTCATTCACCTTGAAACCTCTGAGCAATTGTAACAGTTAAACATTTAAAACCCACAAAACAGTTAATACAATTTCACAATTCACAGAGTATTATGTACGTGCTTATACACTTCTGCTGTGTCTGTTGTACAACACAGGTCATGGCTCAGTCCTTTTCCTCTTGGGGTTCATTGTGCTTAGTGGGCAGAGTCAAGATCTAACCAGCAGTATATGCTGCTCATGTTTTGGGACTGCGGTGCCTGAAGCCAGTGGTAAATGTGTCATACATTGTAGCAGGTGTGAGTGTCCGTGTATAGCTTCTGCTGTTTTAACATAGCAATTTAGTGCCTGAACTTAGGGTGTATGTAGTGTATAGTTACGTATGCCTTAGGCGTCGATTCGTCTCACTGGGTTGTCCATTCTGGCGACATTCTTGGAACTTTGGTCGATTTGGTAGGTTCTGTGGATGGGATTGGAAGACCCCAATCTCTCAGTTTTTGGATTCCTTGGGACACGTCTGTAACGGAGTGGATCGCTTCTTGGTGCGATATTAAAAGTTTGGCTGGATAGCCCCAGCGATAACTCAGGTTTTGTTCCCGCAGGCTTGAGGTGATGGGCGCTAGTGATTTCCTGAAGTGTAGTGTTTCCGCCGATAGGTCTGCGAAGATTTTGATAGATTTGTAGTTGTCCGGCATGTCTGCGTTTTTGCTGACTCTCATAATTCTTTCCTTGGCATGGAAAAAATTTATTCTTGCGATGACATCTCTTGCCGCTGTTGGTGGCAAGTGTTTCGGTCTGCGCAGTCTGTGTGCTCTATCAATTATCAGTTGATCTGGATGGATTTCTGGTGTGAGGGATTGGAACATGTCGGATAGGTATTTGTGCAGGTCAGCGTTTTGCACCAACTCCGGGATTCCACGGAACCGGAGGTTGTTCCTCCTGGCTCTGTCTTCCATATCCGCCAGTTTTAATCTGTGAGCCTCCAGAATGTCATCCATTTCTTGTATTTTATCTGCCAGGCTATTGTGGGCCACTGCATACTTATCCATTTTCGTTTCTATTTGTGCTGTGCGGTTACCCATCTCCTGTACTTCTTTTCTGAGTTCAGATGACAGCTCTTATAGTTGTTTTTTCATATTCCTTTGAATGTTGTCTGTAAATTCCGCCATCATTTCGCGGATGCCTCCCATCGTTAGCGGCTGCTCATCTGCCATGCGGGGAGGGGATATCTGTGGTGAGAGGGAGTTTTCCCGCTTTCTCCGGTCTCCGCCATCTTGCGCGGGCTCCTGGCCATCTCGCTGTTTGGAGGCCGCAGTTTTTGTGAGGAAGAAAGAGGCCCTATCAGACTTCCCCGATTAGTTTTTTTGTTGTTGGGACATTGTTGCTGCCTTCTCCGAGCGTTTGGTGTGGTTTTCGCTCAGTGTTAGGCCACGCCCCTTATTATTTATCCTTTTTTAAAAAAAAATTAATCAGGTAAAATAAGCAGGGGAAAAAGAGGAACAAAAAGTTGTAGAAAGATGGATTATTTGCGACATTATAGAAAAGTATGAAAAAATGTGTCATAATTTTATAAGGATTGTATAACCATTTTATACATTTAGAGAATGCAGACAAAACTGACTTGAAACTAAATGTTTAGACAAACGGAAAAATGGTCTCCAGGCACTCAAGGTGCTCAAACCATAGGCAGATTTATTAGGTAAATAAAATGACAGAGCAGCAATGCTCTGCTACGAGGTCTTTGTCAAGCTTGTCATTTTTTATACATAACCATACAATTTAATTTCTCCTCTTTCTGTGGGCTTTTTCTATGCTGTCTGCCAGATGCAAAGGACAGAGCTTATTACAATGACTAACAAGGAGCTAAGATGCTCAGTTTTATGATAAAATAGGTGTGGATTTCTACATTTAACTTTATTTTTCACATTTCAACTTAAGGATTTCTATTTTCCTGGCCTTCGTTCATGGCAGCATCACTAATGGGTAAGTCCACCTTTAGACAGATCAGGACAGGAAATAAACTATTAATGAATCAGACCGTAGACATAAAAGGTCCCTCCTCCCTCCATAGCTCAGTTTAATTGAAATGATTGTAAAACAATGGGTGGGGACCTGATGCTGCCAATTTTCCTTGTTCTTGGCCAATCATGGCAGCATCGCTAATGGGTAATACCAAAGCTAAAAATACTCAAGGACAGGTCAACACATTAAACCGAAGACTTGATCATGCAAGATCACACAATTTTATTACACAGAAAATATTGACAACAAGACACCTCTCCCAAAAGAGGTGGAAGAAGAGGCTACATCCAACTTGTAATGTTTAATGAAGGTCGTTGAGGAAGACCAAGTGGTTGCCCTACAGATATCATCAGAAGGCACCTGTGTTCAATTAGCCCAAGATGTCGCCAATGCTTTGGTTGAACGGGTTTTAATCTTATCTGGAATAGACAGGTTTCTGATATGGTGTGCCTTTAGAATAACATTAGAAATCCAACACCTGAGTGTAGGGTGAAGGGAGAATTACCTATGTTAAGCTCCTTCTCCCTTTCTATAACTAGAAGAAAGGATGAATAATTTGTTAGATTTTTGTAAGGTCTAAGATACCGACAACTATTTGATGCATACTCTAACATCTAGTTGATTCAATTTACTTTCTTGTATTCTCAAACATTTAGTTGATACAATTTAGCTTCTTCTTCTGTTGTAGCATTAGGATAAATGGATGGTAAAACTAGTTCTTGAAATGGAAATTTCACTTAAAACCATTCTATTGTGGTATACCATAGTATAGGTTTCCTCACTAGAAAAGGCCTGGATTTCAGATATCCTTCTGGCAGATGTAATAGCCACAAGAAATAAGGTATTATAAGTCAGCATGGTCAGGTTTAGCTCATCTAATGAAGCAAAATGTTTCTCTGCCAAAACATCTAGGGCAAGAAAAGGTCCCATGGAGGACAAGAAGTTCTATGCAGAGGTCTAAAAAATCTAATTATTAAGGGAACAGAAGCCCTAGAGGCAGGGCCGGATTAACATAGGGGCTGATGGAGCTGCAGCTCCAGGCCCAGGCCCATGGAATAGGCCCATTTGAAAAAAAAACAACATTTTTTTTTCACACACTATTCTTAGGTTTTCCACCTGACTAGTATTTTACTGGCACAGCTGGTATTTGAGGCTGCCTGTCCAGTACCAGTATTGCAGTAATACCGGCAATACAAATGCAGGTATTTTTCTCAGCAGAAACGGAAATTACTCTGCAATACCAACTCCGGCCAGTAGGGGTCACTGTGTGTGGAGAGAGGCAGGGATAGGAAGTAATAGCATATCCCTCCCTGCCTTTCTCTACTACTCACTGATCCGTGGGGGAGCAGCTACACAGCACAGAGAGTCCACACAGCAGCTCTACAGCTCAAGTAAGTGAGGGATGGGGGAAAGGCAGCATGGAGACATGGGGACACTGAGACACTAAGGGACACTGAGAAACTAGGGGACACATGGGGACACAGACACTAGGGGATACTGGGAGACTTGGGGACACTGGAAAACACGGGGGACACTGAGACACTAGGGGACACTGGGAGAAATGGGGACACTGAGACACATGGGGACACTGAGACATAGTGACATTGGGAGACACTAAGACATTGGGACATGGAGACACTAGGGACACAGTGTCCCCTAGTCTCTCAGTGTCCCCTAGTCTCTCAGTGTCCCCATGTCTCAGTGTCTCAGTGCCCCCATGGCTCCCAGTTTCCCCATGTCTCCCAGTGTCCCTAGTGACTCAGTGTCTCCATGTCTCCCTGTGTCCCCAAGTGTCTCAGTGCCCCATGTCTCCCAGTGTCTCCATGTCTCCCTGTGTCTCCAAGTGTCTCAGTGACATGGGGACACAGTGAGACATGGGGACACTGGGAGAAATGGGAACACTGAGACACTGGGAGACTAGAAAACTGGGCGACATGGGGACACTGACACTGTGATACATAGGGACACTGAGAGACTGGGTGACTTGCGAGACTGAGACACTGGGAGACAGGGAGACCCCACTGGGAGCAGTCCATCTATACAGCAGAATTAAACTGTGAGTAGTTTGTTGGTGATTTTACAGAATTTTCTTATGTCACTCCTTGTGATTTACATCATGTGATGTCACGCATAACTAATTAATTATGCAAATGTATAAGGCTTTTTTTTTCCAAGAAAGGTGGTAACCCTAACTACTCTTCACATACTCTTGCTTAAAGGAACACTATAGGGTCAGGAACACAATCATGTATTTCTAACCTTATTATGTTAAAACCCCTATTTAGATCCCCTGGCCCTCTCTTGCCTCCCTAAATATAGTAAACTCTTACTTGTATTCAAGTCTGCAGCTGCTGGCTCTGTCCCTGTCTGCTTCTGAACTGACTGTCTGCTGACATCATCAGAAGTGGTGGTCTGAGCAAATTACAATGCTTCCCCATCGGATTGGCTGAGACTGTCAACTAGGGAGATCAGGGGCAGAGCAAGCACAAGTCAAACATAGCCCTGGCCAATCAGCATCTCATCATGAAGATAAATTGATTCAATGCATCTCTATGAGGAAAGTTCTGCATGCAGAGGGTGGAGACACTGAATGGCAGTGCTGCACACTAGGCAGTACTGCCCCAGGAGGCACCTCTAGCAGCCATCTAAGGAGTGGATATCAGAGTTATTTTCTCTGAAAAGACAGTGTTTACTGCAAAAAAACCTGGAGGGAATGATTCTACTTACCAGAACAAATACAATAAGCTGTAGTTGTTCTGATGACTATAGTGTCCCTTTAAATTTGGAAGTTTAAGAGGGATGCATGGGAATAAAACCTGTGTGGACTGGCTGACAATAAAAATTAGTTTAGATAATGCAGACTTTGGTCTCTCTAACACTGTAGCATGTCCCCTTTCTTCTACACTCACTACATACACATTTTCTCTGTCCCAGACTATATACCAGGAACTTCTGCCTGCTAGTAAGATGATAAGGAGACAAGTGGACATGTGAGTGCTAGGGGACAAACCTTAGAAAGCATGGCATAGGCACATCATTTGATGCATTTATGTCAAGCTCAGGGTGCTGCCTGCATAGTATGCCCTTAGATGGACAGCCTGCATGATTGGCAGGCAGCTTGACATGCATTCATGCCAGGCTGGCCTTCCAATTCTTTGGACAAACATGCCCCCTTTTTGGGCATGTTCACCCCTTTTGGCAGGTCTGGTCGCGTGATTCGCGCCATTGGCACACTCTTTTAACCTGCACATTGACTTCCTGCTTCACTGGACACTGCTGTTAGGGGATATGGATTTACTTGAAAGATTAAAGCATAAATTAGAGAGAGATTAGCATAGAGTATGTGTTTTCGTATAGCTGCATCCTTTGATTTTCCCTCCAACATCATCTCCATAAGATACATGATGCTTGGGAGGTATGATTATTTGTTTTTGGTCGATAAGATTCTGTAAATAGGCCCATCATAATTGTCAGCACCAGGCCCACTGGGCTCTTAATCTGGCCCTGCCTAGAGGTATTACATAAGGCCAATTAGGCTGAATTCTTCCTTTTAGTCCCTTTTCAAGACCGTTTTGAAGCACTTCCATTATATGATAACAAGAGGAATTAAGGAATTCCACCTCTTTATTGGATGCCCAAGATTTGAAAGTCTTTCACACTTGATGATAACAATCCAAAGTGGATTTCTTCCTGAATTTTAGTATTTGTGATAAACCGAGTTGTAGGAGTCTCTCTCTTCAAGAGCCAAGTCCCCAAGTTTAGTTGTTGTGGAATTCTCAAAGTATCACGGATCAGCATGATTAACTTATCAACTGATCTAGAGTCCAGGATTTTGGAAGCGTAATCCATGTCCTCCTCTTCTTCTTCAGATGGATCTAGTATATTGGGATTCCCATCTGACTCTGAAAGTTCAACTCTAGAATGCTTAGATTGGACTAATTTCTTTGTAGTTGATCTGAATCCTTCTGTGACTGGTTAATTTCTTCCTAGAGAACTAATTTTATTCAGATCCTCTGCTACCACTGCAAGACATGACCTGTATAGGTTCTTCCATTCTGGGACGCAACATGCCCGGTGTGCATTCCAGCAATCGCGTTATATTTGGCATGACCAAGCGCACTGCCTCGTTTTGGCTTAATCACCAATTAAAATGCAGATGATGCAGCATACCAGCAATCGCGTAATACTTAACGTGGCTGAGCACTGCCGTTTCCCTGCGGCATCAGTCGGTGTAGGAAGGAGCAGGCTGGAACACATAGGGGAACCACTGCCTGCCATGGAATTTCTTCAGCAGGAGAAAAGGAACAGAAATTGGAGAAATTGGAGAAAAGCATACAATAAAAACTTAGTAGGACTATAGGGCCAAGCCAAGAAAACCCCTGGGAGCGGCCCAAAACAACTAGTAAGATATCCTATCTGAAAAACCCTTATTGGAGAGTCACAAAAACATCAGTGTATAGAAAAACTGAGGTTATATATAATAACAGTTAAAATATACAAGGAAAATTTGGCTTCTTCAAAATATAACTGCTTAGTTAGGTAGCATACCTAAAATTGGGGGAATGTATAATGGAAAAATTTTAAGGCACAGGCTGACCCCGGATTCATTCCTTCTAGTCAAATTCTTTAGTTCTTGGCGAAGAGAGACTGAATTTAGTCTGGTATACCCATGGTAGACATAGGAGGAAGGCAAAAAAAAGGTTTGTCCGACTGAAATCAGAACAAAAAAGAAAAAAAGAGGTACAGAGGGAGGAGGGACTTTTTATGCCTACGGTCTGACTGATTAATTGTTTCCTGTCATGATCTGTTTGGGGGTGTAGCTACCCATTAGGGATGCTGCCATTATTGGCCAGGAAATACTATATTCTTGTTAGATATAGGGAACATTTTCACAGATCCAATACTGGGACCAGTTCTGTTGAAATTGGAACGGTGGAATAGTAATCCTTGATAGCTCATTGACACATAAATATCATATGTCAGGGCTTGACAAATTTGCTTTGAAACTAAAAGCCACATAAAAAAGTTAGGAGCCTTTTTTTTTTAAACTTACAAAGCTTTATTTTCAACGATACAAAAATACAATTCTTAAATAGACACTATAGTCACCAAGACCACTACAGCTTAATGTAGTGGTTCTGGTGTCTATAGCCTGTCCCTGCAGGCCTTTCAATGTAAACACTGACTTTTCAGAGACATTCCTGCCTAGTGATACCGCTAGTGGCAGTCACTCAGACAGCCACTAAATTGCTTCCTATCTCAGTGCTGCACAGTATGTAACACCTACATTCAGCGCCTACACGCTCTGCATTGAGGCGCTGAACGTCCCCCATAGAAGTGCATTGATGCAATGCATGTCTATGAGGAGATGCTGATATGCGCAAGGTTTTGCAGTGCATGCGCAATAACTTCTCAGTGCTTTCCTGTGGGAAAGCTTTAGATTGGCAGAGATCATCAAGCGTGATTATCTCAGCCATATAGGTGGGGTCAGCCGCGGGGAGACCAGTAGAGCATGGAAAAAAACACCATTCCACGTGATCATTCCCAACATTCCACATTTAGCCTGGTTGCCTAAACACACACATAAACACTGACAGACACACATGCATACACTGACGGACACACACTGAGATAGACACACACACACATACACTGACAGACACGCATATACACTGACAGACAGACACACATATACACAGAGAGATGCACACATGCACTGACAGACACACACATATACACTGACAGACAGACACACATATACACGGATAGATGCACACATACACTGACAGACACACACATATACACTGACAGAAAGACACACATATACACGGATAGATGCACACATACACTGACAGACACACACATACACTGACAGACAGACAGACACACATATACACGGATAGATGCACACATGCACTGACAGACACACACATATACACTGACAGACACACATATACACTGACAGACAGACACACATATACACGGATAGATGCACACATACACTGACAGACACACATATATACTGGCAGACACATACATACACTGACAGACAGACACACATATACATGGGTAGATGCACACATATACTGACAGACGCACACATATACTGACAGAAACACACAAACACACACACTGACAGACAGGCACACATACCAAGACACACACACATACACTGACAGACAGACACACTCACAGATCCACACACACACAGAAACACATTATTATTTATTTTAAAACAATTCTATTTCACCCAGCCCTCCTACCTTTGGGAGAGCTGGAGTGGATCGGTTTTCACTGGGGTCCAGTGGGCGGTCAGCTGGGGGACAGTGAAGGCGGGCAACCGACTTGGGGACAGTGAAGGCGGGCGGCTGTCTGTGCAAATTGCTGGTGCTAACAGAGCTGCGATCTCCCTGCTCTGCTCCCTTGCACGCCGCTTAGTGATACCGGGCTGGAGTTATGTCATTGTCAGGACTTACCTGTCGGCTTCTCCGCAACTCCGATTCTGACACTTCCGGGTAGATGGAGTAACACCACGCCCCCTTCTCTGACGTGGCTTCCTCGCTCTTATAGGGAAACCGCGCCAGTTTCAAAACGCTTACTTACTGTTTAGGCTTCCTCAAGATCTTGTGACCGGCTACAAAACTTACCCTGGACTGTTTACCGCTGATCTTCATTCTCCTCTCCCTGACGGATTGTTTAAAGTTCTTCTACAGCTTCTTAAAGGGACACTATAGTCACCTGAACAACTTTAGCTTAATGAAGCAGTTTTGGTGTATAGAACATGCCCCTGCAGCCTCACTGCTCAATCCTCTGCCATTTAGGAGTTAAATCCCTTTGTTTATGAACCCTAGTCACACCTCCCTGCATGTGATTTGCACAGCCTTCCATAAACACTTCCTGTAAAGAGAGCCCTATTTAGGCTTTCTTTATTGCAAGTTCTGGTTAATTAAGATTTTCGTATCCCCTGCTATGTTAATAGCTTGCTAGACCCTGCAAGAGCCTCCTGTATGTGATTAAAGTTCAATTTAGAGATTGAGATACAATTATTTAAGGTAAATTACATCTATTTGAAAGTGAAACCAGTTGTTTTTTTCATGCAGGCTCTGTCAATCATAGCCAGAGGAGGTGTGGCTAGGGCTGCATAAACAGAAACAAAGTGATTTAACTCTTAAATGACAGTGAATTGAGCAGTGAAATTGCAGGGGAATGATCTATACACTAAAACGGCTTTATTTAGCTAAAGTAATTTAGGTGACTATAGTGTTCCTTTAACAACGAAACAGGATTTATATTCCCGGAAATTCCACACCATAAAAAGCTGCAAGCGGAATAGCAACTCATTCCCCAGCAAATACTAAGTATCACTTTACTTATCATTTCAGCAGTGATTAATTGGATTGTGTCCATCTTCTCTGTAATTCAAATACATTGTTGCTACATTTCTGCTACACTTTCTGCTTTCAGCAACTAACTTTGGAGTTTTACTAATTCATACTGGATTATTCCTATCTTCTCTACTTTGATTTGATAACTGCTGCAACTATTCCTCTGCTTAAATCACTTTCAGCGATTAATTCTCTAACTGGAATTTCCTTAAAGCTACAGGACTTTATTCTAATTATATCCAAATACATCTTCTGCAGTTGGGTTCCACTTCAGTTCTACCAATTAGCATAACAGTTATATTCCGGCTCCGGCATTACTAAGCGGCGCGCAAGGGAGCAGAGCAGGGAGATCGCAGTTTCCTCGCCACCGACCACCTAGGAGGAAATGGGCTCACAAATCCCAGGTGCCAGGACTAAATTCCTGGTCGACATGGTGACCTGGCGACTGGGATTTGTCGAGCCCTGATATATGTGATTGTGATTTCCCTAACAAGTTATGTGAGAATTGTACCATAAATTATAAGACACACATAATATTTGTGGCATGCAATACTGGATGTTGTCCTCTAGATGGCACAATAACTGAACACATGAATTCAGGAGCCTTGTGCTCTGGGTACATTGTATTGTTTTTACTGTTATTTTTACTGCAAAGCATATTCTCGCCACAAGGCGACACCACTAGACTGCAATGATCTGTCCTATTTGTTCCTCATACTCTGTATATAGTAGGGATATCCCATTGTACAGGGCTATGGAATTTACTGGCGCTATATAAATAATAAAATAATAATAATGATATGCCAGAGTGTTGGTACCAGGCTGCACATCATTCATTTCTTTACACTGTCAATTCTTAAAAATGTTCCCATTCTCGGATCAGCTATAAGCACCAACAGGCAAAGTTTTACAAAAACAAAACATACATGGTAATTCACAAACACACAATAATGCTGTACATTGCAAAATAGGAGGTAAATCCTTAGATTTAACCTGAAATTTGTGCTATTTCAATATTTAACAAAGCACATTAATGGAAAACGTACAAATTAACCAATTGTTAAAATAAAAAAAAAGTATTAAGAACTTTATCAAAAATTCCTTGGAATTTGTTCCAGAATGTGTCATTTTGGATGTGCATTTATATACACTGCTCAAAAAAATAAAGGGAACACTTAAACAACACAATGTAACTCCAAGTCAATCACACAAATTATAGGCAATTAGCAAGACACCCCCAATAAAGGAGTGGTTCTACAGGTGGTGACCACAGACCACTTCTCAGTTCCTATGCTTCCTGGCTGATGTTTTGGTCACTTTTGAATGCTGGCGGAGCTTTCACTCTAGTGGTAGCATGAAACGCAATCTACAAACCACACAAGTGGCTCAGAAGGTTTTCTGTGTCTGTCAGCGTAGTGTCCAGAGCATGGAGGCGCTACCATGAGACAGGCCAGTACATCAGGAGACGTGGAGGAGGCTGTAGGAGGGCAACAACCCAGCAGCAGGACCGCTAACTCCGCCTTTGTGCAAGGAGGAACAGGAGGAGCACTGCCAGAGCCCTGCAAAATAACCTCCAGCAGGCCAAAAATGTGCATGTGTCTGCTCAAACGGTCAGAAACAGACTCCATGAGGGTGGTATGAGGGCCCGACGTCTACAGGTGGGGGTTGTGCTTACAGCCCAACACCGTGCAGGATGTTTGGCATTTGCCAGAGAACATCAAGATTGGCAAATTCGCCACTGGCGCCCTGTGCTCTTCACAGCTGAAAGCAGGTTCACACTGAGCACATGTGACAGACGTGACAGAGTCTGGAGACGCCGTGGAGAATGTTCTGCTGCCTGCAACATCCTCCAGCATGACCGGTTTGGCAGTGGGTCAGTAATGGTGTGGGGTGGCATTTCTTGGGGGGGGGGCACACAGCCCTCCATGTGCTTGCCAGAGGTAGCCTGACTGCCATTAGGTACCGAGATGAGATCCTCAGACCCCTTGTGAGACCATATGCTGGTGCAGTTGGCCCTGGTTTCCTCCTAATGCCAGACAATGCTAGACCTCATGTGGCTGGAGTGTGTCAGCAGTTCCTGCAAGATGAAGGCATTGATGCTATGGACTGGCCCGCCCGTTCCCCTTAGACCTGAATCTAATTGAGCACATCTGGGACATCATGTCTTGCTCCATCCACCAACGTCATGTTGCACCACAGACTGTCCAGGAGTTGGCAGATGCTTTAGTCCAGGTCTGGGAGGAGATCCCTCAGGAGACCATTCGCCACCTCATCAGGAGCATGCACAGGCATTGTAGGGAGGTCATACAGGCACGTGGAGGCCACACACACTACTGAGCCTCATTTTGACTTGTTTTAAGGACATTACATCAAAGTTGGATCAGCCTGTAGTGTGTTTTTCCACTTTAATTTTCAGTGTGACTCCAAATCCAGACCTCCATGGGTTGAAAAATTTGATTTCCATTTTTTTATTTTTGTGTGATTTTGTTCAGCACATTCAACTATGTAAAGAACAAAGTATTTCAGAAGAATATTTAATTCATTCAGATCTAGGATTTGTTATTTTTGTGTTACCTTTATTTTTTGAGCAGTGTTTTTCTATTCTGTTGCTTCCTATAGACAATTTTTAAGAAAAAAAAATAATAATAATAAAAAATAAAAAAAACAGAATACATCCACAGGTTGCACAGTCAGCTAGTAGACAAATAGATAAATGAATGCAATTTTGGTGCCCCTTACACAGTTTAAAGCCTGGGGCCCACTCTGAGTCTGTCAATGAGAATGCAGTGTGTGTGTGTGTAAGGCATGTAGTGTGTGTTGTGGATGCAATGTGTGTGTAAATTTGTGGGGTAGAATAGGGCCTGGGAGGGGGGGGGCAGTTGTTTTTTTTATTATTTATATTTAGGTTTATCCCCCCACTCTGCCTCTTAACTGTGTTCAGGAAGGGGGGCACTGCAGTCCCTGATGGTCCAGTGGACCTGTTGCTTGGTCTAGCATGATGGATAGTGAAGAGGAGGCTCAGGCAGGGCCGGATTAAGAGCCCAGTGGGCCTGGTGCTGATAATTATGATGGGCCTAATTACAAAATCTTATTGACCAAAAACACTAAAACAGTCCTACCTCCTAAGCGTCATGTATCTGATGGAGAAGATGCTGTAGGGAAACTCATAGGATGCAACTATGAGAAAACACATACCCTTTGCTAATCTCATGCTTTCATCTTTCAAGTAAACCCATACCCCCTAACAGCAGTGTCCAGTAAAGCAGGAAGTCTATGGATGCGGTAAAATGGTGGGCTACTGACACAAATCACCTAACCAGAACGGCTGAAAGGGCGAACATACACAAAAAGGGGGAATGTCTGTGTCCCTATGTCTCCCAGTCCCTTAGTGTTTGTGTCCTCATGTCTCCCAGTGTCCCTATGTCACTAGGGGACATTGAGAGACATTGGGACACTGGGAGACATGGGGACACAGATACTAGGGAACACTGGGAGACCTGGGAAATCTGAGACTCTTGGGGACACTGGGTGACAGACACGAGGGGACACGGGGAGACATGGGGCACTGAGCCACTGTGATATATAGGGGACACTGGAGACTTGATAAAAACCTGGGTACAGGTCAAAATGTTGCGGTGTCCAATAAACCTGCTTAAAGCTATCACAGTGAGTGCCTGAGATATTTTCTTTTATACTAGGGGACACAGACACTACGGGCACAGAGACACTACGGGCACAGAGACACTATGGGCACAGAGACACTACGGGCACAGAGACACTACGGGCACATAGAGACATGGGGCACTGAGACACTGACATAGGGGACACTGATACATAGGGGACATTGGAGACTTGATAAAGACCTGGGTACAGGTCGAAACGTTGCGGTGTCCAATAAACCTGCCTAAATCTATCACAGTGAGTGCCTGAGATTTTTTCTTTTATACTAGGGGACACTGAGACACTAGGAGACATGGGGACACAGAGACATTGGGAGACTAGGGGACTTTGGGAGTCTAGGGAACACTGAGACACTAGGGACACTGGCACACTACAGACACTGAGAGACACCAGGGACACATGGGGATACTGAGATACTAGGGACACTGGCTGGGAGACATGGGGACACTGCCATGTCTCCTATGTCTCAAAGTCGCCCAGTGTCCCCATGTCTCCCTGTGTCTCCATGCCTTTCAGTGTCCCCATGTCGCCCAGTGTCCCCTAGTGTTTGTATCCCCATGTCTCCCAGTGTCCCTTAGAGTCTGTGTCCTCATGTCTCCCAGTGTCCTGATGTCACTAGGACACTAGGGGACACTTAGAGACATGGGGACACTGGGAGACATGGGGCCACTGAGCCACTAGGGACAGTGGCTGGGAGACATGGGGACACAGACTAGGGGCCACTGGGAGACATGGGGCCACTGTGTCCCTAGTGTCTCAGGGTCATGGGCGTCCGAATGGGGGGGTAAAGGGGTACTTGCCCCCCCCCCCCCGGATTTTTCAGCTTGTGCTGCTATTTTTCATTTTAGTGTGATAATACAGTGCAATACCAGCGCTGGCCAGTAGGTGGCGCTGTGAATTGAGAAAGGCAGAAAGCTACAGCTAATCCCTGCCTCTCTCTCATGACTGAAACCGCAGGGGAGCAGCACAACGGCAGCCTACAGAGCAGGTAAGTGAGGGATGGGGGGGTGGGGGAGACCGCATAGAGGAAGGTAAAGTAGAAGGAGCAGAAAGGTTCTGCAAGGGGCAGGAGGGGTCAGCAAGGAATAGAAAGGGGCAGCAAGAAGCAATAAGGGGTCGAAAGGTTTTCATGGAGCAGGAGGGTAAAGTAGAAGGAGCAGCAAGGAGCAGGAGGGGTCAGCAAGGAGCAGGAGGGGTCAGCAAGGAGTAGAAAGGGTCTGCAAGAGGCAGGAGGGGTCAGCAAGGAATAGGAAGGGGATGCAGGAAGGGGTAGGGACAGTCTGCAAGGAGCAGGAGGGGTCACCAAGGAGTAAGAAGAGGCAGCAAGGAGTAGGAAGAGGCAGCATGGAGCAGGAAGGGGCAGCAAGGAGTAGGAAGGGGCAGGAAGGAGTAGGAAGAGGCAGCAAGGAGTAGGAAGAGGGAACAGGAAACAATATCAGTGTTAATGTGTTCACTTTTATTTACTGAGTGTCAGGAAACACAGAGGGCCGCTGGGCAGGGGTGCCGCTGATTGGCTAAAACATTGTTGGCTAAAACATTTTTATGAATCGGGAACTAGCGATTGGCTTAGAGTGTCAGCTGACCACTCTAGCCAATCAGCGGCACCCATGCCCAACGTCAATCTGCACTTCCTGACACTCTGTTTCAGAAGTCGAATACCACTGAGCGACCTGGAGATCTGGAGCTGAAGGAAGCCTTTGGGGGTAAACCATTTGAGAGCAGTTTCACCCCTTCAAAGAAAGAGCACGCAGGGGCCTCTTTGCATCACAGCATTTTCATTTAGATAAAGTTGTTATGGTGACCAGAATGTTCCTGTAATTTGATGAAAGGAACCCTATAGTGTCAGGAATACAAACATATATTCCTGACACCATAGTTGTGAAAACGCTATTCATCCTTGCTTTATGTGAAAATGACTATGCTCCTTCCCTTTCATGACACTGTCAAAAAGGGGCCAAGCATGGATGTCATTACAATTATGCCCCCCCCCCCCCCCCCCCACAGAAAAATTCCTGCGGACGTCCATGCTAAGGGTCCCCATGTTCCCCAGTGTCCCAATGTATCAGCGTCCCCATGTCTCGGAGCTGCTGTCTGGACACTCTGTGCAGAGCTGCTCCCCCGCGGATCAGTGAGTAGAGAGAGGCAGGGAGGGAGATGCCGTAACTTCTTATCACTGCCTCTCTCCACACAAACAGCGACCCCTACTGGCCGGCGCTGGTATTGCAGAATAATCTATGTTTATACTGAGACAGACATTTGTGTTGCCGGTATTACTGCAATACCGGCACAAGCTAGGCAGCCTCAAATACCTGAGAAATACTTCTGAGAAATACCTGGAAACCCTAAGAAATACATGAGAAATATCTGGCAACCCTAAGAGTAGTGTGTAAAAAAAAAAAAAAAAATGTAAAAAAAAAAAATTTTTTTTTTTTTTTTTTAAACCAATGGGCCTATTCCATGGGCCTGGGCCTGGAGCTGCAGCTCCATCAGCCCCTATGTTAATCCGGCCCTGGGCTCAGGAGACACCAACTTCCACCTCCAGCAGGGGTCAGGTCCTCTCCCTTTCTCATGAGTCCCGGCATTGTTGCTGTGGTAAGTTACTATGAGAAAGAGTCCTCGAGAAATTGACGATTCTGCCTACCTTAAATTAATATGTGAACCTACTATTGGTTTAAGGAAACAATTAATTGCTATGCTAGATCGGGGTTGTATATTTGTTATCATATATATGGTGTGTGTGTGTCACAGGGAGAAGACGCCAGTGTCCATAGGAGAGCATAATAAATGCTTTCCTATGAGACTGACTGAATGCGCGCGTGGCTCTTGCTGCGCATTCGCATTCAGCCAAGGAGGCGGAGAGGAGGAGGAGACCCCCCCCCGCCCGGTGCTGGAGAAATAGGTAAGTTTAACCCCTTCCTCTCCATCCAGCACGGCGGGAGGGGTGGGGGCAGTGGCGTACACACAACCCATGGGGCCCCGGTGCGAAAACTGATCCGTGGGCCCCCCCGCGCGCGCGCGCTTACTCTGCGCGGGCTGGGGCCGCAACACATGGTGTGTACGCCAGTGCATGCATAAACACATACACTTAAAGGTCCACTACAGACACCCAGATCACATCAGCTCAATGAAGTGGTCTGGGTGCCAGGTCTCTAGTTTTAAAGGGAAACTCCAGTGCCAGGAAAACGATCAGTTTTCCTGGCACTGGAGGGTCCCTCTCCCTCCCACCCCCCAATCCCCAGTTGCTGAAGGGGTGAAAATCCCTTCAGTGACTTACCTGAGGCAGCGACATGTCCCACGTCGCTGCCCGCTCCTACCCCGTCGCTCCACCTTCTTCCTCTGTCGGCCGGTGGGCGAGACTGATCCCGCCCACCGGCCGAGGAGACCTAATGCGCATGCGCGGTAATGCCGCGCATGCGCATTAGCGCACCCCATAGGAAAGCATTGAAAATGAATTTCAATGCTTCCCTATGGGGAATAGAGCGACGCTGGAGGTCCTCACACAGCGTGAGGATGTCCAGCGACGCTCTAGCACAGATAATCTGTGCTAGGGACCAGGAAGTTCCCTCTAGTGGCTGTCTAGTAGACAGCCACTAGGGGAGGACTTAACCCTGCAAGGTAATTATTGCAGTTTAAAAAAAAACTGCAATAATTACACTTGCAGGGTTAAGGGTAGTGGGAGTTGGCACCCAGACCACTCCAATGAGCAGAAGTGGTCTGGGTGCCTGGAGTGTCCCTTTAACCCTGCAGCTGAAAACATAGCAGTTTCAGAGAAACTGCTATGTTTCACTGAGGGTTAATCCAGCCTCTAGCGGCTGTCAATGAAAATCACAGTGAGAAGATGCTGACCGTCCATAGGAAAGCATTGAGTATTGCTTTCCTATGGGCGGTTTGAATGCCCGCGTGGCTCTTGCCACGCATGCACATTCGGAGCTGAGAGGCGGATCGGGGCGGAGAGATTCCCAGCGCCAAGGGAGTCCAGCGCTGGAGAAAGGTAAGTGCTTAAGACACACACACACACTCTCATGAACAGACGCACGCATTTACTGACAGACACACACTCAGTGACAGACATACATACACACTCACTAACAGACGCACACAAACATACTCAGTAACAGAAACACACACTAACACACTCACTAACACACACTCACACACACTAACACACACTCACACATTAACATACACTCACACACACTCTAAGACTAACACACACTAACACACACTCACACTCTAACACACACTCACACTAACACACACTCTAACACTAACACACACTCTAACACTAACACACACTCACACCCACTAACATACACTCACACTCTAACACACACTCACACTCACACTCACAAACACACACTAACATTTTTTTTAATCCCCCCAGCCTCCTCTAACACACACTCACACTCTAACACACACTCACACTCACAAACACACACTAACATTTTTTTTTTTAATCCCCCCAGCCTCCTTACCTGTGGGAGAGCTGAGGGGATTCCCTGGGGTCCAGTGGTGTTGCTGGGTCTGCTGTCACCCGGCTGGCCGGTCCTGCGGGCGCGCGAGGGAGCACTGTCTCCTGAGTGCTTCCTCTTCAGCTCCCTCGCGCGCCGCGTACTGATGCCGGAGCCGGAAGATGACGTCATCTTCCGGCTCCGGTATCAGTGCGGTGCGCGAGGGAGCTGAAGAGGAAGCACTCAGGGGAGAGTGCTCCCTCGCGCGCCCGCAGGACCGGCCAGCCGGGTGACAGCAGGGCCAGCCTCGGGGGGCCCTGAGGTGGCCGGCTCCTGGGCCCCCCAGGAGAAGAGGCTGGCCCAGTGACATACATACCTGGGTCGCAGGGCGGCCGGGCCCCCTGGTGGGCCGGGCCCGGTCGCAGCCGCGACCCCTGCGACCCCGGTATGTACGCCACTGGGTGGGGGCACCCTCAGGGCACTATAGTGCCAGGAAAACGAGTATAACGAGTTTTCCTGGCACTATAGTGGTCCTTTAAAAAAAAAAAAAATTTTTACATTTACACAATTCCAGGGCCAATGTCCTTCGGCGCTGTGTCGCTCTCATTTTCCTCTTTCCTGAGGGGATTTTCAACACACTGGATGTCCTCAAGCAAAGCATTAAACTCCAAGAAGCGCCTCTAGTGGCTGTCTTTTCCCTGTAATGTAAACAATGCAGTTTCTCAAAACCTGCATTATTTTACATTGCTGGGTTAAGAGAACAGGGACACTGCACCAAAACCACTTCGATGAGATGAGTGTCCCTTTAATCCTAATTTTAACCCCAGAAAGATAATCAGAGTGATCACATTACCTTAGTTAACTGTTATCGGTTTCCACAGCTATGACACAGCCTGGTAATCAATCTGACATTATTGCTGGCTGTTTCTGTAGTGAGACAGCCAGCATTAACTCTGTACATGCCAATCTAGGTGTGTACTGAATACATAGACAGCCTGCAGCATGGCCTGAGGGATAGGAACCCAGTGACAGCTTGTCACAGTGTTCCAATGTTTTATACATCCAGAAATAGACTGCAACATACTTTGATCAGCAAGTGTTTTTCAAGCCCCTAGTTCTACCCTATGGCGGAGTGCGTCTGATAACTTTGGCATGTTCCTTTTGCCACTATGGAATCTATTGCTGAGCTGACTTACTTGTGATAAGTTTGCTAATGATGTGATCTTACCGCAAGCAGTAAGACACGCTTTTAAAGGGACCTTAAAATAGAGAACAAACCTCGTACACCTGCTGTCAGGGCCGGACTGGGAAGAAAATTCGGGCCGGGCATTTTTTAATTACAGCGGCCCACTAAAAAGGGGGCGGGGCCAGATAGGGTGTGTTTTGTCATCACCAATGACAAGCACGCCCCATCACAAAGTGAGCATGTTGGTTCAATGCTCTTCCAGGGTAGACCATGCGCAGTGCTCTGCTGAAGAGCTCTGGCATGAGAAAAAGACCCTGTATTTGTTATGCACAGCGCAAGCAAATTTAATAACATGCTTGCACTGTGTTTGCTTGAAATTTGTCTCTGGTGTCTCCATAGTTGGGATACCAGGAGACAAAAATGCTAGGAAAGCATATTGTGCAGTGTGTGTGAGGGTGTGTGTAAGGGGTGTAGTGTGTGTGCGAGAGGAGTGCAGTGTGTGTGAGGGGTGTAGTGTGTGTGTGTGTGAGTGATGGGTGCTGTGTTTGCGTGAGGGTGCTATGTGGGTAAGGGTGCTGTGTGTGTGATGGGTGCAGTGTGTGTGTGCTGTGTGTGAGCGGGTGCTATGTTTGCATCAGGGTGCTATGTGCGTGTGAGGAAGCTGTGTGTGAGGGTGCAGTGTGTGCATGTGAGGAAGCTGTGAGTGTCAGGGGTGCAGTGTGTGTGAGTGAGGGTGCTGTGAGTGTCAGGGGTGCAGTGTGTGTGTGTGCTGTGAGTGTTAGGGGTGCAGTGTGTGTGTGTGTGCTGTTAGTGTTAGGGGTGCAGTGCGTGTGTGCTGTGAGTGTCAGGGGTGCACTGTGTGTGTGTGCTGTGAGTGTTAGGAGTGCAGTGTGTGTGTGTGTGCTGTGAGTGTTAGGGGTGCAGTGTGTGTGTGTGTGTGCTGTGAGTGTCAGGGGCGCAGTGTGTGTGTGTGTGTGTGTGCTGTGAGTGTCAGGGGTGCAGTGTGTGTGTGTGATGTGAGTGTCAGGGGAGCAGTGTGTGTGTGTGCTGTGAGTGTTAGAGGTGCAGTGTGTGTGTGCTGTGAGTGTTAGGGGTGCAGTGTGTGTGTGTGTATGCTGTGAGTGTTAGGGGTGCAGTGTGTGTGTGTGTGTGCTGTTAGTGTTAGGGGTGCTGTGAGTGTCAGGGGTGCAGTGCCGGGTGTCCTCCCGGCATTAAGCATGCAGGGCTAGTGCACCACATCCCAACTGGCCTCTAACCTACAGGGACCACGCAAAAAACGCAAATTTGGGCCACCAGGGAATTAGATCAGGACAGGACCCTGAAATCAGGACTGTCCTGCCTAAAGCAAGGTTGCAGCCCCATGAAGCTCGAGGTTCACATAAACGTGGGCGTAACGAGGGATATTCCGTATGAACGCAATGCCCACTCTGTATTTTCTCCAGCAGGGCTGTATACATGGGCACACAGTATACTATGCCTGTGGCACCATACGGGTTAGCTTATTGTCCCACAAAGCAGATCCATTAAAATCTATAAAGAATTAAAAAATAAAAACCAGAAAAAATAAATAAATAGCACAACCCGTAGAAAACTTTTAGTCAACGGTGTGGCTGTGATAAAATCATGGCAGCAACTCCAAAATGACTGCTGGCGCCAGACACAAGCAAGCATTATACATTGCACTGTAGTGGTTATGGTGCCTTTATAAACTGTACAGATCATGTGTGGTTGGAAGATCATTATATGAGTTACATAATGTGAAGAGGGCTGATGAAAAAGCCTGGTAATAATTAGTCCTTTTGTCATTATCGGCTGCTCCAAGGGACTGAAAGTTTAAATATGTAGGTTAAAGCTCTTTTTTTCTTTACAGTGTTAGGGGTGCAGTGTGTGTGCTGTGAGTGTTAGGGGTGCTGTGAGTGTCAGGGGTGCAGTGTGTGTGTGTGTGTGTGAGTGAGGGTGCTGTGAGTGTTAGGGGTGCAGTGTGTGTGTGTGCTGTGAGTGTTAGGGGTGCAGTGTGTGTGTGCTGTGAGTGTTAGGAGTGCAGTGTGTGTGTGTGCTGTGAGTGTTAGGGGTGCAGTGTGTGCGTGTGCTGTGAGTGTTAGGGGTGCAGTGTGTGTTAGGGGTGCAGGGTGTCTGAGTAAGTGAGGCTGCTGTGACCTGTGTGATTATTTCCCCCCCTCCCTGCTTACCTTATGCCTGGGAGGGGGGAATCCTGCTGATGGCATCCATCCCTGGTGGTCCAGTGGTGAGTGAACTCTAGCCTGTGAGGCTAGAGTTCACTCTCGCGAGACCCGGAGCGTTGCCATGGCAACGCTCCGAATCTCGTGAGAGGAACCCGGCGGAGCTGTAAGTAGGAGCTCCGCCGGGTCCTCTCCTGGCTCCCTCCCTCTCTCCCCGCCAGCGGCCGCAGTGTACTGTATGTGGGCCGGTGAGGGAGATCTCTGATCTCCCCACCGGCCCGCCATGGACTACTGCAGGGCCGGCGCTCGGATAGTGCCAGCCCTGCAAAGACCGGCAGTGGAGAGATCCTGTAATCTCCCTGCCGGCCTCGGCCCATGGCCACCGCGGCCCACCAGGCATTTGCCCGGTGTGCCCGATGGCCAGTCTGGGCCTGCCTGCTGTCAGCAAGTATAGTAGTGATATGGTTATACGAGATATGTCCACAGTCACTAAATCACTAAACTCATCAAACAGTTACTGTCACGTAGATGAATATTCATAAAAAATAACCATGAGGAACATTCTAACCAGAAACTGGAAGTTAGATGATGATAATAAACATCATCAAAATCAATAGAAAAAAGAAATAGCAAGCCAAGTAGTATCAATAACATTGAACAAATTATACAACCTGTAACATGATACATAACTTAACAAAGCTTATCAACAAAATCTGTTTTCTAACTATTTATCTCTCAATGTTGATGTATGATTACACTCAATAAAATATAAACTAAATATATCTCAATATGTACAGTAACTTCATTTACACAACACGCATGCATAATCTTATATGCCATATACTGTGCTATTTCCAGCATTGACCAGTTATTTCAAACAAGGGACTTTACTGTTACTTGTCAACCCTGTTTTTAATCTTTTTCCATTCCTCTGTATACAATATATCCCTGCCTTTTTGCACCTTTTCTCACCCCTCCATTTGGTGACTTCCTCAATTTTACCCTTCTCTTCGTTCTACCTATTTCCCCATTTTTGCCCTTTTTCTCCTCGCCCCACTGCCGTGTCTCTCATTATTCACCCATGCAGAAACTGATGCTCCAGAACCCTGGGTAAAAGAGGGGCAGAAATTCGCTCATGCTCCTGACTTTTCTAGTTGGCACACACAGAACTCACTACTACTAGCATTCAAAAAATGTTCAGGGTCGGATGGACACTTAGGGGTAGGAATACATCTTTGTATAATTGCCAAGAGCACTTGCCTTGCAAAGAATTCTCATTGAGCTGCGTTGGAAAGTCTTCAAAAAAGATTAATTAAATGCATCCATGTTTTCATTTGGGGCATATATCCATTAAACAGTGATTTATTTATTTTTGTGTGTGTGTTTGGGCAGTGGAGGATCTTGTTAAGGGAATAATAAAGCACAAAAATAAAAAGTGATGTCTGAATGTCTGTTGGGCATTTTTTACATGAATGCTACTTCCAGAAGAACTGCTGACGATCATCATGGAGTAATGATATGCTTTCATGTAGACTTGGAGGAATTGCATCCCTGCTTGCATGTCATGTCATCTCACAGGTAAAGCTCACATTGACTTCAATGCAGGCCATGACTGCCAATGGCAAGCCTACAATTAACATATTTTTCACTCCCAAACCCTTTTCCCACAAATAAAACAAGCCCACTGAATAAGGGGAAAAGGTCTCGGCCACAGCTTTGTTAATTAAACCAACTGTAACATAAACCATTTTAACGTAAAACCAGTGACAGCTGGAGGGCTCCGGGCCTCCAGGCAGGCTTCTCAAATTAGAGTTCGGTTCCTATTTACCTCCCATGGTAAGAACCCCCTCTCCCAATGCTCTTATTCCAAGCTACTCCTTACTCCAGGCACTGACCAGGATGAGCTGCTGTGACAATAACTGAAAATACAAAACACCAAAAAGCCAGCATATAGGGAAGCGGGTATGAAATGGAAAAAGCAGAAAAGAAATAAAGGGAAAAGCCAGGAAAAAAGGGGAAGGTGGGACATATGTAGCTCTCTGCTGCCCGGGACTGGAAAAGGAGGAACGGTAAGTGGCAACATTTCTAACTATTTCAAAATTCAATTTTTCAATTCAGAACTGTCCTAAATGAGGCATGCAAGACAGGCATGGGCCAACTCACCTAAATGGGTTCCTTAACTGCCAAACACATGCCTAAAATTCACACACCTTACACCCCAAACGCTTTTTCCCCATAAATGAAACAATACCACTGAATAAGGGGGAAAAGGTTTAGCCACAGCTTTATTAAACCAAGTGTAACATAATCCATTTTAGCATAAAACCATTGCTGGCTGAACCACTGCAAATGTATCTAAAATAAAGTCAGTATTTGGGTATGTTGGTTAAACTCACATGGGCAAGAGCCCAACAGGATAGGCTTGGATCTTTTCAGCAGGAGAGTATTAATGTAACACAAGACCTCTTCTATTCCAGAAGCAACAGAAGCAACAATGTCTAATGTAGTATATCCAGTTAAAATGCAAATATACAGCTTGATATAAATAACTGCTCACGTTAACCAGAGCCTAAGGAACACACAGTTTGTGTGGCTTAAAGGGACACTATAGTCACTAGAATAACTACAGCTTATTGCATTTGTTTTGATGAGTATAATCATTCCCTTCAGGCGTTTTGCAGTAAACACTGTCTTCTTAGAGAAAATGTAGTGTTTACATTACAGTCTAGTGATACCTCAACTGGTCACTCCTCAGATTGCTACTAGAGGTGCTCCCTGGGGTCGTAAGAATGCTCTTCTGCATGTCAGCCAGCACAATAAATATAAGAATGTCCCAATAACCAAACCATCACAGGTGAGAAACCTGCAAGAGATTAGGTAATGAGAAATGTACAGGTTAGCCCTGTCTGACTCCATTCTGCCAACACTGTCCAGCTGCTTCCTGGAAAACTACAGCCCTTGGGCAATGTGGCAGCACCTATCCTAAAGGAGCATGACACAAAGGCCCTATCGTCCAAACCCCGTTTACACAGGCATGCACAAAAAGTCTCCACAAACTGAAACCTGGAGTAGCTAAAGAGGAGAATCATCAGTATGCATGTTCTGATCACCTGAAATATGAATTGTGCAAAGCCAAATATTGAACTCCAAACACCTGAGAACCAAGAAAGGAAGCAAAGACAAAACTGGAGGGGAACTTGTGGAAGATCTCTTCAAAACCTGAATCACCCTCATATTATCCTACCAAAACACCAGCCTCTTGTCAGCCTAGAGGGAGCCCATAAACTCTAATGCCACAGCTATGGGAAAAAGCTCCAGGAAAGTTCGATTCTAAAGCAACTTCTGTCCCCACTTGGCAGGCCATGAACCTGCGCACCATAGTCTCTGAAAATATGCCCCAAAACTGCAAAAAACAAAAGTGTCTACGAACAGCTCAAGTCGTCAGAATTAAAGATCTCATCTTCTTGCCAAGACAACTCTATGTTACAAGAACATAGAAAAGAAAGTAATAAAACCAAGGCAGTCTTCCTTTGATGTAAAACCCTAACGAAATGAGAAGAAACTTTAACCCCTTCTGTAGCCAGAGACATGCGTTACTAAAGGTTCGCCCCATTGGCAACACCATGCACGCAAAACTGAGTTGGCCATTCGCTCTAAAGCCCTATCAAACGAGGTGTAGTACACTCGACACACTACCTCTGGTATACCATCGTTAACCGATTCTCCCCTAGGAAACGAAAGATAATGTATCTGTGGATAATTACCGGGGCACTTCTTGGAGACAAGTTCCAATGGTGATACATGTACAGTGGAAAAGGAATGCTCTGAAAAGGTTCCAGCCATCCCACTCAGAGAAACCTTGTACATCAACTTCTCCCTTGCCCTCGCTGATCCTATATTAGTGTCAGGGTACCTGAAGCCTCTACCTCCGAAAGAGGTAGAGACTTAGTAGTTTACTCCTCCAGCAGGTCGGCTTCCTCCATCCCTCGCGGCTCTCCTAGACACTCTCACGCCGGCCGCGAGGGATCCGTCTCATTTTATGACGTCACGCACGCTGCCCGACGTCATGACGTCAGTCCGGACCGATCTGTCACTCAAGTGACTGGAAGCCACTCAGGACTCGTCGGAGGCGGGTATACTCACTGTAACCAGGGTATTTAAACCTGTTTCTCCCATTCACTCATTGCCCTGTCGTGGTTCTAGCCTGTCTAGTCACACAGTGCTCTGGCGATTTCAGTTATTCCTTTGGTTCCGACCCGGCTAGTTTGACTTACTCTGTTTCACTCTGGTATCCTTGACCCGGCTTGTTCCTCGCTCACCTGTCCTCTCGTTCCCTCGACCTCGGCTTGTTTCTGACCATTCTCTTTACTCTCCGTACGTTAGTCCGGCCATTCTAAGGTCCGGTATACGTACCCTGTCCTGTTTGTACTTTGCGTGTTGGATCCCTGTCCCGATCCTGACATTACGACAGGGCCAATGGATCCTGCAGGTACAAACAGTCAGGTTGGTCCCTCTGATTCCAGGTTTGACGCCATGGAACACAGAATGGACCAGATGGCACTAGCACTACAGGCGCTATTATCTCGTGCCAATAACCCACCTGAGGAGATCCGTACTACTTCCATCTCTCCTGTAAGTTCTGGTCTAGAGGTAGCCACTGTAGGTGCCTCTTCCAGTATTACCCCACCTGTACGTTATGGTGGTTCACCGGAGAAGTGTCGTGGTTTTTTGAACCAGATTAGTATCCACTTCGAACTACAACCTCGCTCCTATCCCACAGATAGGGCGAAAGTTGGATTTATTATCACCCTACTCATTGAGAAAGCTCTGAGATGGGCCAACCCACTATGGGAGAATGATAACCCATTGGTATATAATTATAATGCCTTTGTAGCTGCATTTAGAAGAACTTTTGACCCTCCTGGTAGGAAGGTTAATGCAGCCAGATTACTGTTGCGCCTGAGACAGGAGAACCGAACACTTGTGGATTATGCACTAGAGTTCAGGTCTCTGGCGGCAGAAGTCAAGTGGAATGAGCAGGCTTATATAGATGTATTTTTGAACGGGCTATCAGATATTATCCTTGATGAGGTTGCTACTAGGGAGCTTCCTGAGAATTTAGAGGACTTAATTTCGTTCATTTCTCGTATTGATGAGCGTTTAAGAGAGAGACAGAATACTAGAGAGAGGAACTTCAGTCCTGCCTTTAAATTAGCTCCTACATTTCAAAGTCCTGATTCCAATACCTCACTGTATCCTGAACCTATGCAGATAGGCAATACTCGCCTTTCTGAAGAGGAGAGGCAGTACAGGAGAAGGGAGGGTTTATGTATGTATTGTGGAGCCAGAGGTCATTTGCGTCTGAATTGTCCTACTCGCTCGGGAAACGTCCGCACCTAAGTTTCTCTAGAGGACAGGCCTTGGGTGTTTCTATTTTGTCCTCTACGCATAATTATAAAGATCACAGGCTTCTGCTACCAATTTCTTTAACGTGGGAGAAGGGAATGCTAAAGACCATGGCCTTGATAGATTCCGGAGCTGCTGAGAATTTTATCGACCAAGTCTTTGCTACTAAACACACTATCCCATCCCAGTTAAGGGATACACCCTTGGCCGTTGAGGCCATAGATGGTAGACCTTTACTTGAGCCATTGGCGGATCCAGGGGGGGGGCAACGGGGCAATTGCCCCCCCCGAGAAAATATTGCTGCCCGAGGCTCTCCCCTGCCGGCCCATGCAGGGCTGGTGCTATCCAAGCACCAGCCCTGCTGATTGCCTGCACGGACCGGAGGGGAGATCAGTGATCTCCCTTCCCGGCCCACAGGCACATTGCTGGGCGGCCGGCAGGGGAGGGAGTGGGAGAGAGAACCCGGGGGAACTCTTACCTGCAGCTCCGCCGGGTTCTCCTCTCGCGAGCACGGAGCGTTACCATGGCAACGCTCCGTTCTCGCGAGAGTGAACTCTAGCCTGAGCTGCAGGTTAGAGTTCACTCCCCCACTAGAACCACCAGGGACTGGAAGAGAAAGCAATGTCTCCCCCTCCCTCAGCAAAGGTAAGAAGGGAGGGGGGACATTAGCTTTATTTATTTAATAATTAAAACAAAAAAAAAATCTTTTATCTGCCCCCCTATCCTCTCACACACTGCACCACACAGCCCCCCTTACCTACACAGCCCCCCTTACATACACAGTCCCCCCTTACCTACACAGCCCCCCTCTTACCTACACAGCCCCCCTCTTACATACACAGCCCCCCCCTAACATACACAGCCCCCCTCTTACATACACAGCCCCCCTCTTACATACACAGCCCCCCCTTACATACACAGCCCCCTTACCTACACAGCCCCCCCCCTTACCTACACAGCCCCCCCTTACATACACAGTCCCCCCTTACCTACACAGCCCCCTCTAACATACACAGCCCCCCTCTTACATACACAGCCCCCCCTTAAACACACAGCCCCCCCTTACATACACAGCCCCCCTTACATACACAGCCCCCACTTACACACACAGCCCCCACTTACACACACAGCCTCCCCTTACACACACAGACCCCCCTTACACACACAGACCCTCTTACACACACACAGCCCCCCCTTACATACACAGACCCCCTTACATACACAGACCCCCTTTACACACACAGCCCCCCCTTACACACACAGCCCCCCTTACATACGCAGACCCCCTTTACACACACAGCCCCCCCCTTACATACTCAGCCCCCCTTACATACTCAGCCCCCCTTACACACACAGCCCCCTCTTACACACACAGCCCCCCTCTAACATACACAGCCTCCCTTACATACACAGCCCCCCTCTTACACACAGCCCCCCCTTACACACACAGCTCCCCCTTACATACATAGCCCCTCTTACACACACACAGCCCCCCCTTACACATAGCCCCCAATACACTCACTGCCCCCATACACACACAAAGCACCCCTCACACAAAAACACGCTGCGCCACTCACGCACAAACACACTACTCCCAATACACACACTGCACCATTTACACACAAACACACTGCTCCCAATATACATATTGCTACCCCATACATACACTGCACCCCTCTCACACACGCACTACCCCTCCATACACATACTGCGACCCTCACACACACTGCACCCCTCACACACATACACACTACAACCCCTATCCCGGCAGACATGGGTAAGTTATCAAACATTTTTTTAAACAGTTTGACTACTTACTCTGGGAGGGCGCCACAGCAACTCCTGGCACCAAAACCACTACAGAGAGCTGTAGTGGTTATTGTGCCTGGATTGTTTCTTAAAATAATCTGCCAGTGCCCCTCCCGAGATTAGCTTCTGGATCCGCCACTGACTTGAGCCTGTTATCTCTCGTGAGACTATACCCATTAACTTAACTATTGGTATCTTACACGAGGAGAACTTATCACTTATGCTCATTTCATCTCCTTCTGTTCCCATAGTCCTGGGCTACCCATGGTTAAAGAGACATAACCCTATTATCGATTGGGAATTAGGGGAGATAATCTCATGGGGCCAGGGTTGTCAGGAGAGGTGTTTACGCAGGGTGTCTCCATTGGCTATGATTAACACACCAGATAGTTCTACCCAGTCTACAGGGAGACAGATACCTCCTCTGTACATAGACTTGAAAGCAGTGTTCGATAAGAAGAATGCTGATACACTACCCCCACACAGGACCTTTGATTGTAAAATTAATCTTTTGCCCGGCACCATGCCCCCCAGGGGTAATGTATATCCTCTATCCATTAAAGAGAATTCTGTTTTAGAGGAATATATTCAGGAGAATTTAGACAAGGGATTCATTAGGAGATCCTCTTTTCCCGCCGGGGCTGGATTTTTTTTTTGTTAAAAAGAAGGATGGCTCACTCAGACCATGTATTGATTACCGAGGTTTGAATAAAATAACCATTAGGAATGCCTATCCGATCCCCTTGATTACCGAGCTCTTTGATCGGCTAA
This sequence comes from Pelobates fuscus, assembly GCF_036172605.1. Taxonomy (NCBI): domain Eukaryota; kingdom Metazoa; phylum Chordata; class Amphibia; order Anura; family Pelobatidae; genus Pelobates; species Pelobates fuscus. The sequence continues at coordinate 316,214,538 of NC_086320.1, read as the reverse complement.
AAGGTTCTAAGATTTTCACCAAGTTGGACCTCAGAGGGGCATATAACTTGGTGAGAATTCAACAAGGTCACAAGTGGAAGACGGCATTTAATACCCGCTACGGGCATTATGAGTACACGGTCATGCCTTTTGGCCTTTGTAACGCACCGGCAGTATTCCAGGATCTAATTAACGAAGTTCTTAGGGAATTTCAACAGGATTGTGTTATTGTATACCTGGATGACATTCTCATACACTCTAGAGAGATTGAGACCCACCATAGACAAGTCAGAAAGGTATTACACAAACTTCTACAACACGGCTTATACTGCAAATTGGAGAAATGCAGCTTTGACCAGACCCAGATAGATTTTCTTGGATACGTGATTTCTGGGGAAGGCTTTAAGATGGATCCTGACAAACTCCAGTCTATTCTAGATTGGCCATTGCCTAAGGGACTCAAGGCTATCCAGAGGTTTATTGGGTTCTCCAATTATTATAGGCGCTTCATTAAGGGTTACTCTTCTATTATTGCACCTATTACCAATATGGCCAAACAAGGGGCTGATACTAAGACTTGGTCTACTGAAGCTCTCGTTGCTTTCAAAAATCTCAAAGAACTTTTTGCTTCTGCTCCAATATTAGTCCATCCTGATACATCCTTGCCGTTCCTACTTGAGGTCGATGCCTCTGAGACAGGAGTAGGTGCCGTTCTCTCACAAAGGTTGGGGGTGGATAAACCGTTACATCCTTGTGGTTTTTTTTCCAAGAAACTTTCTGGGCCTGAGAGCAGGTATGACATCGGAGACAGGGAATTGTTAGCAGTCATTAAAGCCTTGAAAGAGTGGAGACATCTATTGGAGGGCACCTTACATCCGGTTACTATTTTGACGGACCACAAGAACTTGTCCTATATTGGGGAGGCTAAGCGTTTGTCCTCTAGGCAAGCTCGTTGGTCCTTATTCCTGACTCATTTCAATTATGTACTTACTTACAGACCTGGCTCTAAGAACTCTAAGGCCGATGCTTTGTCTCGACAATATGAACCTTTCACTGTATCTGAACCGATTCTTTCTTCTATAGTTCCTAAATGCAAGATTGTTGCTAATACGAATCTCAGGATTCATTCCCCGTTACTGGCCGAGATCATTAAGCTGCAACATCTAGCACCTAAACAGACTCCTGAGGGTCGACATTTCGTTCCTCCTACTCTTCAACTGGAGCTGTTGCAATGTTTCCATAACAGCAAGATGGCGGGACATCCTGGTATCCGCAAGACGTATGCTTTGATTTCTAAAGACTTCTGGTGGCCTGCTTTACGTAAAGATACTAAAGATTTCATCGCTGCGTGTGAAGTGTGTACTAAGACCAAACAACCTCATACGCTCCCAAGTGGATTCCTGCATCCCTTAGAGGTACCAGAGAAACCATGGTCTTGTTTGGCCATGGACTTTATTGTCGATCTACCTATCTCTAAAAAACAGACTGTTATCCTCACCGTGGTTGACAGATTCACCAAGATGGCCCACTTCATTCCCTTGCCTAAACTTCCATCCTCCCAAGAGTTGGCAGAGATATTCGCGAGGGAGATTTTTCGCTTACATGGGATACCTTCCCAAATCGTATCTGACAGAGGGTCCCAATTTGTTTCCCGTTTTTGGAGATCCTTTTGTTCTCAACTAGGTATTAAATTAAATTTCTCTTCTGCCTATCATCCCCAGTCTAACGGAGCTGCTGAACGTACTAACCAAAAGATTGAGCAATATCTACGTTGTTTTGTTTCCGAACACCAGGACGATTGGGTCGGTTTGATTCCTTGGGCGGAGTTTGCGCACAACAATCTCGTTTGTGACTCTACTCATTCAAGCCCCTTCTTCATGAACTATGGCTTTCATCCATCTATTCTTCCCTCGGTTTCTCCTTCCCAAGGTGTACCGTCGGTTGATGTACATGTTGCCAATTTGAGGAAGTTGTGGGATCAGACTCGACAAATTCTTCTACACAATTCTATGCTGGTTAAGAAACAGGCCGATAAACGTAGAAGGGCGGCTCCGATTTTCGTTCCAGGCAATAGAGTATGGTTAAGCACTAGGAATATTCGGCTTAAAGTTCCTTCCATGAAATTCGCTCCTCGATATATTGGCCCTTACAGGATCTTGACTCGAATTAACCCAGTGGCGTATCGTCTAGCTCTCCCAGCTGCCTTACGCATCCCTAACTCCTTTCACGTTTCATTGTTAAAACCCCTAGTTTGTAACAGATTCTCCTCCACTATCGCCCCTCCTCGCTCTGTTCAGGTGGAGGGTCAGGAGGAGTATGAGGTTAACTCCATCATTGATTCTCGTATCTCTCGGGGGAGAGTACAATATTTGGTCGACTGGAAGGGATATGGTCCTGAGGAGAGAAGTTGGGTACCACAAGAGGATGTTCATGCTCCTCGCCTTCGCAGGGCGTTTCACTCACGCTTTCCGTCTCGTCCCGGTTCCTTCCGCCCGGTGGGCGTATCTGAGAGGGGGGTACTGTCAGGGTACCTGAAGCCTCTACCTCCGAAAGAGGTAGAGACTTAGTAGTTTACTCCTCCAGCAGGTCGGCTTCCTCCATCCCTCGCGGCTCTCCTAGACACTCTCACGCCGGCCGCGAGGGATCCGTCTCATTTTATGACGTCACGCACGCTGCCCAACGTCATGACGTCAGTCCGGACCGATCTGTCACTCAAGTGACTGGAAGCCACTCAGGACTCGTCGGAGGCGGGTATACTCACTGTAACCAGGGTATTTAAACCTGTTTCTCCCATTCACTCATTGCCCTGTCGTGGTTCTAGCCTGTCTAGTCACACAGTGCTCTGGCGATTTCAGTTATTCCTTTGGTTCCGACCCGGCTAGTTTGACTTACTCTGTTTCCCTCTGGTATCCTTGACCCGGCTTGTTCCTCGCTCACCTGTCCTCTCGTTCCCTCGACCTCGGCTTGTTTCTGACCATTCTCTTTACTCTCCGTACGTTAGTCCGGCCATTCTAAGGTCCGGTATACGTACCCTGTCCTGTTTGTACTTTGCGTGTTGGATCCCTGTCCCGATCCTGACAATTAGAGGACGAGGTTGGAAAGGGAGAAAACGGAATAAAGAAACACACCAAAACCCTCCCGCAAAAGCTTTCCATCCCTTTGGATACTCTCTGGGGATCATTCTGTGGCAGTGGCCTACTGGCAGCTCCACTTGGTAAGTGTCACATGTTCATCCTCACCTCATAGTGTCTGTGATGGCAACTGCCTTCCTGGCATTGACGGAGATGCTACTCAGCAGCCCTGTGCCGGTGTATCTGACTCCTGCGGCATGTTGAAGGATGCCGACGGCTTCTGGTCCATACCAATTTGTAACCCCACGTCCACCCACGGTATTGACAACGTCAACGTGCGTTTGACGTCACGCAAAGGACGCTCACGCACTTTCTGGGGTCAAAGGCCAGGTACGGCCAATCGGATCTAAAGGAGGCTTATTTAAACTCCTTTTTACTTTTTCCTCATTGCCCTGTCGTGGTTTCCCTTAGTAGGTTATCCGAGAGTGTGTTCCTGAGCATTTATTTCTGGTTATTGACTTTGGCTTCATTTTGACTTCCCTGTATTCTGGTATCCTTGACTTTTGGCTTTCCCTCATCGTTGTGTCTCCTTCTGTGTCCCTGACCTCGGCAAGTATTCTGACTTTTCTCTGGTACGTTAAGTCCGGCCATTCTAAGGCCCGGTAAGCTGTTACCTTTAGTCCTAGGTGTGATACAGTTCTGCGTGCTGGATCAACTAGTATCCTGACAGTAAGACGCTGCCCACTGGGAATAGCTTTCGTTGAAGAGAATCCCACTTGGAACTGACTACCGCAGCACCTTCAATGCTCCCACAGAGATCGCGCTGAAAAGGCTGAGGATAACTAGGGGTCATAGGCAATAACCACAGACTCCCATCCTGAACATCAAAAAGCATGTCAGGATGCCCTCCCATTTTTTGGCAAAACCCCTGATCATACCAGTAATAACCACAGCCCTCCATATACCTTATTAGCACGCTTAAATTAGATCAAAATACGCAAACAAGAAAGGGCTAAGGAATGGCGAGCATTCAGAGAGAACACCGGCATGGACTAGGAAACCCTGTAACCAATTCCCAAAAGTACCCAGAAGCATTTTTTCATTTGTTCCCTTCAGCAACCTCCCCTTTGCGAGGCCTACCCGCAGTCTCGCGGTCCAGAGAAATGAGTGAACTCAGATCAATGAACACCCGCACTAAGAGGGGAAGCTCACGCTGAGAGGATGAAAAGCAAGCGGGACAGAAGGAGCAGGTGCGCACTGGGCCTGTACTAGGGGTGTTAAAGCAGCTAAAACGCGCTGCAACAGCAAAGACACCCCCCCCCAGTGAATGACCACAATGTGGCCAGACAAGGTGGGGGTGATACACTCACAAAATATGTATACTTGATAACAAGCAGGAACTCTGTTGTCCTTCCTCGCCGTCTGGGGCATCCTCACTGTCACCAGGAGGCAGGGACCGCTCCTCAGCCAAGGTAACTGCATACCTTTGTGATGCAGTGCACAATGGGGTCTTGGTTTTATCACCTACCAGGGTACCACCTGGAGCAGGAGCTTGCGGATTCTACGCATAGTGGTACTTAACCTACAGATTAGGACCCAGATCTGGTCCCCAAACCCCATGCATTTTTTTAGGAGCCCAGTATATGAAAAAGGCACTATATTTATCAGGCCAGAGTACTGCCTGCAATAGATCGTTTGCTTTAGCAGGATTTTCCCATTACAACAGACACCCATTGATACTGTGAGAAATGTACCCGTCGATTCTACACTAGCACTGAGGAGGATGTAAGTAAAATTGGATGTCTAATTATCTTTCTCATATTTCGGTGATCTCATTTTCGGTATACAAAACATGCTCACAAAACAATGGGCAATTATAAAAATTATGTTGCATATTATTATTATTATTATTATTTATAAAGCACCAACAGATTCCGCAGCGCTGTACCAAGGGATTGTGGTTTAAAATAAATAGAAAAATAGCTAGATATCCTAATTTATAAATGTTTGCATTTCCTTGTTGGAATATAGATCCTGCTGATAAGTTTAACCCCTTAAGACCGCAGGACGTACTATGCCGTCCTTATTTTGGTGGCTCTAAAAGCCGCAGGACGGCATAGTACGTCCTGCGATCTTATGTACTTACCCGGTCGCCGGCGATCCCACGCCGGCGATCGCGGTATGGGGGACTTACCTGGGAGCCCAGGGAGTCCCCCTGCGTCCTCTTCAGCCGCCCAGGGTCCTTGCGAGGACCCCGCGATCACATGGACGGCATAGCCGTCCAAGGCATTGCCAGCAGGGGGAGTGCCTGTAATGACAGGTACTCCCCCTGCTGTCTGAAAAAAAAATAAAAAATGTTAAAACAGTGTAAAAATAAATTATATATACTTAGATCATATATATATTTATTATATATATGATCTAAGTATATATATACACACATATACACACATACACATAAATATGCATACACTGTCTACGTGTATTTTAATATTAATATATACATAATTATATATATATATTAATATCAAAATACACGTACAATGATATTGATTAAATATATATAAGTTTCATTATATATATATTTATATATAATAAAAAATAAATAAATATATAAATACGTTAAAAAAATAATAAAAAAATAATAAAAAAAAATAGATACAAATATATAAACATGCGTAATTTCGTTCTAACTGTATTTTAAAATTAATATATATATATTGATATCAAAATACATGTAGAACGAAATAATATATATATCTATATACATAAGTATATACGTATATATCACTATGTATATACCTATATATAAATAAAAATAATTTAAAAAAATTATATACATATATATACACACATATATATATATACACACATATATATATAATAATTCTACGCATATATTTATGTAATAATTTTACATAATTAGGTCATTTTATTAATTACAATTTGCAGGACCTGCCTGCCAACCCAGGCCAAAAGTTCAGGGAATTACATTGTCTAGCACTATATTTAACTCTGTAACTTTCCAAGACACCATGAAACCTGTACATGGGGGGTACTGTTTTACTCGGAAGACTTCGCTGAACACAAATATTAGTGTTTCAAAACAGTAAAATATATTACAACGACGATATCGTCAGTGACAGTGACATTTTTTGCATTTTTCACACACAAATGGCACTTACACTGACAATATAATTGTTGTGATACGTTTTACTGTTTTGAAACACTAATATTTGTGTTCAGCAAAGTCTCCTGAGTATAACAGTACCCCTCATGTACAGGTTTTATGGTGTTTTCAAAAGTTACAGAGTCAAATATAAGGTTTGCGTTTCAGTTTTTTCACATTAAAATTCGCAAGGTTGCCTTTGAGACCGTATGGTAGCCCAGGAATGAAAATTATCCCCATGATGGCATACCATTTGCAATAGTAGACAACCCAGGGTATTGCAAATAGGGTATGTTCAGTTTTTTTAGTAGCCACTTAGTCACAAACACTGGCCAAAATTTGCGTTCAAATTAGTTTTTTGCATTTTCAAATATTAACACTAACTTTGGCCAGTGTTTGTGACCAAGTGGCTACTAAAAAAGACTGGACATACTCAATTTGCAATACCTTAGGTTGTCTACTTTTGCAAATGGTATGCCATCATGGGGGTAATTCTTATTTCTGGGCTACCATATGGTCTCAAAGGCAACGTAACCAATCTGGCGAATTTCAATGTAAAAAAACTGAAATATGTAACACGCTATATTTGACCCTGTAACTTCCCAAAACACCATAAAACCTGTACATAGGGGGTACTGTTTTACACGCGAGACATCGCTGAATACAAATATGTGTATTGTATTGCAGTAAAAGCAAACAGTATTATGACATTCACAGTTAGAATGTCACGTAGAACTAAAAAAATTTACAAAATTCTTATTTTCTCCCATTTTTAAAATATTTTTTTCATATTAAATTATGTTCCATACCTAAATATTTGATGTTAAACGAAAGCCCCGTTTCCCCTGAATAAAATGACATATAATAATGGGGGGTGCATTTAATATGAAAGAGGTGAATTATGGTTGGACAGACATATAGCGCAAATGCCAGGTTTTGTTTACGTTTTTTTGGATCACAACTTGTACATTTGGCTGCGGTCTTAACCCCTTAAGGACCGCTGACGGTTCAGGACCGTCAGCGGTAAAATGTGCGTTTGGACCGCTGACGGTCCTGAACCGTCATAACGGTCAGGGGCTACTTACCTGATCGCCGTCTGTCCCACGGCGGCGATCAGTGCTCCTCCCGGTCCAGGGGGACTGCCTGTCTGCCCGGGCAGTCCCCCCTCGGCAGATCAGGACCCCACGGCCATGTGATCACTCGATCACATGACCGCAATAGGTGTCCATGTGTCTGCCTGCAGGGGGACTGTCTGTGCTGACAGGCAGTCTCCCTGCAAGTGTAAAATCCAAAATAAAGTGTAAAAAAAAAACAATCAGTGTAAAAAAAATTATAATATGTGTATATATATATGATATATATACATGTATTATATCTATATATACCTATATATAATATATGTATATATATCATATATATAATGTCATACTAAGTGTATTTTTATATTTATATATACGTATATTAATATAAAAATACACTTATATTTATATTACACACGAATATATACAATATATATAATAACTATATATATGGTATATATATATTATTGTAAAATACAAATAATATGTTAATAAAAATAAATAACAAAAAATAAAAATAATTTTTAATAATTAAAAAAAAATTATATATATATATGCAATTTTATTCTAACAATATTTTGATATTGATATATATATATTTATATCAAAATACACTTAGAATGTAATGATATATATATCTATGTATAAATAAATAAATAAAAATAATACGAAATATACATATGTCCACATACATAATTACATAAATAATTTCATAAATATACACGTAGACGTCAAATATATAAATATGTATATATATTAAAATTCTACGTGCATATTTATGTAATATTTTTACCTAATTAAGTAATTTTAATGATTGCAATTTGAGGGACCTGCCTGCCAACCCAGGCCAAAATTCCAGATAATTTAATTTGCTAGCACTGTGTTTAACCCTGTAACTTTCTATGACACCCTAAATCCTGTACATGGGGGTACTGTTTTACTCGGGAGACTTCGCTGAACACAAATATTAGTGTTTCAAAACAGTAAAACATATCACAGCGATGATATTGTCAGTGAAAGTGACGTTTTTTGCATTTTTCACACACAAACAGCTCTTTCACTGAGGATATTATTGCTGTGATATATTTTACTGTTCTGATACACTAATATTTGTGTTCAGCGAAGTTTACTGAGTATAACAGTACCCCACATGTAGAGGTTTTATAGTGTTTGTGAAAGTTACAGGGTCAAATATAAGGCTTGATTTTACTTTTTTTTTTTTATTGAAATTTATCAGATTGGTTAGGTTGCCTTTGAGAGCGTATGGTAGCCAAGGAATGAGAATTAGCCCCATGATGGCATACCATTTGCAAAAGAAGACAACCCAAGGTATTGCAAATGAGGTATGTTCAGCCTTTTTTAGTAGCCACTTAGTCACAAACACCGGCCAAAGTTAGCGTTTTTTGCATTTTTAACACACAAACAAATATAAATGCTAACTTTGGCCAGTGTTTGTGACTAGGTGGCTACTAAAAAAGACTGGACATACCCCATTTTGAATACACTGGGTTGTCTACTTTAAAAAATATGTACATGTTAGGTGTGTTTCGGGGATTTATGACAGATAACGGTGTAACAATGTCACTATTGATACATTTAAAATATATATATATTGAAACCGCAATTTCCTACTTGTATTTATAGGCCTATAACTTGCAAAAAAAAGCAATAAAGCATGTAAACACTGGGTGTTTTTAAACTCGGGACAACATTTTTAATCTATTTAGCAGTTTTTTTCATTAGCTTTTGTAGATAAGTAAAAGATTTTTCAAGTAAAAGTCCAAAAACATGTTTTTTTTTATATTTTTCACCATATTTTATTATTTTTTTTAAATACAATATATGACATAATATAAATACTGGTATGTAAAGAAAGCCCTTCTTGTCGTGAAAAAAACAATATGTAACTTGTATGGGAACCGTAAATGAGAGAGCGGAAAATTACAACTAAACACAAACACCACAAAAGTGTTAAAACTGCTCTGGTCCTTAACGTACAAACATCGCAAATACAGGCCGGTCCTGAAGGGGTTAAGGGGTTAACAAGCATTTTATACTCTCTCCCCCAAGCTACACCATAATCACTGGGTGATCTTAGTCCATACACCCCCTCCTCCCAAAAACAAACAAACAACAAAACTTTATGAACTATATAGGAGGGTCAGTGTCCTTTCCCTTCTAACTTTCCTCTTCCTACACCCATGTTGCTGGTTTACAAAACCAAAACATTCCCTGCTCTCCATGTGGGTCAGAGCTCATTATGTCTGCACAGCGGATATACAGGTTTGGACAGGAGGGAGGGTTGTTCCAGCTGCCGTGGAGTAATGTCACACACATCACGTGAGGCCCCAGTGAGTGACAGTGACACAGGTATCAGGAGGGCTGTCCCCATCCCATGGCAGGCTCTGCCCTTTGCTCTACTCTCCGCCCCAGTCCTGTGGCCGTTTCCCAGCGCCGCCCCGGGACTCGCACTGCCTGCAGGATTCCATAACCGCACTAGTGGACAGCGGCCTGGGACCTAACCCTCATAGAGCCCAGCCTGAGCCAGGGACGGTGAGTACTGGGCGCCCCCCATGCAAGTCAATGGCAGACCACTACCAGGGCGCACAGGTGCAAAGTTCAAAGTAGTTCCTAGCACAGGGCTGTGATAGGCACAAACAGGCTCAAAATAGTGACATGAGTCAAGCTCCCGAACTTTAAACTGCCCTCCTCTCTTTTATATATTGGTCAGAGAAATTCACCACTACTAGGCAGAAGATAAGATATAATATATCAATGAAGGGCGCCAACATAGTCTGTAGCGCAGAGTAAAGATAGACTCTATAATGATGTATGTACAAAGTTAAGAGAAAGTTTATTTTTCAAGTACTTTAGAATTTTTTTATGTGCATGACATACTTATGTGCCTTGAGTTCTATCTGTGTGTGTTTGTGTGTGTGTGTGTGTGTGACCAGAATTGAGCATTTAACCAATCTTTTGAGTCTGATGACCTGGATTGAAAGTAGGGGCAGGAGCCTCTCTGTTTGGAGACTTTCCAAAACCTAACTAGGACAGAATATAAGGATATTGTCATGTTGGAAAAATCAAGAAAAGATATTGACAAAAGATGGGAAGTAATGGTAACTGTGATCAGAAAGAGAGATACATGCCCTCCTCTGACACTCTATGGAAAACCCATGTGATGCTCTGTAAATCCCAATGTCCTGTTATGGGGACTGGGGTATATTAGTGTGTTTACTTGACTTATGTAAGTCTATACGTGTGAATGCCCACTAATTATGAATACTGGTAATCAATAGTGTCAAATGGCACAGGGTGTGTAACAGGCAAGAATGTGGATACATTCTCCAGCTAAACACATGTGCATGGAATTGCAATGTATATCGACATGCATTTTTAAATGTACTTAGTGCTTGCACCCTTTATGTACACAATGCCAGTACTTCCAGCAGTTAAGGTTTTGAAAAGCACAAGTCTGCACTCAGTGTGACTGTATATTAACACACAGGAGCACTGAATAGCACATGATTTGTGAGACAATAACAGTATCACAGAATGTATTAATATCATAAATACCAGAACAAATGGGAGGGTTCTAAAATAAAAACACTGCAGGTGATAGATCTCAAATCAAGGCAGTTTCACACTCTCTGTAGGGATGTTTTTCTGGTTTTTCATTTAACTCTGTGAATGCTGGTCTGCATAAGTGATCAATGTTCCTACCATGTAATTACCACACCAGCTGTTAAAAAGTTAATTTGAAAAGCCTGCATTTTTCTGAAACGTATCTTGTATTCATGGCTGCTTTATGAAACATTGCCTTCATAATAAATTGCAGAGTAAAATATATACTTTTGAATCATAGGCAACTGTAAAATATATGTGCAGGGCGGTTAACCCTTTCAACATTAGACCGGTGCAATGTTTACAGTGATGACACACACAGTGTTTTCAACCTTTAACAAAGAAGTATTCTACATGTCTTAAAAATACTCCCAAGTATCCCTGCCTCCAGAAAGTAATTTCTATTGATTTAAATTCCAAATGAAACCGTGTAGACACTGATGTTTAAATGAATCCCATATTAGAGAATATGTCTGATTATGACATGATGTGAATATTGTGTGTGTAGGTGGAGTACATAAACTATTAATCTGAAGTATAATAGTCACAAAATGAAAATATAATCTAATAGTTACACACAGAGGATGCTGGCAGACATTTACACATAGAGGACACTGACACACACATTTACACACAGGGTAAACTGACACACACTTACACACAGAGGACACACACTCACAAACACACTTACTGACACACACACACACACACACACACACACACACACACACACACACACACACACACACACACACACACACACACAACACTGACACCCACATTTACACACAGAGGACACTGACACACACACACACACACACACACATACACACACAAACTGAAACACATACAATCCCTGACAGACACACTCACTGATTTGACAAACACTGACAAATATTCACTGACACACACTCACGTCTTTACACACACTGACAGAAAAATACACATTCACTGACAGAGAGATACACATTCTCTCCCACACACTTACAGATTATTGTTTTTTGACTATTTTTTATTTAAGTCCATCAATGCTCCCTACCTTTGTGAGAGATGGAGTGGATACTTTCCCTGAAATCTAGTGTGAGGTTTTTGTAATCGTCATGCTTTTTCAGCACTGCTCCCTCATGCACTGTTTAGTATACCAGGGCCAGATTGACGTTGTGAAGATTAGAGCTCCCTCGCTGCCTCCACTTCCATTCTCCCCCGGACACTGTATTGGGCAGAGTAGGTAACTGCTATGCAGGTAAGTAGTTGCCTACTCTGCCTTAGTGCACAGCCAGCATACCACTGGTTGAGAAACAAGGATGTAACAGATAATGAACTTCAAGTGAAAAGAATACAGGTTGTATACAGAATGGATTAAACTTTTCTAAATCTAAAAAAAATCTAAAAAACTTTTCTAAATCTCAAAGCCGTTTAATAGATATTGAAATGTTATGAATGCAGGGCTAAACATCTAGTGAGTTTCTTCCTGACAGCCACTAGAAGCGCTTCTGTGTTGAGAACAAGTTTGACTTGGTTCTGTGACGTAAACGTCATCAGGTGCTGATCTCAGGGAAGCACTGAATTCAGTGTTACACTATGAAAAGCATTTTATTGGACGAGCGTGGCACATTGCAAACCCAATGCTTCTCTATGCTTCTCCCTCTCTTCATTGTTAAACCATTTGTTAAGCGTTTAATGATATACGATGGTCCCCAGAAGCACAACCCCTCTGTGCTGCTTGGGCTAAAGATTGTCAGCGCACTGCTGTCAACCTATCACAGTCAACCTTTCCTGGTATGAATTGGTATGGCTAATGCAGAGTGTAATCTGTGTTAACCGTACCTCCATTGGGGGCTGGGCTTTAGGCAGCCAGCGACCCTGATTCAGTGTTAAACTGTTCTAAACCAGTTTAAACCCGAATAGAGGGACTGCAGGCACTATAACCACTTCAATAAGATGAAATTGTTACAGTTCCTAGAGTGTCCCTTTAACCCCTTAAGGACACATGACATGTGTGACATGTCATGATTCCCTTTTATTTCAGAAGTTTGGTCCTTAAGGGGTTAAAGTCAAAAATTCCAAATCTCACAAAAATCACCAAATTAATCCTGTTAAAGATCTTTTTCCTCTTAGTTATGGCCTACATATTTAAATCCGTCACCACACCTTACTGTAAATTACTGGCTAGGGAACTGATGTCTGAAAACATTTCCTAAGCTTCTGATTTTAGTCCAGCTTTAGGTCAGTTTGATTCAAACTCAGGCAGAACTGTGTAGATACAACTAGATAGCCGTGGTGGATTTCCAAAGTATTTTCTAGGCTGTGAACAGCATGCAACCCAATTACAAGTAAATAATTTATATAAACGTGCGTGTGTGCTGCAACTCAGAAAATCAAGTGGACACCTCATGTCACTTAAACTGCATTATTAGGTACACGTTTCAGCTATGGGAGTTTGTTCAGCCCCTACCTCTCTTATTAACTAACCTCAGTTTCAGACCAGTTATGACAGAAACATCATTAACTAATGACAGAAACATCATGCGAGAGAAACCCTCACCAGAGCCTGCTGTGTGTGATCCCAATGATGATACTTCCTTTCTTCTCCTCAGTCAGAATGTTACAAGGTGAAAATATATTCCAGCTGCGCATGTGTTAATCTGTCAGGCATGCCCAATGCACTTCCAGCATTCTTAGGGATAGGATATTGATTGGTTAGATCAGTGTCCTCCTGTTGTGGGTGTGGAAAGCATAAGAAAGAAGAAGTTGGTAAAGATGGAAAAAGAAATCAAAATACTTTTTTCACCCTGCAGAATGAGGAAACTTTCTCATCCAAAGCTAAACCTTTTGAATGAGACAGTTGCCTCAAGGTGATGCATGTCCCTTTAAATTCATACCAGCATGCCTCATTTAAAATAGCTGAAGAGGACACTTGCATTTTAGAGAGGTGTAGTCATGGAAATATTCTAGTGGGGTTTTAGGTGATTTTGTGCCCTAGATGTTTCTATTATTGTGTAAAACAATTCTATTATGTGTAAATTTCTAAATTTAGAAGAAAAAAAAAATGTATTCATTTTGCATTCTCAACAATTCACTATTAGTGAATAACCCTATCTGTATTTTTAATACTACGGTGCTTTTTGGAGCTCCTAAAAAGAGATACAAGGGTAGAAAAGAACCATTTTTTTTTTTTTATAAGATAGAGTGGTTATCCCTCCAAAAAGGAAGCACTTTGAGAGCAAGCATTCTCAAATAAAAATTGAAACAACACAAATATGGAACAAAGTTTCTTGTAAATAATTTTTGTAATATGTACAATTTCTTGAAACCAACTTCAATTATTTTTAGCAAAACAAACTACAAGTTCCAATTTTGTTGATACTTGAGTGTTTTCTAAATGAAAACAGAGAAGTATAACCTTTTCCGAATATATTGTTAATTATCCATTTTCTAGCTAAACTGGAAGGTTTCCATGTATCATGTTTTGTTTCTGAGCTAAGCTGCTTTACGTTCCCACCTGTCCTAACACTGTTTATGTGGGCAGTTAAACACTTCCTGACATCACTGCAGCCAACAGGAGGTAGCAAAATAAATTGGACAAGGACATAAGTTATTTATCTTACTAACTGGACATTTCTTGGAAGTAGAAATAATTAATTTAAAGGAATTTTCATGTTTACAGAGTTGAATGTTTTTTTCATCGTGTTTACTTTTAAGAGAACATGTTGGCAAATGATGAAATGCAACGTGTCTATTATCTGTTGGTAGTCTTTCCTGATATGTAGCTGGAGCAGACAACCCTGCAACCAGAATGATTTAAAAATATGCATTGTTAAACTGTAATAATTTCCCCAAAATAGACTAGGACATTGATGCATAATCTACTTCGCTCCAAATATTTCAACTTGCTATTTCAAAGTTCCACACTGTAGCCCAATGGCTAGGTCTGGATAGGCATCATGGAAAATGTAGCCTACGGGTTAGGGTTTTTAGACATTAAGCCATGTAGCCATATACAGACATGCCACAGATTGTGTAGCACTGGGTCAGCTTGTTTGTGCTTTTTCTTTCTGCTTGTACTGAACAATGTGATGGCTCGGATTACACCAAAAGTTATCACTTCTTAAATATCCCCATGGTAATTCTGAGTTCATATCCAAAGCCTGTGGCTCCCATATGGTAATTTGACAGCCATGGGGACCCTGGTATGTATTATATAATCTCTACGCCTCACAAATGGCCAATCCTGTTGATCACTATGTGTTAAAATGTAACCCAATGGCTTTTACAGAAGAAAACATAGCGTGCTAGATAAGCGATGTGCATATTGTTTATAAAACATGTGCACCACACATTTTGGTTTCATTCTACATTGATTCCTTTGGATGACACAGCCTGTGCGTTATTACACTCCCTGTCCGACATCATGGCAGCAATCGTTTAACCGGCACAGAGCACATGCGTGCAATCTCTGATTGGCAAGGGGAGGGAGCTTTAAAAAAATAAAAATAACTGAGGGGGGCCAGCTTGTAGACCAAGCCAGACACCATTTTCTGGAGCTTCTCCAAACAAAATTACAATCCGCCTGATATCAACATACCAGGGACCCATCCAGCCTAATAAACAACAAAATCGGACTCTGCTGCCTGAGCTGCATCAATAGATGCCCTTTTTCCAGCCACAAAAGCAGCCCAAATGGCGGCGCAAATTTGAGGCCTACCACTCCCTGCAGATCCCCAGCCTCGAGTCACTCCTCTGCGGAGACTTTGTGGATCGCCCAGGGGAGGCCTCACCGCAAACATCACCCAGTACGCTGACCATGGGCCGCAAGTCACAGAAACCCTCCACAGGGCCGGACAACAGAGACATTGGGGCAATGCTGCAGAGGCCCAGACAAACCCCTACCGGAGACCGACGGGAAACGGAACCCGAACCGGAATGCCAAGAAACGGAGGTACCGCAACACCCTCAGGCGGTACTTACCACGCCAGCGGACTCCTCGGATGACTCGGCCCCGACGACCAAAAGATACTTGAAGGTCCTCCTAGCAGACATCCACAAGCTACTGGCGGCGGACTCAGCCATATTCAAAACAGAGCTGCAAGCCGTTACAGACAGAGTCAGAGCCACCGAGGATGATATAGTGGACACCCAATCTACCGTGCATGCTATGCAGGACTCTATCCACCAACTGCAAACACACCAGAGTATCCTGACCGCAAAGCTCACAACCATGGAGGACAGACAACGCCGCGCAAACATCAAAATTAGGGGCATCCCTGCAACGGTATCCGTGGAGGAATTACCCCATTATATAAGACGCCTTTTGAGCCTCTATACTGCCTCCCACATTGGCACGCAAAGTAACAGTGGATGGCCTATACCGCATCCCCAACACAACCAACATTAATACCATCCTGCACTGCCACTCAGTACAGGACAAAATACACATAATGACGGCTGTAAAAGGCAAAACTCCTTTCCCCTTTGAGACTGCCAACTTAAACTTTTTTCAAGACCTCACAAAGGCAACACTATTATGGAGGAAAACCTATGCACCGGTAACCTCTCAACTACGTACGGCACACAAGCCGGTCACACAAGCCGGAACCACTCAAGTTCTCCGCACCATGGCTGACACAACTCCTTTTCTGAGGAAATTGGGACTGCCCACGCCAACTGAGACTTCAATACTACCTTAGAGTGGCCGGGATCCGGCCAACATCACTCCCTTTGTCAAACGTGCCAGAGGGACATCAGTGCCAGTGCCGTGATGGCGAAAGCAGACAACCAAGGCTCCACAGCGCTCCTAACTTCTGGAGACTCCGGTCCATAGCTAATCAGAAGGGACACTGGTATAAAAGGGAACCTAGCACCTAGAAATATTTATGTTGTTATGATTACTTTTATAAGTTGTCGTTAAAAGCTGTTCAGTACTTTTAGATTGATTATAGGCAAAATCCCATCCCAGACACCACATGGAGCGCTACACTAAGGCGTCAACAACACCACATCCCCCCTCCCCCCCCCCGCTGCCCCCTTTGTTAGGGGCTCTGCACTCACCTGCATTCTCTCTTAGCATCACAGCCCATCTTCTGGCTCAACTGGCCCACCAGCACGCAGCCTGTGTAGACTGGGCTGTCCACACGCATTGACCACCCCAACAATGCAGCATATCCCAGATTAGAAACTAACACTACTTTATAAGCTGATATATGTCAAACACCGTTAGGCATGTTAACCAACCATATACCATCCATGTTGACATGATGATGTTATTCGTTACAGGGTTCTTCTTAACCTGTTTGCTCTACGTTTAATATGTTAGCTCTGTATATTACAGATCCCTGATGAAATTTTGCCGCTGCAAGACATGTCTAAGCTATGTATACCTCAATAACTGACTAATGTACAAATGTCTTTTGTTCATTGTCTAACTCTCATGCCCATCCAAAATAAAGAATTTAAAAAAATAAAATAAATAAAATAAAAATAACTGAGGGTATAGAGAAGTGTGGAGGACTTAACGGAACAAAGGAGGGGAGGGGGGGGGGGGAGGAGACAAATGTTTCCCCTTGCAGGCTTTGCCTACAACAGAGAAGCTAATAACGCCTGTTACCAGCATGCAGTGTGCGCTGACGAAGGATGTATTTTCTGGAACAGAGTACCAGGCTGCCAAAATCACGTGTTCCATGGGTGCCACTAGCCTGGCACACAAATGCAAATATTTCAGTATGTGCAGCATTTCAGGCAGGAATGTTAGGCACATGTAGACTCCTACAACCATAACCACTTCTAAAAGCAGAATTGGTCAAGATGGGTGGAGCAACCATTTAATTAGGTATAAACGGTATAAATATTGTACATACGTCAGCCAAGTAGGATAGCCTGCATTATTTGTAATATTTATAAAGCACCAATATATTCAACGCTACAGTGCTTTTGTTATGAATCTCTGCTCCAAATATGGATGCAGGAAGGAAACTAAAAATGTTCTGTTGCTAGCAGTAACAAAACCTTGAGATTCTTGAAACAGAATACCTTGGATAGTTGATCAGTATTTGGGATTACACATTTAGTTTATATAAGGATTTAATTGACGCTTATTACAGGTGAAGATTAATCGTTTTACGTGAATGCAGCTGTGGTTTTTTTATGTGTTGACACATTCCGTGGAATATTATTATCTAACACAGTTTTTCTTAGAGAGCAGTCTGTCTTCATGGGGAGGTTACATTTATTACCATTTGTGTGGCCCTGGGTGAGAAAAATGTTTGGGGTGCTGACCTCTATCATTTACACAAACACGTATAGATTAGCTTTACATATATACTTATTCACTTAAATTCATTTAATTAGGCATCCATATAGTTTTGCTATCCACGTAAATGTAATCAGACACATACACATACATAACTAGCCACTCACGCCTTGTCACACCCCCCAAACTAATTGCCATCATACACACGCACAGACACCACTCTAACATGTATACAAAGATACATACTAACATTCATACATAGATACACACTAACATACAACTTTCTCACACAGACACACTCTAAGATGCATACACAGGACTATAGATATCCACTAACACATAGATATTAACAGGCATTTACGGGCCCACACCTACGTACATACACACACACTGATCCTCATGCATAAGCCGACACTGAAATGCAATCATAAACACACATGAATATACATGCATAGTCACACAAACGTACATGCACAGACACACACTGACACTCCTATACAGACTTTGTTGCATACACAGATATGCACTGACACTCATACACAAACTCACACCAACGCGCATTTACATATACACACTGACACTCAGACACAGAGTTATGTTGACATTCATACACAGACTCACACAGTATCTCCTTTCCTCCCAACCCTTCTGTAGAACAGAGAACAGACTCTCTAACCTTTGGAACTTTGCCTTATAGTATAGGCAGCGATGCCTCATTTAATGACATCATGGTAAATTCTAGGGCACGGGTCAATCTAACTTACTGCATGCTGTAATTACACCTGTACTGTGTATTAAATAATGCTACCAGGTTGCACAATTTAAAACATTACACTGGAATTTCCTATAAATCCGACCCACACGCCAGTACCGTATGTTTGAACAGAGACACTCACGCAAGTTTTTTTCATGATAGATCCGCTGTAACACAAAAACTTTTTTAATAATGTGCACTGTGCAGTCATGTGAAACAATACCTGGGTACATTGTAGTGGGCCTGGCCTATAAACATGTATTTTCTTATTCAGTCAAGCCAGCAGGAACAATTACGTTCAACTCTGGTGATTTTTTAATAGTATGCCATGTTAATGATTAATGAATTCATTGTTTTCTTTATTTTTCTTTTCTCTTTTTTTATTATAATATTTTTAATAGTTCACAATTGAATACATACATCATACTCAGACACATTTTATAATATAATGTTCAAAATACAGATTACATTGTAACTTCTTCATGCATTTCTTACAATTATCCCTGACTCAACAGCTCATTTCATCTGGTCTATCTTTCTTGCTTTTGTGAACTTATTTCCTTTATCTAGAAAATAGAAAAGGTTAGGGGTGGAAGAAGAAGGAAAAAAAAAAAGAAGGAAAATGAATAATTAAATAATAGTTTAATGATTAATTAAAAGGGACAATTCAGGCTTGCATATATAATATGCATAATGCATTGAAAATATCTAAAAGATACATTTCCATCTTTGTGATGGATCTCATTAAAGGCAACAGGAGGCATAGAAGTGGTGGGTAAATCTCACTTACTTCCTGGTCTCTGTAGAATGTCCCTTTAAACTAGAACTGCATCTTCTGTTTTTTGTTTTGTTTTGCAGAGGAGACTCACCCCATCCACCAAGGTGATATCTTTGCTTACATGGTGATGTAATTGTGGAGGGGGAAAGGTACTTACCTAAACCTCTGCCTCTTAGCACCGCCATTTTCTTCCACAGCTCGGCCTTCAACTCCTGGAAGCTTTATCTGCCATCATTGGTGTGTTTCCAAAAGTGAAACAGTAACAGGGGTATCAAAGATAACGTAGGACTACGTGAACTTTCTTGAAATTAACTCGACTAAGGGAACTTACATCAGGCAAAGCAGGGCCCTACTTTGTAGTTTGTTTTCTGAATACCTTGGAAATGAAATGAAATTCCAATGCAGTCTTTGTGAGTTTTTTTTACTTTATCTTTATATATATTCTATCTTTATAGAAAAACACAAACCTGACAGCACCACTTTAATTACTTCTCAAAACCGAAAACCTGGAAACTCGTAAAAAGGCCAATTCTGAAGGTAAACACGGTACATATAAATATATCAATTCTACTTCCCTTCACTTTGAAATATTCCTGCAAAACACTATTTCACATTTCAGGATTGTTTGTGCATCAGGAAGTATATGTATTTTAATGTAACAAGACCTCATAAAAGCAGTGTAGTAAATATATGAACACTATGCTCTTAGCCTGTTCCATTCTTTCACAAAGTGAGCTAATATGGCTTACCTTCTCATCAGTGCACAGGTACACCTTATCAAACGTGCCACTTCTATGTGATGAAGCTGAATTAAAGGGGAACTACAGGTGGAAATCTTTATTTGTTAATGCAGACTGTGCATTTAAAATTTACAAAAAAATAATAAATTAAACCTCTGTCTTTGCAGCTTCTTCATTGAGCAGTCACTACACCAGGGACTACATCACTTAACTTTTTATAGCAAATCCTTTGGTTCTCCAAGGTTCCATGTTCCACTTTTCTTCTGGAGACACTTTTATGCAATTTCTCTATTGTGTCTTTTGTAATGGGTTTACCTACCAAGCGTTACATTTTGCATAAGGCTTCTCACCATTGGTGACTGGAAGCTGAGCTCACATGGGGGGTGTTTAAGTACCAAATGCAGCTTATGAGTGGAGAAGATGGTGGCTCTGGAAGAGTCAGCACTATACTCCCTGCAAACAGTCACAACAGGGACCTAAGGGTGCAAGTGACAGGCACAAGAGGAACAAAGTGTCATACAGATGAAGGAGGGCAAGGACATAGTGAGCAAGAAGGTAGGATCATAGAGGGCATAAGGTGAAGGGACATTGAGAGCTGGGAAGCATAGTAGGGCAGAGGCCAGAGAAGGCAGAAGGTACCGATATGTCTAAGCTTTCATACACCCCAGTCCTCCACACCCATCCATACATCCTAAACTGCATATATGCTAGGCCAGTGGTACCCAAAAGGTAGATCCTCAGATGTTGCAGAGCTACAACTACCTATGACGTGTTGCATGCTTTTAGAATGACAAAGCTTCATGGAAGCTGCAGTTTTAAAACATCTGGGGATCTACCTTTTGGGCACCCCTGTGCTAGGCTATGGGCATTCACCTCTTCGACGGCTTAGATCAGGGCTGCCCAATAGGTAGATCCCCAGATGTTTTAGAACTACAACTCCCACGATGCTTTGCATGCCTTTAGAATTATATTAGAATGCCAAAGCATCATGGGAGATGTAGTTCTACAACATCTAGGGATCTACCATTTGGGAAGCCCTGGCTACAGTTTTTCTGGTTCACATTTCTCTAGATCCAATAGAATCCATTATAAAATATGCATTGAAATAATAATTACTGCATTGTGCCATCAACATGAGAGCAGGAGAGGGGTAAACAGGCTAGACAGAAATCGCCACATTATTTTAAATGCATGGATTTGGTACAAAACATTTATTGTAATCAAAGTAAATATGGCACAAATATTTTAGCAATAAGTAAGTAATAGCACGTGACTATCATTGAGCAGCATTTTTTTTCACCAGTTATATGGAATATTCCTATAAATAGTATACAAGCACAAATACATATTCCTGTATAGCCTTGTGTATATTTAATTTTAAAACTATTAGCATTAGTAAATTATTAATGTAAACATGAACCATCAATGTATCATTAAGTACCGAGGAATGCTTTGATTGTATTACTCATCCTAGTTTGGAATCAATTTGAGATAAAGGGTATCTCTGTAATGGCATAGATAGGTTGTAAGTGGGGCTTGTTCTTTCACATTAAGGGGGAAGGGTAACATAAATCTGCCACGTTAAAGAGTTTGTTCAGTAGATGCGAAGTGTTTTCAGGAAGATGGACGTATTTTCTGTTCAAAATTAAGCAGGGATGTGATATCTGTAAAATGGATTGTACATTTAGACATTAGTCATCGTTGTCTTCTGGTGCTTTTCATGTAACTTGGCTGCAGGTTCTTCTAAATGTCCAAGTAAGTGAGCATGTTAAAGAGATGCTATCATTTGCAGAGTGTTTTTTGTTCCTTTTTTAAATATTTTTAGTATTAGTATTCCGCAGCCCTTGATAATTATAGATAGGGATATTTAGAGATGAGGAACGGGCTTACAGTGTTATAAAATGATAGAGATGATAGAATCTGTTAAAATGTAATTTACGTAATGAAGATATACATAACATATTGTGCAGATTCTTAACATTTCAGAGCAGCCTTCGTATGCACATTTTGCTGTTTATCATTAGACGTTGCAAGCAGCATGCGCGAATGGCGTTTCATTGTGCGTGAGTAAAATAATCTGTAAAGGACCTTGTGGTGTTATGAAATCCTCATAGACCCCCATTTTGTTCTCACATGTAGGAGAGTACACTAGTGCTTTGCAAGCTGCCTAGAGTTTGGGGCAGAGTTGAAGCTAAGTATATCTTCTTCTTAGGGAAAGGAGATAAAGTGTCTTGCTGTAATGGGACGTGTCAATGTGTTTCACTGAAGCACTCTCATTGCTGTGATATTAATATCAAATGCAGGGCAATTGCATTTAAATATGTGCTTGTGCTGCACTTAACATTGCTCATCCCAACATCAGTCTTACAATCAGACATCCCAAGTCTCCCGGAGGTTCTGAGAGTCTCCCACATTTTTAATGCGGCACCCTGACACCCGCAAATCATATACAACATCCTGGAAATCACACACACAATCTGACATACAATGTATGTCAGGAGGTTGGCTACAAATATATAAAGTATGACATGTATGTGTTTATGTGAGTCAGATTGCGTGCGTGTATCTTTGTATAAAGACGCTCCTCACTTAACAGTCATAAAACAAATTGGTCGGTAAGTAAGAATGCGATACAGAGCATGCGCACCAGTGCAGGTCTATGTTCAGGGAAATTGCACCGAACATAGACAAGTGCACCAGAGCAGGGAATCCCTCAAGTCTTTGTCCGGGGACATTTCCCTGAATATAGACAAAAGCACCAAAGCAGGGAATCCCTCTAATCTATTTTCGGGGAATGTTCCCCGAACATAGATTTGAGGGATTTCCTGCTCTGGTGCACTTGCCTATGTTCTTTGCTATGTATAGACCAGCTTTCTAATGTGGGGAATACCTTGAATTCCCGCTCTAGAGAACTGGTAGTAAGTCAGAGTCGTCATTAAACAGGTCAGTCGTAAAGTGAGGACTATCTGTATGTCAGTGTGTGTATGTGCCAGTGTGTGTGTCAGTGTGTATTTAAGTGTATACAAGTGCTAAATCATAGTATATACATTAGTCCTTTATTGATATATTCATTTCTGAGCGCACATACTTTTTTTACCTTTTTGAGCTACCACTCATTTTTAGACGCTTGTATATGTATGTAGTTGCCAGTCCCAAATATTTGTTATTCAATACACCTGATATCTATTTTTTGTATTTAAGTGTGTGTATGTGCCAGTGTGTAGTATGTCAGTGCGTGCATCTGAGTGTGTGTGTCAGTGTGTATCTGTGTGTCAGTGTGTATGTACCAGTGTGTGTGTATCTGTGTGTCAGTGTGTATCTGTGTGTGTGTGTATGCACCATTGTGTGTGTGTGTGTGTGTATGTGCCAGTGTGTGTATCTTTGTGTCTAGGTGTCCATACATGTTTGGTGGCTGTGTGTGTGTGGGAGGAGGGGGGTGGTGAAGTACCTGGTGAGGCCACCTCCCTGAAATGCATTTTTGCATGTTGGGATGTCTGGACAGGTGATCCGAAGAATTTTTGTCTACTCCCATGTGCTGAATAACATATCGGGGATTCATGCCATATGCTCAGCGCTCCTATAGAAAATAATGCAATGGCTGGCATTGTCTGATAGATCACAGCTAGTCTGTGCAGGGCTTACTGCAGGATGCTGTAAATGTTTCTCTGAAATTTACAAGATAGACCCTGAGTGCCCCTTTAACAACACGTGTGTACAGAACAGCTTTATTAAATCAATTATTTAATTGTACTTCTAATATGAGAAAGCTATATCTCACTAATTGTTTTTTATAGTTACTATTGACTGTTTTCAGTTACAAACATGTATTTTTGCTAGCCACAATCTTTGTACTTTGTCCAGTAACAGTCATTATGATAGTGCTATTTAATAGAGAGAAAACAGTTCCATTATTTACTGGTAACGGGTTTTATGTCCCTTACACATCTGACATCTCTGAATCAGTGGACTTTGTAACCAAAAGTATGCTATAAATATAAATATGTGGCATTATGCAGAATGCCCACAAGTTCTGGTCTGTGATTGTGCTTCAATAACTTAAATTACGGTACGGCCAGTACTAACTTTTTGTACTCCAGCAACATTCCCACGATTCTCCAAAGAAATTATGTATATATTCCAAGGACTATAAACTGGTCATTTCTGAAACTCTATGCAGTGACTACACTTCTTTTAGAAGATTATGTATTAGAAGATTAGAAATGATACATGGACAGGGAAACGTTCTACCTTTATAGTATTTGTTCCACATATGTATCCATAGAGAAAGGCAAGATATCATCTTGAAAATTATGAAAAATATTCAAAAGCAATTTTTTTATTAAAGGGAGATACTCTAAACACTAAACCAACTTTTTTTTTTTTTTTTTTTTACACAGTTTTCGTGTATAGATCATGTCCATGCAGTCTCACTGCTCAATTTTCTGTTATATCACTTTTGTTTCTGTTTTTGCAGCCTTGGCCACTCTTCCACACACCTCAACTGGCTTTGACTAACACACAGCCTGCATGAGAAAAATGGTTTTATCTTCAATCATATGTGACAGTGCAGTGTGTTTACTTTCAAAGTTTCTATCTCATGCTCTATTAATTAAAGAGAGAACAAAATTCTATACAAAACAGACTGCAATAGAGGTAATTTAAACATTAGATTTTATTAAAGACACGGAGGCTCATATTATGCATAACTCTTTCTTTATTTCCTCAGCAGCAAAGATAGAGGAATATAAATATTATCGAAATTGAAAGTAAAAAACTGTACAGGCATAACAGGCAGCCAATCACATAATAGAGGAAGTAGCTATATAAGTCCTGTGTCTCCCACAATCCCCCTCTTTCTTTGCTGCTTCCTCAGACAGCTAAGTATCCATGTTTAGCTCTCTTACTCATTGCCTTTATTTGTTCTGTGATTATTGTTATATTGCTTTAATTGTTTTATGTATCTGTGTTTTATCTGTATTCATCTGTATTTATTTATCTGTATTCATTGTTTTATTTATCTGTATTCATTGTTTTATTTACGTGTTCACACCTTAGAGATCCCTGGGGTTTTTTTTTTTTTTTTTCCCCTTTACCGGGAGATTATCTCCCTGCCCTCCCTTGCTCCCCGCGTCTCTCGCGGGTGCCGGCGGCGTTTTTTCTGCCGCGGCCGTTCTTTTCCTCACGGCCGCGGCTGCATGCACTCCCCTGCCCGCTCACGGGCTCCCCGAGCGGGCAGAGTGCACGCGCCCCTTCCCCCGACGGGCGCACGGCCGCGAGCACTCCCCTCGCGTGCTGCGGCCATCTTGGACGGACCTCCATGCGGTCTGCTTCCTTTTGCCGTGCAGTCGGTCGCCTCGATCTCTCCTGGGCACACTAACGGTCTGACTATTGAATATTGTTGTATTTTTGTTCTTCTCTGTGGGTTACTCAACCCTTTAGTTCTCCTGCTCATTAGTTTGCATTTTTACGTTTTCTAATTACTGCCATTATGCAGGATAGGGATGATGGGCCTTCAGGTCCCTCTGGGGACTTTAACATGGAGACTACTGAGAGTGCTATGGCCTCTCAGGAATTTCAAGCCTTGCTAGAGGCCACTATGGCTTCTTCACTGCAGAAGGCTATTGCCTCAGCCATGGGGGCCGTCTCCTCCTCATTTACCCACTCCCTGCATTCCATGGTTTTACCTGCAATGGCCATCCCGGCTCCCCAGGGTGGGGGGTCCCCTTCACCTGCCCAGACTGTGCCTGGGGCCCATAAGGCTAGGGCCAAGTCCAAAAATGTCGGCTCCCACTCCTCGATGCAGGCTCTGCCTGCCATGACTGACACGCTAGAGGCGGTCACAGATGGCGCGCACCCCACGCGCAAAAGAGCCCCTGGCCGGGCTAAAAAGGCTAGATTGTGGAAATGGGCTAAGGCCCTTGATGATGGGTCGGATTCCGACCGGAGTGTGGAGGACGAATCCGACATCATGGAGTATGACTCCTTTGACGATATTGATTCTGGAGAGGATTTGCCCCTTACGGGCGTGAACCCCTCGGGGTCCTCTGCCAAGGCCCGGGGTCAGATATTAGGCCCCATTGGGGATGACAAAACAATCCTTGACCCGCAGGGTAACCCCCTGTTTGATCCAGATGACCTGCGTCACCCCAGGTCCGCTGAATGGGTCCCCCCGGACCATATTGCCCAGTACGTGGCTAAACGCATCCGCACGCCCCTTTCTAGAGAAGGCCACAATAAACTGCGCGCCGAATGCCCACGCCCCACCCTCCCAGGCGCTGCCTGTAAGACTCCAGACATTGACCCGCAGATTGCCCAGTTCTTGAATAAGTCGGGCTGGAAGCCCAAGAAGGGCCTCGACCATTCCCTGAAGGGGTGCCAGGACAAGATCCTGGATACGCTAGGACCCCTCTCGAAGCTATACGAGCTTCTCGATTCTGCCAAGACCGGCGACTCGGTCTTAGATATTGATGTGGCCGTAGGTTGGGTCCAACGGGCCATATGCTTACTGGGGAACGCCAATACGGCGATGTCTACAGAGAGGCGTAAAGCTATTCTCTTAAAGATCGACCCTAAGCTGGTCACCATGGATGTGGCGGAGCCTGAGCCGACCGATGAGGGTTGGCTGTTCGGCTCCTCCTTTGTTAAGGACATGGGGTCGTATGTCAAGACCTTCACTGCTATTGACAAGGCACAGGCGAACATGAAGCGCGTGTTCGCACCTAAGGTTTTCGGAGGGGCCGGGCGTAGCAGGAACCGTCCACCCGGCCGTGGTTTCCGAGGCGCATTCCGCGCAACCAGAGGTTCCTTTTTTCCCTCCCGGGGATTTCAGGATCAGAGAACCCCTCCCTTCTTCCCAGCCAGAGGTCGGGCTTGGGGCTCCAGATACCCCCGCGGTGGTACCCCCGGCAGACGACCTTACGGTGGGTACCCTTTCTTTCCCTCCCGTTCAAGTGGCGGGGAGGCTGGCTTTATTTTACCGAGAGTGGGAAAATATCACCTCGGATGCTTGGGTTCTGCAATGTGTGAAGGGGTATCGCCTAGAGTTTGTTTCCATGCCTGTCCAGTTTTGTTTCCCCAGAGAACTGTCTCTTCCACCGGATCAGGACGAGATGATTTCCACGGAAGTCGTGGAAATGTTGTCCAAGGGCGCTATAGAGGAATTGCCGTTCGCCGCCGTAGGCTTTACGAGCAATCTGTTCCTGGTGCCCAAGAAAGGGGGCGGAGTTCGCCCTGTGATAAATCTTCGCCCCCTCAACACCTTCCTACGTTACCAACACTTCCAGATGGAA
Source organism: Pelobates fuscus (assembly GCF_036172605.1). Lineage (NCBI taxonomy): Eukaryota > Metazoa > Chordata > Amphibia > Anura > Pelobatidae > Pelobates > Pelobates fuscus. The sequence continues at coordinate 316,186,809 of NC_086320.1, read as the reverse complement.
GGTATACACTGCCTCAGAGACCTTCTACGCCAGTCAGACTGGCTAGCCAAACTGGATCTGAAGGACGCTTACTTCACGGTACCCATTGCTTTGGAGTTCAGAGACTACCTCCATTTCACATGGCACGGGCGTCGTTGGCGCTTCACTTGCCTGTCTTTCGGTCTCTACTCGGCTCCCTGGTGCTTCACCAAGCTCATGAAGCCTGTAGTGTCGTTCCTTCGAACCCGCGGGGTTCGCCTCATTATTTACCTGGACGACATTTTGATTTTGTCCCAATCAAAGGAGGACCTCCTCCGACATCTGGAGTGGACTACCAGCCTGCTACAGAAGCTGGGTTTTCTGATCAACTGGGACAAGTCGGTCCTAGTTCCCGCCCAGTCCATAGAGTTCCTGGGCTTCAGAGTGGATTCCGTTCCTACCGTGTTCAAAGGTGAGAGCCATCCAGCAGGAAATTCGAAGGGCTCTTCGTGTCTCAGATTTATCCGTCAGACAACTGGCGAGAATAATTGGCCTTCTCGCGGCCTCTATTCAAGCGATCTTCCCAGGCCCGCTACATTACCGGGCCCTCCAGCGGCTCAAAGGGTCACACCTTCGGTCAGGTCACTCCTACGAGTCTCGGATACGTTTGGACGCGGAGTCCAGAGACGAATTGGTGTGGTGGTTGGCACACATGGAAGCATGGAACGGGAGAGCAAATTTCGGCTCCATCCCAGACGTAGTGATCGAGTCCGATGCCAGCTTGCACGGCTGGGGTGCTCGTTGTGGCGACGTTTCCACAGGAGGCAGATGGTCCGACATGGAGAAGTCGTTACACATCAACTGCTTGGAACTCCTGGCAGGGGCGTTCGCGATCCGCAGCCTTACCCCAGGACGGGCGAATTGCTGCGTTCTCCTCAAGATGGACAACGTGTCGGCGGTCCGCTACATAAATCACCTGGGGGGTACGAAGTCCAAGATGTTGGCGATTCTGGCAAAAGATTTCTGGCAGTTCTGCCTCTACAACAATGTTTCGGTAACAGCGGAACACATTCCGGGTCTGGACAATTCGGGAGCGGATTGGAATTCCAGACACTTAAGAGACTCTGGGGATTGGCGTTTACACGCTTCGGTGTTCCAGAGCCTGGACATGCTGTGGGGAAGGTTCCAGATGGATCTGTTCGCAGTTCTACAGCTGGAGGCCGGACCCTGCAGCGGTAGCGACAGATGCCTTTCTCCAGGAATGGCCACGGGGTCATCTGTACGCTTTTCCCCCGTTCAACATGATCGCGCGCACGATCTCGAAGATGGTTCGCCACGACTGTCGTTTAGCGTTGATCACCCCTCTATGGAGATCTCGACCATGGTTCCCTCGCTTGATGGAGTTATCGATAGATTACCCTCGGCTGATACCTGTCTTCCAGGACCTCCTTCTGGATCCGGATGGGAACTCACACGAGCTGGTGTTGCAACACCAGCTACCCCTGATAGCGTGGTTCCTTTCAGGGGACCTTGGACTGTCCCAGACGTTCCGCAGGCAACTCTCCTGCTCCTCGATAACGCCTGGGCCCCAGGCACCCGTACAGCCTATCGAGTTTCATGGAGATCGTGGTCTGGTTGGTGCATGGAACGGGCAGTGGATCCCGTATCTGCCCCTCTGTGTTTGATCCTGGAATTCCTCACGTCCCTGTTTGACTCGGGCAAGGCATACCGCACGATCAATCTTTCCTGCTCGGCTATTTCGGCCGGCCACAAGGGTTTGGATGGTTTCCCTGTAAGCAGATATCCTTTTGTATGTCGTCTTCTAAAGGGTATTCGCCTTGCTCGTCCACCTCGGCCTCGTTTATCGGCCTTTTGGGATGTCAACGTGATGTTGCAGTTCCTCTCATCATGGTACCCTAACCAAGAACTGACTTTAAAACGATTGTCATCCAAGTTGGTAATGCTACTATGTTTGATCTCTTGCAAGAGGGTCTCTGACGTCAGGGCCCTGGATTGGGACGCCGTTGCATTCACCCCAGAGGGTGTTACTTTTGTATCTTTTAAGTCTCCTCATCTGCCAGTTTTCGACACCCACTCTGGCACGTTGGGTGCGTTGGCTGTTAACCTCTGCGGGTATAGACACCTCTGTATTTACGCCTCATTCTGTGCGAGGCGCAATGGCTTCGAAAGCTTCCTCAGTCGGATGCCGTCTGGAAGATATTATACGAGCGGCAGATTGGTCCCGGGAATCGACCTTCCGAGACTTCTATTTCAGACCTATTGAACACATCGCATCTCGAGTGGTGGCACAGCTTTGAACTTGCATAATATGAGCCTCCGTGTCTTTAATAAAATTCCCAAATTTTACTAGTAACATGACGTAAAGTCATGATTTTATTAAAGACACGGAGGCGAGTATTATTCCCTCCCACCCTCCCGGTGTGGATTTGGGATAAGAGATGCTTCGATACTATTCAGGTATGTTTTCAATCAGGTCTGTATTTCTATCATGTGTTTAGATCATGTATTTGTTTCATGTATTTTATCATGTTTTTGGATGATTTTGGACGCTTTTGCTAATTTCTAATTCTATATATTTTATATTTCAGAATCCAGTGTTATGTGTGGCTCCTCACGGTTATGTTTGGTAAGTCTACAGTTTTGAGTTTGGAAATTACCATATTTTTCTATTTTTTGTAGCTTGAAGTTTTCGCATTGTTTCCCGTTTCCTGTTTGGATCTAATGGAGCATCGTTCATCTTACCTGGTCTTCGGTTTCGCAAGAAAGAGGGGGATTGTGGGAGACACAGGACTTATATAGCTACTTCCTCTATTATGTGATTGGCTGCCTGTTATGCCTGTACAGTTTTTTACTTTCAATTTCGATAATATTTATATTCCTCTATCTTTGCTGCTGAGGAAATAAAGAAAGAGTTATGCATAATACTCGCCTCCGTGTCTTTAATAAAATCATGACTTTACGTCATGTTACTAGTAAAATCTGGGAATTTCAGTTTACATTAACTGTGTATAGAGACTGTAGGATACATGCAGGGAGGTGTGACTAGGGCTGCGTAAATAAAGTGATTTAACTTCCAAATGACATAAAATTGAGCAGTGAGACGGCAAGGGTCGTGATCTATACACCGTCACTCCATTAAGCTAAAGTTGTTTTGGTGATTATAGTGTCCATTTGATCTAAATTATTTAAAATGACTGGTCTTTGAATTTTGATAATTAAAGCAGAACTGTTGTATGTCAGATTTTTGCACAACCTGATGACTAACTAAAGGGTAAAGGGCCATTTTGGGCACCATTACAACTTAATCAAAATGTAGTTGTTATGGTGCCAGAAGGTACCCTTAGGGGTTATATGTCTCATACACAGTTTAACCCCAAAGTTTGTATTTGCTGTCGCAGTATCGAGCAGTGGTGCCACTGATTGGTTTAAAGTGGTCAGCTGATACTGTAAGCCAATCAGTAGCTCCCCATTTATAAAAAAAAAAGGCATGTACTTTTTTATCAACGGGTGCTACTGATTGGCAGCCTGGAACCTAGTGCCACAAGTGCCGGGGGTGCAAATAGCACCCAGCAAAAAAGTGTAAATATCTTTGTATGTGCAGCATTTCAAGCCGAAAAGCTGCATATACTGACTCCTACCACCATGACCACTACTAAAAGCAGAAGTGGTCATGGTGGTTATAGTAACACTTAAAGAAATACAACATAAGACGGTATACATTAATTTTGTGAAAATACTGTAAAAATTGTGCAAAAGAATGTTTAGATACATTGAATTCGGAAACTTAAATAAACCATTACTATAGCAGCTTCTGTGAATATTTCATAAGTGGATCTTTACTGCACTAGAATGAAAAGGGAATACGTGAAAGCATATAATTAACCTAATTACTGGGAGCAGGATAATTTATATACAACTTGCCTTGACATAACTTAAAAGTAACCTATAACTCCAGTATATTAATGATTTAACTAGTTATTAAAGGTTTAATTTTAATCCTTTGGATTATGTATAAATTGATAGACACCCACTTGTTGAATATATTGTAATTCTCACTTACATTAAGCGACTAAGGACCATTAGTGTTCCTGCTTGTGATGACAATCTGGCTTGCGCGGATCATACTCCAGCCTTGAAATGTCTTCTTGATTATTTATCATCGTCAGCAGTTTAGAGCCTTCCTATAATAATTTCACTAGCGTATTCATGTTGGAGTAAGGTCTACAGTTATGTCATGACTTAGACATTCATTGGTCACTTATGGGTTCCGCAAAATTATTTAACGGGATGAAAAGTCGAAGCAAGTCACATGTTTTTCTTTCTTTTTACTCATTCTAAACTGATGGATTGGTGACAAAACAGGGAAGGGCAAGCCCCAAGAGTCAGGGAGTCGTGGCTCTTAAAATATTAATGTTGGCATCTGCCCAGCACCAATACAGAACTTTGTAGACTCCTCTATTCCCTGGAATATAAGAAAATAATGGTATCATCAGAAATACATTTCTGTAAAGCTTTTTGAACCCCCTGCTGCAGATTATCATGGAAGCGCTTCAATATTTCATCACATTTCTCCCAGAGTCTAAGAACCACTAACTATTGGATGTGCTCATCGGGCTCATATGTTTGTATTAGATGTAAAGGAAAAATGTCATTTTAATTAAATCCAGATGAAAAGTTATATAAATATTGCCTTATCTGCCTCTTTTATCAATTGGCAGATCATGTTTTCAAACTACATGTTGTACACTGTGATGTCACAATGTGCATTTAAAATATAATAGAAAGTTGAAAATTGCAGTGACCCACAAGGTCCCCGAATATTAGTGCTGCATCAGGACATGCATGTCATGACTGTCTTAGATGGATGTTACACTCCAGGTTTCAGCATCGTTAATTCTGTCACTTTACCCTGACTAATAAGTTGAGCAAGTTGTTGGGAAGAGCAGCATGCTGTGTCCACAACCTGGCATGCAAGTAAGAGGAGAGGGATGGGATTAAAGATGGCAGCTTCAGAAAATGCGGACTACATTCTAGTGAACCTAAAGTCGTACCGCAAAATATAGGCTACAGTATCCAAGGTATAACTATGGCTGGGTTGTAGAATCTTTTCAAATCATCTATCATGGCTTAATGAAATTGAAATCTGTTTTTAGTTCAATGCAGTTCAATGTTTAATAAATAAACCCCGTTGTCTCTGTTTTTCCAACTCAAATTTAATTCTTTCCCCACAAAGCTCCAACCAAGCAAAACAAAATTCTTGAACCAAAGAAAACTAATGATCACAACTAAGATCACAACAATCATGTACAAAGCTGCCTTTTCACTAAGATTTGCCAATTTGTTTTAAGTCAGCATTACAAAACCCAAAACAAAACAAACAAAAGCCCATAGCTTTCTCTTAGTTCTCCTATGCTGGTATGTAAGTAACGGGTGAGATGATAAAGTGCAAAGCCAGTGCTGTTAAGGTATCACAAGTAGTGATGTCCCGAACAGTTCGCCGGGAACGCGCGATGTTCGGTCCGTCCCCTAATCATCATGGAGGTGGGAGGGTCTGGGAGGGAGGGTCTGCTGCTGATTGGCTGGAATGTGTCTGCTGACTGTGAGGTACAGGGTCAAAGTTTACTCAATGATGACGAATAGGGGGCGGACCGAACATCGCGCGTGTTCGCGACCGCGAACACGCTATGATCGCCGGCGAACGGTTCCCGGCGAACTGTTCGGGACATCACTAATCACAAGATTAGGGCCCCCTGCACGTCAGTCAAACTGTGCATTACGGAGATAAATGTCCACTGAAGTAAATATATTTATTGGGAATAAGGGAGTTTGTAATTCACAAACAGAGGATAGCGCACTAACACTTAGGAATCCAGGTGCTTATCAGGGTCAGGGTTGGCAAAACCCAGTTTGGTAGATAAAATAAATTAGGTCCAGGCACCCAGGATTGCTGCAGGAAGGCAGGTTTATTGTAACAAAAACTGCAATGTTTCGGCCTACACAGAGGCCTTTATTGATATGACGCAGCCTGCTCCAGTTTTGGATTACCGTATATACTCGGGTATAAGCCGAGTTTTTCAGCACATTTTGTGTGCTGAAAAACCCCAACTCGGCTTATACTCGAGTAAATTGTCTGTATTTTGGCAATTTACATTGCCATAATACAGACAATGTGGCTGTGGGGGCTGCAGAGCGTTTATTTCCCTCTCCTGCAGCTCCTGTCAGCTCCCTCCGCCTCCGCGGCGGTCCGTTCAGCACCTCTGTCAGCTCCCAGTGTAAGTCTCGCGAGACCGCGGGGTCATAGTGCGGCCGCGAGACTTACAGTGTGAGCTGGCAGAGGGAGCTGACCGGACCGGCGCGGAGGAGGAGGGAGCTGACACTTACCAGGAGAGGTAAGTAAGAGCTCTGCCAGCCCCCTCCTACACAGTGCCCATCCACTGGACCACCAGGGAGTGAGAGCCCCCCTCCCTGCCATGTATCAAGCAGGGAGGGGGGGACGAAAAAAAATTAAATAATAATAAAATAAAATAAAAAATAATACTAAAAAATAATAATTAAATAAAATAAAAAATAATAATAAAAAAATTATTAAAATAATAAAAAATAATAATAATAAAATTGCCCACCCCCCACCAAGGCTCTGCAACACACACACACACACTGCACTCATACACACACTGCACTCATACACACACACTGCACTCATACACACACTGCACTCATATACACACACACACTGCATTCATACACACACACACTGCACTCATATACACACACACTGCACTCATACACACACTGCATTCATACACACACACTGCATTCATACACACACACACTGCACTCATATACACACACACTGCACTCATATACACAAACACTGCATTCATACACACACTGCATTCATACACACACTGCACTCATATACACACGCTGCACTCATATACACACGCTGCACTCATACACACACGCTGCACTCATACACACCCTGCACTCATGAACACACTGCACTCATACACACACTTCATTCATACACACACCCTGCACTCATGCACACACTGCACTCATACACACACTGCATTCATACACACACACTGCATTCATACACACACTGCATTCATTATATACACACACTGCTCAATTAATATATATTTTTTAGGATCTAATTTTATTTAGAAATTTACCAGTAGCTGCTGCATTTCCCACCCTAGTCTTATACTCGAGTCAATACGTTTTTCCAGTTTTTTGGGGTAAAATTAGGGGTATTCATAAAAATTCACAACATACAGAATAGAAATCTATGTGGAAGCACTATTTTACTGCTGACATTATATTGGATTTCACTTTTTATCAGCTATTTTGCAACCTATTCATGTATGGGGCTGGGTATTATTATTATTGTATTATTTATATAGGTGTTATACTCTGATACTCTTTGTTGGGAGTCTCAGAACTGAAAGTATAATGTTTCACTTATTAACAAGGGAAATCTTTATGTATCGTTCCTGGTAAAATATTTTATAAATAAATAAATAAAATCTGGCATCAGGCTGGACAGATTACTGCAGTTTTCTTATGTATTAAATTAGAAATCGCTTCTCATGTCCTTCTGTTATGTTTCAGGTTTGTGAGAAGAAAGAAGAATTATGCCAGTTCCGCCTCCTCCACCTGCGCCCCCACCACCTGCATATGGGGGTCCTCCACCGCCCCCTCCACCTGCATTTTCTCAGGTATGCCCATCTCATGTTACAAGACAAAACACAAAGAGTCATTGTCACTTATATTGTGCTGAATGCTAAAGGGTATTTTTTTTACATATTGTGCACGTTGAGATCCAGATCTCCTTTTTTATATTTCCAAATATCTTTCCAGCCTTCTTTTCACAATGATTCAATCTCATCTTGTGTATTGAATTTCTAGGGAATGCCACATATTGCCACGGCTTCTATCTATATTTCTTACTAAAATGAGCACAGTAACCTTTTGTAAGGAATTATATCAAATGCCTTAGCACACCCTCCATTGATAATATCCACTGGCACATCCTAATCTTCCCAGAACACATTTTGTTAATTTTCTGTGATCTGCCCTTCGTAAAACCATGAGCATTCATTCATCATGTCCGACTGGATTTTATCAGAATGTGACCTTAGCTCAAACCTATTATCCATAAACAAAGCTCTCTGGTCTCCTTTCTTTATCATAATGAGTGTATTAGATAGCCTACTTAATGTAACCCACCCACAGTGATCTATTTTCTAGTTTTCTTGTCCTAACCTTGTGCCCACCAGCCCAATGATATCTTTAGAATGTTAACCTACAAACAATTCTCTGGTTTCCTTCTATCCTTGCTGGAGACTTTGCATAAAATTAAGTGATTTGTGAGGTCTACACAGCTTACAAAAAGACCTTAGCCTGTAGCGTTTCTGATGAGCTTGCTTCACCAATTTCTCTGGACCTGTCAAATCAGATGGAGCTGATACACGATTTTTGTTCCTGGTCAACCATCTGCCCTACCCTGTCATCCGGTGAGGGAAAGTGCACTGTGTGTAGCTATTTAACTGTGTGTACCTATTTAACTGTGTTCGAGGAGCACTTACAGTTAAAGGGACACTATAGTCACCAAAACAACTTTAGATTAATGAAGCAGTTTTTGTGTATAGACCATGCCTCTGAAGTCTCATTGCTCAATTCTCTGCAACTTAGGAGTTAAATCACTTTTGTTTCTTTTTATGCAGCCCTTGCTACACCTTCCCTGGCTGTGACTCACACAGCCTGCATGAAATCAAAATAGTTTCATTTTCACTCAGGTACAACTTAATTTAAAGTGTTTTTATCTCCTGTCCTGTAAATTAAACTTTAATTACATAGTGTAGGGTCTAGCAAGCTATTAACAGATTAATAGAACAGGAGATGCAAAATTCTATATTAAACAGAATTTGCAATAAAGGAAGTGTAAACATTAGATCTCACTTTACAGGAAGTGTTTGGGGAGGCAGTGTAAGTCACATGCAGTGAGGTTTGCCTAGGGCTGCATAAACAAGAATTGAGTAGTGGGATTGCATGGGGATCTTCTATACACCAATCTATACATCAAAACTGCTTCATTAAGCTAAAGTTGTTTTGGTGACTGTAATGTCTCTTTAATTTCAAAGCATTTTAAGCCAATGTATGAGTGCTAAAACAATACTTGGTGAATGGGCAGTCCTGAATGGCTAGCCAGCTGGGAAAAACAACGTGTTCCATGATGCGCCAACCCGTCATGCCCCCACACACCTGTTATTAGGTACCTGCTGCACGCCCAGTTAGATTACAAAACAAACCAGGGTAATGATGCAGCCTGCAATCAGGTTAATCCTATTCTATCATTCAATTCTTTCTGTCACTAGGGATCGGAATGTCATGTCCAGCATACTACAAAAGACTAAAAATTACTTGTTACTGCAAAATAGTTTGATAAAACCTAGAGAGACACCACTTTCACAGCCTCCCTGCTCCATAGCAACTACAATAATCGGTAGTGGTTATGGTTCATGGAGTGTCTCTAATTCCTCTTTATATGTGTCCTCTTAGGGTGCCTGAGGTTCTCATTCCAACAAAACCCTTACAGCATCATGTTCACTGATATAAACCATACTTCTTCTGCAGCTCTAATTCACCTATCAAATAACAATGGCATGTAACAGGTGGCTCCATTTGTTGCTGTTACAGTTGTCGTGGTGGCTAGTGACGGGAATAGATATCTCCTTGCAGATCTGCTGTTTACTGTATCACATGTAGTACAGGTGCAAAAATAGTCAATGCTTTAAATTCTCAAGCTGAGAGAATAGGCAGCTGTCTTAGCACATGTGAAACAGGTTTAATTTTTATTACAGCAAATGTAGTAACGCTTTTGCTGTTGGGTATGGAATCCTGCAGAGGAAGGTTCATCTTTCGTATACTTAATCTGCATTTTTTTTTTTACTAGAATTCACCATCCGCAAAAAAGCTTGGCCTTGTTAATGGGCTTCCTAGCATCTTTCAAAAGTTTGGCAGCCTTGACATGCCACCAGCATTATGCTATATATAGATAATGTAAAATTTTGCACTACTATATGTTAATGTTGTATTGAAAATTTGATTTTACATATGTACCACTGCATTTGCCTTTGCACATGTCTTGTGAACTGTGTTTGTTTCCTGTCTCTGAATAAAGACATTGAAAAAAACAACAACTTTCTCCAAAGATGTTGCTCACCAAGGCTATATCAAAGACAGTAGCACTGAAAGTACCACTGTTTATTCACACATATGACAACAAAGTTATGTGCAAACCTTGTGCCCCTCTGTGGAAATCATGTGGGTAGTTTGCAGTATTTCTTAAAGGGACACTGTAGGAACTGTAACCGCTTCATCTCAGTGAAGTGGTTATAGTGTCTGGAGTTTTTCGGTGCTGTTCTTCGGTTCAGTGTTAAATCATATTTGAATGGTTTAACCGTAAACAAGTCCCGAGCAGCACATCCTCTCTGTGCTGCTAGTGCCAATGAGGAAGAATACGCCTGAGCAGCCGTGGGTGTTGGTGATTGGCTGAGAATACAGCTGACTGCTTTCAGCCTAGCACAGCCACCCATTTCTAGTAGAATCGGTATGGTTAGAAGGAAGCGTTTAACCTTTGCCTTAGCCATACCTCTAGTAGAGGGCTGGGCTGTGAGTGCCCAGGGACCCTTATTAACAGTTCAACTGTTTAAAAATGGTTTATAATTGAATAAAACCAATTCAATAAGATGAAATGGTTGTAGTGCTTAGAGTCACTTTAATATAATCAGTTCTATTTTGCTACAGGTACAGGTGCTAGGTTTTATTATATTCACTATATAATGCATAAATAAATGTTTATAGATACTAAATAAATACCACGTAGTGATATCACTAATTACTCTGTTTCATAAAGTGGGAGGGGGACAGCTGAACGTGACTTTTTTCCCCATCAAACGTAACACAGAATTAAAGGACCACTATAGTGCCAGGAAAACAAACTCGTTTCCCTGGCACTATAGTGCCCTAAGGGTGCCCCCACTCTCAGGGTCCCAATTCCGCCGGGCTGAAGGGGGAGGAAGGGGGATAAACACTTACCTTTCTCCGGCGCCGGGGTCCCTCGGCGCTGGGGACTCTCCTCCCTCTTCCGACGTCATCGGCTGAATGTGCATGCGCGGCAAGAGCCGCACACGCATTCAGTCAGTCCATAGGAAAGCACTCTCAATGCTTTCCTATGGACACTGGTGTCTTCTCACTGTGAAAATCACAGTGAAAAGCGGGAAAGCGCCTCTAGCGGCTGTCAATGAGACAGCCACTAGAGGCTGGATTAACCCTAATGTAAACATAGCAGTTTCTCTGAAACTGCTATGTTTATAGAAAAAAGGGTTAATCCTAGAGGGACCTGGCACCCAGACCACTTCATTAAGCTGAAGTGGTCTTGGTGCCTATAGTGATCCTTTAACATTTCTGTATTACCAGTATCAGTGTCATTTTACTTGAAAAGCATTGGCTGGCTGAGAGGGCAGGTTAGTTATGTTTTCTGCTCCTGTAATGTATTGCACATGTTCTCTGGCACATATCTGAGAAGAAAAAGTGCACTCTTTGGGTAAGACCCTCTATGAACAAATCAATATAATTTTTTGATCTCTGGAGACATAAAATGTAGAGGAATGCATGTATAGATTTGGCCTTTTATTCTCAGTTAGTTTTGTTTTAGTTTTGTGACTTTGTTTTGTGGAACAATATATCAGGTAAAAGGCACAATTGAATGCCAGATCTAAATTTAAAACATCTTGTGACTATTTGTAAGTATGGCCACCAAATAGATTTTAAATAATTAGTGTACCAGATGCAGAAACTAATTGTTTAACATTTGACCTACATTTGTTGCTGTGACCCCTGTATTCAGCTGCCTTATTTTGTCTTATCGCTTTGTACACAGTGGGTCTCTGACTAGACCTGATAAAACCTTCAGACGATCTGCATTGTCTGCAAGGCTCTTCTTGTTTCTTTTTTTCGCCTCTTCTGATTATTTTCCCCCTCCTTCCTGTTTAATGCTTTGTATTTACATTTTTGAGTTTTTCAAGCAAACAAAATGCAAATGTTAACAGTGGTTTGCGTTCACACAACGCGCACTAATGATTTTCAGTTACTGCGTTCTGCTGATTTGCATGCTGGGAGTTTATAACTCAGCTGAAGCGTCAGTAGGGCCTCTATCAGTTTGCGTATATAAGACGTGGATTGTGCGAAAAAAAATCTTAAATCTGTGCATGTCACAAATTCTGGCTACTGCAAAACAATTTCAAATGGTATTTATTCTCTAAACTGGAACATGTGCGCAGTTGACATGGGATGTGCTGATATTAGACCTAAATTCACAAACTTTGAAAATAACGAAGATGAAGAATTTTGTGGGCATGCGCACTCTTTTCGTTTCTTCATTATTATTGTTCATTCTGCTACTTTATCTGTTATAAAAGCACAAATGCTGATTCTGTCCAGGTTCTCCTGGCAATAACCTATTCTGCTTTCCCCTGGTAGACGTAGAGCTTATCTCTGGAAACAGCAGGGGAAACGGAAGAGACATGGCCTGGCAGCATGATAATGTAAACTATAGCTGAGCAGTAATTAGAGGAAAAGGGAAACTCTAAGGTGGAAAAGGTCAATTAAAAATAATGCCATTACCTATTAAAGGCAGTGAAGCACTGTGTCTTCTTTTTACATTGTACATTGAACGTATTGCATCTATATCAGATAAAGACCAATATTATAGTCTGATGTTGATATCCGATCAATAAGGTTTTTTTGACTTTCGTCTAATATCGCCTGACAGTTACCTAATCAATCGCAATCCAATGCTCGTGATCCATTTTCAATAAACATTTTACTTTGCTTTACTCATTAATGGGTATGATAGGCTGATAGGAATGGGTTAATGACAAAAATAGAAATGTTACCCTTGCAGACTTTCTATTACAGGACAGATTGAAAGTAACAGACCGCCAAGTGTGCATTGATTATGATAATAAAACAGGAGCTTGGTTTCAGCTTGTTTTACACTGTAATGCAAACCAAAACTAAATTAATAAAGCCACACGTTCTATCCGTTCCTCTCCTTTGATGGTCAGCACTTCGAGGAGAAATAGTTTTCTTCACTACAGGTCCCATCATTCTTTTAGCCTAAGTCAGAGGGTAATAATGTCAGCCTCCACTGATAATGGAATAAAGGGCAACAGAAAAAATATGTAAATTAACAGACACTTCATTTTTAATTGGTCTCTTTGAGAAACATAACCCCCAACATTGGCATCCCGAGAAGCTGGACGTCGATGGGAGGGAGGTTGAAGGGGGCATAGTGATCCTGCTGCCCAAAGGTAGCAGGTCTGCCCAAATCAAGCATGCCAGCCTACTGAGGGCAGGGTGCAAGGATTCAATGCTCTCCACAGGGTCCCAGTGCCTGGAGTGTAGTGTGAGCGCGTCTAATGATGTGCTACACAACACTTTTTGTGGGCAGGTCGCTGGTGTCCCCAAAATCAGGATACCAGGGAACAAAGACAGGACCCTGAAATCTGCACGTTCCCATCTAAATCAGGTATGTTGGGAAGCATGGAATAGGCTTACAAGAAGAAATGATGCAGTATTAGCACACACCTTATATTACAGCTGTGTTAGATCAAGTATGTGATGATATTCTCCAATTTCTTATTTCTTTGTACTTCGGAGCATTTCTTAACCTTCCAAATGCAAACTGACGACATTTAATATTTAACAATCAACATACACATTTTAAACAAAGCTACTAGGTGAGCTACAGCAAATCATTTCATAAATGAAAGTAAATATAGTTATTTACAACATTCAAGTATGTGAAGTATTTGTACACTAAGCAAACATATTTACGTATGTTCTTTTAACGTTTAGATTCAGGGTTCTTACTTTAGATATATAAAAAAATTAAGAAAACTAATCTTTTAGCCAGTCGTGGTATTTGCTTCCCCACCCTGCTGTGAGATTATCATTCTGATGATATCGGGTGCAACCCAATGCTTTTCATAGAGAAGTATTGGGGACCTTCAGCACATGCACTGAAATCGCCATACCCCACTAAATGGATACTTCTCATAGTGAATGTCAAGACCTTAATTTGTTTAATCTGTTAAAGGAATACTTTCACGTTAGGAATACAAACCTGTATTACTAATGCTATAGTAATCACGTCCTATTTATTTTGGTTGCCCTTCCCCATTGGTGAGTAAAGGGTTAAAAAAAACTTTTTTTTTTTTTTTTTACTTACCTTAATTCCAGCGCTGAGGCTTCCTTGGCACTGGCTAGGTCTCCTTCTCTTGCAACATGGTTAAGGGGACACTGCACCCAGACCACTTCCATTAATATGAATTGGTCTGGGTACCTGTGGTGCCCTTCAGTGAGGGAGTGCATTTTGTGTGTTTTCTGACAAGTGTAAGCATTTCTGAGAAATAGCAATATTTATATTTGTTAGACTGACAGAATATTCGCACCAAAAGCATTACATTAAGATGTAGTGGTTTTGGTGCTTTGAATGTCCCTTTAATGTATGTGGTACAACTCGTATGTGATTGCGTTGCCCTTCTGTCATTTGTTTACTTTCATTATCTTACAATGATCCTTCGTTTGCTACATTTGCTGTTGTGTTGCATATCTTTCCTTTGTGATATTCTCTTGTAATATGATCTACAGGAAGGGTGTATAACCATATCTCTTACAAGAAGTCCAGCCACGGAAAATAATGTTTCATGTAAAGAAAAGGCCAATCTGTGTTATGACAGAGAAAAAAAACAACACAGTACTTAATTGAGAAAAATAAAAATCCCAAATATTCAGCTGAGCAGCAACTGCTCTAAGCCACAGGCTTAGCCACTCTGTAAAAAATTTTTTTGCATTAATGTGACTGCAAATAACAATAGTGGTTATGATGATTCAGGACTGATCATACTGAGGAAATATTCAACAACAACAAAAAAATATTCTGTTATGGGTTTTCAATGTGGAGTACAGTGATTTAAGAAAATAAAAATAAAAGATCACTGGCTGTCTATAATACTAAACCCTTAAATGAACACTATAACGTTAGAAATAAAAACCCTGTATTCCTAATGTCAGTGTGTGTTCTTCTTCCTAGTATTATTAGGTTCTCCCCCTCACCCCCCTTCTGGCACTGAAAAGGGTTAAAACGCCTTGTTCCCTGCGCCTAAGCTCCCTCAGCTCGTAGAGGAGCATTGGGCATCTAATGTGCATGCGTGGCGAGTGCCATGCATGCAATAAATGCTTTCCTATGGGCTTTCAGCTTGAATGAGTTTTGCTCGGAAGAAGAAACGAGATATGAGTATGACAGCCACTAGAGAAGGTCTTAACCCTGCTATGTAAACATAGTTTTTTTCTTTAAAACCAAACTCTTTTACATTGCAGGGTTTAGGGGACAGGGACACTACATCCATACATTGAGATGAAGTGGCCTGGGTGACTAAAGTGCTCCTTTAAAGGAACATTCCAATATTAATCATGATATATTTGTTTTTTATTGAAAACATTTTTCAAATTACGATACACATCAACCCTTGCGTTTTGTAGCACACATCAATCCTTGCGTTTTGTAGCACACATCAATCCTTGCGTTTTGTAGCACACATCAATCCTTGCATTTTGTGGTCAGTTTAATGTTATATATCGCATTCAGTGTCTATGACCACATTCATGGATACATTGTTGAAAAAGAGTAATA
Organism: Pelobates fuscus; assembly: GCF_036172605.1. Classification (NCBI taxonomy): domain Eukaryota; kingdom Metazoa; phylum Chordata; class Amphibia; order Anura; family Pelobatidae; genus Pelobates; species Pelobates fuscus. Next base: position 316,171,064 of record NC_086320.1, on the reverse strand, counting down.
GATAAGTATAAATCCTGGTAAATGACTCAACTTTGCCATCAAGTGTTGCTTATGAACACATAGGGTGTAGAGCATTTTTAACGTTTGAAGATTTCCTTTACCCTCCAAATACTAGCTGCTTCACATAAGTTAAAATAATAAATGTGCTTACCTTTATCCCCAGCTCTCCATTCTGCACCCTGTTTATAGTAAAAAACAATTGGGATCTTTGACAAAAAATGTCCCCTATTCAGCAAACCTGAATTTACACTTCCACATTATTAATATCAACATGGACAGCAGTCACGGCTGTGAACGCGGGGCTATCATTGAGAATGAAGCTTAACCCACACACAATACAATTTCACAATGTGCAGTGTCATGAATCCCGATAAAGTGAGTGTGGAATAACTCAAGGCTGGAATTGTCGGGAGGAAACCGAAAATACCAGTACTATTCAATAGAAGACTGTAGATTTAACATAGAAAAAGTGTGCACTCCAGTGGCAGAGATGAATTGTCCTCTTGTAAGAATTTTTTCAAAGATTGTAACTTAGCATATTTCATCCTTGATGGAAACTTTGTCAGAGGCTCTAGTTTTGCCCACTTTATGAAGCTACAGCAATTTAGAAGGCAGGAATCCATGAGAAACTTCTCAATAGAGGATAAAATATTTGTCGCCTTATTTATTTTTGCAATATCAGAAAATTTTGATCAACTTCTTACCTATTGAAGTTCACTATTAGCTGCCTGGTATTGAAGCTATTCCTTTTATACACCAATATTTTGACAAAGTTCACCTTTTCCGTAGACAATTGATAGAGCGTTTTGGGTCTATATGGACCATTTTTACTGTTCTACCAGAACCTATGTTCCACTTTCTCTATGAATACTTGAATCACAGAAATCAGTTATGTTGCAATAGTAAAATACCTCCATACCAGATCTGCCGTGTATGACGCCAAGCAAGAACTTGACTGGACCAACAGGACCAGCTGCTAATGATTTTATGTTGCATCGGCACTAAAGAAGCCTGTAATTATATGTTTGTTCTTAAACTCATAAAACCAAGCCCTTTATAGCCTAGATATATGTGAAAGGCGTTTCTTCAAGTATAACTTATATATGCATTTGATGAATTAAGGAAATAAATTACACTAATTGCGTAACATCTTATTTTTATAAATATCAGTAGCACCTTGGTTTGTGTTCACAGCAACTATTTGCACAGCCTCTTTTTGTTCTGTTCATCTTATTTTTAGTAATACGGTACTTATGTGTTCAACAGTGCTTCAAAATGACAGTATTTGTTAGTCTCTGTGGTTTGTACTAACGGATTGTTTATCTATACTATATTATTCTATACTATGCTATATTATTATACTGCACTTTACTTGCTTGCTTATGTGGATCTGTCAAACTGTGACTCCTTGTGTATCATTAAAGGTCACTATAGTCACATAGGCAGCTTCATCTCGATGAAGTGGTCTGGGTTCCATCTTCCTGTCTCCTTAAAGGGACACTATTTGCACCCAGACCACTTCATATTATAGAAGTGGTCTGGGTGCAGTGTCCATGTCCTCTGAGCCCTACAATGTAAAACATTGCAATTTCAGAGAAACTGTCCAACATCTTCAAAATCCCCTAGGAGGGGGTGGAGCCTGACTGCCATGCAGAGAAGTCCCATCAAGCCTGAGCTCCTAGCAAACAGCTGACTTTAAAGCTTTTTTTACATTTATTTGCTCCCTGGGCTTTATACTTATCTTATGCTTTAGTGATCTCGTGGGTGCAGAGTTTCTCTAAGCACTTTTGGCTGTTGGGCAGTTCTGTGACCTAGGTGGTGGCGTGCCGACTGCGAGGAGGCTGATCTTTCCCTCGTGAAACTTCCTTGAAACTTCAGTAGAACTCCTACTATCCCCTCCCCCCCGCTGCAGTATACTCACTAAATATATATTGACCTGGTGAATGCCTCAATGAGCAACATACAGGGCACCATCAGAGTAAGCATAACGATACTCTACCTCCACCTCTGAGTGTCTCACGTTCAGTGGGTGATTATGCCCATGAGACAGCACTCATTGAAACTTCTCCAGATCTTGGCAATGTTGGCAACTACTTCTCCAGCTAAAATGGAGAGTCCGCCTCCCATACCATTTTTTCCCTCAGGTCGGGAGACCATGAGTTTGGATCAATCTGGCAGTCAGCAACTTCTCGGTGCTGTTGTGGTCCTCACGGCACATGGGTCTCAGTCGACATATACCTACCACCCGGCATCTGTCACCACTTGGGCCTTCAGCCTCCAGCTTTCCTGTTGCCTAATAATGTACTTGTGCCTGGAGGGAATTTGATGATCAGAGCCTTGTGACCCTATAGCATTAGAAATATAGTTTTGGTTTCCTTTAACCCTGCAGTGTAAAACATACTGGCAGCCATTAGAGGTGCATCCGCAGCACAGACTAATAAAAACACAATCCGGTGATGCGGAAGCCCCATAGGTAAGCATTGATTCAATGCTTGAATGTGCGCGTGGTGCTTGCCACACATACGCATTAGGTCCCCAATGCTCCTCTCAATTGCTGTGGGAAGACGCCTTACATATATCATTTACAACCCAGGACTGGGATAAAATGGCGACATTTACGCACCTTAGCTCTTGATGTACAAAATACCATGAAATTAATTATACGATACTTACCCATTGGTATGACATGCAGCAGAAAATACAGAGGTGTCGAAAATTTGTTGGCGGTGCGAGGCAGGTGTGGGGTCTGTCCTTCACATTTTCAGGGAGTGTCCCCGCATTGCACCTTACCGGAAGAAGGTCCATGAGGCGCTCCTAAAGGTGGCTGACGAGTGGGTGGCTTTTTACCCAGCTGACATTCTGTTTAACAGGTCCGCAATACCAGGGTCGAAGTATAAGAAAACAGTCTCTCGGCATTTACTCACGGCAGTCGTTGTTTCCGGCACTTTGGACTTGCTCCATAGAGTTGAGGAAATTCGACAAGTCAAGGAGGGGGGTTGGAGCATGAGCTCTACTCTCCTGCCCCTTTCCCCTCAATCCCCCCTCTTTTTTTCTCCCTTTCCCTTCCTTCTTCTTTCTCTTTTCTACTTCTGTAAGTTTTCGTCTTCTTCTTGTCTCTGGTATAAGCATTTCGAATAGCTACTTGTACGCTTTTTCTATCTCCACTAAGCCGTAAACGAGTGGAGACGGGAGTAGATGGTCGCAGCTTAAAGTGGAGAAGATATTTTACCCAGGTTAAACCCCGTAGATCAGAATTTTGTTATATGGAGCTAGGGAAGATCGGTTACTAGATGCGTTCAGAGAGTAATTAGCTATTTATTACACGATTCGATGACTTGGACTGCATGAGGGAGAAGATGTAGCGAGACAAGGTAATAACGGGTGCCTATTAGCATACCTGGAAGTGCCTTTAGTGGCTGTCTGGTAGACAACCACTAGAGGTGAAGTTAACCCTGACAGGTAATTATTGAAGTTTCTCTTCAGGGGAACTAAGCTTGAGTGGTGTGGGTGCCTATAGTGTTCCTTTAAGAATATGGTTGGGGTTTATTCACTAAATAGTTCTGAACTGACAGACGATTCACAAATAATAGGCCAGGATCGTTGATATAGAAATATTCTGCAGCTCAGGTAACCTTGATAAAGCCCCTGAGAAATAGGCCAAAGCATTGTGAGATAATAAGTAAACAGTTGCTTAGCAGATACCATGCATCATTTATTTAGAAGAAATGTTTTCTCATTGTGCAGACAGTGTATTCTTACAGCTGGGCTCCTGCACTGACATGTCACATGTCACTTTGGCATTTCTTACATACTCCCCCACTTCGTGATACGTTCCTCTTAGCAGCACAGTCACTATGTTGAAGGGGGAAGTAAAAAGTATTTTCCTTTGGGTTCTTCCCTCTAATAAAATCTCTGTAATTTCCCTTCATCTCCGCAAAAAGTGAAAGCAAGACTGGTAACGCTAAACTCCAGAGATCTTTCAATGACGTATGACACATTTACGTACTGTTCAGAAATACTCCTGACTCTACTTTTAGTCATACACTCGTAGATAGTCTTATGAAACACTTTGACATTACCGTTTCATACAATATATGCCATTTGGTTTATGGTGACCAAACTTTGTGTTTGCAGAAGACCGTTTCCAGGTAAACGGTTAGTATAACCCTTTTCTTGGCAATATTTGTGTAGCTTTCTTATGCCTTGTTGCACACCATATCGTCAACCCCCTTGTTTAATAAAACATCTCAAGTAAATAGTTTTAAAACTTACCTCAAATTCAGTTCCGGCTAAGGTCATCCTCGCTTTATTACCATGCCCTATTTGTTGTCCATGGTCCAATCAAATGCTTCTCATAAAGGGTCTTTCACCGTCTTAGAGAGCATGCCCGCACCCCAGGATTGCGAGGGGAGGTAGGACAGAGGTCAGGGCTCCCGAAGTCATGTGCAGATTTCTTTGTATGTGCAGAAATTTCAGCAGAAATGCTGTACATACAGACTCTTACCACCACGAACACTTCTAAAAGCAATAGTGGTCATTGTGATTTGAATAACCCTTTAAAGACTCTATACCAATACTATATTATGTTTAACACATTGGAAGATGAAATAAATTAAGATGTTTTTACAGGTTTTGATTCTCCTTTACCTAAAACTTTACAGTCTAGCCATATTAATCTTATTAAATTGGTAAGTGCCTGCAATCCGCTGGCACTGTCCCTCCATTTAGTGTTAAACGATTTTCAGCAATTTCAGCCCAAGGTCTAGCTATAACAGGAATTACACACTTCCTTGTAGGCATAACAATTCATACCTGCAATGGGTGCTGTGATTGGCTGAATGCTGTCAGCTAACACTCTCAACCAATCACAGCTGCCTGTTGCTGCTTAGGCTAATGCTTCCTCATTCGAGGGGAAGGGCTGCTGTGGACTCTTGTTTTGCATTAAAACATTAAATACGGGTTTAATACAAGGACAGCACCAGGAGACTCAAGACACTATAACCACTTCAATAAGATGAATTCATTATGGCGGGTGCCTACAGTGTCCCTTTAAAACTACTTTACACAGGAGAGCGGGGGGCGGGGGGAGGGGGCGGGGCCTGACTGGCTAGCCGAACAGACGCACATTGCACGAGCTCCTGAGCTCAATAAGCTAAAAAGGACACGTACCTGCAGGCAGCGGATGCTACCGGAAAACTCACGGGCTGAAGAGAGGGAACCGCGGTGATCCGACTGACACCACACTCGGAACCTTTCAGGTCTGGATTACCAGCCCTCAACCTACTGCGGCCTACAAGCGCAACGGGCGCCGAAGAGACAGCCGCTCTCCGACGCTGACTCTTACTAACCACAGCGGACATCTGCCTCCTCCCCCCCCTTTGGACCGGGGGGATCATCCCGGTCCCAGGAATCTCTCCACCACTACACCCAGTGCCTCTCTGGCAGTATTGCGGAGTGGCGCCCAAGATGGCGGAGAACGCAGACAGCCCCACAACTGCCCGGGAACTGGTGAGTACCATCCCCTTTCTCCCCATCTTAATGTCCCCCATGTGCCTCAATGTATCCCCTTATGACCCAACCCCCTTTCCCTGCCAGCAGTCATGTCCTCCCTTCCTTAAGATTTCCAGGGAGGTACTTGACTGCTGACCCCGGACCAAAACCCCCACCACCCGTTGCCCAATAAATACACAACACCTTTTGTATGGGTAAGGGCAACGGCCAAAGCTTTATTAATAGATTACCAGCGTCCACAACCTGTCAGCTGTTGGGGGATTACCAACAGACAGCTCTATCAAATGACCCACGAGTCCGGAGCAGCAAGCCCCCGCCATCAGCTCTCCGCTTGGGCACTTTCTTCCAAACCTCTTCGCTGGCCAGGACTACCGCCACCGCGGTTCCTCCCTACCTACTCCCCTGGGAGGGACCGCGCCCGCCCGCAGCCAGCGCCTCCTCAATACCAGACTGTAGTCCTGCATTTAGGATATCCAACCCTATGAGGGAGAGGTGTACCCCATCCTTACGCATCAAGTCTGAATTGTCCCCTTCCAGTTCTTTGTGCCTAATGACAAAACCGCCGATCCGGCGGATACATTTTCCAATGGCCACATTTAGCTTGCGCCTACTACGCTCCACGCCCTTTGCGTGAGGCAGCAAATGCCAACACGGCCTGGACACTATGTCCGACCAAATAAGGGTCAATTCGGGGAAAAGGGCCATACACCGAGCCAGATCATGCCTAATTGCATGCAAGAGGTCCACTGACCTGCTTCGCCCTAGGTCATTTCCCCCTGCGTGAATAACTAGAGTCACTGGCCCCGACACGTACCTACGAAGGGATACGCACTCGGAATACATCTGCTGCCATAACATACCCCTAATACCCCTCCACCTTACCCTGGCTATCTCGTAGGGAAAACCCAAATTTCTCCCATAGGGACGCTCCTCAGCTCGTCACGCTGCCCAATACACGTATGAATGTCCCAGTATCCAAATGCAGCGGGGCCGAGGACCTACGGAAAAAATGCGTCATAGTAAATGCGGTCTGACATAGGACCTGTAGCGGTGTGAACCCCATCTACCCAAGCGCTGAATCGCTGCGTCCGAGAAACCCCACAAACTAGCCTGGGTGGCAGCCCCTATCCGAAAAAAATGAGCCAAGTACTGGCAAGGATTTTCCCCGCATTCAGCCAGAGCAGCACGGAACCTGGCTGAGAACTGTTAGCGTGTGAGGGGGGACCCATCCCTATGAACCAGAAAGGAGAGACACCACACCAGCCTAATCTGCAAATAATCCAAGAAAAGACAGACTGGACAAAACCTGCCATCCGTGGCGCCGATACGTACCCATGAACCCCTACCTACCTGGTCCGTCTTGGAACGCCTGATGAAAACCTCTACATAGTCCTCGGACCACCGGATATCTGCCAGAAACAGCGGCCCGACCGCCCTACGGTTGCGTGCAACCAATTCGCCCACCCTAAAATCTCAGAAAAAACTGAATGCAAAGGAAACCCGAAATAATGAGGCTTCGTAGTCTGAGAAACAAACCGCCCCCAGAGCCGACTGAATCCATCCCAGCAAGTTGGCTGACACTGGGCGGCGGCGGTCTGGGGCCCTACTAAGTCTACAACCCCGGATAACTCGCTGGATACCAAACCACCGAGAAACGTCTTGTCAACCCATAGACCGACACAGAAAAGATAGAGCGGTCAATGACTTCTCGGCCGCAGAACAGGACCAATTGCCCGGACTCCGACCTCAGCACCAGGCCCTGTGAGAACGAGGACAGCCATGTCCGCCAGACGGCTTGATATGCCTTCCACGACGAGTCAGCTAAGGAGTCCGACACCAAGCTTCTCAATCCTCCAAATCGATCTCCCATAAGGAATCCGGACATCTGATACCCACTGCCTCCGCAGCTGGCGCCGACTCCCGAAAACGGTCCCACTGAAACCGAGAAAGAGAGTCAGCTACCACGTTATGAACACCCGGGACATGACATGCTTTAATCCAAACATTAAATTTTAAGGAAAGAAGGACCAACCAGCGCAGCAGCGCAAGCACCGGAGGGGAACTGGCGGTGGAACGGTTTATCACATGGACAACACTCATGTTGTCCGTGTGAAAAACCACTGTCCTGTTGCCAAGAGCCTCCCCCCAGAGCTCCAAGGAGACCATGATGGTAAACAGCTCTAAAAACGTCAGATTGCGCATCACATCCAAGCCCAGCCATTGGATTTCGCCAACAACGCACCTTGACCGGCCTGACGAACCAACTCCAAAGCCCTATCAAGTGATGCATATCGCACGCGACAAATGTCCTTACCAATATCATCATTTACCGACTCACCCGATGGATAGGACAGGTGCTGGATCAAACAAAAGGAACCTGGTTCCTTTTTGTTTGGGAACCAGGCCCAGAGGGGAGACACGTAAGTTAGAAAAAGGTGGCGCAGTAAATGGGCCAGCCATACGTCCCGCCTTCACCTCAACCTGCAACTTTTCTTGCAAAATCTCTTCCTTGCCCTAACCGAGCGGAGATTGTCCGCAAACTGAGGCAAGGAAGAGGGAACAAAGGGGATCCAGAAACCTACCTGAAAACCGTTGAACAATGTCTGCGCATCGCGACCCCTATGTTACCGGGCGAGCCAAGGGCGCATCCTTAGATGTCCCCCATGTGCCACAATGTATCCCCTTATGACCCAACCCCTTATCCCTGCCAGCAGTCATGTCCTCCCTTCCTTAAGATTTCCAGGGAGGTACTGGACCCTTACAAGTATAACCTCTCCCCATTTATCTCGAGTACAGCTGTATTGGGAGAGTAATGCCTGTTCACTTTCCCCCAGTGTTCAGAGGAAGGAACAGCCCACTCTGCACAGCTCGCAGCTAGGATTGCCACCTTTATTGGAAAGAACTGACCATACTAATTTGCATAATAAATTATCCACACATCAGGGTCACTAGATGTTACCGAACACAGTGACATAAGAGAAAAACTCTCTAAAATAACTCTTACTCTTACAATGTGTGTACTATGTCTGACTGTGCGTGTACATATGGGACAAAGGGATCATGTACAGAGCAAGCACACATGGGGCAGAGGGAGCATGCATAGTGCAGGGAGGAAGCACACATGGGGAGGCACAATGAGCATGCACAGAGCAGAAAGTAAGTACATATGGAGGGACGGGGAGCACCCAGAGACGAGGTAGTATGTACACGTGGAGAAGCACAGGGAGCATGCATACAGCATGGCGTAAGCACGCACAGAGAGCATGCCAGAAAATGGAGCAAGCACAGAAAAGGAGTCTGGTCAGTGAAAAATACCGGCCTTTGCATTTCTCGTATTTTTTACCCTACTGGCACCAGCCAGACAGTCAAATACTGACTATGTTGGTAAAATACTAGATAGGCAAGCCTACTTGTGGCCGGTGCCAGACCTCTGCAAAACCACAAGGAAACCACCTACCATCCTGGCAGATGGTAGGTAAAGAGGAGGGTGGATAAAACCCCATGTGCATGGTGGTCATCATGTTTGTGTATGTTTGTCAGTGTGTGTATCTGTCTGTGCCAGGCCCCTGCTTTTCCACTTCCTTACCTCCTGCTTCCTCGTCGCGTCTTCCCCTCTCTTCCTGGAGGCGCCATGCTGACACACATTTCTCTGCTCTCATTGCTTGACCTGTTCACAACCACGGACAGGTGTCGGGTCGCTTTCTCCCCATCTAAAGTGGTGCCGCGTAATGTTCACGGCATGCGATCCGGAAGAGAGAGTCCCCTTCACATCGGCTAGTTGGATGTTTGGAAACTCGGGGAGGACCAGCCTCCTTTTAGCACGCGCCCCAGAGCAATGCCCTCTTAAAGGGAGAGGGGGTTGTTAATACTAGGGTGGAAATGACCGTGCTAAGAAATATGGTCAGAAATTACAGTATCCAAGTTTGTAAAGTGGGTGATAGAAACGTACTTCAAACGACTTACCCGTATATACTCGAGTATAAGCCGAGTTTTTCAGCCCATTTTTTTGGGCTGAAAAACCCCAACTCGGCTTATACTCGAGTCAGAGTCTGTATTATGCCAATTTGCATTGCCATAATACAGACTGGGGGGAGAGGGGGGCTGGCAGAGCTGTAACTTACCTGTTCTGCAGCTCCTGTCAGCTCTCTCCTCCTCCGCGCCGTCCGTTCAGCACCTCGGTCAGCTCCCAGTGTAAATCTCGCGAGAGCCGCGGCTCTCGCGAGACTTACAGTGTGAGCTGATAGAAGGAGCTGCACGGACGGCGCAGAGGAGGAGAGAGCTGACAGGAGCTGCAGAACAGGTAAGTTACAGCTCTGCCAGCCCCCCTCTCCCCCCACTGAACTGCCACTGGACCACCAGGGAAGGAGAGCCCCCCTCCCTGCCATGTATCAAGCAGGGAGGGGGGACGAAAAATAAATACAAATATAAATAAAATAAGAAATAATAATAAATAATAATAATAATAATAATAAAAAAAAATAATAATAAAAAAAGGGGGTCTAAGGACCACTGTGGGAGGGGGGGGGGTATAAGGACCACTATGGGAGGGAGGGGGTGGGATAAGGACCACTATGGGAGGGAGGGGGGGGGGGAGAAAAGGAACACTATGGGAGGGAGGGGGGGATAAGGACCACTATGGGAGGGAGGGGGGGGGATAAGGACCACTATGGGAGGGAGGGGGATAAGGACCACTATGGGAGGGAGGGGGGGGGGGGAGAAAAGGAACACTATGGGAGGGAGGGGGGGATAAGGACCACTATGGGAGGGAGGGGGATAAGGACCACTATGGGAGGGAGGGGGGGATAAGGACCACTAGGGGAGGGGAGGGGGAAGTAAGGACCACTAGGGGAGGGGAGGGGGAAGTAAGGACCACTAGGGGAGGGGAGGGGGAAGTAAGGACCACTAGGGGAGGGGAGGGTAAGGACCACTGGGGGAGGGGGGTGAAGGAACACGGGGGTGGGGAGGTAAGGACCACTGAGGGAGGAGGAGGGGAGGTCAGGACATATGGGGGGGGGGGGGCAAATATCCTTGCACCGGCCCTGCACACACTGCATTCATACACTGCACTCATACACACACACACTGCACTCATACACACACACACTGCACTCATACACACACACACACTGCATTCATACACACACACTGCATTCATACACACACACACTGCACTCATACACACACACACTGCACTCATACACACGCTGCACTCATACACACACACACTGCACTCATACACACACGCTGCACTCATACGCACACACTGCATTCATTATACACACACTGTAAATAAATATTCAATTAATATATTTTTTTTAGGATCTAATTTTATTTAGAAATTTACCAGTAGCTGCTGCATTTCCCACCCTAGTCTTATACTCGAGTCAATAAGTTTTCCCAGTTTTTTGGGGAAAAATTAGGGGCCTCGGCTTATATTCGGGTCGGCTTATACTCGAGTATATACGGTACTTTAAAAGGTGTTGCGCAGTACAAACAGAAACTATTATTATTAACATTATTATTATTGAGTGCCCACTTATATCACATAGCTTTACAATATTATAAAGGGGGGAGTTTAAAAACACATTAAAATATTAAAAATTTTGAGAGACTCAATAGGTTGGTGAGGACCCTGCTTGAACGAGTTTACAATCTACAATATATTACAAGAGTGACTACTTATGCAGCCAAGATATTTTGTTTTTGTTTAACTTGTGTCACAGTAAAAATATTTTGCACCTGCGTTTGTAATGATCATGCAAATCTGCTTTTTACAATAGCTAGCTGAAAGCGTATCTGTGATTTATTTTGTCGCGAGGAGCAACATTTTGCCATCTACTGGCCAAAGGGTCCTTGTTGATCAACTTTTTTTCTATAATATTCAAATTTGAAAGATACTTTAATCATTCATAAAAAAATATATTGATCTGAAGGTTAGCTTTGTACGTGTACATTTAATTTGTGCATTGTGCTTTCAAAGCTTCCAATAATGCATAGAGATCAATATTGCTTCCTATGAAACGATAGTTAATGAGCATGCATGCATCATCTAGTTAACAAATTATGTGTTTGAGCAACACCCCCCACACACGTACACACACACTCTGTGTCATTGATGTGGACAAATTCATACTGGACTATAATGGGTGTTATTGCTATGGATCTCTCCAATGCACTCTTATATATAACACTAAATGGAACACTCTGGTGTTAAAAATAAATATATACATTTTTAATGTTAGTGTGTTCTTTAGTATGTTTACAATACTGCCCCCTGTCACACAAAAAAAGTATTAAGTTTAAGAAAGCAGCTAAACTTTTTAGTAAACCAATTGAAACGAATCTGTAATTTGTAGCCAATTCACCTTCTATGAGATCATCACGATCTCTGGTGCGCCTACAACAAATACGCATCAAACCAGTGCTTCTCAATGAGAGGTATTAGATGCATTCAGCCTCATCATTCTCTGTGCGATGGCTTTGAATATGAAGACCATTGGAAATCTCTTGAGGTAGTGCCTCTAGTGACTGTCTACGAACGGTACAAACTTAAACTTTCCAATATATCGTAAATTTCTCGGACAGCATCTGTGCTCAAAAACCTCTACATTAAGATGTGGTTATGGAGCTTAGCATGTCCCTTAAATATGAACCTCCGCAAGCAATGTTCAGTATTTTAAAAACAATGCAAATCATAGCTGAAATCAGGACTGAGAGGCCAGGTGCGTGCCCCAAAATATTATAGAACAGCTAAATTACAGAGACTGTAAGTGAAATGAGATCCATACATAATTCAGTGTTATTTGTATCAAGTCCACTTTAAAGTCTTCTACTTAACCTCTACATTATTATCAAAAAACATAACACTACATATTAACTTTTATACTATGCTGTCACTAAACATCAACCCCTACACTACCCTTATTAACCATTAAAGAAACACTCTAAGCACCATAATGAACACAGCCGACTGTAGTGGTTATGGTGCTAGGAATGCCATGATGCTGCTCCAGCATAATCCGTGAAATAGTTTTAGCATGTTTTGATGCTTGCTGGATGTCATTACTGTTCCGTAGAAGAACTCGTTTGACTCATTCATTGGATGAGAGCGCTCAGCTGCCTCTCTCAGCGAATGAATGAATGCCTACATCACCCTTTGGCTTTTCCAGTTTAAGAAGATGTTATACAGTACGGGAGTCTGTCAAGCTTTCTGAAAACGTTGCGCCAATTTAGTTTAGACCAGGGTTGCACTGGGAAAAAAATTCAGCCTGGGCATTTTTTTATCACAGCGGCTCACTGAGAAGGGGCGGGGCCAGATAGGGTGTGTTTTGTCATCACCAATGACAAGCACGCCTTATCTCAAAGTGAGCATGTTGGATCAATGCTTTTCCAGGGCAGATCATGCGCAGAGCTCTAGCATGAGACAAAGGCCCTGTATATGTTCTGCACAGCGCAAGCAAATTTAATAACATGCTTGCACTGTGTTTGCTTAAAATTTCTCTCTGGTGTCCCCATAAATGGGATACCAGGAGACAAAAATACCAGCAAAAAATATTGTGCATGTGTTTGGAGCCTGCTTGTGGGATTGCGTGTGTGTAGAGTGAGCTGATTGTGGTGTGGTATTGTGTTAATAGGTTGGTTTCAGTTGTGTTGTGTTTGTGGTGTGATTTAATGTATGTGTGTCTAGGTTCTGTAGAGAGTGTGTGTACAGGCGGCATAATGTGTATAGGGAATGTAGCATCTGTGTGCAAATGGGCTGTTGTGTGTGTGTGTGGGTGATGTAGGGGTGATGTAGTGTGTGTAGGGGTTGTAGAGAGTGTGTTTTGGGGGAATGTAGTATGTATTTGCTTACAAGGAATCTAGTGTATACATAGGGGATCCAGAGTGTGTATGTCAGAAATGTAGTGTGTGTTTAGGTGGTGCAGTGTGTGTGTGGGGGGGATCTAGTGTGTGTTTGAAGGACCCAGAGTGTGTATAGGAGATCTAGTGAGTGTGTGTGTGTAGAGGATTCAGAGTTGGGTATAGGATCTAATGTATGTCTGGAATGTAATGTGTTTATGGGGTGTAGCGAGTGCGTGACGGGTGCAGCGAGTGCGTGAGGGGTTCTGTAATATATATACGTATATGTTTGGAAGTATTGTGTGTGTGTGTGTAAAGGGTGAAGTGAGGGGTGCAGTGTGTGTGTGTGAGTGAGGGTGCTGTGTGAGTGAGGTGTGCATTGTGTGTGAGGAGTGCAGTGTGTGTGAGGGTGATGTGTGTGTGAGTGAGGGTGCTGTGTGTAAGTGGGGGTTGCAGTGTGTGTGAGGGGTGCAGTGTGTGTGAGGATGCTGTGTGTGAGAGGATGCTGTGTGTGTGGGAGTAAGGATGCTGTGTGTGTGTGAGAGAGTGGTGTGTGTGTCTGTGTGTGAGAGAGAGTGCTGTGTGTGTGTGTGTGTGTGAGAGTGTTGTGTGTGTGTGTGTGAATGTTTGGAGGGATTGTGTGTTGGGGGGAGCCAGGTTAATGTTAATATATGTATTTCTTTTTTTTTTTTTAATAAAAAAAAAAAGCACGCATTGTATCCCCCCTCCCTTCTTACCTTTAGCCTGGGAGGGGGGACCGTGCAGACATCCTTGGTGGTCCTAATGGTAAGTGAACTCTAGCCTCTGGGGCCAGAGTTCACTCTTGCGAGACCCGGTGCGTTGCCATGGCAACGCTGTGGATCCAGCGAGAGGAACCCGGCGGGGCTGCAAGATAGAGCTCCTCCGGGTCCTCTACTGCCTCCCCAGCCGGTGGCCGCGTTTCACTGCATGTGGGCTTATAAGGTAGCTTGCTGCTGCTGCACTTTGATATACTTTTTCTGTCTTTAGTAGACTGCATTAGTGGGTGAGAACAGGTGTGGGGCTGAAGAAACTCCCCTAGCTAAGAGGTGTGCCAAATAATACAATCTGACCAAGTTCATAATAAGTTTATAAACCTATTATTACATACTTTACAAGGTTTTTTTTCTTCTTGTTTTCTTGTTTGGTTTGTATATTTGTTGAAAAGTGTTTGGTTGCTGGTTTTAAAAAATGTCAAGTGTCGCATGTCAATTTAACTGTTTGTCCTGGTGCTAAAGTGGAGAAACGCCAGAAAATCTCTATGTACTTACAGAACCTATGTAAGACATATTACAACAAAGAAAGCATAATTTGGTAGTGAGCAAGGACCTAAGCTAGTAAAAATATTTTTTTAAATAATCAACTCTTTATAAATCATGCTATAGCGATATATATACTGTTTTGTCATGTTCGATCGCTTATTGTAAAATACATTTTGGATTACATGGAATTCCCAGAAGTATTTTTCTTGCACATGAAGTTAGGCTCAACTGCCAGGTTTCCTCCTCTCTCCCTCAATCAACAACAAAGAAAAAAGGGGAAAAGTAACATTTATTAAAATAAAGTCAAAGAAACACTATAGGGTAAGGAACACAAACATGTGTTCCTGACACTATAGTGTTAAAACCACCATCTAGCCCCTCTTGTCCCACCTTGCCTCCAAAAATATAGCAAAATCTTACCTTTTATTCCACTCTGCTGCTGCCTCTGCCCTGATCTGCCTGCTTGTCTGAGGTCATAAGAAGTGATTATCTTGAGCCAGTCATAATGCTTTCGCATAGGATTGGCTGAGACTGTCAAAGAGGCAAATCAGGAGCGGAGCCAGCACAAGTCAAACACAGCCCTGGCCAATCAGCATCTCCTCATAGAGATGTATTGAACCAGTGCATCTATATGAGGAAACTTCAGTGTCTCCATGCAGAGGGTGGATAAACTGAATTTCAGTCCAGCACTGCCCCAGGAAGCACCTCTAGTAGCAATCTGAGGAGTTGTCAGTGGAGGTATCCCTAGGCTGTAATGTAAACATTGCATTTTCTCTGAAAAGAACACCAGAACAAATACATTAAGCTGTAATTGTTCTGGTGACTATACTGTCCCTTTAACACCAGGGCTGGCTGGGGCATACAGAGGGAAATGCAGGATCGGCTCCAACCTTTAGTGTGAGTCTTTATTTGCCTCCAGCAATCTATTTTTCAGTTGTGATTTTTCTTGCATGTGTTTGCACTGTGTCTTACTTTCTGACTATTAGATCTAAAGCACGTTATCATTCCATGTCTTATTGTTTCTATTAACAGAACAGAGCTGGACCTTTAAAACCTAAACAGGAAGGTTCGGAGGGCAGATCAGCATTATTGTCAGACATACACAAAGGGGCTCGTCTGAAGAAAGTCACACAAGTCAATGATCGAAGTGCTCCCCAGATTGAAGGTGAGTTTATGTAGCTGAACAATGTGAAGGATAATGTTGCTGTATTGCATTAACACGTTTACCATACATTATACGTGGTCAAGTTTATCCGATGTGTGACATTTCCTGATGAAGAAGACCTTGTTTTATGAATGGATGGTATTTGTCAACGCAGGACACAGGTACTAGAACAGTGGTTTCCAAACTGTTTTAGACGAAGTTGTACCCCAAAGAGAGAAACATTTAGGTGGCCTACTGTGACATTCATCAGAAGATTATATATGTTACATTTGACCAAAGGATTTCCTGAGAGATGTACATACTCCTGGCCAAACTGAGCTTTTAGTTTTAATTAATTGCCGAATCTTAATGCTGACACTTAATAAATATTAGTTTTTAAGGACTGCATTAAGTCTATTTCAACCCTGAGGTCCATGTGTTTGTGAAACACCTTGACTCACACTGGATGAAAACCACTGGTCTACAACAATGTTTCCCAACACTTTTTGTAGCACTTGTTTGATGACCAGAACCCAATGGAAGATGCATGTTGTCCTTGTTCTATGCACTGTAACTATGTCCCCAGTAAAACCTAAATAATGTGAAAGGTTCCATCTCAATGACCACCCCAGTAGCTGGACAAAGTGGTTTCATACGTTTTTTTATGTAATATTCCTCATATAGCACCTACATCCGGCAAAGTAAAGTGTGTGTATTTTTTTTTTTAGATTTAATTTATTTTTTGTTTAATTTATGTATTGTGAATTGTCATATATAGTGCAGTGTCTGTGAAGTTTGCTACTAAAAATATAATAATTTTTCATGTAACTGAATAGATGTTCTGGATAATGAGATTAATAACAGGAGAAGCAGAGATCATTACTTTAGTGGCATACTTTCACATACTTTGTGGCAATATGGAGATAAATAGGGATCAGATAAGGAAGAACAACAGATGAAAGCAAAGACAAAGTACAAAAGAGAAGCATGGCTAACATGTAGTAAATAAATTGCATTAGAATGTCAGAACATTCCATCTATACCTTGTTCAGAATAGCTAGCATATGTATAAACGTCAGTAAAAATCTTTAAAAAAAAAATATGTCTATTTCCCTCACCTGTCAGTTACCAGCATAGATCTCTGTAACAATAGCACAGTGGTCTATCCTGTTAAGTGACATGGGAGAGCAAGAGAATCCTGTTCCAGGTGAATATCCTGCTCTGTGTCACAGTGGTTAAAGCACATTTACTGTAGTTGCTGTGATGTTACTCCGGCATGTGCATCTTGCGCCTTGCTGGGGGAATTTTCGTATCGGTGTGACCGCACATGCTCAGTGCGGTCAACCTCTCGTGTTCAGGTCCCCAGCCAGTGTGGCGTTCTAAGGGACGCTGCCCACTGCGGTTCCTGTATAAATAACATACATACCTCCCTCCAAACACAAAGATGGTGCCAACCTGCGTGTGACATCACGTCATCAAAGTGCAAACATGTTTTGGGGTCATAGGTCACGATCCGGCCTATTAGTGATTAGAGAGGCATATATAAACCCTTAATAGTTTTTATTTTATCAGTGCCCTGCTGTGGTTTCCACTAGTTGATTGTCAGAAAGTGCGTTCTTGCTCTTGATTATTTTTTGGTATTTGACTTTGGCTTGCATTTTGACTTACCTCCTTGACCGTTGGCTAGTTTCCTTGATCTGTCTCTTTCTGTGTCCCTGACCTCGGCTTGTATTTTGACCATTCTCTTTTACGTTAAGTCCGGCCATTCTAAGGCACGGTATACGTTGTCCTTGTTCATTTTCTGTATAATTATCTATTACAAAGCTTTGCGTGTTGGGTCATATAGTAATCGTGACAGTACTGCCAAGCAGGGGCCGTTGTACTGTAGAGGGCAAGCAGGAAAGAGGGGTCGTCAGATGAGTATTAAAGTAGTACTAAACTATCAATGATGCTCACTGAGCTTTTCACAGGCTGTCAAAGTATCAGGACAGGACATTGTTGTCAGTCAATATATTGCATTCACTGCAAATATACAGTTACGGCAACAAGGGATAAGTGAACTTTCTATATAGCAAATAATCCACGTTAATGCAGATCTTAAGATATATCTTTTAACCAATTTCCAAGTACAAATCCATTTTCTCCCATGGTTTATGATTGGTATCTTAAATTATAAAGTAAATTCCATTCACATTTTGGATTGCTTCTCAGACGATATTGCTGAAGAAATTACAGATTAAGCATAGTAGAATCTGCTTATTATATTTTCCATTTCTTGTACAGATTCAAAAAAGAACAACAGTTCTGGGAATGGAAGAGCAGCAATGGCGCCTCCCTCCGGGGGATTATTTGCCGGAGGATTTCCCGTATTGAAACCTCCAGGTCAGAGAGATTCCGCAGGTAAGTACATGGATACGTCTCAGAATTTCAAGTTGAAGCACAGAAATGACCCCACCCTCAGCCAACACAACATATAGATTGTATTTCATATCTTGCATGATGTGGTGAACATTTTTATTCAACCATATCTGAATTGCATTGAAATTATTTTGATTACGTAAGGTACAGCTGTAGATTTTGTGCGTAGGTCTGACTAGGCTATCAGTTGGTACCTGCATGCATCTAAATAAAAAAGTATGAGGCAAGCCATGAAATAGCATTCATGGCCTCCCCTAAGCCATGGTTCCCCAACCTTTTCTGGAGCGAGGCATACTTTAATGAGAGAAAATGTCCTTTTTCTTCCATCAACTACCGGTAATTCTAAATTTCACATTTACTTGAAGCTTCACTACAGATATGCATATTTCTGGCCAAATAAACTTATTGCTTTTAATTAAGTGCCAGATGGGAATCTCAATTGTAATGCTGACAGTTATTAACCCCTTAAGGACACATGACGTGTGTGACATGTCATGATTCCATTTTATTCCAGAAGCTTGGTCCTTAAGGGGTTAAAAACAGATTTGAAGCACTGCATTCAACCTGTTACAGCCCTGAAGCTGGAGGCACACCAACTAGATGGCTTTTCTATTGTGCTGCTTTGTTATGTCCATATACTAAAGAGCATTAGGTGCAAAATAGTTATTATTACTAGTATTATGGCACCATAAATATTCACCTCTAACATTAGGGAATGTGGTTATTGGTTACACATTTGACTATTCTGTTTGCAGGACCCAAACCGGCCATACAGCTTCCAGGAATGAAAAACAGTGCATCAAAGCCCCACGACCAAATATCTGCTAACACGAAAAATGCTCAGAGGTCACCTGATTTACCAAGACCACCACCTTCTTCTGCACCACCAAGTATTGCATTGAGAACCCCGCCACCACGACCAACTGTTTTAGGCACCGTGCCTCCAGCTCCACCGCCAGCTCCACCTCCAGCCCCACCAGCCAGTAGTAAACCACAACTACAGTTGCCAGCTGCTCCTGCTGCCCTTCCCCCTCCATATAAAGAAAGGCCTGCAAAATGTACAGTAAATCCCAACGCAGCTCCTCCTCCTCCACCACCACTACCACCACCTCTGCAGTCTCAAACTAACAAGTCTCCAAAGTTCCAAAGGCCTCATTCACAGTCTTTCCCACCACCACCTCCGCCACCTCCTCTTCACCCTCCTCCAGCACCACCCTCTTTATATTCTTCCAGGATAGAAGAGTACTCAAGCCCTTCCCCTCCACCACCTGACCCTTGTGTATATTTGGAGGTTCTGCCATCTGGACAACCAAGCAAAGTTTACGAGGTCCCAGACTCTTTCCCTCCACCACCAGATGTCCTTGAGTACCCATCATATCCTCCGCCACCACCTCCCCCATTATCTCAGTCCGCTAGGCGCAGATTGTCAGAGCCTTTTCCACCGCCACCACCTTGTGCCGCTGACCAGGGTGTGCCACTGAAACCACCAAAATCTCCTGCTGTGAAACATTCTGTGCCTCCTTATCATGGTACTGTTCCAAGGATACACAAACCTCCAGGTATAAAACTTGTTCAAGTTTGCTATTGTATTGTAATAATAAAATAATTAGCCTGAAAAAAACATTATAAAACAGCATTATTTAATTAAACTTCCTTCTTTGTTTTCCTAGTTATGATGTAACAGGCATTTCCCACCATACTTAATGCAGTGTTTTTGGTTCAAAAACCCTGTCCCTTTTCTTTGGAAACGAAAAAACATTGTCTTTTTAAGAAACGGCAATCTTTAAGTTTTGCCTAAACCATTCCTCTAGTGGTCCATCACACTGACAGAGGCTTTCTCATTGAAGGCCATTGATTTTCAATGGTCTTCACATTAGGAGTCATCACACCCAGGACGATAATACAGAATGTATTCAGTGCTTTCCTTGGCAGAATAGAGGGGCCATAACCCCAAGGTATGGTGTTGTGGAGACAAGCTCAGGCACTGAGGGTAGTGGTGTTGTGGAGACAGGCTCAGGCACTGAGGGTAGTGGTGTTGTGGAGACAGGCTTGGAGACTATGGTAAGGCCTAATAGAAAGCAGTTGTTGTTGGGGGATTCCATCATAAGAGGTGTGGAGATGGACAATGGTGGTCTTGTGAGATGTCTTCCCTGAGCTACTGCTCACAGAGACAGGAGACGTATTTGTAATATTGTTAAGCGAGCAAAGCAGGAAGGGGAATTGGATGTACTTGTCCATCTAGGGATAAATGACTTGGCTTGCATTGAGGTTTCAGAGGTTAAGGAAGTTTTTAGTGTTTTTGCCAATGATATATGGCAGGTTGCTTCCACACTGTCATTCTCTGAAGTTCTGCCTGTGCGTAACACTCAGAGCGACAGGCGGATGCGTATTAGGGACTTTAACTGTTGGCTTGGTGAATGGTGTCAGGAGCAAGGATTTGGCTTTATTTCTCATGGTAGCTCTGTTTGGAATGGAAATAAACTACAAAAAAGATGGTTTGCATCTTTCTCAAAAGGGAACAAATGTTCTCAGTGAGCAGTTCAGAGGTTTTGTCGCTGTTACTGAGACATGGTATAATGAGAAAAATGACTGGGACATAGCAACACCAGGGTACTCTTTATATAGAAAAGATAGGGATGGCAAGAAAGGAGGAGGGGTAGCCCTGTATGTGAAGGATAGCATAAAATCTAGCCTAATAAAAGTTAGTGAGGTGAACATAGAGTCCATTTGGGTTACGTTAGAATTTGGTAATCACACAGTAACTCGCATGGGTGTGATTTATAGGCCCCCAGGACAAATAGAAGAGTTAGATAATCCACTAGTTGAGGAAATAGCTAAAATGACAATGAAGGGGGAAGTTTTCATCATGGGTGACTTTAACCCCTTAAGGACCAAACTTCTGGAATAAAAGGGAATCATGACGTGTCACACACGTCATGTGTCCTTAAGGGGTTAATCTTCCTGATGTGAATTGGAAAACAAAATTAGCTGCTTGTGCCAGGAGCACACATATTCTAAACTCCCTACTAGGATTGTCTCTAAAACAAGTCATTGAGAAGCCCACTCGTAAAGGCCTTACTAGATTTAGTGTTAACAAATG
The DNA here is from genome assembly GCF_036172605.1 of Pelobates fuscus. NCBI lineage: Eukaryota > Metazoa > Chordata > Amphibia > Anura > Pelobatidae > Pelobates > Pelobates fuscus. The sequence goes on along the minus strand of NC_086320.1, from coordinate 316,149,772 downwards.
GAGATTTGGTATCAGATATTACTGTAGGTGAAAGTTTAGGATCCAGTGATCATCAGCCAGTGTGGTTTAATATAAGAACAGTGACTGAGTCACACCACACAAAAACAAAAGTTTTAGACTTTAAAAAAACAGATTTTTTTTTTTATAAAATTAGAATATGTGTAAAGGAGTCATTATCAGATTGGAGCAATTTAAATGGAGTCCAAGAGAAATGGGATTATTTAAAAGTTGCACTGCTGAAGGCAACAGAGAATTGCATTAGGCTTGTCAGTAAAAGCAAAAAAATTGAGAAACCACTGTGGTACTCCACAGATGTAGCCAAAATAGTAAAAAACTAAATGTTAGCATTTAGTAATTATAAAAAAAAACAGAGTGAGGAAGACAGAATGCTCTATAAGATTAGGCAGAAAGAGGCTAAGCAGGTTATAAGAGCTTCCAAATCTCACACAGAAGAGAAAATAGCACAGTCAGTAAAAAAAAACATTTTTTAGATACATAAATGAGAAAAGGAAAGTAAAACAAGGATTAATTACGGTAGATTAAAATCAAAAGAAGGAAGGTATGTAGATGATGATAAAGGTCTAGCTGACTGCCTCAATGAATATTTTGTTCAGTATTTACAGAGGAAAATGAAGGAAAATGAAGGAAAGGGACCTCAGATAGGAAAAAGGACAAATAAGTCATTTATTACACATGTCAAAAGTAAAGACAAATAAGTCAATGGGACCTGATGGAATACACACAAAGTTATTAAAAGAGCTTAGTGGTGTACTAGCAAAACCATTAACAGATTTATTTAACCAATCATTGTTAACAGGAGTAGTCCCAGAAGATTGGAAGTTAGCGAATGTTGTGCCCATTCACAAGAAAGGTAGTAGGGAGGAGTCGGGCAACTATAGGCCAGTAAGCCTTACTTCAGTAGTGGGGAAAGTAATTGATTTCAAGATCAGAGACAGCATGGGTTTACTTCAGGGAGATCATGCCAAACTAATCTTATTGATTTTTTTGATTGGGTAAATAAAATAACAGATCAGGGTGGTGCAGTAGACATTGTTTACCTAGATTTCAGTAAGGCGTTTGACACTATTGCACATAGAATGCTTATCAATAAATTGCAATCTTTAAGTTTGGATTCCAATATTGTTGAATGGGTAAGGCAGTGGCTGAGTGACAGGCAACAGAGGGTTGTAGTCAATGGAATATATTCGAAGCTTGGGCTTGTCACCAGTGGGGTACCTCAGGGATCTGTACTTGGACCCATTCTCTTTAATATTTTTATTAGTGATATTGCAGAAGGTCTTGATGGTAAGGTATGTCTTTTTGCTGATGATATTAAGATATGTAACAGGTTTGATGTCCCAGGAGGGATAAGCCAAATGGCTAATGATTTAGGTAAACTAGAAAAATGATCAGAGTTGTGGCAACTGACATTTAATATGGATAAGTGCAAGATAATGCATCTTGGACGTAAAAACCCATGGGCAGAGTACAGAATATTTGATAGAGTCCTAACCTCAACATCTGAGGAAAGGGATTTAGGGGTGATTATTTCTGATGACTTTAAGGTAGGCAGACAATGTAATAGAGCAGCAGAAAATGCTAGCAGAATGCTTGGTTGTATAGGGAGAGGCATTAGCAGTAGAAAGAGGGAAGTGCTCATGCCATTGTACAGAACACTGGTGAGACCTCACTTGGAGTATTGTACGCAGTACTGGAGACCGTATCTTCAGAAGGATATTGATACTTTAGAGAGAGTTCAGAGAAGGGCTACTAAACTGGTTCATGGATTGCAGGATAAAACTTACCAGGAAAGGTTAAAGGATCTTAACATGTATAGCTTGGAGGAAAGACGAGACGGGGGGATATGATAGAAACTTTTAAATACATAAAGGGAATCAACACAGTAAAGGAGGACACCATATTTAAAAGAAGAAAAACTAACACAACAAGAGGACATAGTCTTAAATTAGAGGGGCAAAGGTTTAAAAAAATATCAGGAAGTATTACTTTACTGAGAGGGTAGTGGATGCATAGAATAGCCTTCCAGCTGAAGTGGTAGAGGTTAATACAGTGAAGGAGTTTAACATGTGACATGTCATGATTCCCTTTTATTCCAGAAGTTTGGTCCTTAAGGGGTTAAGCATGCATGGGATACATATAAGGCTATCTTAGATATAAGAGACTAATGAAAGTATTTTAGAAAATTGGGCAGACTAGATGGGCCGAATGGTTCTTATCTGCTGTCACATTCTATGTTTCTATGTGGTGTAAAGAATATAATTTATCCTACAATCAGTGATTAAATCTGCTGGGAGGTGTGATCATATTCATAATACAGCTTTTATTTGTATCTTGAGATGATGGAAGCCAACCTCAGTAAGATTTATCCATTTTTGTTTCTGTTTAGGCAGCCCTAGCCACACCTCCCCTGGCTGTGACTGACACAGCCGGCATGGAAAAAATGGTTTCATTTTCAATCAGATGTAACTTACTTTAAAAGTTTTTATTTCCTGCTATTTTATTGAAGTTTAATCACACACAGGAGGCTCCTGCAGGTTCTAGAAAGCTATTAGAGCGGGAGATGAGAAATTCTAAATTAAACAGAATTTGCAATAAAGGAAGTTTAAACATTAGATGACTCTTTACAGGAAGTGTGTTGGAAGGCTGTGAAAGCCACATGCAGGGGGGTGTGACTAGGGCTGTTATTTATCTCCTAAATGTCAGAGAATTGAGAAATGAGACTCCATGGGCATGATCTATACACCAAAACCTGCTTCATTAAGTTAAAGTTGGTTTGGTGACTATAGTGTCTATTTAAATATGTTTTTAGAAGGGCCTTCTCTTTCCTTGGTTGGGACAATCAGGCCTTATTGCAGAAAATGTATTCAGAGCAACTAACTATGGATAGAGAGCAGAATTTCACCTACTACATTTTCTTCGTCTTTTGCTATCTTACAGCATTTCCTGGTGGAAAGCCTCCACCACCACCACCAGCAAGATCTCCCTTTACAGAACTGTCCAGCAGGCAGCAACCTACTCAGAATACGTCAAACCGGACTTCAGCTCAGCCAAGTCACCCCCTAGGTAACAAAATCTATATATATATATGTTTATACGTTGTTGTTTTTTGGTGGGTGGTGGGTTAGGTAGTTGTCAGTATAGTGGTGATCGTATTATTCTACAATGCACAAGTTTATTGCTGCTGAGGAGCTCACATTTCATGATGCAGATATCAGCTCTACTCACTAGACTTCTTTCAGTCACAGCATAGACCACATGTCCAATGCTGCTTACGCCCAGATTGTCTCCACTATTAGCTTACGTCACTTTGGTCACACTGACTCCAAGCCCAAACAAATGAGAGCACAGATTTACCAAGTTAACCACCCCAAATGAAGCCCAGAGAAATCATAAACCATAATTTAGGGAATAAAACAATATATGAGCAGGAGGCATAAAACCTTAATGACCAATGACGCTCTATGATGTCGGTCTGTCTTCAAAAGGTCACTCTTAATTCCATTTATGTTAGTATAGTGCTTGGTGCTGTCCTTCTGTTTAGTGTTAAACCATTTTCAAATACTTTAACACCGATTAATGGTGCAAATCCGCCCACACAACCCTGCTCTCCTGAGAGTATGGCTAAGGCAGGTACTCTTCCTGCTAGCTATACCAAGGTTGCTGGACCCCCCGTTTTTTTTAACTAGGCACCAGAGGGCTCCAGGCACTATAACCACTTCAGTGAGTTATAGTGCACATTTTATGGTAGCAAAGATGTATAGAAGTACCAGATCTCAATGAATTATCGTATAAACCCCTTTTTGTTATTTGATGATACTGTAACGTGTTACTTAGTGTAAAACAATGTCAGATAGCAGCTTAATGCAATATCCACACTTTACATTTCAAAAAAATCACACCATATAGATTTTTAAACTACGCCTGTATCATTGTTTGTTGTCTTCGTAGATGATTTTGAATCTAAATTTACTTTCCATTCACTGGATGAATTGCCGCCTCCAGAAGTATATGAACCCTTTGAACGTGTCTATCCCAGCAAGTGCCCAAATGGTAAGCTGGCTTCTTTTTCACTCTTATAAAATTCCAACCAAAACAACATATACATGCCTAGATGGAAGATAAAACAGTACAAACAAATTGATGTAATGGTTCCAGAATACTTGGTGGTTTCTTGTATTGAGGATCTGTGGAGTAAAATAATTTACCCAAATCTACTAACAAAGATAACAGTGTACTTATCTACAGCTACCATAATTGTTCAATGTTATTTTTACTCATCTGGAAGTTGTTTATATAATATAAGATTTTAGATGCCAGCTAGCCCTTTTACCTGCCTGTTTGTACTGGTTTTACTGCTATCTTTTTGTGGCTGCACATATCACAGAGTTAAAACCATGAGCAAGCATGTAAAACACAGTCTGGGCTCGCAAGGTTTGCGTATGTAGAAGTACTTTTACAATACAAGTAGATTTACAGGGCAGATGGTAAGCATATCCTCTCCTGTGATGTCATCAAGCAAAGGAGTGGGTTTTTGGCTGCAGCTGTTTTTTGTTAACAAATCTCTAGTCATAGGCAGCAAAGGGCAGGCAACAGCATTGATGGGGACCCAAGCACCATAATCTACAATGTAACGAGGCTAGATTATTTGAGAGTCCCTTTAGTTAAAAATATACTTGTATACTATGTTGTTTTTTTTTTAGTTACTGCACCACCTCCACTTCCACCTCCAGTGAGATACCAGATGAGATGAGCCTTCAAGAACTGAAGCCCAGGATAAGCAAATCTTTTATCTAATGTGCTTGTTAGTGGCTTTTTTCTAAGTTATTGTCGTATTGTCTGATCACACTAAGCTGTGTTGCCTCTAAATGTGTGTGTATAGCAGAATACGGACATATTTATACTGTCAGGAAAACTCACTTAGTATGGGTATTACAGTCAGGATTCTGAATCCCAGGAATGCTATTATCGTGGTACAAATAATAATTTGCTGAAGGAGCACTTTTTTCCATTTAATTGGAAATTGTACCCCAAGAAAAAAAACCTCCTATATTTGTTAGCTTAGTCTACAAAAATTGAGTTATATTCTCTGTAGCTCTCCAAATGCCTCTTATATTTGCTAGATTTGTCTACAGAAATGGAGCACTATACTCTATGACCAACCGTCTTAATTATTCCAGTCACAGCATGAACATACTAACATTTTGAGATCATTGGAGATGAGTAACGCAAGTCAAGAGATAATACACAAAGAAGTAAATAATGTGTAGTCTATGAATCTATGTAATTGGTAGGTGACTTAGCAAATGGCTTGGGACCCATAAACTAAACTGAATATTTAAATACCTATATATTTTTTTTTTTTTGGCATTTAGAGGCCACAAAGAACACTGTCAAGTATTTGGCTGTGATTATTTTACTGAAATTTTAAAAAAGCAACAACAAAAAAAAAAAGCTGAAATTTTATTAATTAACCTCTGTTCTTAATACATCAGTTGTTGCCTCCATCACAGTATGAGAAAAGTAGTGGGAAATACTTGCTGCTGCGTTTTGAAAAAAACAATTTCAACCACCAATAATCTCCTGCTAGAATGGAGCTCTTTGGAAAAGGGCTGTAATTATCTATTTGTATGTGTGTGTATTTTTCAGCACCAATTGCCTTGTCCTGTTTTGTTAAATTTGTTGTCACATGCAGAGAAATGTGGCCCATCAGCTGTGTTCTGACTATAATTACCATAATTCTATGTCAGAATGAAGCTGGGGGCATTATTGAAAACAGAGTGTAAGAGCTGTAGCCAGGGCTTAGACACTCTCATAATAAATACATTGATAAATAAACTGGTGTCACTTATTTGTTTTAAAACTGGAATTGATTTCTTATACTTGAAATGTATTCTTTGAAAGGTTTGTTTTAAAGATTTTTTTTGTGCTTTGCCTATTTTTATTTTACAGACTTTTCTCTATTATATACATGGCTAGGAATTATCATGGGTTTTTATCAACTGCCATGTTTATTCACTAAAGTAAGAATTCAACGTGAATTTAAAATTTAAAGGACCACTTCATGTTAATATTTTGATGTTAAGTTTGAAATTCATTATTAATTCACTTGAAGGGACACTCTGGTCACCATAGCAACTTCATCTAAACTAAATTGCGCACTCTTACCTTTATCGATGTTGAACTGCTGATTGGCGTAGAACATCAGCTGACCGTTCTAGCCAATCAGCAGCACCCCAGCTCGGCGGCACTCCACACTTCCTGTAGCTGAGATTCAGAAGCCAGATGTCTCCTGGGGGACCTGGAGATCGGTGCTGGAGGCAACCTTTGGGGTTATACCGTACGAGAAAGGTTTAAACCCCTTAAGGTATAAGTGTATCCTGGGGCCTCCATAACAACTTTATTCAGATAAAGTTATTATGGTGACCGGAGATTTCCTTTAATTTAATAACCCTGTACACTAGAACTGACAGGGGAATTGCATATTGTAGGTCATCTGAGTTGAATTGCTCCACTTTGACTATTTTGGATTATAATTTGCAGTTCTTCTTGTCATTTCTCTGCGATTTCTGTTTTTGAGAATAACCCCATTTGCAAAACTAAACTTGCTTTGAGAAGATCAAGCTGGTTTGTCTCAGGAGCTACAAGAAAGCTGCTATGACAGTCTCAGAAACCTTTAGAGCTAATCTGCCCAAAAAATTAATCGGAGAACGAAACATTAATGACTACGCACACATTGGGCCACAAGAATCAAGTTAGGAGTGCAGAGGCTTGATTGACGTCAGTATGAATTTAAGTTGGCATTGCTTCTAGCAATATGGCAAACTATGATTTACACCTGCATTTTACTGATGTCCCGGTATAATTCAGCAGCTAGGCTTGCTAGTTGTATAAACAAAGCTCATATTGTCAGTGGACAAGTAGACATTTATGTCATATTTCCGTGACATCGAAAGGTTAGGCTCCAGGCAGTATGGATCTTATTATTAATATGGTTTTAGATTAGAAAAGGATATGCACTACTTCTAACTTATGAGAAACGGTTTGTCCATAATACAACATCTAAACAAAAGCACAAGTGCTGTAAGTATAGCATCAGTACAGAATGCCCAAGGAAAGACCTTTTAAAGTCTAGGCTTATCCAACTGAAGGTGCATTGGTGATGGGCAGAACTATGTGAAATGTCCAATCAGCATATAATTGCAGGTGCAGCATATTTAGCAGTAAGTATGACTCTGTAATATGAAGTGCCATTTACTGTTAAAAAGGTAATTTACTCATCTAATCCAGGCCATGCTGGTCTTCTCATGTCTTTCCACACCCTGCTCCACCTTCTTGGCTTAGATTATCAAACATGATGACCTCAGCCAATTCAATGCTTCCCATAGGAAAGCATTGCACGTGCGCAGCAAAATGCTGTGCTGCACCAATCAGCATCTCCTCATACAGATCTATTGAATTAATGTACTTCTATGGGGAGCGTTCAGTGTCTCCATGCCGAGGGTGGAGACGCTGAACGCCAGGGCTGCACACTATCATAATAGATCATTGTTTTGTGTATCAATTAAATAGACTTATAGACTTTATCCACTTGATGGGGTAAGTTACATCCAGGAGATTTGTGAACGTGGCTTGGATGACCACATGTAGTAACCTGCGTAGTAAATAATGTAGAATAGAAAGGTCACAATCTGGTTTTGGGTGTTCGGTTCCTTAATCTTCTTCAAAGCTTTAAATTCTACGACACAGCAAAGGTCTGGTCAGTTGTCACATTTACCTTTTAATTCTCACTTCAGGAAATAAGTCACCAAGTGAATGAAAAAAAAGGGCCTATGGCTTAGTACTCTAGGTAAGGCATTTAGACACAAATAACAGTATACACATGTCATGATTAAGTTATGAATTCATCTAATTAGAAAGGCAGAAATGACAAAGGTATTCCAGAAGCAAATTTGAGGAATAAAGGCCTTTTCACATCATGTACGGCAGATTCCAGGGACGCGCACTCTGGCTCTTTCTTGTCTGATTGTATTTTCCTTTATGAACCTGGCTGAAGGTGACAGAAGCATTGGTCCAGTAACAGTTATGGAACAAACATGTCACTCAGTCGTGTTGTATGGGATCAGAGTTCAGTGAATGGTGAAAAATAGCTTTAATAGGAGGCAATCAAATAAGTCCTCAGGGTATTATTATTTAATATGGTATTATCTTTCCAAACAATAAAAGGCATACACAGAACACGCTAACATTCATTAATCTACATGCACAAACCTATCATCGGAAGCCCATTCTCTTCACTCTAGAAACACAGAACAACATGGTGGAATGAAAGATATAGAAGAAAATCACCCATTGGAGCTGGCCAATAAATTATCTCTTTCTTCTAGCATAAAGGTGGGTTTTGTCCATGTTTTCTAAAATAAATATATACATTAAATTAAAAACAGATGCCACAATAAGTAAGTTTCAGCCCAAATGACGCAGATCTATTGCTATTTTTTTAAATTATCACACTGCACAAATATTATAAAGTACCAACCCACCTGTGCTACAAACATTCCATTTAGGTAATAAGGAATAGTGAGTGCGCTTACAATAAATAAAATACAGTGTTAATCACACCTAAAAAATCTGAAGGGCATATAACACATTTGATTACAATGCAATAATACCAAAGTGCTATAGTGCTTTAAGAAATTTACACAATATGTGGAGTGCCAAAGTGCATATATGTGCAGACAAGGGATATCCAATATAAATAAAAAAAGGACTGATATACTTGCAGAGCTTCTGGAACAAATAATACACGGCTCTGTAATACAAATAATACAACACCTAGTGCAATATGTTTGTACAGTGCAAAATTAACAATAAATAAATAGGTATCTCACTCACAATGGTGGAGTGGTTGAAGTACCACCCCAAACTATCAGGCTCCAGGGAGGATCAGCCCCCAGTGATCGTGGGATCCACTCAGTGTAGAAAGAACGTGGGCCAATCCGGATATGTGTAAACCAAGAATTTCTTTATTACCAATGCATAAAAAGATATAAAACACCAGTCTCCTGCAACCTGCTACCGATAGTCCGAGAAAGAGAGAGAAGCATGCTTGAAAAAGCCCCGTGGGAGGGGAGAAATGCATTGCATCTGAACAATCCGGAAGTTTTTGCACCTACACCGTGTATCCGTGTATCCATGAGGATTGAGCTGCGAGGAGGACACTCTGATTATAGACCTTCTCTCTCTTTCTCGGACTATCGGTAGCAGGTTGCAGGAGACTGGTGTTTTATATCTTTTTATGCATTGGTAATAAAGAAATTCTTGGTTTACACATATCCGGATTGGCCCACGTTCTTTCTACACTGAGTGGATCCCACGATCACTGGGGGCTGATCCTCCCTGGAGCCTGATAGTTTGGGGTGGTACTTCAACCACTCCACCATTGTGAGTGAGATACCTATTTATTTATTGTTAATTTTGCACTGTACAAACATATTGCACTAGGTGTTGTATTATTTGTATTACAGAGCCGTGTATTATTTGTTCCAGAAGCTCTGCAAGTATATCAGTCCTTTTTTTATTTATATTGGATATCCCTTGTCTGCACATATATGCACTTTGGCACTCCACATATTGTGTAAATTTCTTAAAGCACTATAGCACTTTGGTATTATTGCATTGTAATCAAATGTGTTATATGCCCTTCAGATTTTTTAGGTGTGATTAACACTGTATTTTATTTATTGTAAGCGCACTCACTATTCCTTATTACCTATTTAGCACTTAGGAGATCTCACCAGGACTCCCAGTGAGTTGCAGCTATTTGTTTCGATTTATATGGTGTATGCTCGCTATACATATATTTTCCTCCTTGTGCGCCATTTAACCTTCCGTCGATAAACATTCCATTTAGAAAATGTACTTATTTCACCCAAATTACCAAAAAATACTGAAATAAAAGTGAGTTAAACAGTAACCAGTATAAAATAAAGGAAAATGTAAAACTAGTATTAAAATAAAGGTTAGTTGAAGGGCCACTAAAATCACGCAGATCACTTAATCTCAATCACGTGGACTGGGTGCAGTGCTCCTATCAGTTTAACCCTTTAATATAAAACACTGCAGTTTTAGAGAAACTGCAATATTTACACGGCAGGGTTAAACATATCTCTAGTGGCTGTCTTCCAGACAGACACTGGATGCGTTTCCATTGCACTGACCAAGTAAAAAGTATCGAATTCATTGCTTTCCAATGAGAAGCATTGGATCCTTGTCACACATGCGCATCAAGTAACCAATGCTCCTCTATAAGGTGGACTGGTGTGGACCAGGGATGGAGGAAGTTACGTCTCCTTGATCACATCACAGGAGGTGGAGATGTAAGTAAAATGCTTCTATAAAATATATTTTTTTTTATGAATAACAGAGGGGGGTGGCTGAAACTGTGACAAGGACACTGTACTGTTAGAAATACTGGTTTGTATTCCTATATGTTATAGTGTTCCTTTAAATGGTAGTCGCAGCATGTGCAAACTATGTACCGTAATTCACCTGATGCGTCACTGGTCATTAATCATTAAACCCTAAAGTGGCTTTGTCACTAAAAAATATTTTCAATAATTAAATGTAGCTAACGCTTGCAATTAAAATGATGTAATGTTAGGCCATATTACCTCCTCTCCTTTTGAAGTTGTGAGGTTGTCATCTTTCTTATCTAATCTTTTTTTTCTTTTTATATGCAAGTACAGCACTTACACTGTTGTTTTTGTTTGTGCCCCTTTTGTCTGGAAGGGAACCCATACAGACTCTCGTGTATCACATTATCTCATTAAAGTGGTTTGGGTGTCGTATCCCTGCTCCCTTAACCCTGCAATGTAACACTTTGCTGTTTTATAGAAACATTGCAGTGCTAAGACTGTCTACTAGACAGTTGCTAAAGGCGCTTCCTGCAGTTTCACAGAGTTTAACTCCGCAAAACTTTGCTGAACGTCCTCACAGTTTGCATGAGGACTTTCAGCGTCAGAGAAAACCCCATAGGAAAGCCTAATATGCGTGTGTATGTGAATTAGGTATTAGGTTCTCCCCACTGGCTGATGTCCTCCTCAGAGGAGGAGCGCGACCCAGCGCCAAGGGACACTGACACTGGAATCGGGTAAATGAAAGAAATGTTTTTGTTTTTTTAAACCTTTCTTGGACATGGGATGTGGGGGCAGAGGGACACTATAGTGTTAAGAATACACCTTTGTATTTTTAACACTAAAGTGTTCCTTTAAGGTAGTCCTTCTTACAATGTGACTGAAAGCAATAAGGAACTCTAATTTAGGGAGCCATGCTTTCTTGGTAACCCCTGTTTTTTTCAAACAGCTTGAAAACAGTGTAGTGGTGTATAATGCATAAACTGGCCCTTTAAAGCACCGTACTGTATTCACAGTGTGGTGGGGAAACCTATGCGTACTTTGAGACAGGGTTGGCCAAACCCTAGAACACCAGCTGTTGTTAAACAACAACCACAATTCATTGCCAAATTTGAGGCAGACAAAGCATCAATGTGAGGACATTAAGTTCCTGGTAACTAGATGGACGTTATATGCATTGGATGGCACAGGTCTATATACTGCTCCTTGTTAAAGTTTAGCAAAGACTAATATATGGCCCTTATTCCAGTCAAAAAACAAATGTTGTGGGAGTTACCCAGATTATCACAATCACAGGATGTAAAAAAAATTCTATGGTAAACAACAGCAGATCCCAGTAATCAGGGCAATTCCCAACAAGAATCCCTTTCATTCAACATTCAAGGCAGATGGTGAAATCAAATCAAATATATTCACCTCTGAAGGATTAATGTCAATTTCCATATTACATGCTTGGTAAATAAATTGTCCAGCCACCATCCACTCTGAGCTATGCCATGCAAAGTGGTGAAACAGGATCTTGACAAACGCATGGATCGCGGCAGTTTTCACACTTTGCCGGAGGTAGCTCAGAGTGAGCGGTGGCTGGACAATTTTTTTTACCAAACATATAACATGGAAACTGATTGATTTCAATCCCTAAATGGTGAATTAAATATGTTTGATTTGATTTTATCTAGGAATGAAAAGGGATTCCTTAACGTGTGTGCACAAGTGATTTCCCTCATTTTAGTCAACCAAGAGGTAATTGGCCAAAGAGGTAGAAGTGCTGTGACCACCACAGTTAAACTACTAACCGTAGCTTTCAGGATGGAAACCTTAATGATTTTGCTGAGTTGTCTGATAGAGAACTGTCTGGTTGTGGATATGTAAACTGAAAACCAACAGCCATAAAACCAAAATGTGAAAGTGCTCCATTCTCCAGCTAGTGGCTGAAATCGTTTGTTAGAGAGAGAAATGAAATAGGTTAATTACACTCCTAGTGGAATACTAACTTGCACTGAAAAACTTACTTCACTTATAGAACTTGATTTCTGTGTCAACACAGTCATAAAAAAGATCCACTACTTCTGCCGGGTCTAAAGGCCCCGCACTATTAAGTATATCTTCCATGGCTTCCAAGCCTTGTTTCTCCAGATCATGCATAGTGTTCATCAGCTTTTCTCCTTGTTCCTAAAAATAGAAGAAAACAAAACCTTGAAGTTCTGCTTTATCCTCATGACAGATAAGAATCTGGGATTTTCTTGCACATGTTTATCTAACTGTCTCGTGTGAGAAGTCAGCGACGCTAGCGCCTGCTCATTAACAGCCAATGCATATAGTTGGGGTTTCCATATTCACCATGGACATCCACCATTGACACATATAATTTTGTCATATTTATGAAAACGCATGAAAAGGGTTGCCCTACAGTATGTTTAATGCATATTCTGCAGGATACAGGGCAACCCTTATCATGTGCTGGGAAAGTATTGTAGCAATTCAGCAACTTCAAATCTAACCATCTTTTAAAAATCTTTTAATATTTTGGACTTCAATAAAATGTATTTTAAATGTGTTCACTCCAGTCTGGAATGCCCCTTTAATGACCCTGAATAGCTCACAATATGGAACAAATATCTACAGGAACCCTATACGTACAATGTACTACTGCTAAGAGAAAAATATGACCTTTTCATGTGGTTTCCTTGCAAAAAAAACAAAAAACAATAGATATATGGAACCAGAAACAGTCAGTTTGAGAGGAGAAAAAAACAACAAAGACATATGCAGACCTAATGTTATGAACGTACAACACTCCAGTTGTATCAGTTGTACCAAGTCTAGCTGATGGCAAATGAAGGGTTTAAGATGCAAAATAATTGGTCTTCTGTTGCTAGATGTCTCCTGATTAAACCAGTCCTGATGGATATCACACCCAAACTTAACATTCCAAGGATGGCCCCCAACACCTTTATTAAAGCCCCCTCTGCACAATAGCAGGAGAGGCCTGAGATGTTATCTTTCCTAATGACAGAAAACAATGGTGAACCACAGACTGGTACATGGATTTCTCCTGAAATAACGGCAATTAAAGTATGCAGGAGATAATATCTCAACTGGAGAAGCATTTTCAGAGATTCATCCATTTATTGCCCTGAAGGTCAGATGAAGCTGGGACATGTCAAACAGAGGCGGCTCTCTAATTAGGCAATTTAGGCGGCCGCCTAAGGCCTCGCACTGATGGGGGCCTCGCGGCCGCCTAAATCGCCATAGGGCAGTGACATGTCGGATCCTCGGTCAGGGACCGAGGACCCGACAAAGGAGGGGGACCGGCGGCTTGCCCTTAATGCCGCCGGGTGCGAGGCCCCTCCTATGCCTGCCCGGGAGAGAGCCAGCCTGTCTGCAGCTCCGCCGAGTTACCACGGCAACGCTCTGATTGGCTGCGATCGCGAGACTAGACTAACCACGTGGTCTACAGCTCTGCACCCGGCGGAGCTGCAGACCATGAAGGGAGCCCACCAGACCACCAGGGAATCGGGATACAGCGTACCCACCGGACCACCAGGGAATACATTTATTATCAAGGTATTTGTGACCCCTGCACAGCCACCTTACCACCCTCTGCCCCCTACCACCTTACCACCCTCTGCCACCTTACCATCCCTTGCCACAGCCACCTTACCACCATCTGCCCACCTACCCTATCACTGCCCTCCTACCAACCTCTGCCCCCTACCACCTTACCCCCCTCTGCCCCCTACCACCCTCTGCCCCCTTACCACCCTCTGCCCCCTTACAACCCTCTGCCCCTACCACCCTCTGCCATTACCACCCTCTGCCCCCTACCACCTTACCACCCTCTGCCACCTTACCATCCCTTGCCACAGCCACCTTACCACCATCTGCCCACCTACCCTATCACTGCCCTCCTACCAACCTCTGCCCCCTACCACCTTACCCCCCTCTGCCCCCTACCACCCTCTGCCCCCTTACCACCCTCTGCCATTACCACCGCTGCCCCCTTACCACCCTCTGCCCCCTTACAACCCTCTGCCGCTACCACCCTCTGCCATTACCAACCTCTGCCCCCTACCACCTTACCACCCTCTGCCCCCTGCCACAGCCACCTTACCACCCTCTGCCCCCTACCACCCCTTGCCACAGCCACCTTACCACCCTCTGCCCCCTTACCACCCTCTGCCCCCTTACAACCCTCTGCCCCCTTACAACCCTCTGCCATTACCAACCTCTGCCCCCTACCACCTTACCACCCTCTGCCCCCTGCCACAGCCACCTTACCACCCTCTGCCCCCTACCACCCCTTGCCACAGCCACCTTACCACCCTCTGCCCCCTTACCACCCTCTGCCATTACCACCCTCTGCCCCCTTACAACCCTCTGCTGCCCCTACCACCCTCTGCCATTACCAACCTCTGCCCCCTACCACCTTACCACCCTCTGCCCCCTGCCACAGCCACCTTACCACCCTCTGCCCCCTACCACCCCTTGCCACAGCCACCTTACCACCCTCTGCCCCCTTACCACCCTCTGCCATTACCACCCTCTGCCCCCTTACAACCCTCTGCCCCTACCACCCTCTGCCATTACCACCCTCTGCCCCCTACCACCTTACCACCCTCTGCCACCTTACCATCCCTTGCCACAGCCACCTTACCACCCTCTGCCCACCTACCCTATTACTGCCCTTCTGCCACCTTACCACCCTCTGCCCCCTACCACCCCCTGCCACAGCCACCTTACCACCCTCTGCCCCCTACCACCCCTTGCCACAGCCACCTTACCACCCTCTGCCCCTACCACCCTCTGCCCCTACCATCCTCTGCCATTACCACCCTCTGCCATTACCACCCTCTGCCACCTTACCATCCCTTGCCACAGCCACCTTACCACCCTCTGCCCACCTACCCTATCACTGCCCTCCTACCACCCTCTGCCCCCTACTACCCCTTGCCACAGCCACCTTACCATCCTCTGCCCACCTACCCCATCACTGCCCTCCTACCACCCTCTGCCCCCTACCACCCTCTGCCACAGCCACCATACCACCCTCTGCCACCTTACCACCCTCTGCCCCTACCACCCCTTGCCACAACCAGCTTACCACCCTCTGCCCACCTACCCTATAACTGCCCTCCTACCACCCTTTGCCCCCTACCACCCCTTGCCACAGCCACCTTACCATCCCCTGCCCACCTACCCCATCACTGCCCTCCTACCACCCTCTACCCACCTACCCTATCACTGCCCTCCTACCACCCTCTGCCACAGCCACCTTACCACCCTCTGCCCCCTACCACTCCCTGCCCCAGCCACCTTACCACCCTCTGCCAACTTACCACCCCTTGCCACAGCCACTTTACCACCCTCTGCCCACCTACCCTATCACTGCCCTCCTACCACCACCTGCCCAATCCACCTTACCACCCTCTGCCACCATACCACCCACTGCCCTCCTACCACCCCCTACCACAGCCACCTTACCGCCCTCTGCCCCAACCACCCCTTGCCACAGCCACCTTACCACCCTCTGCCCCCTACCATCCCCTACTCTGTCACTGCCCTCCTACCACCCCCTGCTCTGTCACAGGACCCCTACCACCCTAGCCACCTTCTGCCCCCCTACACTGTCTCTGCCCTCCTACCACCCTCTACCCCAGTCACCCTCTGCCCTCCTACCACCCCTGTCATGTCACAGACCCCCTGCCACAGCCACCTTACCAACCTCTGCCCCCCTACCAACCCCTACCCTGTCACTGCCCTCCTACCACCACCTGCTCCAGCCCCCATCGCCCTTTGCCCCAGCCCCCCTACCACCCCAACCCTGTCACAGCCGCCCCACCACCCCTACCCTGTCACAGTCTGCCATCTCCTACCCTTTCACAGCCAACTTCCCTGTCAAAGCCCCCCTACCACCACCTGCCCTGTAACACTACTCCTACCACCACTGCCCTCTCACAGCCCCCACCCTCTCACAGCTCCCACTGCTATGTCACAGCCCCACCACACCCTGTCACCCGACACCCACCCTATCACAGCCTTCCCACACACACACCCCTTGACACAGCCCCCAGCACACACACACACGCGTTGTCACAGCCTTCCTCCGCACACCTTGTCATTGCCCATCCATACCCTATCATGACATTATCACATGCACTGACACCCCCTACACACATTGTCAACCCCTACACATACACTATTACCATTCACAAACACTTTCAGTCCCCACACACTGTCACCCCCTACACCCAGCCAAACTTACATAACCCCTCCTAATCCTGTCACTCTCATCCACTCCAACTATACCAAACTCACCTGCCCTTGCTTTGACACACTTACCCTATAACATTAACCCCCCCCCCCAATCCTGTCAGACTCACCTTCTCTTGCACTGTCACACTCACCCCCCAACCCTGTCATACTCGTCCTTTATCAGTCTGTCCCACTCACCCCCTTCACCCTGCCACACTCACCCTACCACATAAACCCTTACAATCCTGTCCTCCAACTGTGCAACACTCAATGCAAACCCTGTCACACACAGGTAGATAAAGCCAGATACACTCAGAAATACACACACTGGCACTGATGTATACACGAATGCAAGGCTATGTAACCATACCCCTCAGTTGTGTATTAACGATTGGCATACTTGCTAATTAAATTTGTTTATTGCAAATTAAGTTCGTTTGCATATTATGCTATAACTACAGTCAGAGAGATCACAATGCCACGGCACAGGGAGCCGCGACACTGCAAGCCTCTGAACAATGAATACAGAGACTAGCTCTCTGTATCCAGCGCTGCAAGCTTGTCCTTCAATACAACTACAGCACCTTATGCACACAATGCAACCCCTATTATTTTATGTTTTTTACTTTGGGTGTTAGTTTCGCCTAAGGCCTCATAAAGTCTAGAGCCGCCACTGATGTCAAACTGTGGACATTATGGACACCTAGAGGTAACTAATGCAGATTCTGGATTTTTTCCTACCCAAAGGTGACTGGACACAAAGTCAGGACGGTGGCAGTTTTGCATATACCCAGGGCCGAATTTACATAGGGGCTGATGGAGCTGCAGCTCCAGGCCCAGGCCCATGGAATAGGCCCATTTTTATTTTATTTTTACACACTACTCTTAGGTTTGCCACCTGACTGGTATTTTACTGGCACAGCTGGTATTTGAGGCTGCCTGGCCATGCCAGTATTGCAGTAATAACGGCAATACAAATGCAGGTATTTTTCTCAGTATAAACGGAGATTACTCTGCAATACCATCACCGGCCAGTAGGGGTCACTGTGTGTGGAGAGAGGCAGGAATAGGAAGTTACAACATATCCCTGCCTCTCTCTACTACTCACTGATCCGTGGGGGAGCAGCTACACAGCACAGAGAGTCCAGACAGCAGCTCTACAGCTCAGGTAAGTGAGGGATGGGGGGAAAGGCAGCAGGGAGACATGTGAACACAGACACTAGGGGACACATGGGGACACAGACACTAGTGTCCCTAGTGACTCAGAGTCCCCATGTCTCCCAGTGTCCCCATGTCTCCCAGCCAGTGTCCTCAGTGTCCCCATGTCTCCCAGTGTCCCCAAGTCTCCCAGTGTCTATGTCCCCATGTCTCCCAGCCAGTGTCCTCAGTGTCCCCATGTCTACCAGTGTCCCCAAGTCTCGCAGTGTCTGTGTCCCCATGTCTCCCAGTGTCCCCATGTCTCACTTTGTTCCCTAGTATCCTAGTGACATGGGGACACTGGGAGAAATGAGGACACTAGGAGGCATGGGGACTGGGCGACATGGGGACACTGACACTGTGATACATGGGGACACACCGAGACATGGGGACACTGGGAGAAATGGGGAGACTTGAGAGACTGAGACACTGGGAGCAATTCATCTATACAGCAGAATCAAACTGTGAGTAGTTTGTAGGTGATTTTACAGAATTTTCTCTTATGTCACTCCTTGTGATTTACATCATGTGATGTCACTCATAACTAATTATACAAAGGCTAGTATTTTTTCCAAGAAAGTTGACAACCCTAACTACTCTTCACATACTCTTGCTTAACCCCTTAAGGACACATGACATGTGTGACATGTCATGATTCCCTTTTATTCCAGAAGTTTGGTCCTTAAGGGGTTAAAGGAACACTATAGGGTCAGGAACACAATCATGTATTTCTGACCCTATTATGTAAAAAACACCTTCTAGCCCCCCTAAATATAGTAAAATCTTACCTGTATTCAAGTCTGCAGCTGCTGGCTCTGCCTCTGAACTGACTGTCTGCTGACCTAATCTGAAGTGGTGGTCTTACAATGCTCTCCATAGGATTGGCTGAGACTGTCAACTAGGCAGATCAGCGGCAGAGCCAGCACAAGTCAAACATAGCCCTGGCCAATCAGCATCTCCTTATAGAGATAAATTGAATCAATGCATCTCTATGAGGAAAGTTCAATGTCTGCATGCAGAGGGTGGAGACACTGAATGGCAGTGCTGCACACTAGGCAGTACTGCCCCAGGAAGCACCTCTAGCAGCCATCTAATGAGTGGCCAGTGGAGTTATTTTCTCTGAAAAGACAGTGTTTACTGCAAAATGTCTGAAGGGAATGATTCTACTTACCAGAACAAATACAATAAGCTGTAGTTGTTCTGGGGACTATAGTGTCCCTTTAAGTTTGGAAGCTTAAGAGGGATGTATGGCAACAAAACCTGTGCGGACTGGCTGACAATAAAATGAGTTTAGGTAATGCAAACTTTGGTTTCTCTAACACTGTGGCATGTCCCCTTTCTTCTACACTCACTACATTCACTACATACACCTTTACTCTGTCCGAGACTGTATACCAGGAACTTCTGCCTGCTAGTAAGACAATAATGAGAAAAGTGGACATGTGAGTGCTAGAGCACAGTCCTTAGAAAGCGTGGAGTAGGAGCATAATTTGATGCATGTATGCCAAGTTTAGGGTGCTGCCTGCATAGTATGCCCTTAGTTGGACAGCCTGTACGATTGGCAGGCAGCCTGACATGCATTCATGCCAGGCTGGCCTTCCAATTCTTTGGACAAACATACCCCCTTTTTGGGCATGTTCACCCCTTTTGGCAGGTCTGGTCACATGATTCGCGTCAGTGGCACACCTTTTTACCCTGCCCATTGACTTCCTGCTTCACTGGACACTGCTGTTAGGGTGTATGGATATACTTGAAACATGAAAGCATAAATTAGAGAGTGATTAGCATAGCGTATGTGTTTTTGTATAGCTGCATCCTTTCCCTCCAACAGATACATGACGCTTGAGAGGTATGGTTGTTTCAGTGTTTTTGGTCGATAAGATTCGGTAATTAGGCCCATCATAATTGTCAGCTCCAGGCCCACTGGGCTCTTAATCTGGCCCTGCATATACCGTATGTGTTGTATAGAAAGCAGTTTAAAAAGACAGGACAACATCGAGAGAACATGGATTCTTACTACGCACACATACCGCTAATAAAATAGATTAGATAGACTGAATAGCCTTGCGTGTCAGATTCTCTTACCACCATGTACATGCATTCTATTGTTAAGTAAATATATTATATTTTAAGTCACTGGTGTAAGTGTAGATTATTGAGTAAAACAATAGTCACAAATCTCAGTATTCAAGGGAGCCCTTTTTACATATACGATTTAAAATAATTGATGAATTAATGAATATCATCAATCAACAAATCATCACAAAACAGTCAACCAATCACTTAGCCTTTATTCTGTCACATTTGTTCCTTTTTGTAATACAACTTAACCCTAATGAGAACACTGAGAATCTATACTTAGCACAATATATATCTATATACAGTGTCTCACAAAAGGGAATACAACCCTCACATTTTTTTTAAATATTTTATTATATCTTTTCATGTGACAACACTGAAGAAATGACATTCTGCTTCAATGTAAAGTAGTAAGTGTACAGCCTGTATAACAGTGTGAATTTGCTGTCCCCTCAAAATAACTCAACACACAGCCATTAATGTCTAAACCAGGTTTCCCCAAACTCCGGCCCTCCAGATGTTGCTGAACTACAACTCCCATGATTCTCAGCTTATCTATTTTATTCATAGAATCATGGGAGTTGTAGTTCAGCAACATCTGGAGGGCTGGAGTTTGGGGAAGCCTGGTCTAAACCGTTGGCAACAAAAGTGAGTACACCCCTAAATGGAAATGTCCAAATTGGACCTAAGTAGCCATTTTCCCACCCCGGTGTCATGTGACTCGTTAGTTTTACAAGGTCTCAGATGTAAATAGGGAGCAGGTGTGTTAAATTTGGTGTTATCGCTCTCACACTCTCTCTGAGGATCAAACAACTCTCTGAGGATCTGAAAAAAAGAATTGTTCCTCTATATAAAGATGGCCTAGGCTATAAGAAGATTGCCAAGACCTTGAAACTGAGCTGCAGCACTGTGGGCAAGACCATAGAGCGGTTTCACAGGACAAGTTCCACTCAGAACAGGCCTCGCCATGGCCGACCAAAGAAGTTGAGTGCACGTGCTCAGCGTCATATCCAGAGATTGTCTTTGGGAAATAGACGTATGAGTGCTGCCAGCATTGCTGCAGAGGTTAAAGGTACAGCCTGTCAGTGCTCAGACCATGCGCCGAATCACTGCATCAAATTGGTCTGCATGGCTATCGTCCCAGAAGGAAGCCTCTTCTAAAGATAATGCACAAGAAGCCCGCAAACAGTTTGCTGAAGACAAGCAGACTAAGGACATGGATTACTGGAACCATGTCCTGTGGTCCGTTGAGACTAAGACAAACTTATTTGGTTCAGATGACGTCAAGGCAACCAGGTGAGGCGTACAAAGACAAGTGTTTCTTGCCTACAGTCAAGCATGGTGGTGGGAGTGTCATTGTCTGGGCCTGCATGAGTGCTGCCGGAACTGGGGAGCTACAGTTCATTGAGGTAACCATGAATGCCAACATGTACTGTGACATACTGAAGCAGAGCATGATCCCCTCCCTTCAGAGACTGGGCCACAGGGCAGTATTCCAACATGATAACGACCTCAAACACACCTCCAAGACAACCACTGCCTTGCTAAAGAAGTTGAAGGTAAAGATGATTGACTGGCAAAGCATGTCTCCAGACCTAAACCCTATTGAGCATCTGTGGGGTATCCTCAAACGGAAGGTGGGGGAGCAGCAGATCTCTAACATCCAAAGAATAGTGAGAGAAATAGCCGAGGCCAGGGGACACAATGATAAATGAAAGCCAGAGGTCAGGGATATCAGAAAACAGGGAAGTCAAAGCCAAAGTCAATAACCAGAAAAAACTGAATAAATAACGCGCTCTCGGAAAACCACTAGGGAAACCACGACAGGGCAAAGAGTAAGGGTATCTCTATGTTTAAATACCTGCTTTACCCTTCCGATTGGCTGAAATTGTTCTTTGACCCAAAAACATGCGCGCAAAGCACATGTGTGAGGTCACCTGCACGCCGACATCGTCAATCACGTGAGCAGACGTGGGGGTATATTTTGCAGTGGATCCGCTGGGTGCAGATACCGCAAGGTGAGGAAGAATATGTTAAATGTACTCACTTTTGTTGCCAACGGTTTAGACATTAATGGCTGTGTCTTGAGTTATTTTGAGGGGACAGCAAATTTACACTGTTATACAGGCTGTACACTTACTACTTTACGTTGTAACAGAGAGTAATTTCTTCAGTGTTGTCACATGAAAAGATATAATAAAATATTTACAAAAATGTGAGGGGATATAGTGAGTAGAATGGATTAGAACTATAAGCTATGATGGCAATCAGACATTGGACCTCAATCACTTACTGGATCTTTTTCTATTAAAGACAAGGCCTGCTCATGGCTTTTGTACAGTTCGTGTTTCCACTTTGTCTGTCCGTCATCGCTTGCTTCATCTCTCAGGGTCGATGAGTGAGTTTTGGGTACCGCTGTCACGTCTTCCACAAAGATAAAAGGTTTAAAAACAGACCTTGAAGAGAATGGAAAAAAAATAGGTAGCAACTGGTATTTAGATATCTGCAACGGGTATGAAAATATATGAAATGGGTATGTAGATATATGCAATAGGTATGTAGATACATGTAACGGGTATGTAGATATATGTAACGGGTATGAAGATATATGAATTGGGCATGTAGATATATGAATTGGGCATGTAGATATATGAAATGGGTATGAAGATATATGAGATGGGTATGAATATATATGAGATGGGTATGTAGATATATGAAACGGATATGTAGACATGAAATGGGTATGAAGATATATGAGATGGGTATGTAGATATATGTAACGGGTATGTAGATATATGAAATGGGTATGAAGGTATATGAGATGGGTATGTAGATACATGCAACAAAAGTTCTTTTACAGCAAATAATTCTAGTGTCCTGATAATTGTGTATAAAATTACACTGTAAATTGTTACATTGCTAGAGAACATTGATGGGTTATTATTATCACATTATACCCTTACCTTTTTTCCCAAACATCCTTACCTAAAGAGCCATCAATGTGTTGATTTAAATAAAGTGTGTATAGTGAGATAAGACAAACACCTTGCATACATGCAATGAGGTCAAAAAGTTGAAATGTTGTTAAAACATGTATTACTCTTCAAGAAACAGTCGCCCATATCCCCGTGCCTAGTGTATAGGGTACTATCATTTGAGCTCACCTTTTAGTAGATATGCTCCCACATGGGCAGATTTGGTGGAAGCATAAGAAGAAGATTTAATTCTACCTATACTTACATGGGGATCATAGTAACCTCTATAAGATTTTTTATTTTTTTTGGCCACACACTTAAAGGACCACTATAGTGCCAGGAAAACAAACTTATTTTCCTGGCACTATAGGGTCATTAGGTCCTCGCCACCCTCAGGGCCCCCCTCCCGCTTTTTATGAAAAAGGGGTTATATCTGAATGCGTCAGATCTGAATGCGCACGGGCGGCAGGAGCCATGTGCGCATTCAAACAGCCCATATGAAAGCATTACTCAATGCTTTCCTATGGACATCCAGCGTCTTCTCACTGTGATTTTCACAGTGAGAATCGCGGAAGCACCTCTAGCGGCTGTCAATGAGACAGCCACTAGAGGCTGGATTAACCCTCAGTGAAACATAGCAGTTTCTCTGAAACTGCTATGTTTTCAGCTGCAGGGTTAGAACTAGGGGGACCTGGCACCCAGACCACTTCATTGAGCTGGAGTGGTCTGGGTGCCTGGAGTGGTCCTTTAACCCTTGAACTGCCAGCAGACAAATAGTCAAAATGTTTGTAAATGTGCTTCGAAAAAGTAAGTGAATTTATTTAGCAGATTTGCCTGTTTATAGTCAAGGTCTGGTTGAAATTCAGTTCAAACTCAGTGTTCGATAAATATGCAAATCTTATATAGGACTTGCATGTCAAATAGCTAATTTTAAACGATATACTAAACGGTATTGACCAAGCTTTACTAGATTTGCCATTTACATATCTAGTTGACATAGTTCAGTTTTCACAGAAATTTGTCCATCCAGACAAAATGAGTTGTTTAGTGAATAACATCTGTAAAATGTACACTAAACACATTGTCCCTACCCCAACACACAGTGTAATGTAAATAACACATTATGGTGAATTGAGTAATTGTGCATTATGTGTTTATAATGTATCAGAGTTTTGTAGACATTTATAAACAACTTTGGGTATTGTGGTTTATTATCCAGAATCCTCAATTGTATTATTTCCTTATAGCACACAGTTCACCATTATGTATCCATTTGTAGGTAAAGGAACGTTCAGCAAAACAGTAGCTACCCATTCATAAAAAAGATGCGTACCTTTTTTATGAATAAGGAGCTACTGATTGTTTTAGAGTGTCAGCTGACTGCTCTAGCCAATCACTGGTGCCCCTACTCTGCTCTTTCTGAAACTCAATTTCAGAAGCCTGATGCTGCCTGCAGATCCAGCAATAGAGGCAGCCTTTGGGGTTAAATAGTTTGAAAACGGTTTAATCCCTTTAGGTAATAAAGCGCTTGGGGCCTCCTGGCACCATAACAACTTCTTGTAGATTAAGTACTTATGGTGATAAGAGTGTTCCTTTAAGTGTGCATTGTGAAAGAGCAGAAATGTACAGTTTCCTGTGTATGTTTTCCTAAACTATGTCTTCGATACTGTATTATTCACTGTAAATGCTAAATTTGTATTATATGAACTCATTAAACAGCACCCAGAGCTTCCTGCAAAGTCCATGCAAAGCAAGCAGTTTGCTTACAAATAGTATGTTTCTCACTTCTAATTGCTTGTTGTCCTCGGCACTGCCAGCCGGGAACTGCAGTTCTGAGCATTCACGGCC
The DNA here is from genome assembly GCF_036172605.1 of Pelobates fuscus. Lineage (NCBI taxonomy): Eukaryota > Metazoa > Chordata > Amphibia > Anura > Pelobatidae > Pelobates > Pelobates fuscus. The sequence continues at coordinate 316,124,985 of NC_086320.1, read as the reverse complement.
GTCACTCGTACTAAGGGTCTTATAACACCACTGATAACATGCAAGATCATCCAACTGCACATGAGACTCTGTTGTGTAGGAACAATGTGTTTTTGCAGCATTCTTAGGGATCGGACACTGAATGATTAGATGAGTGTCCCCATGGAGATAGGCATGGAAAACGCAAAAAAGAAGAATCAGGCAACTATGAGAAAAAATCCACGTTTACCTGATTTTTCAGCCTTGAGAATGAGAAAACTATGTAATTCAAAACTAAAGCTTTGAGTTGTATCAAAGTGATGCATGTCCCTTTAAGATTAATATCACTCTTCACATTGTGTAATGAAACCAAATGAGTCATAACAATAGCCTGTAAGAGTAAACATCCTATAATGCCTGAGGAGCATTTATAGAGAATGACTTGACCACCTCAGTTGCATCCCTGAAAGAGCATGAACAATAGAACAGGCATACACACCTACACTGTTTGCTAAGTGCACCAGCTTAGAAACTAGTAATGAAAAACCCTGGGGTAGAGAACATCTCACATCCGACTGTATAAGTGCCACGGGCTATCAGGATTCATTTGTGCCCAAATATATATATATATATATATATATATATATATATATATATATATATATATATAAATTTTCCTCATAGAGATGCATTGATTCAATGCATCTCTATGAGGAGGTGCTGATTGGCCAAAATGTGTTTTGCCCCACCCCCATGCCAATTTCAGCCAATTCAATGCTTTCTCTATGGGAAAGCATTGGGTAAGCTAAAAATCGAAATTCTTATGATGTCATCAAAAAAGGCAGATCGGGGGCGGGCCAGCGTCGGCGGACCTGCGCGGTGCTGGAAAAAAGGTGAGTTTTAACATTTTCTAAGGGTGGGCAAGCCACCTAAATGGTGGGTTGAACACTATACGGTCAGGAACACATGTTTGTGTTCGTGATCCTATAGTGTTCCTTTAACTATTATATAGGAACTGTCTCAGATTGCTGATAGCTCCATTTTACCTCAATGTAGTAAAAGCTATTGAACAAACTATAGAACATCATTGTTATACAGCACTATGTTATACATTCTCTAGTTTTGACCCATGACATGTTTTACTACAAAAAAAGTTTGTCCATGTTGACGTTTTTCTTACTAGGTAGCTCTGCATACCGCTTTGCTCATTAGTCTTTGAAGATAAACTTATCTAAGCTCAAATTTCAACTTGGACCAACATTATATATTATCTATTCTAACCTGTTTATTATCTAACCCTCCTTAACAAAAAAAAACAAAAAAAATGAGATATCGTCTATATCGTCTGATAAAACAACCATTCTAGGCAGAGAACTTCAAAACGATGTTGATCTTAAAAATCATTTCCTCTTCACTCAACGGCAACACTAAGCCAAGAAAGGGACTCTGAAACACTCCTCAGGCAAAGTATACACTAACAATACTCCAGATACAGCCTGTACAACCTGTGGTTGATATTTAGGTCCCAACACCGCTTACCCCAGTATCAGATTCAACCGCGACACATCCGGATCTGGAGACCCTGGGGTCCCGACAGGTGGGATCACTGCTATAACATTACAAGAAGGAAGTTATGTATATTACAAGTCTATAGCGCAGTTACAATAATATGTACCCGGTATACTGGACGTTTGTCACGTTTCTATAACGCTGTAAGGAAGAAAAACCTTCACAGACTGAGCAAGCCAGTTACCATTGTTTGATGTAATGCATGTTTTAACGGTATTTACCTATCTTTCTGTATCATATATGCAATGCTATATATTCGACGAAATGGCTTGTGCACAAGCCTTATGTTGTTGATGTACTGCAGTCTTTGTCAATGCAAAAATAAAGAATAAAAAAATAATGCAATAATCATTTCCTCTGGACAAAATCTCCTCTCTTCAAGTCTCAAGAGCTCTCCTCCTTTGTATGATCCTGTTAACTAACAGGTCACAAGAGAGCTGATTGTACTGTCACTATGTATAGTTGTATGTTATCACAATCCTTCTGAGACATTTGTTTCCCCAACTGTTCTACTCTTCCCCAAGTTTCTAAGATTTTCTATTCCCCTCTTTAATCTTGCTGCCTATCTGAAGTTCTATTATATCCTTCTTGAGAACAGGTTCTGAAAATTGCACGACATATTCAAGGTGGAATCTAACATTTCATGTAAATATAGGCAAAATTATATTTCCATCACACAAATTATTACCTTGAGGGATCTGGGGTTCCAGTGAAAAAGTGTATACAAGGAGAGTTCTCATTCTGAGGTAAGACTGACACCGCACTTGCTGTAGTGATGTAGGCCTCAGACTGAACACCGCTGTATTTCTCTCGAAGAATATTTATCATTGTTTCTGCAGTCAGCATTTCTAAAAATAAGTAAATAAAATATAAGCAATTGTTTTAGAAGCTTGTAAAAGCTGTCACTTGCGAATTCAATGTAGTCTCAGATTGAACTTTAAACCTGCTTAAGGAGACAATGAGCCCTGCATTTCAGCTGAAACAGCCAATACATTAAACATTTGGCAGCCATGAATCACTAAGCACACTATATTTAAAGCTCCATAATAAAAATAACCCGCTAAGCTGTACAAAATGTCCATATTATCTTCTACAGTTGCAGACACAGTTGGAAATGACACAATAATTTTCAGACAACTGGCCAACTAATGATTTGTAAGCCAATGAAACCGTCCCCAGCCAACTACGGGGGCCAAACAAGAAAACAAAAGGGTTGGAGCGGTCTATAATGTTTATGGTGCTTGAAGTTGTTTCTTTAAGAAGAAAATACTCCAGTTCTATGTGTGAAATAGATGCAGATGTACTTCACATTTTGAGCTCCAGAACTTCTCATGAAGGTTCAACCGAGTTTAAATCTAATGGCTTGGAGTTAGACTGATTCACTTGTTTAGCAGTGGTTATGGGACATTACTATACTGGACTCTCATGAGGGAACAGTGTTTTCACCATACATGACATGGTCTTGTAAAATGGCCTGCTATGCTTTTGTTAACCCCTTAGTGACTAGACCATTTTTCAATTTTCTTACTGTTAAGGACCAGTGCTGTTTTTACATTTCTGCGGTGTTTGTGTTTAGCTGTAATTTTCCTCTTACACTTTTACTGTACCCACACATATTACATGCAGTTTTTGTCGCCATTAAATGGTCTTTCTAAATATACCATTATTTTTATCAAATCATATAATTTACTATAAAATTTTTTTTAATAAAATATGATGAAACTATTTAAAAAAACACACCTTTTCTAACTTTGACCCCCAAAATCTGTTACGCATCTACAACCGCCAAAAAACACCCATGGTAATTAATTTCAAAATGTTGTCCTCAGTTTAGAAATACCCAATGTTAACATGTTCTTAGTATTTTTTTTTTTGCAAGTTTTAGGGCAATAAGTACAAGTAGCACTTTGCTATTTTCAAACCATTCTTTTTCAAAATTAATGAAAGTTAGATTGTAACACTGATATCTGTCAGGAATGTATATAATTTTTAAAAGAAGACCACCTAAGGTATTAAACTTAGGGTATTTTGACTCTTTTCATGCAACCATTTTACCACCAATCTATGCCAAATTAAAAAAAAATATATATATATATATTTTTACATACATAGCAATTTAGCAATACATGTACTGAGAACTTTAAGGGTTAAAGTTATGTCTATGTTTAAAAAAAAATATGGTTTAATGGGGGTAAATTACATTGGTCAGCATCAAAAATGTCCTAAATAGGACATGGGTGCATGATGACCAGTTTTGAAAATTCCAAGTTGGAAAACTGGAATGCGAAATAACCTAGGGTGTCTACGTTTCAAATGGTGGTATTCTAACACTTTCCATGCATTAATTCTACCGCCAGCCTTTGTCAAACTTTTGGGTAGTCGTTTTTTTGTGTTATTTTTCTCTCACATTGTACTTTAGGCATGGATTCTCAGTTCCTGTTATGTGTTGCTGACACCCCAATATGTGTTCAGCAACATCTCCCGAGTACAACAGTGCCCCCAATGTACAGGTTTTATGGGTTTTTGCAAAGTTACAGGGGTCAAATAAAGGGCTTTCCCCTTTTCCATGTTTGCACATTGAAATTTGCCAGATTGGTTTGCTGGGCCTATGTTGACTTTGGGACTGTATGGCAGCTCAGGATGAAAATTAACCCCATCATGGCATACCATTTGTAAAAGTAGACAACCCACGGTATTCAAAATGAGGTATGTCCAGACTTTTTTAGTAGCCACTTAGTCACAAGCCCTGGCCAAAATTATCGTTTATATTAGTTTTTTTTTCATTTTTCACATAAACTGCCATTTCACAGATGATATTATCAGTATAATACATTTTACTGCAGTGTGTGAGCTGCAGACTGTGCTGTAACATTTAAACCCCAGCACGCCTAGCTAAAACCCTATCAGTTCCCTCACCCCGTGTCAGGATTACTGTATGATCCAGCACGTAGAACTGTATAGCACGGATGACAAATAAGTAACGTTTTACCGGTCCTTAGAATGGCCGGATTTAACGTACATAGAATAGTTAGAATACTAGCCGAGGTCAGGGAACACAGAAAGGGACGAAGCGATAAGGAAAGCCAGGAGTCAGGATACCAGAATATAGAGAAGTCAATAAACAAAGCCAAAGTCAAAAACCAGGTAGAAAACTATAAACAGGAACGCGCTCTCGGACAACCACAAGGGAAACCACGACAGGGCACTGAGCAGGATGAGAACTGGGCCTAAATACCCCTTCTCTAGATCTGATAGGCTGTAACCGGCCTTTGACCGCAAAGTCAGTTACCAGATTTCATTTGCATAATTGCTGCTCAGCATTAACCCTTCTGTGGATTAGGTTGCTGCTCGGCACAACTTTTCCTGTGTGGACAGTAAATGTCATTAACCACATTTTTATAAGCGGATGAATACGTGACACCCGGTAGCTCCCAAGCCGTCTCCCAGAACGGCTGGAAATCATCACTGCCGCTATCAAAGTCGGAGTCCTGCGCTCTGCTCCTGGGCGCTGCCATCTTGCAGCCGGGTCACGTGTCTGTGACAGGGCCGCGCACCGCCGCTCTGCTACTTTGTATCCAGAAGTGACGTGAGAGCTGTGGGACACCCTGTGGCTGTAAGTGGTGCTGGTGGAGCTGGGCATTGTACAGGTGAGTTACTGTGACAGGCAGTCACCGGGAGTCATGCCACCCGCAGCCTGGTCTGCGTTGTAATCCGGATATGTCAACTGCTGGCCGGACAGCTCATAACTTGTTATATTCTGCCACTTCCTGGGGGTTTATTATTAATCAGTATTCCCCTTCAATCCCCCATCAGCTGGCCGGACAGTGTGCTCCTCACAGTGTGTACTGAATGTATACCATCAGTGACATATGGTATCTGTCATTTACACAGATTAACCGGAATTAAATAAATTTAATAGGAAATCATCATCATTTAATGCAATCTAAAGTGAATAGGAATCTATATAGCACAAACAAATCATTAGATAAAGGAATAATAAATATAAATCCTAGTAAGCAAAAGTAAGCTTGGCTATTTTAGTGTCATTCACTTCTCAGTTTGCTATTTACTAAGGACCAAATGCAGTGCAGGTTAACAAAATTTGTTAAAAAAATACCAAAAACAAATTCTCATATTTACTAGTTGCAAATCCTGTTGAAATATACAGGGTTATTCACTAAAGAAAAAAGTCATTTTCGGTTTCGGTTTTCGGCCAAGGGCATCCTGAATTTTCGGTTTCGGACAGAATTTTCATTTTGGTGCATCCCTAAAGTTACAGGGTCAAACATAAGATTTGCTAATTTCTCTTTTTGTAAATTGCTATTTGCCAGATTGGCAATATTGCCTTTGAGACGGTATGGCAGCCCAGAAATGAAAATTAACCCCACCATGTCATACCATTTTCAAATGTAAACAACCCAGGGTATTCAAAATGGGGTATATATCCAGTCTTTTGTAATAGCCACTTAGCCACAAACGCTTGCCAAAGTTAGCGTTCATATTTGTTTTTTGCATTTTTGTTACACAGAAACTGCACTTTTCCTGGTGATTTCATCGTCGTGATAGGTTTTACTGTTTTAAACACTCATATTTGTGTTCAGCGAAGTCTCCCGAGTATAACAATATCCCCCATGTACAGGTTTTATGGCGATTTGGAAAGTTACGCGGTTAAATATAGGGCTTGCCAATTAAATTCTCTGGACTGTCAGCCTGCGTTCTCAGGCAGGTCCCTCAAATTATAACTAATAAAATCAAATAATTATGTAGTTAATAGTTAAATATATATGTAGAATGTGTATGTGTATATATATATATATATATATATATATAAAAAATACATAAATTTGTTTTTATTTATATTATATATATATATACTACATGTGTGTGTGTATCTATATATCTATATAGATACACACACACACTTTTATTTCCTATATATGTATATTATAAAATAATTAAAGCATTTTACAATATATTATACATATATAATATTACATTATAAGTGTAATTTATTTTACATATTTAATATATGTACAATATATTTATTTTATTATAATTTGTATTATTATTTACATTTTAGGTGTCAGGGGGACCGCCTGACAGCTCAGGCAGTGCCCCTGCTGGCAGCTCCATAGACTCCTATTGAGGCCATGGGATCATGGTGATCACATGGCCCTGGAGGGCCGTGGTGGCCCGGAGCTGCTGGGGTCTCTGGCAGTCCCCCCGACCGGTATCGCCAGTCCAGGTGAGTACAGGGGTCATTTTTGCCGCGGACGTACCAGGTACGTCAGAGGTCGTTAACGACCGTTTTTTGTCGGACGTACCTGGTACGTCTGCAGTCAGGAAGGGGTTAACCAACCATATAAAGGTATAACAAATGGACGCAGTGGGAGAGAGTTAATAAGTCGTCTAAAAAGTGGTGCACAAATGTAGTAGGGGAGGAGTCACTAATGGAATGTGCCTGTTGGTTCCACCGATTTCCATGGTGAATGTATGACTTTCAGAACTTTCGAAAACTTTTTAGATCAGAACACTTTGATAAAACTCCCCCAATGATTCTGACAAAAATGGCTGCTTATGTCATTGTGGATTGCTTGCTATAATTATCAGTTAGCAACAGACATTGGGGTTTGAACAGACAGGACAGAGGGATGGCTGAATAGATTAGAGGTTCTCCCCAAATAGTACATATTTTAGTTTACACTGGCTAGTAGCAGTTTCTTCCCCTTGCTACTCTGGTACGGTCTGGTGGTTCTTGATGATCATGATATCGAGGACCTCTAGAGGTATATGCTGCTTCCTACATGAGACTCCAATAATTTACTTCCACAGTTCATCTAAAGTCTGGGATTCATTTGAGATCACAGACAGCCATGTCAGGGAAGCCAGAGATAGTAGAACTTCCTGACCATCATCCTTCTGTCTGGGAGTCCTTCCTATGAGGTTAAAAAGGTTATCTGGATATGAGCAGAAAGGAATTAATTAGTCTGTGCTTGTACGTACACAGATCTCTCTCAAGTAGGAATGTCAGATTTTCATTTTGATATCACACAATTATGATAAATAGTTATAAAACACTAGTTTTATCCATGTTTTAGTAACCAACACAGCACTGGCATTTGCATTTGTATAAGTCATCATTATTAATTGTAAACCGTAACAACTCTGACCCATTCTCCATCGGTGCATCACATGATATTTGCCTAATGTCTCTAACTGCATGCAATGTTGACTCTTCCTAAATAAAAAAACAAAAAAAACAATAACTTACCTCCAGGAATTTCAGAGGCCTTTTCTGGACAATCATGACCATGTCCACCTTCTGAAAAAACTTCAGAAAAATTAAATTCTTTATCTTCATTCCACCAGCCCTGACTCTGTGCGCAGCTCCGTAGTTCTGGGTGTTCCATATCGATCTTTGTTTTCAGGGATAAATGATTGCAAAGGCATTTCACTCCGTCTATGTCAAATGGAAAGAGAATTAAAAGAAGGAAAATTGTGAGGCAGTATTTATAGAAAATAACAATGGATGAGAAAAAAAAACTCAGACGTACTGTGAGATGACTAAGTTGATCAATGGCCCAGGAAGAAACCTGCCAGGAGTTGAATTGATAAATGACTGTAACTTCATAGTATCATACTATGTCATATTGTAACTAATACACAACATCCCTCAAACTGCTATATTTAGATTGAAATGAATTAGTCCACTAATATGTAACAAAGTAAACAAAAAAAATTGGGATTTTTAATGCAGTAAATAACTGTGAAGACTAACTTTAGGACAGTCTGCATGCCCCACACTAAAGTAGGAAGGCATAAAATGGTGGGTACCACTAACAGCAGCCATTTTATCATCTGATTGAATAGAATATAATGTTTTCATCAATATAAACATTAATAGTCAATACAGTGAAGAAAATAAAAGATATAAGGACCAGCAACTGTGACCCCGTGACCGGATAAAAACTCAAATCAAAATACAAAGAGGAGGTTATTAGAATTAACATAAAACATCAAATAAAGGCAATACATTTTTTTAAGTTTTGCTTAGATTAAAGAATACCTGTATACATTTGGAATGACAATTGAAGACAAAATAATTGAACAGGAAATCCCTATACATGGAGGTGTGCTGATGGCAAAAATAGCAGAACAGCAAAATGTAATTTCTTATGGGTATATAATGTATGGGTTAAACATTTTCACCCCTTAGATTTACAGTTAGATTGTTTTCCTAATATAGTGAGTGTATTTACTGAAGGTGTTATTCACTAAATGCTTTTGAATTGTAGTGAATTAACTAAATAAAGAAAAATCTAGGTGAGTACAGGTAAACAGGAGACGTTTTCCAGATTATCTAGTTTGGTCTGAATTTTCAGCTCTTATTCTAGTTCCCTGATATTTATTTATTTATTTATAAAATATTTTACCAGGAAACATACATTGAGATTTCTCTCGTTTTCAAGTATGTCCTGGGTCCACAAATCATTGCATTGTTACAGTTAGCGTACAATAAAATACAAAAACAATATTAATATACAATATATACAAAATTTAACATAGAACAGGTAGGAAATATATAATCAACCATGACAGGTGCATTCTGTTTTGAGGTATGTAGAGAGGGATCTCTTAAAGGACTTTAAGCTTAGGGAAGATTTTAATTTGTGCGGGAGGTCGTTCCACAAATGCGGTGCTCTGTAGGAGAAGGAGGATCGGGCTGCTTTCTTTTTGTATTGAGGTAGACTAGTGTTGGTACTGGATCGGAGGTTATAGGAAGTGGGAACAGCCGGGGAAAGCATTGCGTTCAGGTAGGGTGGGAGTTTCCCAGAAAAGCTCTTAAACACAAGGCTGGAAAGATGAAGGGTGCGTCTGGATTCCAGCGACAGCCAGTTTAGTTCTTTTAGCTTTTTACAATGGTGGGTCCTGTTTCAAATGGTCCTGTTTCATAGCGTAGTGAGTAAACTAATAAACCCCAATTCAGAGAAATAACCTCAAGGATTTGGATATTCTTTACATTGTGAACAGGACATTCAATTCATATAAAAACATTTTTTTTTATTAAAGATGGCACCTACTTTTTCTCTAAAACTCTACAACATTACCACTCCTGCTGACAGAATTACATAACGGGCTGAACGGGGCTGTACGATTACATTTGTCTTAGAGCTACAGCCTGGGGAATTAATTTAGTAACAATCTTTATTACAAGCCAAGAAGTGTTTATGAGACCAACATTGCCTAATAAAAGAGAACAAACCATTGTTTGAAATTAACAATATTGTTAAGACACGTTTATTTTATGGTAAATAGGAACATTATTCATTATTCAGGATATTTATAGCGGTAAAAATCATTTATGGAGATGTGTTATGAAAATTCTGCATTTAACAACATAACTGACACAAATACATAGCTAAAACATATAGTCATTTGTTGTGTATTTGAATAATGTGATTTAATAGTTGCTTTCATCTTGTAGTTCTTAAAGTGTAGAATATTGCATATTCTATATTTCTATTGATTATATATATGGATGTGTGGATTGACATAAGTAACAGATGGTATCAATAAGTCACAAGGGTTTCTTTGTCTGAGAGCTCTGGAATGTGGATTTGGGGGTCTTGTCCTTATATGGCAAGAGTATGCTCTGACGTCAGTATGGGCACTTTTATATAGTAACAGAGGGACACGAGGTCTCGCTCTCTTCGCTCTTGGCTCTCTGAGCTCTCTCTGGTTCTCTCTCGATGTAAAGATGTAAGGGTGTAAAGAAGTCCAGCAATTACCATCTGCTGTTGAACATCCATTATCCTGTAACATCCTTTGTTGTTTTATTATGTATCAGTAACTAAGAATAAACCTGAAGAAACCGTAAGTCAGATTGCGTATTATTACTTTTCAATAATATAGACATATATTATTGTGGCGAGCATTTGGCCCAAGACTATATATACAAAAGACGTATATATATCAATCAACTGAAGACAAGAAGAAATTAAGAAGATTTAACTGTGACTATTCCAAACTACATTTTACATAAAGGTATATTTATCAGCATTTAGAAAAATCATTCTAGTAGAGCAGTGGATATTTTTATATTTTAGAAATGTTATTGATTTAGGATTATATCATTTTTTTTTTGTTTAACCTAAGCTCTAGGCCTTCATAGGGACAGTTTACCCCCTTTGGTTTATTGTGCGGAGAGTAGTTGAAGGTTGGGATGTCTCAGGGTGGTCACAACGTGCTAGGCGCACCATTTCTGGAGACGGAGCACTGATCCAAGCAGCCATCTTATCCTGAACAATGCAGCAAGCCACATGTTTCATTTATCATACTTAACACAGTCACCAAGTGAACATTGCTCAAACCCCATTGGAACTTCACTGTCCCTCCAATCACAAGCTACAATCAGGGAGTGCTTACCCAAATAACTTGCTTCCATGAATTTGCACATTTTGATTCAACTTAAAGCTTCCCACTTCTAAGCATGCGTGGGATAGGCATAAGGCTATCCTAACTATAAGATAAGGCCAGGGACTAATGAAAGTATTTAGAAAATTGGGCTAACTAGATGGGCCGAATGGTTCTTATCTGCCGTCACATTCTATGTTTCTATGTTTAAGTGGCCTATTCCTACCCATACAGCAGATAAATAGTTTGTAGTGAGCACCAAAAACTAAATGCTTGCTAGTAGTATAGTATATGATAACTGTGTCTAAGGAATCATTTTCATGTTGTTTAAAGTAATAAACAATACCATTGTGAACTAACCTGTAATTTTTTCAGCTGCCCAGAACTTCCCGACTGTCTCCAGAACCCAGGCTTCCACTCTGTCCACAATGAGAAATGAGCTGTGGAACCCCAGGCCCGTGCTTTCATCTTCAAAATGATTTCCACCTTGTCCGTGTTCTTCTAATAATGATACTATTACGTCTAAAGAATCTTTTGCAGTTGTTCCGCGTTCTAGACCAAGCCTGGAACAATATGCGTTAATAGTACGCATCTACTGTATCTATTGAAATATTTCAACCTACTTTGTTACATAAAGTCTAGACAGACGGAGTAGAAATTGTCTTTTTAATAGTAACATGCAGAAATAATTCAATGTCTGTGAGCTTTTTATGGATTTGTGTCAATCTTTATATATCCATGTTCTAGAGTTGTATTGTTTCCACAATGGTTGTGTCACAGACTTTGGATCATGGTTATAATGTTATTTAATATACATATGGGAATATGCACACTGCACAAACACACACTGCATTCACTGTACACACACTACACAAACACACTGCATTCACTATACACACACTACACAAACACACTGCATTCACTATACACACACTACACAAACACACTGCATTCACTATATACACACTACACAAACACACACTGCATTCACTATACACACACTGCACAAACACACACTGCATTCACTATACACACTACACAAACACACTGCATTCACTATATACACACTACACAAACACACCCTGCACAAACACACACTGCATTCACTATACACACACTGCACAAACACACACTGCATTCACTATACACACACACTACACAAACACACTGCATTCACTATACACACACTGCACAAACACACACTGCATTCACTATACACACACTACACAAACACACTGCATTCACTATACACACACTACACAAACACACTGCATTCACTATATACACACTACACAAACATACACTGCATTCACTATACACACACTACACAAACACACACTGCATTCACTATACACACACTACACAAACACACTGCATTCACTATATACACACTACACAAACACACACTGCATTCACTATACACACACTGCACAAACACACACTGCATTCACTATACACACACTGCACAAACACACACTGCATTCACTATACACACACACACTACACAAACACACTGCATTCACTATACACACACTACACAAACAAACACTGCATTCACTATACACACACTGCACAAACACACACTGCATTCACTATACACACACTACACAAACACACTGCATTCACTATATACACACTACACAAACACACACTGCATTCACTATACACACACTGCACAAACACACACTGCATTCACTATACACACACTGCACAAACACACACTGCATTCACTATACACACACTACACAAACACACTGCATTCACTATATACACACTACACAAACACACACTGCATTCACTATACACACACTGCACAAACACACACTGCACTCACTATACACACACTGCACAAACACACACTGCATTCACTATACACACACTACACAAACACACTGCATTCACTATATACACACCACACAAACACACACTGCACTCACTATACACACACTGCACAAACACACACTGCATTCACTATACACACACTACACAAACACACTGCATTCACTATATACACACCACACAAACACACACTGCATTCACTATACACACACTGCACAAACACACACTGCATTCACTATACACAATACACAAACACACTCTGCATTCATTATATACACACTACACAAACACACACTGCATTCACTATACACACACTGCACAAACACACACTGCATTCACTATACACACACTGCACAAACACACACTGCATTCACTATACACACACTACACAAACACACTGCATTCACTATGTACACACTACACAAACACACACTGCATTCACTATACACACACTACACAAACACACACTGCATTCACTATACACACTGCACAAATACACACTGCATTTACTATATACACACTACTCAAACACTCAATCTGCATTCACTATATACACACTACACAAACACACACTGCATTCACTATACACACACTACACAAACACACTCTGCATTCATTATATACACACTACACAAACACACACTGCATTCACTATACACACTACACAAACACACTCTGCATCCATTATATACACACTACACAAACACACTGCATTCACTATACACACACTGCACAAACACACTTTGCATTCACTATACACACACTACACAAACACACTCTGCATTCAGTATACACACACTACACAAACACACACTGCATTTACTATACACACACTACACAAACACACACAGCATTTACTATACACACTGCGCAAACACACTCTGCATTCATTATATACACACTACACAAACACACACTGCATTCACTATATACACACTTCACAAACACACACAGCATTTACTATACACACTACACAAACACACTCTGCATTCATTATATACACACTTCACAAACACACACTCTGTATCCACTACACAAACATACACTGCATTCACTAATCAAATACTCTCACTGCATTCACTACACACACATATTCTTGAAAACATAACAAATTCTGACTGGCATATATATTTTGTGCATTTACCTTAATAAAAAAAGATTTGCAAAAAAATAAATAATTTGTGTAGAAATAGTTTAGTTTTTTTAAATGGTAAATGTACAGAATATCTTTACCGGTAAGTTATCAGCTATCGGCCTGAAAGTTCACAGATTATCGGTATCGGCTCTAAAAAATCAATATCGGTCAATCCCTAGTATGATATAATGACAAAATTAGACAAAACTAATAAAGAGCAAAGATGAATTTACTGTTAACCAGATCTTAACAGCAACCAGAGTAAAAAAAATATGCAAACTGCAATATGAGGATGACTTTGTTCAGTTACGCTCATTGGAGGATGCTTAGGACTCCTTTTAATATTGTTGGATACGTTTCCAAATATTCAATATTTTTGGATTAGCTTTATAAATGATTCAATATTATAAATAATATTTAAATTTTGTAATATTTTTATATTTCGTGATATATCTATATATTTATTTTGTTATATGATGCATGTCTTGAAATTTTAGCAGGTTGAAAAAATTATTTGAAAAGTTTACCCAAAAATCCATTGGAAAGGTTATCCAACGATCTTAAATCAAGGCCTTATTTAGTAGCAACTGTTTCTAATAACAGTAAGAACAATTTTAACAATAAAATGTTGAATATCAACCAGTCACCTGACTAGATCCATGCCTAGCAGCAATTTGCTATCAGAAGCAGCCTGTCTAGCGGTAACAGCCACATTTCCAATGCAAACGCCGTGTTCATTGGCTCCCATCTCCGCCCCCCACATCCAGGCAGGTTTGCTTAGTATGACAGCGTGGGTTCTCCGGGCTTGCTCAATTTCAAGGTATGTGCACTGCAAAGTGTGATAACAAAAACAAATAGAATTATACTTGCAAAGAGCACGAGGAAAAACTAAATACACTATAGAATATAAAATATCATAATATCATAATCATATCAAATTTCAATGTCAGCAAGCTCTGGAACAAATTGTACCATGGATCAACAATAATGCACAGAGCTGAATTCACACAACGCATCTGGGCATCATCTGGAGTCCTTTATAAAAGAACAAAATAACAATAAAGTCCATTTCTGCTTTCATTCTGCAATTTAGACAGGAACGCACACATTCCTACATATGTGCTAAATTTAGAGCCAACTCCCCAGAGGTTTCCTATTAAATGAATCATGTAGGACACAATGCACTAGGCTAAATGTCTATAGAACAGTTTCCCATGTTGCCATGTTTTCCTGACTATAATATCACAGAGCATAGATATGGCCCCAGGGGCATATTACAGTTCCAGGAACTCAAAAGGAGGAGTCCATAGCTACGAGGATGCTACAAAGCAATATCTTGGAATTAAACAGACGCATTGAAGATACCTTGCTGGAGGTGGGTTAGAGATGATTGATCTTAGCACACAAGGTACCTGGAGAAGGACTGCTATCGGGTTTCTATTCCTGTTTCAGTGTAAGCTTGCAGAATGTTATCACAGCTGAATATTGCTATACATAGTTGTATTTTCATCTAACTCCAGTCCTGATCCAGATTAAAAAGAAATATCACATTTAGGTAAAAGGGTTGATACCGCACGGTGTATACTGTGTCCAGCCAGAGCCTAACAATTTACTGCTCTATAGGGAAACGAGGAAGATCGTCATTGCTTAATTTAAAGGTATCTGGGACTCTCACTCCTATCGTTCTCATGGGTAACAATAATTACAACGATGGCTCTAAAATTTCACCAGCCCACCTTGTGCATGTCAAAGACCCACTCAGGACTAATGGTTGGGAAGGAAACGTGTACCCCTGGAGGATGACATATTACATGTGTTTTTTGCACATTAGTAGATTATGACTATTATTAATTAGGAAAAAAGTTGCGGTTAAGGTAAATATATTGATGAAATTTTCAGTAAATTATATTTGTCGGTATTTTTTTCTGCTTCATGTTATATTTATGGTGGGTCTAAGTTGCCCCAAGATGCATCAAACAATCTTCAATAGGTGTAGGACCAGTAGGTGCATAGTACTTGCCAAACCATCACTTAATGAACATCATGTTTCTATAGTGGAGCTATGCCCAAGCCCACCTTACATGTTTGCATTAACAGGAAAACCCGCTAGTCCTTCAATGTAAAAACAGGATTACACCTACAGAAGGAACTTTATATATTCCAACTGCTTGGACTCTGACACTCATAATGGTCACCCATTCAAGCTATTGTTTTAACTAGACATCATGTCAACCATATGTATTAATTTGAGGACTACATTTTGCAAGATCGTCATCATGCATTTTGACCAAAAGTAGGCCAGAGCATCATAAGAAACACGATCTGTATCTGTAGACACCATTGATCTCTATGCTTAATGCCAATTCTACAAAACCAATTCACTAACTGTTTCATACTTTCAATACTTGGCACTATATTCCACAATCACTGCCTTGGCAATGTCTTAAACACATGACATTCCTTTTAAGCAAAAAATAAAGTACAAATGAATGGGATACATCTGCAAGCTATAAGCATCTACAGAGAAAGGCTTGTATTTTTCAGATGAATTCTAAAGGGAATATGTACTGCAAACAGCATGCAGGTTAACATTTAAAAAGAAACCCAGTTCTCTTGTAAAGGAAGGAAACCAGCAAACATTGATTAATAATCTGTCAGGGAATGAGTCAGTGAGTGGTCATATCATTCATTCGCTGGGTGCTTTTAAGTGTACTTGAATGTTATCTACACCACAATTCCAGAATGGCATTTTAATTTGATATTCAGTGGTATTCTAGATCAATGACAGCAGGGATATAAGAAGGCAAACTTTCATTTGATACTAGCCGGGTACTTTAAATAGTTTTTTTTTTTTTTTTAAAGGGTTGTAAGGAATGGGATTAATTTGGTTTTAAAGGTACAGTAGCATCCAGGGGCGGGCTGGGCCGGGGGGCAGGGAGGCAATTGCCCCCCAGGCCGCCCGAAATTCTTTTAGGACCGGCCGCGGCGGGCCGGCCCTTTAATAAATGCTGCAGCCGCCGAGCGCTCTGTAAAGAGCGCTCAGACGGCTGCAGCTGGTTTTCCCTCCCTCCCCTCCCCTGTAGGTGGCCGAGCTGCACTCCGGTCCGCAGTCCCGGCCGGAGTGATAGGAAGGTGCACACTGAGTGTGCACTTCCTGTCAGTCCGGCCGGGTACAGGAAACAGAAACTCCTGTTCCGCGCGGAACAGGAGTTTCTGTTTCCTGTACCCGGCCGGACTGACAGGAAGGTGCACACTGAGCACCTTCCTATCACTCCGGCCGGGACCGCGGACTGGAGTGCAGCTCGGCCACCTACAGGGGAGGGGGTAAGAAGAAGGGGGGGGGGGGAGTAAAAAGAGGGGGTGGTGGGGGGAGTAAAAAGAGGGGAGGGGGTGGTGGGGGGAGTAAAAAGAGGGGAGGGGGCGTGGGGGGGAGTAAAAAGAGGGGAAAGAGGGGAGGGGGGAGAGTAAGAAGAGGGGAGGGGGAGAGTAAGAAGAGGGGAGGGGGTGAGAGTAAGAATTGGGGAGGGGGTGAGAGTAAGAATTGGGGAGGGGGGGAGAGTAAGAATTGGGGAGGGGGGGAGAGTAAGAAGAGGGGAAGGGGGGAGAGTAAGAAGAGGGGAGGGGGGAGAGTAAGAAGAGGGGAGGGGGGAGAGTAAGAAGAAGGGGGGAGTAAGAAGAGGGGAGGGGGATAATAAGAGGGGGGAGTAAGAAGAAGGGGGAAGTAAGAAGGAGGGGAGATAAGAAAAAGAGGGGTGTAAGAAGAAGAAGGGGAGTAAGAACAAGAGTGGGGAGTAATTAGAAGAAGGGGGTAAGAAGAAGAGGGGGGTAAGAAGAAGAATTGGGTAAGAAGAAGAAGGGGGTAAGAAGAAGGGGGGGAGTAAGAAGAAGAAGGGGGTAAGAAGAAGGGGTAAGAAGAAGAAGAATGGGGGTAAGAAGAAGAATGGGGTAAGAAGAAGAAGGAAGGGGTAAGAAGAAGAAGGAGGGGGTAAGAAGAAGAAGGAGGGGGTAAGAAGAAGAAGGAGGGGGTAAGAAGAAGGGGGGAGTAATAAGAAGAAGGGGGTAAGAAGAACAAGGGGGGGGGAGTAAGAAGAACACAGGGAGGAGGGGGGTAAGAAGAACACAGGGGGTTAGAACACACAGAGGGAGGAGTGAGAAGAACACAGGGAGGGTGGAGGGGGGATGAGAAGAGCACAGGGAGGGTGGGTGAGTGTGAGAAGAGACCGCTAGGGGAGGGTGGGGGAGAGGAGAGACCACTAAGGGGCAGGGGAGAGCTCTAAGGGACAGAAGGGACAGCTCTATAGGACAGGGGGCAAGACAGGGAGCTCTTTAACACTACGCGCACGCACACACACACAATGCATCCCTATACATACACAGAAACACACAATGCATCCATTACACACACACACACAATGCAACCCTTACACACAAAGACAATGCATCATTTGCACACATACACAGAAACATACAATGCAAACCCTTACACACACATGCAAACACACACACTGTTTTTCTTACATACACACAGAAACACAATGCATCTCTTACACTCAATGCACACACATACAGACACACACACCTTGCATCCCTTATGCATACAAACACAGATTCACACAATGCATCCCTCATACACAAATACACACTGCTTCCACTACACACAAACACACTGCATCACCTGCACAAACTGGTATCCCTATACACTACATACCATAAGCACACATAACACATCCCCTACACACTCCACTCCCTGTGAGCGAGCTCATGGGTGGGTGGAACATATAAGTGGACTTATGAGTGGGCCTTATGGGCATACTCACCGTCAGGCACTGGGGCCCAGACCTTGAGCTGTGTAAGAGGCCCCCCAAAAAATGGAGCTGATTCCAATTCTCCCAGAACGTTGAATTTTGTGACCACAGTTGCAAACAGCCTCCAGAGGTCCTGTTCTACACCAGACCAGTGGAGCCAAACTGCAGCTGATCATCATCCTCATCTAATTGTAAGTAGGCAATCTAGTATATTATTAGTGACACTAATCTATAATTTACCTCACATTAAAGGGACACTATAGCTTAATGAAGTGGTTCTGGTGTCTATAGCTGGTCCCTGCAGGCTTTTTAATGTAAACACACACTGTGTGCAGCACTGGCGTTATTTCATATGGCAGATCATATGGGTGGGGCATTGTGATGTCACATGGGGGGGCGGCAAATTTATATTTTGTCTAGGGCGGCAAAAATCCTTGCACTGGCTCTGATCCTGGGCAGGTGCACCAGTCTACTGGTGACCCACAGGAGGGGAGTGCACTGATTGCACTGCACTCTCCTCCTGCCCAGACCCGTCTTGACCGCAGTGCAAGTGCCCCCTGCCCCTAATTTACAGTGGCTCACACTCACAACAAGCAGTGCCTGGAGCCCTTTGCAGAGACGGAAACAAAGAGGTTCTGCGGCAGCTGGTCGTCCTGCAAGCATTACACTAAACAGCTGTTCCCCATGCAGCCACAGGTGGCGTTGTGCTGGGAGACTGTGATTACTCTTCACTTCCTCCCAGCCTACAGAGCAGCGCATGGGGGAGAGAGGAGGAGGCATGATTTAATCTTGAATAAATCCTCTAAGCAAACCTTTATAAATTTGGGGGGGATCAGCTCTGTTTCCACAGTTTATTGGTGTTTACTCTCATCTCTGTATTAATATTGAGGGATGTCTAAGTAGTAACATCAATGTGTGTCAGCAGGGCCAGCCGTTGGGGTGGGCAAGCTGTGCGGTCACGCAGGGTGCCATGACAACAGAGGCGCCCGGCGGCCAACACAGCTCACAAGTTGGGTACACCAGCATATTTAATTTAAACGATTCGCTGGTGGTCCACTGGTGCGCACCAGCAGTAGGTGCAGTCAGATCATATCCTCTCCCTCGTGGTTCCGGCGCTCAGTTAGTGAGTCAGAGCACAGGCTCAGAGATTCTCAGCCTGTGCTCTGACAACATTGAAAGTCAGAGCTGTGAAGGAGCGGGTATGGCAAAGAGCTACTGATTAGCATAACATCAATATCCGTTATAAAACCAGAAAAAGGTGGGCATGGATGGTGAACTGATTTGGTGGCGCAATGGGCCACTTGACTGGTTTTGCCCCCCAGGCCTAAGGCTACCAGCCCTCCCCTGGTAGCATCATAAAAAATAAATTCAAATATATTGGACTCCCACGGTGCAATCTAGCTCTAGCATATGCAGTTATCATTCATTTAAGCACAGCCCACTCATAGTGTACAATGTGAGGTGTGACCGAGGAAACCATTGGTTTAAAGCAGGGGTGCCCAATAGGTAGATACTTTGCATGCCTCTAGAATGCCTTTGTAACAACAAAGCATCATGGAAACTGTAGTTTCCAAAAACATCTAGCAATCTACCATTTTGACATCCCTGGTTTGAAGGCATGAGAGGCTCTGCATGGGCGAGACTTACTCAGTTATCCATTTTCATTAGCTAGTTATAAAGAAAGAGAGCCATTCATGTTGGGTCTGCATAACTTTTATTTCAATATTTTTTTTTTTTACTGTCAATGTAGGTATTGGGGTGATCCATATAAAAGATTTATCATTCCTGATCCTGAGCTATGGAAGGTTGGAGTCCCTGTATTACTGCTAGGGGGCTTGGACATCCTTAACTTCATGAATAAGGGGGGCAGGACATCCCTAGTCCGTTCATGCGTATTCTAGGAATACCCAATCCCTCTATACCACTCTATAGACATTACCCTCCACCCTACCATACAGGAGATGGAGAAAAGTACAGACATTCACCAGCACATACCCACTATTAAAATAAAATCATTGCACATGGAATAGAGGTTTGGGGATCACCAGTATTTTATGGAAGGATCTTGGGGTTGGGCTTAGCCCCAAATAGAACACAGCTTATATTTATTTATTTTTATAAGGGCACTAATGCCTGTACCCTGGCGATAAATGGGGATCTTCACTGCGTATTTATTTTTTGGGGGAGGAAGCAAAGAGATTAGTTGCCAGTAGTTTCATTAATGTTCAAACTCATATTGTCTAGTAAGTGCCAGAACTACTGTCAGCAGAAAAAAAAGCAATAAAACTCCACTACAGGGCATTTCTGTTCCCACTCACTGTTATCATATAGCAAGAAAAAGCATAAAATGCTTAGTAAAACAAAAATAGTAGCTAAAAAAAAAGGAACACATTTCTTTTTATACCATCTTAACCCTGATCTTAATTTAACCCTTTAACTGCTTTCTTGTGAATGAATTATTGACAGAGATTTATTTACCTGTACTTTACTACCTGGTTCAGGATTACAAGACGGAACATAGAGTACTTCTTGAACCTCATCCCTTGGCCGGGCTGAATTCTTCCCAAACAATATCTGGCTGTTTTTTGTTGCAGGTGGAAAAGCTACGAAACAATAGCTTGAAGGAGCACCAGCCATCCTAGAAGGAAACAGTAACATATAATAAATGATGGCAAACAAACAGGCACTGTGTATGCATAAGTAGTGCTGGGCCGGGTAGAACAATGGAGATAATCAGCCTCAAATGAGCAGACTTGTAGCAGTCAAGTTAAATGTTTGTAGGTACACTAAATATGCCCACACAGAGCAATATATCGATATTTGATTTATGACATCATTTTGCGTAAAATCAGGAATTAGTATCAGATCAATAATAAAAAGCACATGAGAGGGAGAAGTCCTAACTAGTTATAAAAGATCCAGGGTCCAGTTTAAAATCGTTTTAATACATCTAAGACAGAGATTGCTAACATTTGCACAAGAGATAGCACACTCTATAATCAACAAAGACATTGCAGGCATGGTAAATGTACACATGTATACCAGAGGTAAATGTACACAAATCTCGTTATTTGTGCTATGGAGTTATAGTCATAGTTCTATAAACATGTATTCCTCACTAGTTAGATGCATCCTCTTCCCCAATTACCGTAAATTAAAACATAGTAAAAAAAAAAAAAAAGCTGCTTACTTGCCTTTTTTCCAGCACGGAGACTCATTTGGTGCGATGTCATCCTCGAAGCTTTGCTTCCTGTGCTCATCCAATCAATTGCTTCACATAGGGAAGCACTGAATTCAAAGCTTCCCTATTAACAGCATTTGATGACATAAACTTCCATAAACAGAACCCTGCAATCATAACATTTCTGTTTCTACAAAATGGCAATGTTTTACATTGCAGGGCTAAAACGCCTTGGGGGCTGCGCCCAGACCACTTCATTGAGATGAAGTGGTCTCGGTGCCTTTAGTGTCCCTTTAAATCCTTATTTATGGAAATAAGTATTATTATACAGTGTACAAGTCAAAAACAGCATTTTATAACTTATTTCTTTTTTTTTTTAAATCTTTTTTTTATTAAGGTATTAACATGACATATAGAATGCGCAGTAAATAAGCAGTGGGAAACACGCAGGTTTCAGGTATTTAAAATAATATGTCAGAACACGAAACATGCAAATCTCAGCGGTATTTTCAATAAGGAGACGCGCAGGTCTCCTGGTAAGTAAACATAATGTACGTGCTTAATGGATAAAGTAGGCACTTAAGTAAATGTAATGAGGATATCTCTTGGAGCACTAAACAAAGGGAACCTGTAGGGTTTCCCAAGGCACATCAATACGTTAAGGACAAGTGTGGTTAGCGTCGGGAGAAGCTTTTTTTCCAACTAGGCCTGGGACACGGGAAGGATACGTAAGTATGGGACTCTAGAATCTTTGGCGGAATGCCAGGGCAGAAAATAAAGAAGGTATTCTATGTACCTTTATCGAGTCAGGCGCACCAATCTGTAACTATGGCGTCTATCAGTCATGTGAACCCGTGGATGTCGGGGTCGCCATGGGTGTCTTTCACAGATTGCTACAGGGTGCCCGGGATGACACCTATTCTCTTCAGTGTGTGTATTGTGGTCCGATCTCCCGCTCGGGACAAGGTGGTCGGAGAAGTTGTCCCTGCTAAGACTTCGCGTTCCCAGGGGCCTTTCCGTCATGTTCAAAGACGTAAGTGGTCATAAGTTAAATCGTCATCCCCGTCGGCGGGGCCTGCGGGGCGCGAACGTCTCAGGTGTAGGTCCCTTGTAGTTGTCGTGGGTAAGTTAAGTGTGTGGAGTGAGAGATTATGTTATAACTGTAGTGTGTGTGTCAGTGTTGTCATGGGGGGGGAGTGTGAAGCGATGTGGTACCTCGTCGTGGACAGAGAACCAGAGTTGACCATCGCCACGGCATTTTTCGTGAAGGTGCGAGATGGTAAATGTATTTCGCAATTGCTATGGTGTAGGCGGTCGTCTGCGCCACATAATGGCCTAGGGCAGAGGCATCAGTGGTATGGAGCCTATAATTTAGGAGGACGATATCTCCCCGATCCCGGTTTCCAACCCCGGGACCCCTAGGCCTAACAGTCGAGCCACAGCAGAGTTAGAGAGAGAAGAGGAGAAATTAAAGGTGGGAGGAAGGGGGGGAGGAGGGTAAAGAAGGTTGGTCTGCATCAAGGGGGACCCACTGCCGCCGTCCCCCCACTAGGGTGGCCGCGAGCACCTCTCGCTAATCTATAGCGGGTGATGTATGTGAACCATGGGAGCCACATCTCCAGATGTTTCGTTGTGCGGCCGGTCATGGAGGCATGGATGTCTTCCGCTCCGTGTATGTCTTCCACCCTGTTGATCCATTCTTTTTCCGTCGGTGTATCACGCGTTTTCCAATGTGCCGGTATGTTGGCTTTGGCGGCGTTCAGCAGATGGCGTAGTATGGACCTCTTGTAAGTTCGGATAGGTTGGGTCGAGATGTGCAACAAGGCGAGCTCAACACTCCACTCCGGGATGTCACCCAGGATGTCGGTAATGGCATTTTTTATCATCGCCCAGTATGGGACTATGTCTCTGCACTCCCACCAAATGTGAATCAATGTACCTCGTTCTGCCTGGCATCTCCAACACATCGGTGTGATTGATGGGAATATCCTGTGCAGCAGGGTCGGGGTCCTATACCATAACGAGAGCAATTTGTAGTTGACCTCCTGGTAGTATGAGCTCATGGAGCTTTTCTGCTGCCAGAGTAAAGCTGTATCCGACTGTGCTGGAGTCAGAGTCTTCCCGAGTTGTGTTTCCCACTGTCGGCGGAAGGTGTGCGGCTGGGTTCCATCCCCGGCGATTAAGTGCTGATATAGTGCCGAGATTGTATGGTCCAGCGGGCTGCCCCGGTCGCATAGGTCTTCAAACCAGGTAAGTTCCCGATGCAAGCGTTCTTTATGCGGTATTGAGTTGTAATAATGTTGTAGTTGTAGGTATCTGAGAACATCTAGGGGTGTCCTAGGGGCAGAACCCAACAACGATGTCGAGTCGCGTAGTCTGCCCTCTGTAAGGACCCGGTAGAAGGGGATGTACGTCCTGTCGCTGACGGCGGGCCACGCCCTCGAGGATAAACCTCCTGCTAAAGTCGTGTTGTGTGTGATAGGAATCATGGGGCTGGGAGTAGGCGATACGTGGCTATGTTTTCTCAGTGATCTCCAGCCCATTAGTGTTTGTTGTATCGATCCGTTTGCAATTCCTCCACCCATCCGCCTCTTCGCTGTTCCCCATATCTCCATTTCGAGGGAGGGTCCGAGTAATCCTTTGTCAAGTGTAACCCATTGTTTTGACGTGGTATCTGTGTGCCAGTCCAGTATTCGCTGCATTATCGTGGCTTGGTGATATTTCTTAATGTCTGGGAGTGCTAGTCCTCCACAGTGCCGTGGTCGGCAAAGGATGTCGTGTCGAATTCTAGAGCGACCACCTCGCCAAACAAATTTAATAATCGCCGTCTTCAGAGATGAGAAGAAGGCATTTGGTATGGCTAGTGGGATGGTCTGCATGAGGTATAAGATTCGTGGAAGGACATTCATTTTGATGATCGCCACTCTGCCGTGCCATGTAATGTGGGGGTACGACCACTTCTCCAAGTCGGTCGCAATTGCCTTCAGAAGGGGTGTGAAGTTAAATCGGTAAGTGTCATCGGGGTCTGTGGCCACCCAGATCCCGAGGTACTTCATCTTACCGTGACACCACCGGAAGGGGAATTGTGAGTCAAGAGAGATGTAGTCATCCGTGGGGGTTGTGATATTTAGGACTTCGCATTTTGAAAGGTTGAGCTTAAAACCCGAAATGCGTCCAAATTTGTCGAATTCTGAGAGGAGGCACGGTAGCGTCGTTCTTGGGTTCTGCACGAAAAACAGAAGATCGTCGGCGTACGCTGCTACTTTATGGTGTGTGTCTCGCCAGTTATACCCCTGGATATCAGGGTTTGAGCGAATTGCTTGGAGTAGTGGTTCGAGGGACATCGCGAACAGGATCGGCGAGAGAGGGCAGCCCTTACGGGTGACATTGTTGATCGGGAAATCAGCAGTTGTTGACCCATTGACTCTTACCGTCGCGTGCGGCGTACTATATAGGGCCGATATCCAGGTGAGGAACCTCTGCCCGCATCCCATCTTCTGAAGAGTTGCTTGCATGTAGGTCCAATCCACTCTATCAAACGCCTTTTCGGCATCGGTTGATAAGAGTAGTAGACGAGTCTTCGTTATTCGGGCGTGTTGTTGGATGGAGAACACCCGCAGTGTACTATCCCTGGCCTCACGTCCCGGGATGAAGCCCGTTTGGTCCGCGTGGATCAGGTCCGGCAGAAGGCGGTTAAGTCTGCTCGCCATAACCTTGGTGAACAGCTTAGCGTCCACGTTCAACAAGGATATGGGGCGGTAACTCCCGCAAAGCAGCGGGTCTTTACCCGGCTTAGGCAAGACCGTGATGGTCGCTGCCAGGGACTCCGCGCCCAGGCGCCCACCCTCGCCCACCGCATTAAGCGCTTTAGTTAGCCATGGTAGTAAAAGAGCGGAGAAGCTCTTATAGTAGCCAGTTGAGAAGCCATCGGGGCCAGGGGCCTTGCCCGATTTTGTAACTTTGAGGGCCGCTGCCAGCTCCTCCAGACTAATCGGGGCGTCGAGTGCGAGCGCTGAGTCCTGATCGATCGTGTTGGAGACCGTTTCGGTCAAGTAGGCCATTATGCGTGACTTGTGACTGTCTGCTCCAGTCCCCTGAGGAGGTGGAGGCAAATTGTAGAGGTTCTTGTAAAAAGTCCGGAATTCGTTAGCTATCTTCTGTGGAAAGGAGGTTATCTCGTTCGGAGCTAGTCGCAGTTTTCTTATCTGCCTGCGGGGTGCCGGGCCCTTCAGTAGCCTGGCTAAATATTTTCCCCCTTTGTTGGCATGGGCGTAGTAAAATCCTTTTGTACGCTGCAGTGTGCGGAAGTGTTTACGGGTGATGAGGTCCCTAAGTTTTCTCCGGTGTTCCATGAGCTCCCCGTAGACCTCGTTCAACTGTGTTCTCTTGTGTTGACATTCCAGGGTTGTTATCTTCTGGTGCAGGTCGAGCATCTCCAACATGTTTGCCTTACGTTTTTGTGATGCAATGCGGATGAGCACTCCTCGGATGGTACTCTTGTGGGCCTCCCATATGGATATTGGGGAGATATCAGGTGTGTCATTTTCCCTGAAGTATTGTTCTAGCTCCTGATTTATGTGGTCTTTTGTGGCGGGATCCAGTAATAATGCCTCGTTGAGCCGCCAGGACCAGGATGAAGGGCGAAACAGAGGGGATTCCAGCTCTATCCAGA
Organism: Pelobates fuscus; assembly: GCF_036172605.1. Taxonomy (NCBI): domain Eukaryota; kingdom Metazoa; phylum Chordata; class Amphibia; order Anura; family Pelobatidae; genus Pelobates; species Pelobates fuscus. The sequence goes on along the minus strand of NC_086320.1, from coordinate 316,098,412 downwards.
CCGATCCATGGTCCGACCATGTGGCAGGATCTATGTCAGCTCCGAGTAAGCGGGTGAGTCCCTCTTGTACGATGAATATATAATCAATGCGGGAGTATCGGTTGTGGAGGACGGAGTAATAGGTGTAATCCTTCGCCGTTGGGTTGAGTGCTCGCCAGCAGTCGACCAGTCTCAGATCTTCCAAGGATCTGCGGATGGAACGTATACTAGTCTGTGGGATGCAGCTATGTCCCGAGGAGGAGTCCATTATCGGGTCCAGGGGTACGTTGAAGTCTCCTCCAACTATTAGTATACCGTCTGTGAAGTCTTCCAGGATGTGCAGTGCATTTCGAATGAAGGGGGCTTGCCGTCGGTTAGGGGCGTAGATATTGGCCAAGGTGTATATCTTATCGGCGATGACCCCCTTGAGAAAGAGGTATCGACCTTGAGAGTCCTGCGTTCTTTCAAGTTCCTTAAAGTCTAGTTCGGCTGCCAGGAGGATAGCTGTGCCAGCTTTGTGGGACGTTGGGTGGTTGGAGAAAAAGTTAGTTGGGTAGTGTCTATTCCGTAGTGTGGGTGCCGAGGTTTCTCGGAAATGGGTTTCCTGGATCATGGCCACCATGATGCATTTTCTCTTCAGTTCCCTGAGGAGTTGAGACCGTCGCTCAGGTATGTTGAGGCCTCTGCAGTTCTGTGTGAGGACCCTCATGGGCGTCTTTTGGTAGGCCATTCTTGTGAAGTGTTGTTAGTATGTCTCACAGTCTCAGCGATACACGGATATTCCGCGGTCCCGCGGAGCGGCCGTCAGAGTGCGCCCCCCGGACACCGACCAACAGTGGAGGGGGAGGGGAGGAGGAAGAGGAGCTAAGGGAAGGAGGGGAAGCGGAAAGTCGAAAAGTAAGTATCAGAAGTGCCGCAGGTCGAAAGCCAGGTTCCGGACCCCGGGGGAGGTCGTCCGAAAGGGTTTGTGGTGGGGATGTGAAGTTGTAAGTGTATGTGTGGTTCTGCACAGGGCAGTATTAGTAAAGAGTCTCGTGCTGCAGCTGGTGCTAGAGGTGCCCCGCCCTGGTACCTGCCCAGAGGGCGAGGAAAACCACAGCCCAGTTGCCCAACTCGTAGCACGAGTGTGTAAAGTGGGAGGCGCGAGCCAGGCTCCGCCCAAGAGGGTCTGTTAGTCCAACAGTGGAGTCGTCCGCCCCACCGAACCCCTTCTATCTTGTACGGGCCAAAAGGTCAGCTTGTAATAATTAGGTACCTGCATCTACTGGGCAGCGGATCCCGGTGTCAGCGTTGAGGGGCCATGTGTCAGTCACGGTCCTATGTTTGGGGCCCCCGAGACCCCCATCAGTCCCTCGAGTCTAGGAGCGCTGTCCCGGGGAGGGGGGGGGAGGGAGAAATAGGGGGGAGGTGAGGTGGGGGAGAGGGGGGGGGAGAGGAGGGGGGGGGAAAGGGGGGGGGGAAATGGGGGGGAGGGGAGAGGGGAGGGGGGGGGAGGGGAGGGAGTCAGTTGTGATTTCAATGTGTCAGCTTGTCAGGGGGGGCTGGCATCTCTCCCGGGGTTACTGTTTGGTGTGACTGACTCTGGGTTGAGGTTTTACGTAGGCCCTCGTGTGGGTGAGTGCCATTACCAAGCAGATAAAGAAATTACATAACAACATCAAGTAAAGCACAATCAAGCAGTTTATCAGAGGCAACCTACTGTTGCCGAAACCCAGCTACCGTACCATAACATCTGCCTATGAGGGGGGGGGGGGGGAGAAAAAGGAAAAGAAAAAATAAAAAGGAAAAGGGGGGGGGGGGGAGTGGAGAGGGGGAGGGGAGTCACAATTTCAGGCACCAGCGCTAACCCAGGGCCTCCCGCTGGTGAGGGTGTGTTGTTCAGCCCGGGGGGGGGGTTGTCGGTTGGTGGGACTGAGTCAGGGCTGGAGCCTTGTATAGGAGGACGGGGGTGGGAATGTTGATACCATGTAGACACATAAAATATTCAATAACAGGGTTGAAAACGGGATTGAGCAGTGTTTCAAGAACAACCTTAGGCAGTGGAGGACCGTCCCTCCTGCAGTAACGTCTGTGCACCTGTCCATCAGGTCCTTGCGGGCACCTGAGGTTCGTGTGGGGAGGGAGGGGGGGGGGGGAGGAGGAGAGGAGGGGGAGGGGTAGGGAGGCAGGGAAGGGGGGGGGGGGTATCTGAAGTTTGCTATTTTGGCTGGACCAGTTCAGGGTTGGAGCTTTGTGGGAGCACCAGAGGGAGGGGGTACTAGAATACTGCAGGGTAACCAAACGTATAACAACATCATGCAAGGCAGAATCAAACTAAATATTACCAGTAACCGAGACCCATCTCCCATCTCATAATGCCTGTCCGTGCAGCAGGCTCTCTCAGTCACCTGGGTCTCGGGTGTCGGGGTGTGTAGGGGAGGCTTCTTACTGTTTAATTTACTAGGCAATACAAGATCATACTTAAGTAGCCTCACGTAACTCACCCCCGACTTTCCTATGCATGCTGGGGGCAAAGACATAATCAAGGCAGTTCCCCCCGACCCCTTGTGAGCCCCCCTCCATCCCCCGCGCACTTACATATACGTAGGTAAAGCTCCCCTAGACATAACAGGGAATGGGAGACATAACCACTGGGGATTACCGAGGGCGAGAGGCTCTGCGTTATTACGTTAAGTTCCCACCCCCATACCCCCAGTACATACCTATATGGTTTAAAGACACAGCCAGTGTTATACGTTACTGCCTCCCTCAGGTGTGCACCCCACCCCCGCCCCCCGCCCATCGGCACATGCATGCACAACCATAATAAAATAACAGCAGATATATAGTTACTGTGCCCCGATGGAGTCAAGGGGTGCGTTGTAGTGTTGCAGCGGCAAGTGATGTGACCGAAGCCCATATTCTCACCCTGTGGTCCCCACCTCCCCAAACAAAGGTACCCCATCCCCTGCATCGATGCCGTTTAACCTGGGAGTCGGGTGGCAACTGGACTAGGCCAGGAGACGTCACTCAGTAATGCTGGAACTTTCAGGGAAAAAGATAAAAAGGGGAAAGTTCAGAGAACCCCGGAATCAGTCCCCTGAGTCCCCCCACGAGCCCCTCCCAAAGAAGTCCCGTCAAACCTGTAGGTAGCCATTACCCCAGCCGGGGCCAAACACATGGTAGGTCCGGGATCAGCAAACCAGCGAAGGGTCGTCAACCTGGATAGGAGGCCGTGATGGAGCGTCCAAGTTAACGGGGGTGTATTCACTCCTCCGGGGACGTCGGGTTTCTATGCCGTCTCACAGGGCGAGCCGATGGAGAGCGGGCGTCTCTCCGTCTCGGTGCCCGTTGCGATCTCGTGGCAGGGGCCGTCTGGCCTAAGATCCAATTGGGAACAGGTGGCGGTGGAAGGCCTAGTTCCTCCATGAACCGCGGGACGTCCTCAGGCCAGCGGACGGAGATCCAACCATTGCCGTTTCTGGCCATCAGGGCGAATGGGAACCCCCATTTGTAGGGAATAGCTCGTTCCCGCAGGGCTGCTGTCACAGGGCGTAGAGCTCTCCGTGCCTCCAATGTAATAGGGGACAGATCATTGTACAGGGCAATTTGCGCGCCTCGGAAGGGCCACGTCGGTCGTTCCCTGGCCTTCCTCATGATGGCGTCCTTAACGGGGAAGGAGTGGAGGCAACAGATGATGTCTCTAGGGCCCTCTTCCTGTGATCTGGGCCTTGCAGCTCTATGCGCTCTCTCGAACTCTATGTGTTCCGGGGGAGTCGGTTGCAGTATTGCCTGGAAGAGTTCGGTGAGTATGCTAGCTACGTTTTCGGCCGGACCCTCGGCTTCAGGGATTCCCCGGACACGAATATTGCACCTCCGACCTCTGTTGTCTAGGTCTTCGAGGTGTCTCCTCATAGATAATAGCATCGATCCCTGGCGGGTAATTGCGGTGTCGGCAGATGTCTGGCGTGCCGAGAGGGTTTCAGCCGCTTCCTCAACACGTGCGATGCGGCCCGCGTGGGTAGTGACTTCAGATTGGATTCCCACTATTTCTGCTCTGAGGGTGTCCTGTATGACCGTGGTAAGGGACAGCAGGTCGTCTTTTGTGGCCATGGAGGCCGTGAGGCTCATCAGCTTCTCCTCAATCCTATCTAGGGCCGTGCCCTCCGTCGCCGGAGGGGTAGCCGGCGCCATCTTGGGGCTACCCACGTCCCCGCTAGCGCCCGGTTGTGGGTGCAGGAATCCGTCCAGGTGACCTTGCTGGAGGTTTCTGGGGGTCTGGGGCTGCCCCGGTTTCTTGTTGCGACCCATTTAGCAGGTGAAAATGCTGTGCTATGCGGCTATATCGGGTCCGGTGGAGCGGAGCTCTTACTTTATGCGGCCATCTTGGTCGGCTCCGTAACCACGCCCCTTCTATAACTTATTTATTGAAACCTCAAGCACATACAGCTTTGGTGAGGCTTTAATTATTTCTCTGTAGTGATGTACCGAACTGTCCGCCGGCGAACAGTTCCCGGCGAACTTAGCGTGTTCGCGTTCGCCACGGCGGGCGGACACTCCGCAGTTCGATCCGCCCCCTATTCGTCATCATTGGGCAAACTTTGACCCTGTGCCTCTCGGTCAGCAGACACATTCCAGCCAATCAGCAGCACTCCCTCCCTTCCACACCCTCCAACCTCCCTCCCAGCATCCATTTTCGATTCATTCTGAAGCTGCATGCTTAGTGAGAGGAGGGAAAGTTTAGCTGCTGCTGATTAGATAGGGAAATTGATAGCTAGGCTAGGGTATTCAGTGTCCACTACAATCCTGAAGGACTCATCTGATCTCTGCTGTAAGGACAGCACCCCAAAAAGCCCTTTTTAGGGCTATAACATCAGGCTGCTTTTATTTATTTTTTTTTCCTGTGTAATGTAATTGCAGGTGCCTGCCTGCCAGCTTCTGTGTGAGGTTCACATTGGATACTGTGCCTACTTGCCCAGTGCCACCACTCATATCTGTTTTAACAATAGGTTAAGCTTTACATTTAAAATAAATATTTTTTTTTTCACTGTAATAGAAGAGCAGTTGCCTGCCTGCCAGCTTCTGTGTGAGGTTCACATTGGATACTATGCCCACTTGCCCAGTGCCACCACTCATATCTGTTTTAACAATTGGTTAAGCTTTAGAGTTAAAATAAATAATTTGTTTTCACTGTAATAGAAGAGCAGTTGCCTGCCTGCCAGCTTCTGTGTCAGGTTGGATGCCTTGCCCATTTGCACAGTCAGTGCCACCACTCATATCTGTTTTAACAATTGGTTAAGCTTTAGATTTTAAATAAATAATTTGTTTTCACTGTAATAGAAGAGCAGTTGCCTGCCTGCCAGCTTCTGTGTGAGGTTCACATTGGATACTGTGCCCACTTGCCCAGTGCCACCACTCATATCTGTTTTAACAATTGGTTAAGCTTTAGAGTTAAAATAAATAATTTGTTTTCACTGTAATAGAAGAGCAGTTGCCTGCCTGCCAGCTTCTGTGTCAGGTTGGATGCCTTGCCCATTTGCACAGTCAGTGCCACCACTCATATCTGTTTTAACAATTGGTTAAGCTTTAGATTTTAAATAAATAATTTGTTTTCACTGTAATAGAAGAGAAGTTGCCTGCCTGCCAGCTTCTGTGTCAGGTTGGATGCCTTGCCCATTTGCACAGTCAGTGCCACCACTCATATCTGTTTTAACAATAGCTTAAGCATTAGATTTTAAAGAAATCATTTTTTTTCACTGTAATAGAAGAGCAGTTGCCTGCCTGCCAGCTTCTGTGTCAGGTTGGATGCCTTGCCCATTTGCACAGTCAGTGCCACCACTCATATCTGTTTTAACAATAGCTTAAGCATTAGATTTTAAATAAATAATTTGTTTTCACTGTAATAGAAGAGCAGTTGCCTGCCTGCCAGCTTCTGTGTCAGGTTGGATGCCTTGCCCATTTGCACAGTCAGTGCCACCACTCATATCTGTTTTAACAATTGGTTAAGCTTTAGATTTTAAATAAATAATTTGTTTTCATTGTAATAGAAGAGCAGTTGCCTGCCTGCCAGCTTCTGTGTGAGGTTCACATTGGATACTGTGCCTACTTGCCCAGTGCCACCACTCATATCTGTTTTAACAATAGCTTAAGCTTTAGATTTTAAAGAAATAATTTTTTTTCACTGTAATAGAAGAGCAGTTGCCTGCCTGCCAGCTTCTGTGTCAGGTTGGATGCCTTGCCCATTTGCACAGTCAGTGCCACCACTCATATCTGTTTTAACAATAGCTTAAGTTTTAGATTTTAAAGAAATCATTTTTTTTCACTGTAATAGAAGATCAGTTAGTTGTCTGCAAGCGTCTGGGTGTCAGGCCTACTTCAGCGTGTGCTCTGCAGACCTGTGCCAGCGTGCTTTGACAGTTGCCAATCATATCTGGTGTCTCTTTAGCGTGCTTTTACAAAGAAAAAAGGTTTCCAGTGTAAGCTAATAGCAGCCAGTCAGTGTCCTTCAAGCGGCTCTGTCAGGCCTTCCTTCAGCGTGTGCCCTGCACAACCCTGCCAGCGTACTTTGACAGTTGCCACTCATATCTGTTGTCTCTATAGCGTGCTTTTACAACCAAAATTTTGTTTCCACTGTAATAGAAGAGCAGTTGCCTGCCTGCCAGCTTCTGTGTGAGGTTCACACTGGATACTGTGCCTACTTGCCCAGTGCCACCACTCATATCTGTTTTAACAATAGCTTAAAGGGACACTATAGTCACCTGAACAACTTTAGCTTAATGAAGCAGTTTTGGTGTATAGAACATGCCCCTGCAGCTTCACTGCTCAATCCTCTGCCATTTAGGAGTTAAATCCCTTTGTTTATGAACCCTAGTCACACCTCCCTGCATGTGACTTGCACAGCCTTCCATAAACACTTCCTGTAAAGAGAGCCCTATTTAGGCTTTCTTTATTGCAAGTTCTGTTTAATTAATATTTTCTTATCCCCTGCTAAGTCAATAGCTTGCTGGACCCTGCAAGAGCCTCCTGTATGTGATTAAAGTTCAATTTAGAGATTGAGATACAATTATTTAAGGTAAATTACATCTGTTTGAAAGTGAAACCAGTTTTTTTTTTTTCATGCAGGCTCTGTCAATCATAGCCAGGGGAGATGTGGCTAGGGCTGCATAAACAGAAACAAAGTGATTTAACTCCTAAATGACAGTGAATTGAGCAGTGAAAGTGCAGGGGAATGATCTATACACGAAAACTGCTTTATTTAGCTAAAGTAATTTAGGTGACTATAGTGTTCCTTTAAGCTTTAGATTTTAAAGAAATCATTTTTTTTCACTGTAATAGAAGAGCAGTTGCCTGCCTGCCAGCTTCTGTGTGAGGTTCACAGTGGATACTGTGCCCTCTTGCCCAGTGCCACCACTCATATCTGTTTTTACAATAGCTTAAGCTTTAGATTTAAAAGAAATAATTTTTTTTCACTGTAATAGAAGAGCAGTTAGTTGTCTGCAAGCGTCTGGGTGTCAGGCCTACTTCAGCGTGTGCTCTGTAGACCTGTTCCAGCGTGCTTTGACAGTTGCCAATCATATTTGGTGTCTCTTTAGCGTGCTTTTAAAACCAAAATTTATTTTTCACTGTTATAGATTGAATAGCAGTTACTTGTCTTCAAGCGGGTGTGTCAGTCCTTCCTTCAGCGTGTGCTCTGCAGAACTGTTCCAGTGCACATTGCCAATCATATCTGGTGTCTCTATAGCGTGCTTTTAAAACCAAAATTTATTTTTCACTGTTATAGATTGAATAGCAGTTACTTGTCTTCAAGCGGTGATGCGCAACCATTATTGCTAGAGGATGTAGATAACAGGGATATGTCTCAGGCAGGCAGCATTAAACACATGGAGGTACGGTGTGATGATGATGATGTTGTACCCGCTGCTGCTTCCTTTTGTGAGTTGTCAGATACAAGCGAAGCGGTTGATGATGACGATGCGTCCATGGATGTCACGTGGGTGCCCGCCCGGCAAGAAGAAGAACAGGGCGAAAGTTCAGATGGGGAGACAGAGAGGAGGAGGAGACGAGTTGGAAGCAGGGGGGGGTCGTCGCAATGAGCTAGTGGCACAGTCAGACAGCATGCATTGGCACCCGGGGTCAGCCCGACAGCACGCCAATCAACGCATGCTGTGTCCACCACCAGAATTCCGTCATTGCAGAGCTCAGCAGTGTGGCATTTTTTGTGTGTGTCTGCCTCGGACAACAGCGATGCCATTTGCAACCTGTGCCAAAGGAAACTGAGTCGTGGGAGGTCCAACACCCACCTAGGTACAACTGCTTTGCGTAGGCACATGATCTCACATCACAAACGCCTATGGGATCAACACATGAGTACAAGCAGCACGCCTACTCTAAGTCGCCATCCTCCTCCTGGTCTAGCATCTTCAGCCACGTCAACCACTGCTGTCCTTCTTGCCCCCTCTCAACCATCCGCCACTCCGTCTCCCGCCTTGAGCAGTTCCCGCTCATCTGCCCACAGTCATGTGTCTGTCAAGGACATGTTTGAGCGTAAGAAGCAAATGTCACCAAGTCACCCCCTTGCCCAGCGTCTGACAGCTGGCTTGTCCGAACTATTAGCCTGCCAGCTTTTACCATACAATCTGGTTGAGTCTGAGGCGTTCAAAAAATGTGTAGCTATTGGGATACCGCAGTGGAAGGTACCCGGCCGGAATTTCTTTTCACAAAAGGCAATCCCCAACTTGTGGTCGATTGTGCAAAAGGAAGTCATGGCATGTCTGGCACACAGTGTTGGGGCAAGGGTCCATCTGACCACTGATACCTGGTCTGCAAAGCATGGTCAGGGCAGGTATATCACCTACACTGCGCATTGGGTAAACCTGCTGACGGCTGACAAGCAAGGAATGCGTGGCATTGCAGAGGAGTTGGTGACACCGCCACGAATTGCAGGCAGTCCTGCTGCCACCTCCTCTACTCCTCCTACTCCATCCTCTTCCATAACCTCCTCGGCTGAGTCCTCTTGTGCTGCTGCGTCTTGCTCCACATCAACGGCACCCCCCCAGCTCCCCAGGTACTATTCCACATCCCGGATACGGCAGTGTCACGCCGTCTTGGGTTTGACTTGCTTGAAAGCAGAGAGTCACACTGGACAAGCACTCCTGTCTGCCCTGAACGCACAGGTGGAAAAGTGGCTGACTCCGCAGCAACTGGATATCGGCAAAGTGGTGTGTGACAACGGAAAAAATTTGATAGCGGCATTGAAGTTGGCCAAGTTGACACATGTGCCGTGCATGGCACATGTGTGTAATCTGATCGTACAACGCTTTGTGCATAAGTACACAGGCTTACAGGACGTCCTGAAGCAGGCCAGGAAGGTGTGTGGCCATTTCAGGCGTTCCTACACGGCCATGGCTCACTTTGCCGATATCCAGCGGCGAAACAACATGCCAGTGAGGCGCTTGATTTGCGACAGCCCTACACGTTGGAATTCAACACTCCTAATGTTCGACTGCCTGCTCCAACAAAAAAAAGCTGTTAATGAATATTTGTATGACCGGAGTGCTAGGACAGCCTCTGGGGAGCTTGGAATTTTTTTGCCACGTTACTGGACACTCATGCGCAATGCCTGTAGGCTCATGCGTCCTTTTTTTTTTTTTTTTTCAACGTATATTAAAATTTTTAGTATACAAATGTAAAAACATATCCCATGCTTTACCCATTTTACAGTACAACTGTACACATGCAACAGAAAAGAAATCACTGAAATTCAACAACACAAAGCTTACATGGGCTTTGAGGTGTTTGCCAAAATGCATGTATTTGTAGCCCAGATATAACAGTGGCTATAATTAACCTATGTAAACTTGTCACATCTGGCACACTTATACATTACTAAACACAGAATAGTAGTGAACTAAAAAACAAATTAAAAAATTCTGGTATTTGAAGAATATATTCAAATCATTCGTTTTTTGCCTACATTTTGTCATTCAGTTTTCAATTCAGTACAAATAGATGTTCAGTGAATAAACAGCTTAATATGGGGTTGTTGCTTGCTAAAAACAGACAGTTATGCTTTCTTCAGAAAACACTTATTGAACATTTGAAACTCCCATAGAAAGTATGGCTTTCAACTTACTGAGACAAATTAAAATTTCAGCTTTGATGCACATTACATGTATTTTTTTCAATATTTCGCTAAAACATAACAGTTAAAAAAAACAAAAAACGTAAATATAACAAAACTACAACATTTATGCAAAAGGTTGAGGTCCTGCAGTAAAATGTTGATCAGATAAGAAGTTAGGTGGTATTATTTGTGAAAGCGGGTAAGAGAAGAGATTGGCTGGGTCAATGGACAATGGATTTACTGCATGAGTAGGGGGCAACATACCATGCCAGCCAGGGTAGGCTGCTTCTGGATACAATGGAAAAGATGGATATGGGAGAACTGCTGGAACAGTATTTGGCACATGGAGAGGTGGCATAATATTAGCACCCTGACTCTCTCCTATAATTACAGAGAATTCTCCTGGGAACTGAAGGCCATTGCTCAAATTTTGGAGCATATTCATGATCTCAGGCATGCCAACTTCCTCTCCTGTATCCTCAGAATTCTGATTCCACTGCTCAAAATTTGGGAAACCTGGAGGAGGGAGCCCTTGCTCGGCCATTTGTCTCTCCTCTCGTTCAACATCTGCTAATATGTCAGAGAAAATATCATCTGGGATATCCAAACCTTCTTTATGTTTCTTGGAAGATTTTTTGGGATAAGCTGTCCAGGAAGGATGGCTTGGAAGAAGCAAGATCAGAAGCAGAATAGGATGGTTGTCTTCCAAACCTGGACCTCCCAAAGGACGCAATCTTTGAGGGATGGGTTGGCCGGCAGGTAGAGGCACTAGGAACGCCTCCATGCCATGACTTCTGATGATTGCATATCTCAGCTTCCGATTAAGATAAGAATACAGCCGAGCATATGAAACTGCATCACTTGACGTTCTTTGATTCAGTCGGATCACACACATGTCCTTGGTGCACTCTGGCCAGATACGATCCACATATTCCCAAACAGACTCTTGCAAAATGCATCCTTCGGATGTTAACACTTTTGGTAAATCCTGGCAAAGATGACTGCTATAACCAGACTCTGGCGTGGCTGTAACTTTAAACTGCTTTATAGAGAACATGTGAAGGAATCCCTTCCACACACTTGAGTCTGCTGGATCTGTGAGTCTAGTATCTGGATCATACAATTTCTTGTTCTTCTTTTCAATGCATGAAGAATGTTGATTGCCATTAGTTATATGGTGTTTCCATATTTTCTCTGGTTTCTTGGTAATTACCCATTGGATTAAGTCAGCATCACCTGGGGGGTTTATCAGCCCTTTGCATATAAGGCAGTCCTGATCTAAAAGGTGGCTCTTGTGTTGGGATGTTGTGTCCCTTTTCTCTGAGATGCAATCCTGCTGAGAATCCTGAGGCTGCCACACAGAATCAGACAGATCCTCTAGGGTCAAGTTCTGATCGGGCACGGTATCAATTTCAATTAACCCCTTGTGTGTCAGCTTTGTCATCTGAATCTGGTATGGCTGTCTTTCCTCTTTCTCGATTAGTTCCAGTGCATGTTTTCTCTTTTGAATTCTCCAGTTGGCCAGCTCCTGTGCAGCCATTTACGTTGCACTCATTAGAACCAAACACTGTGGGGTGATTTCACCAAGGACCACACGACGGAACAGGATCTGATTTTTAGGGTCCTTCAAATTGAAAAGGATCCGGTATTTATTCTTATATCTGCTGTCAGTACACAGGAAAAGTTTAAATATTTCTTGTTCTACGTTCTCTGCAACTCCACGCACCGACTCATCCAATACGTGAAGATCTGGGGTTTCTCTGACTCTCCTCAGTAGTGTATCAAACAGAGTCTGCACTGTGGTAACACGGACATCTTCAGGACATAACTCAACTATTTGCAGATAGGCAGTCTGCAGCTTCTCTTTTTCACCTGTTCTCTTCTTTCTCTTATGCGTATTCTTGTCTATATGCAGGTGGTCTCTTGCCTTTCTTTTAACCAATTCGTTCCTTCCATATGGTTTCAAAAGATCTCTGGCATCATTACTTTCAACGCAAATAACGTCATCATAGTTAGTCTCCTCATTATTCACCGGGAAGAGAGTGTTTGCACTGACTACCCACAGCATGCTCTTGCCATTGCCTACTCCACCTTCAACGACAGGGTGCAAGTCCCAAGGAGAAGGATTATTCACTTTATTATCTGTCTTTATTTCACAAGTAGTGCCTGGAACATCCTCATGGGTCACTAGATGTCAATCAGACTAATGTCAACCCCAGGGTCTGGAAAATCATCAATTTGAAATTTTTCGAATAATCCCAGTGGGCTGCCACATTCTTCCTCCTCTGATGGTATTAAAGTTTGCAGAGATTCACTATGGGGTGGTGTCAAGCATTTTGGAGAACAATTAAGCATCTCCATCCCAATACGTTTCAGATGTCCTATCAGCTCTTCCACCCTATGCGATACTATGGGCAGGCTACCCGTGACGTCATTACTCACGGCCCTATTTCACGCGGAGGACGGCGCCCTTTCAAAACGACGCCACGTGCTCCCTGTCCCCAGTCCACATCCCGCCTCAAGTGCTCATGCGTCCTTTTGAGGAGGTGACAAACCTAGTCAGTCGCAACGAAGGCACCATCAGCGACATCATACCATTTGTTTTCTTCCTGGAGCGTGCCCTGCGAAGAGTGCTGGATCAGGCTGTAGATGAGCGTGAAGAGGAAGAGGAAGAGTTGTGGTCACCATCACCACCAGAAACAGCCTTATCAGCATCGCTTGCTGGACCTGCGGCAACGCTGGAAGAGGATTGTGAGGAAGAGGAGTCAGAGAAGGAATGTAGCTTTGAGGAGGAGGAGGAGGAGGAGCAAGACCAAACACAACAGGCATCCCAGGGTGCTCGTTGTCACCTATCTGGTACCCGTGGTGTTGTACGTGGCTGGGGGGAAGAACATACCTTCAATGACATCAGTGAGGAGGAGGAACGGGAAATGAGTAGCTCGGCATCCAACCTTGTGCAAATGGGGTCTTTCGTGCTGTCCTGCCTGTTGAGGGACCCTCGTATAAAAAGGCTGAAGGAGAACGACCTGTACTGGGTGTCCACGCTACTAGACCCCCGGTATAAGCAGAAAGTGGCGGAAATGTTACTGAATTACAACAAGTCGGAAAGGATGCAGCATTTGCAAAATAAATTAAAAAGTATGCTTTACACAGCGTATAAGGGTGATGTCACAGCACAACGGGAATCTAACAGGGGGAGAGGTGGAAGTCATCCTCCTCCTCCCATGACCACGCCGGCAAGGACAGGACGCTTTAAAGACGTGTTGTTGATGGAGGACATGCGGACCTTTTTAAGTCCTATGCATCGCCACAGCCCTTCGGGATCCACCCTCAGAGAGCGACTCGACCGACAGGTAGCAGACTACCTCGCCTTAACTGCAGATATCGACAATCTGAGGAGCGATGAACCCCTTGACTACTGGGTGTGCAGGCTTGACCTGTGGCCTGAGCTATCCCAATTTGTGATAGAACTTCTGGCCTGCCCCGCTTCAAGTGTCCTGTCAGAAAGGACCTTCAGTGCAGCAGGAGGTATTGTCACTGAGAAGAGAAGTCGCCTAGGTCAAAAAAGTCTAGATTACCTCACCTTTATTAAGATGAATGAGGGATGGATCCCGAAGGGACTGACACTGGGCGATACATTCGCTTAAAAAAGGCCTGATGAGATGAGCTGCCTTGGGCTAAAAATGGTCCACACGCTGCTGTATTTTAGCTCTGAATGACGTTTGACTTGCGTGACTTATCCGCCACCAACTAGGGTTCAAGCCGCCATGTTTTAGGGCACTTTCTGCCTGTGAAACAAACATCAATTTTTCTGGCCGCTGCTACAATCCCAAATTTTTCAGGCATGTGTACATGCCTAATTTTTAGGCCCACTGGTGCAGCACTGTGGCTTCAAAAACCAAACAAAAAAAAATCCTCCAAGATGGCACCAATATACCAGTGGTCTAAGCATCTTCCCACCTTGGCCTAAAAAGGGGAGGTGATTCAACAATTAAAAATCTCTGCCATTTACACGTCCACTGATAATAGACGCGGAAGGTATTAAACTGATATGAACAATACTCCACTCCTATCAGTAGGTCCGTCCCATTGTGATTTATGCCCCCCACCCACCGCGCAGGGATGGGGGCCGGGGGGGAGGAAAGTAGGCCCCCCCATTGTGATTTATGGCCCCCACCCACCGCGCAGGGGTTGGGGAGGACAGTAGCTCCCCCCCAGTGTGTATCATGGGCTTTGAGGACAGGTGTCAATCCATATCTGCCAAGTGACCCTATGTAGGGGTAACAGTCCCTATTCTGCTCTGTGTCAGTGTGTATCATGGTCTCTGTGGACGGGGAACAGTCTCTATTCTGCTCTGTGTCAGTGTGTATCATGGACTCTGTGGACAGGGAACAGTCCCTATTCTGCTCTGTGTCAGTGTGTATCAGGGGTTTTGAGGACAGGTGTCAATCCATATCTGCCAAGTGACCCTATGTAGGGGGAACAGTCCCTATTCTGCTCTGTGTCAGTGTGTATCAGGGGTTTTGAGGACAGGTGTCAATCCATATCTGCCAAGTGACCCTATGTAGGGGGAACAGTCCCTATTCTGCTCTGTGTCAGTGTGTATCATGGTCTCTGTGGACGGTGAACAGTCTCTATTCTGCTCTGTGTCAGTGTGTATCATGGTCTCTGTGGACAGGGAACAGTCTCTATTCTGCTCTGTGTCAGTGTGTATCAGGGGTTTTGAGGACAGGTGTCAATCCATATCTGCCAAGTGACCCTATGTAGGGGGAACAGTCCCTATTCGTCTCTGTGTCAGTGTGTATCAGGGGTTTTGAGGACAGGTGTCAATCCATATCTGCCAAGTGACCCTATGTAGGGGGAACAGTCCCTATTCTGCTCTGTGTCAGTGTGTATCAGGGGTTTTGAGGACAGGTGTCAATCCATATCTGCCAAGTGACCCTATGTAGGAGGAACAGTCCCTATTCTGCTCTGTGTCAGTGTGTATCAGGGGTTTTGAGGACAGGTGTCAATCCATATCTGCCAAGTGACCCTATGTAGGGGGAACAGTCCCTATTCTGCTCTGTGTCAGTGTGTATCATGGTCTCTGTGGACGGTGAACAGTCTCTATTCTGTTCTGTGTCAGTGTGCATCATGGTCTCTGTGGACAGGGAACAGTCTCTATTCTGCTCTGTGTCAGTGTGTATCAGGGGTTTTGAGGACAGGTGTCAATCCATATCTGCCAAGTGACCCTATGTAGGGGGAACAGTCCCTATTCTGCTCTGTGTCAGTGTGTATCATGGTCTCTGTGGACGGTGAACAGTCTCTATTCTGCTCTGTGTCAGTGTGTATCATGGTCTCTGTGGACGGTGAACAGTCTCTATTCTGCTCTGTGTCAGTGTGTATCATGGTCTCTGTGGACAGGGAACAGTCTCTATTCTGCTCTGTGTCAGTGTGTATCAGGGGTTTTGAGGACAGGTGTCAATCCATATCTTCCAAGTGACCCTATGTAGGGGGAACAGTCCCTATTCTGCTCTGTGTCAGTCTGTATCATGGTCTCTGTGGACAGGGAACAGTCTCTATTCTGCTCTGTGTCAGTGTGTATCAGGGGTTTTGAGGACAGGTGTCAATCCATATCTGCCAAGTGACCCTATGTAGGGGGAACAGTCCCTATTTTGCTCTGTGTCAGTGTGTATCAGGGGTTTTGAGGACAGGTGTCAATCCATATCTGCCAAGTGACCCTATGTAGGGGGAACAGTCCCTATTCTGCTCTGTGTCAGTGTGTATCATGGTCTCTGTGGACGGTGAACAGTCTCTATTCTGTTCTGTGTCAGTGTGCATCATGGTCTCTGTGGACAGGGAACAGTCTCTATTCTGCTCTGTGTCAGTGTGTATCAGGGGTTTTGAGGACAGGTGTCAATCCATATCTGCCAAGTGACCCTATGTAGGGGGAACAGTCCCTATTCTGCTCTGTGTCAGTGTGTATCATGGTCTCTGTGGACGGTGAACAGTCTCTATTCTGCTCTGTGTCAGTGTGTATCATGGTCTCTGTGGACGGTGAACAGTCTCTATTCTGCTCTGTGTCAGTGTGTATCATGGTCTCTGTGGACAGGGAACAGTCTCTATTCTGCTCTGTGTCAGTGTGTATCAGGGGTTTTGAGGACAGGTGTCAATCCATATCTTCCAAGTGACCCTATGTAGGGGGAACAGTCCCTATTCTGCTCTGTGTCAGTCTGTATCATGGTCTCTGTGGACAGGGAACAGTCTCTATTCTGCTCTGTGTCAGTGTGTATCAGGGGTTTTGAGGACAGGTGTCAATCCATATCTGCCAAGTGACCCTATGTAGGGGGAACAGTCCCTATTCTGCTCTGTGTCAGTGTGTATCAGGGGTTTTGAGGACAGGTGTCAATCCATATCTGCCAAGTGACCCTATGTAGGGGGAACAGTCCCTATTCTGCTCTGTGTCAGTGTGTATCAGGGGTTTTGAGGACAGGTGTCAATCCATATCTGCCAAGTGACCCTATGTAGGGGGAACAGTCTCTATTCTGCTCTGTGTCAGTGTGTATCAGGGATCATTAGGATAGGTGTCAATCCATATCTGCCAAGTGACCCTATGTAGGGGGAACAGTCCCTATTCTGCTCTGTGTCAGTGTGTATCAGGGGTTTTGAGGACAGGTGTCAATCCATATCTGCCAAGTGACCCTATGTAGGGGGAACAGTCCCTATTCTGCTCTGTGTCAGTGTGTATCATGGTCTCTGTGGACGGTGAACAGTCTCTATTCTGCTCTGTGTCAGTGTGTATCATGGTCTCTGTGGACAGGGAACAGTCTCTATTCTGCTCTGTGTCAGTGTGTATCAGGGGTTTTGAGGACAGGTGTCAATCCATATCTGCCAAGTGACCCTATGTAGGGGCAACAGTCTCTATTCTGCTCTGTGTCAGTGTGTATCAGGGATCATTAGGATAGGTGTCAATCCATATCTGCCAAGTGACCCTATGTAGGGGGAACAGTCCCTATTCTGCTCTGTGTCAGTGTGTATCAGGGGTTTTGAGGACAGGTGTCAATCCATATCTGCCAAGTGACCCTATGTAGGGGGAACAGTCTCTATTCTGCTCTGTGTCAGTGTGTATCAGGGATCATTAGGATAGGTGTCAATCCATATCTGCCAAGTGACCCTATGTAGGGGGAACAGTCCCTATTCTGCTCTGTGTCAGTGTGTATCAGGGATTTGACTATCTTTATTCAGATTGAAAAATTACAATTCCAGGAAAAATTTAACAAACATTTACAAGAACATGTTATGCACATCATAGAAACAACGTAAACCTCTTTAAAGCCACAAACTTAAGACAAAAAATACGTACACACAATGTGTAAGGGTTTGAAAGAATATTCTGAATCCTTACACGTTTACTTTATCGTTTGTTTGATTTTTGTGAACCATATATAAACTACAAGCAGCGTGAAAACTATAAAAACTCAAGTGGCCATGCTGATCAAATTAAATAGTATGCTTTACACAGCGTATAAGGGTGATGTCACAGCACAACGGGAATGTAACAGGGGAAGAGGTGAAAGTCATCCTCCCCCTCCCACGACCCCGCCATATCTGCCAAGTGACCCTATGTAGGGGTAACAGTCTCTATTCTGCTCTGTGTCAGTGTGTATCATGGTCTCTGAGCAGGGCCGTCTATAATATGAATAGGACCCTGGGCAAAGCATTTTCTTGGGCCCCCTAGGCCCTGCCCCTTCCGCCCGCCCCAATTACGCCCAACCCCCAATCACACTGACAGACCTTCTGACACATACACACACAGAAAGATATATTAAAACATTCGCAGATACATACTGACTCACATACACTGACACACAAATATATACATTCAGACATACTGACACACACACATACATACAAACACACACAGACACATACACTGACAGATATACTGAAACACACAAAGACACATACACTGACAGATGTATTGACACACACAGACATTCTGACACACACACAGGGATACTGACACACACAGGCATACCAACATACACACCGACAAGCATGCTGACACACACGCACACTGACATACACACACACACACACACACACACACACAAACATACTGACACACACACACAGACATACTGACATACACACACAGACACTGACATACACAGACATAATGACACACACACACAGACATACTGACATACACACACAGACACTGACATACACAGACATACTGACACACACACACACACAGACATACTGACATACACACACAGACACTGACATACACAGACATACTGACATACACAGACATACTGACACACACACAGATATACTGACATACACACACAGACATACTGACACACACACACAGACATACTGACACACACACAGACATACTCACACACACACACACACACACACACACACACACACACACACACACACACAGACATACTGACACACACACAAACATACTGACATACACACACACACATAGACACTGACATACACACACACACACACAGACATACTGACATACACACACAGACATACTGACATACAAACATACTGACACACACACACACATTTAGCCACCCTCCAGGTTCTTACCTTTTCCTGGAGGGTGGTTTCCCTGGGGTCCAGTGGCAGGCTGAGGCAGATGGGAGTTCTCCTCTGGCTATTCTCCTCCCGCGCGGCTGTGCTCTCCGGTGGGAGGAAGTGACGTGCGGCACTCACTTCCTCCCAGCCGGTACAGGAAGGGGCCCGGTCGCGCTGTTTAAGCGTCACAGCGCCCGACCGGGCCCCTGCTCAAACATGCTTACCGGGTGGCCCTTAGTGCATGGGCCACCCGGAGGGCCTCCTTAGTTGGCGGGCCGGTGCGGCTCTGTGCAGCCGCACCGCTGGGTACATGGGGGCTGCTCAAATCGCGGGGCCCACGGGGCAGCTGCTCTGGGGCCCCCCAGGAGCAACTGGGCCCGGGGCAGCTGCCCCGTTTGCCCCGCGCTAAAGACGGCCCTGTCTCTGAGGACGGGGAACAGTCTCTATTCTGCTCTGTGTCAGTGTGTATCAGGGCAGGGCTTTGAGGACAGGTGTCAATGTTAGGTGATTTCTGCCCTTTATGGATTAAAAGCAGACTCTGCATCAACTGTGCAATTTTCCATGGGAGTTTTGCCATGGATCCCCCTCCGGCATGCCACAGTCCAGGTGTTAGTCCCCTTGAAACAACTTTTCCATCACTTTTGTGGCCAGAAAGAGTCCCTGTTAAAATTCGCCTGCCCATTGAAGTCAATGGCGGTTCGCGCGGTTCGCGAACATTTGCGGAAGTTCGCGTTCGCCGTTCGCGAACCGAAAATTTCGGGTTCGCGACAACACTATTTCTGTGTATCACTATTGGCTCTAAGCTCTAGGAGAAAATTCTGTCTTCCACACTTACGTGACTCCATCAGGCCCTTATTTAGGATGGATGTCACTTTTTGGAATCCAGATCTCTCTCACCTTCTTTCTGACCCTGATGTGCCACATGAAAAGGGGTACAACGTTCTTTTTTTTTTTTTTTTGCCTAAAATTTGCAATTCACTTGTCACTTCTCCACAATTCCTGATACACTGATTTAAACTCATGTTTATTTTGGGAAAAGCATTTCATAAGCATATAAGCTGCTTTCTCCCCAGACTGGACCACATCCCATTAATCCTCAAAGCAGTTGCGAAATCCAGCGCTACACTCCCACCCACTGATCTTACAACTAGAGACCCTCACATTAGCTCCGATTATTGACCTAACAGAAAATATTCCATACAAATTGATTAATGGAAATAAACTTGCATCTCCCATTGTAGAAGAAATAAGTGATGCAGTAATATTTGTGCATTTTAAAAAAGACTAATGGTGAATGTATTAGACTACAGGATTTATTCACTAAATTGAGATTTGTAGAGAATTGATAAAGAAAATGCAAATTACATGTGAACTAGACAAATTCTCAATTATTTTTGCATCTTGGATAATTTGCTTGAAAATGTGCAATTCCTTTGCCAAGTATCCACACTTCCATGTTACATGTTACATGATTACAGTACTTATTACTTCTCCTTAACCCCTTAAGGACACATGACATGTGTGACATGTCATGATTCCCTTTTATTCCAGAAGTTTGGTCCTTAAGGGGTTAAAACATATAGCTCTCAATCAGGACTGTCCTTCCAGTCCCAGGGCAGTTGGCAGGGGTTCTGCAAGTATTACCAAATAAAAGTACTAACTGAATATTGGGCAAGGAATATAAAAGTGGCATGCCTTATATGGAAGACTGACAAAATTGCAAGGTTTACAACTTGTGCAGGGCCTATTTTTGATACTGATATCAACATAAAGTATCACATGCATAACGTATAAATAATATTAGTGGATATATAATTGTTGCCAGCATCCTTTTTGCAATTCCGCTGAGTATTCTTTGAATATAAAATTCTCATGATTTTGCAAAAAGAGAGGCACATCTGAAGTAGGCATACAGTACAGTGTTTGTGTCTACCACAATAGGCCTGTGTGCAGTGTGGGGAAGATGAAATGGGTCAGGAATGTACCAGAGCAGAATACAGAAGGACGCTAACTGGACGTAATTGAATGCAATATAAAATCTAAATGGCACACACTTTTTCTTTCTTTAAATCCAGATAATGTAAACAAAAATGGATTTCAAAACATTAGAACAAATACTTATAATTATAAAAACAAATAAATGCAGGCATTGATGTATAATCAATCAATAAAAGTGGAATAAAAAAAAAATCCTATTGCATATAAAGGGATTATTCTTCATTAAAACATACATTATTATGTCTGGCACGAGCTCCTGCCTGGCGAGTGGAACCCAGGACAAAAACGACGGCTATATAGCCCAAGGTCCTTCGGGGGTGCACCACCCACGTCGGGGGTGCCCCCCAGAACCAAAAGACACCACCCGGGGGCCCGTCGGAGCCGGGAGCGCTGAAAACCACATGCGGCCTACTGGGACTGGAGCCGGGGGGAGGCGGCCGCTCTCCTCGGCGCAAGGGCCCTCAATCGACTTCAACTTGGCATACCCCCCCCCCGACCGGGGGGTATCCCGGTCCCCACTGGACACATAGATCCGACCAAAGAGCAGATTTGCCAGCTGCAAGGCATACAGGGGCTCCAGGACACCAGCTCAAAACCAATATGGCCGCCCAGCGTGGTCCTAATAAGCAGAGCGCCCGCATCCAACCACCCACGACACCTTTGGGGTTTTTTGACCGGCTGTGTGCAAACCTCAGGGATGCATTACTTAGCAGAGGGGCAACATACCTCCAGGCTGAACGGACGGTGGCCTCATGGATCAGACCCACGGCACGATGCCGATACCACAGGCACGTACCTCAAGCATCCAAGGGGGCCACGCGGCGGAGCAGGTACCTGAGATCCTCAAGGCGGGAACGGGCGCCATGTTTTCCGGGCGCACGCTTCCACTCGCTGACAAACAAAAGCGGAACCAAACAAGCGACGCACACAAGCACCTCACCCGACCAAAACTGCACCATTCAGTACAGAAACATAGAAACATAGAATGTGACGGCAGATAAGAACCATTCGGCCCATCTAGTCTGCCCAGTTTTCTAAATATTTTCATTAGTCCCTGGCCTTATCTTATAGTTAGGATAGCCTTATGTCTATCCCACGCATGCTTAAACTCCTTTACTGTGTTAACCTCTACCACTTCAGCTGGAAGGCTATTCCATGCATCCACTACCCTCTCAGTAAAGTAATACTTCCTGATATTATTTTTAAACCTTTGTCCCTCTAATTTAAGACTATGTCCTCTTGTTGTGGTAGTTTTTCTTCTTTTAAATATAGTCTCCTCCTTTACTGTGTTGATTCCCTTTATGTATTTAAATGTTTCTATCATATCCCCCCTGTCTCGTCTTTCCTCCAAGCTATACATGTTAAGATCCTTTAACCTTTCCTGGTAAGTTTTATCCTGCAATCCATGAACCAGTTTAGTAGCCCTTCTTTGAACTCTCTCTAAGGTATCAATATCCTTCTGAAGATAGGGTCTCCAGTACTGTGTACAGTACTCCAAGTGAGGTCTCACCAGTGTTCTGTACAATGGCATGAGCACTTCCCTCTTTCTACTGCTAATACCTCTCCCTATACAACCAAGCATTCTGCTAGCATTTCCTGCTGCTCTATTACATTGTCTGCCTACCTTTAAGTCATCAGAAATAATCACCCCTAAATCCCTTTCCTCAGATGTTGAGGTTAGGACTCTATCAAATATTTTGTACTCTACCCTTGGGTTTTTACGTCCAAGATGCATTATCTTGCACTTATCCACATTAAATGTCAGTTGCCACAACTCTGACCATTTTTCTAGTTTACCTAAATCGTTTTCCATTTGGCTTATCCCTCCTGGAACATCAACCCTGTTACATATCTTAGTATCATCCGCAAAAAGACACACCTTACCATCAAGACCTTCTGCAATATCACTAATAAAAATATTAAAGAGAATGGGTCCAAGTACAGATCCCTGAGGTACCCCACTGGTGACAAGCCCAAGCTTCGAATATACTCCATTGACTACAACCCTCTGTTGCCTGTCACTCAGCCACTGCCTTACCCATTCAACAATATTGGAATCCAAACTCAAAGATTGTAGTTTATTGATAAGCCTTCTATGTGCAACAGTGTCAAAAGCCTTACTGAAATCTAGGTAAGCAATGTCTACTGCACCACCCTGATCTATAATTTTAGTTACCCAATCAAAAAAATCAATAAGATTAGTTTGGCATGATCTCCCTGAAGTAAACCCATGTTGTCTCTGATCTTGAAATCCATGTGTTTTTAGATGTTCAACAATCCTATCCTTTAACATGGTTTCCATCACTTTCCCCACTACTGAAGTAAGGCTTACTGGCCTATAGTTGCCCGACTCCTCCCTATTACCTTTCTTGTGAATGGGCACAACATTCGCTAACAGCACGACCCAACGCTTTACAGCCAATGCTGCAAAACTGGTGGCTGAGCGGCCGCTCACCCCACGGAGCGCGACAGGAGCCACCCACAAAGCAGAGTCACCAAGCTATCTGTCACAGTGGACAGAACCTACCAACGCTGGGCATAGGCTGAACTGCCCACCATGCTGCCTCACAGGTATTTCTGGCCTGGACTGTTACGAACTCTCGCTACAGCGGAATACCCGGACTCAGGCGTCTAACACAGGCCAATTGTGGACTATGCCCCCATGCCATTTCGGACTCGATGTGACAACATTGGGTATACCGCAAAGCGCTCCCCAAAGGCCCCATGTCCAGCAATTCATCGGCACAGCACGGCTCAATGTACAGTTACTCATCAACATAACTGTTTATATTAACGGTTAGACTGTGTAGTGAGGTTAACATATGTACGATAGGCAAGCCTTAGCGTTGTAATGTGTTTTTCTTTCCATACTGCATCATAGCCTATACAAGAGTAGCGCAATTTGAATATACATCACACATAACCCAGCTATTGTGATACTGCTAGTTATACTACCACACTACAACTACACTAGCAAAGTTAACCTAGCAATTTTAAGCGTTGATCACCTTATTTTACTCTAAAGATTTCGATGTTTAGCCAAGTTTGTTATAACTATAAAAAAAAACGAGCACTGTCTCATGCCACTATCAAATCTAAGTGCATCTTCAAACACGCTGTTGTGGCGAATGCTGATAACATGTAATTAACGGCACAACAAAAAAAAAGAATAAAAAATAACATACATGATTATAAAAAAAATACAGGGTATAGATTTAAATGCTCACTAAACTAAAGATTTGTGATATACCGTAATTGAACAATCTGGGCCACAATAGCCAATCCAACATGAAAAATTTTGATTTGTGTGTTAGGCGTACTCTTCACGTCAATACACAGCGCGGGGATTGGCAAACAAGTGTCATTATGTATATTATGTCATGGAGATGGGGGGGGGGGGGGGGGTTAACCACGGGGTATAATCACTAAACAACAAATTGCAGTGGATTGAAAACTGAACCGCAAAATGAAGGCAAAGAGTGTGAATTAAGAAAGATTCTCAATTAATTTAATGCTCAATAGGGCATTATTATTTTTTAAGAACTTAGTTAAAGAGGGTTGGAGTAACCCTTTAAGCCTTAGCAAGCAGGTGTGGATGGATTTTAAATTTAATTGAAGCTAGTAGCTGCAGGTTTCTGGATCTTGGAAGTTCTAGGACCAGAGTTGCTAGGTTCCAGAAAACCTTCTGCAGTAACAGGTAAGGTGCGGATGTTATGGCCTGTCTCTGCCTCTCTGTGTTATGTTCCCTCCTCTCTACCCATGAACAGCGTCCTGCGGATACTCTCCAGGATCTCAATGAAAACATAACCAGCACAATATGTTGATAAAAAATGTTAACCAATGTGAAATTCAGCTCTTACATAATGGCAGCTTTTGTTATTTCATGAATTTTTCAGGTGGATCTTGTTGTTTTTTCTTTTCTTAAAAGGACACTTTAGGCACCATTACCACTAGTGTTTTTATTAAAATGATTATGGTTCAAACGTTAAAGAGACACTATAGTCACCAGAACAACTACAGCTTATTGTATTTGTGCTGGTGAGTAGAATCATTCTCTTGAGGTTTTTTGCAGTAAACGCTGTATTTTCAAAGAAAATGCAGTGTTTACATTACAGCCTAGTAATAACTCCACTGGCCACTCCTCAGATGGCTGCTAGAGGTGCTTCCTGGGGCAGTGCTGCACATTGTGTAGCACTGCCATCCAGTGTCTCCACCCTCTGCATGCAGACACTGAACTTTCCTTATAGAGATACCTTGATTTAATGCATCTCTATGATGAGATTCTGATTGGCCAAGGCTGCGTTTGGCTTATGCTGGCTCTGCCTCTGATTTGCCTCCTTGACAGTCTCGGACAATCTTATGGGAAAGCATTGTGATTGGCTCAGAGAATCAGTTCTGATGATGTCAGTCAACCAGGCAGATCAGGGCAGAGACAGCATCTGTAGATTGGAATACAAGTAAGATTTTACTACATTTAGGGAAGCAAGTTTGGGGGGTTGGGAAGGGGTTAGAGGTGCTAGATGGCGGTTTTAAAACTATAGTGTCAGGAATACATGTCTGTGTTCCTGACCATATAGTGTTCCTTTAAAGATCTTCATAGTTGGGTACCTCCAGTAAAAATGTTTTCAAGACATCTGACAAAAAGTGGAGTTTCCTAGAACCCATGACCTGGCCCCTCTGCTGCCAATGAAATAATAAGGAATTTATCTTCCTCGTTATAATTTCAAACTTTTACATTTTCCCAATGTTACATTATTGTTTCAACCTCAGCTACAACTCAATTTGATAAAAATAAATATTGTGAAAAAAGTGCTGGCAATTATAAGAGCTATACATTCAAAAGACACTTAAACATTTACTTTCTTTGCACCTTTAAGAGAAAAGGAACAAAACACCTCCTACCAACTGTGTCTATGCAATCAATACAGCCAAATATTGCATGGAAGAATGCTATTATATTTTCCTGGTGTGAGATGGAAAATGTTAGTAGTGCTGCTATTTTTTCCTATATATTGCAACTGGGTTGAACCATCTCCACAATTTAATGTTTACTGAATAAACCCTTATTTTTCCTTTACATTTTTACAAAAAAAACAACAAACAACAACCGGAATAAAACAAACGTTACAAAAAATAAACTATATGAATTTTAGTTTTTATGCTTGGATAAGCTTTACGGAAAGGAACACTCCAATTAAAAATGATTGATACATTTTCTTAATATTGTTCTTTATATATATATTTTAATTGTACGTGATTCTTAATGTATTTAGAATACTGAGACGTCAGTTTCACATCAAAAGGGCTAACAATCAATAAAACGTACCTTTATTCCAGCTCCTTGTTGCAGCTCAGCTCCTCCTCCTATTTGGTCATCAATACTGATGACTTGCGTCCAATCAGATGCTTCTCATAGACACATATCGCATACATGGCAGTCGTCACAAGCGAAACCAATTCTTATCTATGGGAAGTACCCCCTTCTGCTTTGAGCTACAGTTTGGAACGAATGTGGTGGAAACTAATAAGATTTATATAATACACATATGTAAAATAATCTCACTATGTACTGGGGTGTGTTTAATTTCGTGAGGCACACTAAAAGCCTCATCTCTAGATGAGAAGATATTTGAAATATTAATAAAAATAAAAAAAAATTGTGTCTCACCCTTCTTCTTTAACCAGTTACTTGTTCACCCCCTCAGCTATTGACTTTTGTCGTTCACTGCATAATTATAGTTTTGGGTGACACGTCGAAGGGACAGTTTGATGTAAAGCCAGTTGCACATGAATATACCTAATAATGTTAAAGTCTACTGGTTACCCTTGAAGACACCATACGTATCAAAATATTACTTGACAACCATTACTGCATATATGGAGTAGCAAACTTACAAAGTAATGTGTTTTTTTTTTTTTTTTTAATCTGTAGTAAGATAGCAGTGGCTTCTGCATTGGGATAGTATGAAACCTAGTCACAGGAAGGAACTAAATACAGAACAATTATTTCATTTTATTTACAAATAACATGTTACGAGGGTTTAGGACACATCTGTTAAGCAGTTATTACCGAGCATCTGTCTACATGAATCCTACATACAGGAACTGTACTGTCTACATGTATCCTATATACAGGAACTGTCTACATGTATCCTACATACAGGAACTGCCTACATGTATCCTATATACATGATCTATCCACATGCATCCTACATGCAGGATCAGTCTACATACATTCTACACACGAATGTGCTACATGCATCCTACACACATGATCTAGCTAAATGCATCCTACATACAGGAACTGTCTACATGTATCCTACATTCAGGATCTGTCTACATGCATCCTACATACAGGATCTGTCTACATGTATCCTATATACATGATCTATCCACATGCATCCTACATGCAGGATCAGTCTACATGCATTCTACACACAGGATCTATCTACATGTATCCTACACTCATGATCTGCCTACATGCATTCTACACACGGGATCTGTCTACATGTATCCTACATTTATGATCTATCTACATGCATCCTACACACGGGATCTGTCTACATGCATCCTACATACATGATCTGTCTACATGCATCCTACACACAGGATCTGTCTACATACATCCTACACACAGGATATGTAGCCCATGGAACAGCGCAGTCAGGGGAGTGGGCCTTGACAGAGCCAGGAGTAGGCAGGGGAGTAACCAGTTAAAGGGGTGTGGTTATTGGTAAATGGGGGTTGGACTATAGGAGTATATTAAGCGGCCATTTTATGTCCAAGGGACATTTTAACTAAACTGACACTTACCTGGTAATTGTTTTTGGCAGGTCTGTGTTGGTTTTTTCTTTTGTCTTGCAGATCATGGCATCAATGGAAGAAATCCTGGAGGGAGTGAGAGCTGCTGTGCGGGATAGAGGATTGGCCTGGCTTCACGAGCAACTGGGGGCTCAGGGTCCCCCCCCTACAACCCCTGCGGCGGCTGCACGGCGTTCCATGAGGAGGGCGAGACCGCCCCAGCGGCTGAGCCCGGGCATGGAGCCTGAAGTCGGCAGACGGAGGAGCCCGTCAGCGGAGTCTGTTGGGGCCCTGGATGAGGTAGCGGGCCCCAGCGGAGTGGATGTACCGCGGCCGGCATCGTCGGTCCGACGCGGTGCTGGCCGGGCGCGGGCAGCAGCTAGGCCGAGGCCTACCACGCGGTGTGCGCCCCGCCGGGAGGCGGCAGGCGGGACGGTTGCGGCTGGAGCCAGGACCCAGAGCAGATCGGATGGTGGAAGCAGTGAGCGGTTGCGGCCCGGTGAGTCAGGGAATGGCGCTGGGGCTGGGCAGCGGGCGGGGGGCAGAGCGGAGGCCTCTAGTGATCAGGCGGTCCCCCTGATGGCAGGGGGAGCCCCTGGGCAACGGGACACATTGGGGGCGGCCTCTAGTGGGGCCAGGTTCAGCACAAGGGACGCAGACGGCGGGTCCGCTCAGCCAGGTACATTGGGGCCAGCAGGGCCCGCGGCTTTAGCAGACAGAAAACGCCAGGATAGACAGGCGGAATCCCCAGTTCGCAAGGCGGCCCAAAAGGGGCCAGGTTCAGCAGGTCGGGATAGCTCCCAGGACTCAGCTCAGGGCATGGAGACAGGACGGGCTGGGAGAGAGCGGGAGGGCCGCAGGGGCGGCTCCCGGGGACCGAGGGGTCTCTCGCGGAGCCCTAGGCCGCATCGCAGCAGGGAGCAGCACGGCGTCAGTGCCAGGCATGACAGGAGGCAGGCTGACGGGTGGAGGGGTAGAGAGAGGAGCAGGTCTGCAAGCAGGTTAAGCAGAAGGAGATCGGCCTCAAGGGACCGGAGGTGGAGGCAGCGGCGCAGTGCGTCTGGGTCCTCAGGCAGGAGCTCGCCAGGTCAGCGGCGCAGTGCTTACGGCCGGGAGGGCCAGGCAGGGAGTCGGGAGATAGGGCGGAACTACAGGCATGAACATAAGGATGTTGGGCGGGTATGTGATCATGTGGACACACTACCCAGGTGTCGTTCTCCTTGCAGGTCTCGCAGCACTACACCCGCGGTCCTGAGGCAGGGCCAGGCGGACGGGAGTCGGCGCCAATTGGATGCTCCGGAGCCAAGCATGGCGGACGGAAGGGAAACGAACCCACAGCCTTCTGCGGCTTCGGGCTCAGGCGGTGAGTCGACTGTTACACCACACGCAGGAACACTATTGAATTGCTTAAAATCTTTCTTAGATTCATGGGCGGGTGGGGAAATGGCTTCACCTCAGTTTGGGAGAGTGTGGACGTGTGAGAAAGGCCAGGGGTTACAAGGTAGGGCCGTGGGCCCAACGCTGGATAGCGAAGTGGGGTTATCGGGGTCTGAAACTAGTAAGGAGTCGGGGGACAAGGTAGGTATTGGGGGCGAAATTACCGACGCTGCGCGGCAAAACGTGCACGTGTCTTTTTCGGGCCCATTAGGTTGTCATCTGAAAATGGACATCAAGGAAAAAATTTGGAAGGGTGAGTTTGTGGAGGTTTTTTCCTTGCTCCCGCTGGAGGAGTTCTTAGACATGAAGGAGGAGGACAAGAAGGACGCAAAGAAAGAGGAGGAGGAGAAAAAGCGTAGGTATCGGAAGATTCCTAAAACGTTTGGGAACTGGCTGCGGGCCTTCTGTGTCCTGGCCAGTGTGATAGGGGAGAAGTCGCCGGATAAATGCTCCCAATTGTTTTGCTACCTAGATGGGATTGGGGAAGCGTACCGGACCTATGGCGGGGTCGCCTGGTGGCGGTACGACGAGCAGTTTCGCCAGAGGTTAGCGGCGAATCCCAGCATGCGGTGGGATCAAATGGACCTTCCCCTCTGGATGCGGCTCATGATGGCGCAAAAGGCTGCGCCCTTTCAAGGGACGGCCGGTGCGGCCCCTGGGGGACCTGCATCGGCCGGGCAAAAGAAAGGCTTCTGTTGGCTCTTTAACGAGGGCCAATGTAAGTGGGGTGCGTCGTGCCGGTTTAAGCACGAGTGCTCAGGTTGTGGGGGTGCACACGGAGCCAGCCGGTGTTTTAAGCGAGGTAAGTCTGCACCAGGAGCGGGAGCCGTTGGAGCGTCGGCCCCCTCCGCTGCCGCGGGGGGCAACCCCGGTGAAAGTAGGCGAGATGCTGCCGTGGCTAAAACAGTACGGTAACCGTCAGGACGCTGAATTCTTATGGCACGGCTTTACGGAGGGTTTTTCAATACCGTTTCAGAGTAGGGATGTGGGGAGGTTATGCAGTAATCTCAAGTCGGTGGGTGAACACCCGGGAGTTGTGAGGGACAAGTTGCTGAAGGAGGTGCAACTGGGTAGGATGGCTGGGCCGTTCGAGGCTCCGCCGCTGCCTGACTTGAGGGTATCCCCGCTGGGGGTAGTCCCCAAGAAGGAGGCGGGTAAGTTTAGGTTGATTCATCATTTATCATTCCCGAAAGGGGCGTCGGTAAATGATGATATCGATGAGGCCCTGTGCTCCGTATCGTATGCATCATTCGACCATGCTGTCGAGTTGGTTCGGAGAGCAGGGCGAGGGGCTTTGATGGCGAAGGTGGATGTGGAGGCAGCATTTCGGCTCCTTCCTATCCACCCAGACTGTCACCATTTGTTAGGGTGCCTTTTTGAGGGTAAGTTTTTCGTGGACCTGTGCCTACCCATGGGTTGCTCCATCTCGTGTGCGTATTTTGAAAAGTTTAGCACGTTCCTGGAGTGGGTAGTGCGCAGGGAATCGGGCGGGGGTACGGTGGTCCATTACTTGGACGACTTTCGGTGTGTGGGCCCGGCTGGGTCAGACAGATGTGCCCAAATACTGCGGGTGTTCCAGAGGTTAGCCCAACAGTTTGGGATTCCTCTGGCCGAGGACAAGACAGTGGGCCCGTCCGAGTGTCTGAGTTTTTTAGGGCTGGAAATCGACTCGGTCGTGGGGGAATGTAGGCTGCCGGAAGAGAAGTTGAGGGCGCTCCGCCAGCAGGTGCACGCGATAAAGGGCGCTAGGAAAGTTACGCTGCGGGGACTGCAGTCCTTGCTCGGCAGCCTTAATTTCGCTTGTAAGGTGATCCCTATGGGAAGAGTTTTTTGTAGATTGCTGGCTAGGGCCACCTGTGGGGTCCGTCTGCCGGGTCATTACATCAGGGTGTCGGTAGGTATGAGAGAGGACTTGGACATATGGGACCGCTTCCTCACTGAGTTTAACGGACGGGTGTTTTTCAGGGATGTGATGAAGGCATCTGGCGAAGCCGGGCTGTTTACGGACGCCTCGGGGAGCATTGGCTTTGGGGCTTACCTTGGGGGCAAGTGGTGTGCCGAGGTTTGGCCTGAGGCTTGGTCCGAGAGCCCCTTGATTCGGAACCTCGCCTTTTTGGAGCTTTTTCCAGTTGTAGTAGCGGTGTCACTATGGGGCGAGGAGCTCAGGGACAAGAAAGTTATCTTTCACTCTGATAATATGGCAGTGGTACAGGTAATTAACAGTCTATCGGCTTCGTCCCTGCCAGTGGTTAGGTTGTTACGGCAGCTAGTGCTATTGTGTATGTCTTGGAACATTGTCTTCCGGGCGCGGCACGTGCCGGGCCTGCTGAATGTGGTCGCTGACGCTCTGTCTCGTTCACAGTGGGTGCGGTTCCGGGAGGCAGCGCCGGACGCACAAGCAACAGGGCAAGCATGCCCGGAGGAGATGTGGCGGCTCGGGACGTTGTGCTTGGGCGATACATAAGGAGCTCACTGGCGCCGGGGACTTGGACCGCTTATACTAAGGTTTGGTGTGAATGGGAGGAAATGTTGTCCCAGGCGGGAGCAGGCGATTCTGCAGCGGGTAGGTTGGACACACTGTTGTGGCTTCTTTGCAGGTTGGTGGCAGGTGGGTCATCCCCTTCTAGGGTGGAACGCTACATGTCTGCGTTAGCCTTCCTGTTCAAGTTTAACGGGTGGGAAGACCTGACCAAACATTTCTTGGTAAAGCAAACTTTGAAGGGTTTCAAGAAGGGCAGGAGGTCTGTGGATACGAGGAGGCCTGTGTCCTTTGCCACCCTTCAAGGGTTGGTGGGGTTGTTGAACGAATTGTGTAGTTCGGCATTTGAAGTAACTTTGTTCTCTGTGGCTTTCGTGTGGGCTTTCTTTGGGGCTTTTCGTATTGGCGAATTGGTGAGCGCCAATAGGTCGGGGGCATCGGGCCTCCAGTATGAGGATGTGGCTATAGAGCAGGACAAGGTTGTGATTTGGCTCCGGCGCTCGAAGACGGACGTCTTCGGAAAAGGTAAGAATGTTGTCCTGTCCTCGCTTCCAGGGTCCCCGGTGTGCCCGGTTGCGTGTGGGGACGTGTTTTTACGGGTTCGCCCGCAGGTTGGTGGTTGCTTCCTGATTCATGAGGATGGGAAGGCGCTGTCACGCTTTCAGTTCTTGCGAGTCTTCCGCATGGGGTTGACGAGTTTGGGCTTGCAGCCCGGACAATTTGGTACGCACTCCTTCCGTATCGGGGCTGCGACTGAGGCGGCGCGGCTTGGGCTGGGGGAGGAGCGGATAAAGCAGATTGGGAGATGGGAATCCATCAGGTTCCGTGCATATGTAAGGCCGGAAAGGTTGATGTGAATGGAATGTTGTGGATGTGGGAAAAGGGTGCTCTGCCGGTTAACTGAATTTGTTTCCTTTCAGGCTTGGTCGCTTGGCTGGTGGGTCACTCGTTTGTCTACTGGGCGGAGAAGAGGGCCGCAGTTCGGAGACAAGGCACACAACTGGGTTTTCTTCTGGACACAGTGGACCTGCGGTGGTTTGGTTTTAGGGGTTTCAGCTGGCAGAGTATAAGTGGTGAAATTTTTGGGATGTTGTCCAAGGGGTTTGCCCCGGATATATTGTTGATTCACGGTGGGGGCAATGACTTAGGTTTGGTCCCCCAGAAGGTGTTGGTCAGGAGAATGAAGAGGGACCTGGACAGGGTGAGGGCTCTGGTCCCTGGAGTTACAATAGTTTGGTCTGAAATGGTGCCGCGGTTGAACTGGAGGCATGCCAGGGACCCGGCGGCTGTGGCACGTTGCCGTGGTAAAGTAAATAAGGCCATGTCTGTCTATATTAGGAGACTAGGGGGGGTCCCAGTGAGGCACTTGGAATTGGAGGGCGGGTTGCCCGGTTATTTTAGGAGGGATGGTGTGCACCTGTCTGATGTGGGGTGTGATCTACTAAACTTAGGATTCCAGGAGGGTATTTCCAAAGCCCTATTTATGTGTGGTGGGGGTCGCTCGAGACATTAAGGGGTCAAGTCTCTTGCTATGGCGGGATAGGGCTTGGGTAATTGGAAGGTAGGAGGAGTATAAATTGGTTAGGCTGGATTAAACTGGAGTGTGAAATGGTTTGTGGGTTCGAGCTCATCGGTGGCTCCGAACCAGGTGGTGTAGGGGGGTCTCGGTACACCCCTACAGTTTAAAAAGTTATGGATATGGGGCCTCTTTGGTAGGCCATATGTTATGTGTTAATTGGTTATTTATAATGTTATTTATTGTTATTGGCGGGGTCATTGCCGGGGGTAATTTATGTACGGTGGGGGGTGGAGGTATATTTACTTTTGTGGCAATGACCCCAATTTGTTATCTTGTTTATAATAATAAATAAAGCTGTGGACTTTTTTATTCCAACAGAAATACGGTGTCTGTAAGTTATTGGGGGGTTTGGGGTAAACAGCGCACCTGCCGAATAATCGACTGTGCGCATGTCATGTAGCCCATGGAACAGCGCAGTCAGGGGAGTGGGCCTTGACAGAGCCAGGAGTAGGCAGGGGAGTAACCAGTTAAAGGGGTGTGGTTATTGGTAAATGGGGGTTGGACTATAGGAGTATATTAAGCGGCCATTTTATGTCCAAGGGACATTTTAACTAAACTGACACTTACCTGGTAATTGTCCCTCCCACCCTCCCTATTTATTTGGAGTTCCCGTTTGGTCACAGCGGCGGGATAGGGCTTGGGTAATTGGAAGGTAGGAGGAGTATAAATTGGTTAGGCTGGATTAAACTGGAGTGTGAAATGGTTTGTGGGTTCGAGCTCATCGGTGGCTCCGAACCAGGTGGTGTAGGGGGGTCTCGGTACACCCCTACAGTTTAAAAAGTTATGGATATGGGGCCTCTTTGGTAGGCCATATGTTATGTGTTAATTGGTTATTTATAATGTTATTTATTGTTATTGGCGGGGTCATTGCCGGGGGTAATTTATGTACGGTGGGGGGTGGAGGTATATTTACTTTTGTGGCAATGACCCCAATTTGTTATCTTGTTTATAATAATAAATAAAGCTGTGGACTTTTTTATTCCAACAGAAATACGGTGTCTGTAAGTTATTGGGGGGTTTGGGGTAAACAGCGCACCTGCCGAATAATCGACTGTGCGCATGTCATGTCTACATACATCCTACACACAGGATCTGTCTACATGCATGATGCATCCTACACGCATGATCTGTCTACATGCATCCGACATACAGGATCTGTCTATATGTATCCTACATACAGGGTCTGTCTACAGGTATCCTACAGATGATACATTGTAATTAATTAAAGGCAGATTAGGACGTTTGATGGCAGACCCCCGCGCTGAAGGTTGCCTATGCCTGGACTAGATGATGCTGCAGCCATCACCATCTCCCCGGAGCTCACACACTCACCCGCCGCCCGGCCCTGCTCCCCGGATCTGAATGACACGGACACTGGGACTCTGCCTCCGTTCCGCCCGCCTGCTGGTACCTCCCTCTGTCCTCTGCCTGCCAGGGCCTGCGCTATGCACTGCATATATCCCTGCACGGCAACCATCACTACACTGCAAAGCAAACATCACTGCACAATATATCCCTGCACAGCATCCATCACTGCACAACAACCATCCCTGCACAGCATCCATCCCTGCACAGCATCCATCCCTGCACAGCATCCATCCCTGCACAGCATCCATCCCTGCACGGCATCCATCCCTGCAAGGTATCCATCACTGCACTGCAACCATCACTGCACAACAACCATCACTGCACAACAACCATCACTGCACTGCAACCATCCCTGCACTGCAACCATCCCTGCACAGCATCCCTCACTGCACATCACACATCCCTGCACGGCATCCATCCCTGCACAGCAACCATCACTGCACAACAACCGTCACTGCACAACAACCGTCACTGCACAACAACCGTCACTGCACTGTAACCATCCATGCACGGCATCCATCCCTGCACACCAACCATCCCTGCACAACAACCGTCACTGCACTGCAACGATCCCTGCACAGCAACCGTCACTGCACATCACACATCCCTGCACAGCATCCATCCCTGCACAGCAACCATCACTGCACTGCAACCATAACTGCACAACAACCATCACTGCACTGCAACCATAACTGCACAACAACCATCACTGCACAACAACCGTCACTGCACAACGACCGTCACTGCACAGCAACCATCCCTGCACTGCAACCATCCCTGCACTGCAACCACCCCTGCACTGCAATCATCCCTGCACGGCATCCATCACTGCACAACTATCACTGCACAACAACCATCACTGCACAACAACCGTCACTGCACAACAACCATCATTACACTGCAACCATCCCTGCACGGTATCCATTCCTGCACAGCAAACATCACTGCACTGCAACCATAACTGCACAACAACCGTCACTGCACAACAACCATCACTGCACTGCAACCATCCCTGCACGGCATCCATCACTGCACAACAACCGTCACTGCACAACAACTGTCACTGCACAACAACCATCATTACACTGCAACCATTCCTGCACAGCAACCATTCCTGCACAGCAACCATCACTGCACTGCAACCATAACTGCACAACAACCATCACTGCACAATAACCGTCACTGCACAACAACCATCACTGCACAACAACCATCACTGCACAGCAACCATCACTGCACAGCAACCATCACTGCACAGCAACCATCACTGCACTGCAACCATCCCTGCACGGCATCCATCCCTGCACAGTAACCGTCACTGCACAACAACCGTCACTGCACAGCAACCATCACTGCACTGCAACCATAACTGCACAACAACCGTCACTGCACAACAACCATCACTACACGGCATCCATCCCTGCACAGCAACCATCCCTGCACAGCAACCATCACTGCACTGCAACCGTCACTGTACAACCGTCACTGCACTGCAACCATCCCTGCACGGCATCCATCCCTGCACAGCAACCATCACTGCACAACAACCATCACTGCACAACAACCATCACTGCACAACAACCATCACTGCACAACAACCATCACTGCACAACATCCATCACTGCACAACATCCATCACTGCACAACATCCATCACTGCATTGCAACCATCCCTGATACCGGAGAAACTGACGGAAGCCAAGCACAGAGAGATGGACACAGGTTTCTTCAGGAAGGAAGAGATTCTTTATTGGATCACCGATCGGGACTCAGAGGGACTAGCGTCACCAAAATACAGCAAAGTCTGAGTACTGAATACATAGAGTACATTCCTTATATAGCACTGTAGCTCCTCCCACAATTAACTACACCCACACATACCCTTAACCTATTTAATAAATAGAGTCTAAACTCATCCATCCGGTCTAACCACGTGGCTCATCTGATACAAAGGAGAGGGACGCGTAATTCCAGTTCTTACATTCCTGCACCTGGTCAGTACAGTGATGACAGTATCTTAGCTACGTGTAATTAACCAACTGATACTACAAACACATATACATACATATGCCTTGTGGCAATCTTAGCCTGCTAAACTTGTATTTTACTGGAATTACATCACATTCCCCCCTTTGATGCCTCTGATATTTCACAATTACTTGAGGCATCACTTAACCTTGGTTTGCATATACCTCAGGTTACCATGAACCAGACCAGACTTATCTTATGATGTGAATCTTCAACATTCATCTTCTTGCATTGGTTCTCCCTGATCTAGAGCCTTATACTTATATATCGCCATTATCTGTGCAGCAGCCTTCCTCTCTGCTATACTTCCTATCAGGCTTTGCACAGACCTAACTACTAAGGGTATAAGACACGGTAGGAGTAGACACAACAGTAAAATCAGTAGGACTCCACCTACCACTGCCTTAAGCCCTCCAAACCACTCATACCAGCTACCAAACCAACTACTTGGATTGTACCCTTTCCATACCTGAGTAGGCACATGCGCTAGTTTAACCATATGGCTAGTAAGCTCAGCTATTGCTTGCCCTTCGTCATCTATTTGAAGACAGCAATTACTTAGGTTAAACTTCCCACATACACCTCCCTCTACTGCCAAAAGGTAATCCAAGGCTAATCTATTTTGGTAGACTGCTGTCCTCATCCTGGTATTATGCTTCGCTAGAAGATTGAGTGCTTGTGAGGTCTCATTAGTAATAATCTCAACCACCGCCTGTAATCTTATAATACGGTTGAGCATATAAATTGGGGTTCTATAACCAAAGGTACCATCTTCTGCCCACGTGGCTGGCCCATAATAATCTATGATACGCTGGGGAGGCCATTCATCATCTTCCCAGGCGCCTATCTCTAAGGGTCCCCTTTTCTTCCTATGATTCACATCATACACTTTAACACCTAAAGTCTCACCTGTTTCAATCGGTAACAAGAAGAAGGATGGTTTGAGCATACCCAACACACATGCCCCTTCCCAGTCCTGTGGCAGCTCCGAATAGGCTTTCTTACCACAGATCCAGTACAAATTTGCTGGGGCTCTCCAAGTAGATGTGATGGATAGATCAAACCACACATCCTTTAAATTGGCATATCTAGCAAACGGGTTAGATGGTTCTGAGACATTTGAAGCCGACCACCAAGTTGTATTTTTAGTATCATCATCATAAGCTTTTTGCCCTAGACAAGTTAATTCTCCTACAGAAGTATTATACATTATTCCTTTCCTTGCTATGCAAACATAACCTATGATGGAGGTCTTTAATCTCCACTCAGATTTACCTCTAACACTCATATGATAATCGGCTTGTGTAGATATTAGTTGGTCAACTGCCTCAGAACCGGACATTACCTCCTTTGCTTCCCAAGGCCATTGGTCTCCCATGTTAGTACCTCCACACACATAGCAGTTGGTAACATTAAGACTACCGGCAATACTTTCAGCTAAATCGATGAACAGGTTTTTAGCATTATGGGGGATCTTATTATCTATACTCATCTCTTCATAAAAGGAATGGTATACTTGATGAGTCTGGGAGGATACCGTATCAGTCTCTATTCCTATAAACAATAATGTCCCAGGATCTAAACCCGTCCCGTATATTTGAAACCCAAATAAATTTCCATACTTATCTAAGAACTTGTCGGGGTTATTAATGAGTATATGGACTGGGTTGCATTCCATAGACTTACAATAAGGGCTAGTCGGCAACTTAGTCACTATCATGTCTTTATCTACTGTCTGTCCCCAAGTCGCCCACCCCACACAAGACCAATATGGGCAAAAGTTATAATCTCTATTTGGGCATCTAGGACTTACATATTTATTTTTGCTACTGGGACAAATATATTTATCATTAGACCCATACGTCCTCTCCCATCTAAGATCCCCACATACATTCCACGGCTTTCTACCACTCGATATCGCTTTACACGCATCAAATAGCAGAACACCCGAAGAATGTACGGATTCTAACACCGTCTTATTAATTAGGGTCCCCTGAGGATCTCCATTCCTGAGAGTCAACCAAATTGTACGAGGTTGATACTCTGGACTGAAGCACTTAGGTTCTCCTACTCCTAAATGGCACACACTATAGTCTATATTTAGGTATCTACATCTTGATACCTCTCCTTTACATTCGTATTGTGAATGCCAAATTAGGGTTTGGGAAATATGGTTACCTGTTCTCGTAGTCTTAATGCATACCTCACAGCTAGGAGTGTCGGTACCTCTACCTTCCTGAATATAAAAACACATATAAATAAACACAATCAAAAGCACATCTTTCGCCGTCATCCTCAGTCTTCGTCCGTGCGATGGAACCTCAGCTTCCAGGATGTGAGGGCTGCAGGGAATGGAGTTCTGCTCGTCTTCACAGGTGTCCCTTCGAGACTTTCCTGGCTTATACACTATGTGTTGGTAAGCGGACAGGCTTTATTATGGCCTTCTCACTCACACCTGTAACAATAAAATTTGTAATCCACAATAATTCCTCGTTACTCCGACTGAGTAGTGCGTTTCAACCGGATCTTGCAGGGATTCTCTGGATCTGCTGTAATTTGCCAAGAATCGACTGCTGCTGGTTTAACCCTGGAGTGATGTATCCACGGAGTTACTTCGGCTACTTTTATCGCTGTAGGGGTAGACAAAAGAACAACATAAGGACCTCTCCACTTGGGCCCTAACGGTACATTATTCCACTCTTTAATCCACACTTGGTCTCCTGGATGATAACTATGAACAGGGGGATAAATATTCACAGGTAATCTATCTTGTACCCATTTCTGTACCTCCTCCATAGTCTTACCCAACTCTACAACCTGCTGCCGGGTAATTCCTTCTCCCAACTGACTCAAGTCCCCCCTTAAGTTACCAAGTACGGGAGGTGGTCGCCCATACATGATTTCAAAAGGAGAGAGGCCCATCCTTCTGGTAGGGGTACTGCGGATTCGCAATAAAGCTATGGGTAAGAGAACGTTCCACTTAAGTTGGGTTTCCTGACACATTTTAGCCAACTGGTTCTTTATAGTTCTATTCATTCTCTCTACCTTACCAGAACTCTGGGGTCTATATGCAGTATGAAGCCTCCACTTTATACCAAGCATATGAGTCAGTTGTTGTAGGCACTGATGAACAAAAGCTGGACCATTGTCCGATCCTATAGAACAGGGTAGTCCATATCGGGGTATTATTTCTCGTAGCAGGAATCTTACAACTTCTCCTGCTTTCTCTGTACGAGTAGGACATGCTTCTACCCAGCCTGAATAGGTGCACACAATTACCAACAGGTAACGATGTCCACCCGATTTAGGCATTACTGTAAAGTCTATTTGTAGATCGGACATGGGGAGTCCCCCCATAAACTGGACTCCTGGTGGCTTTACTGGTCCTTGTCTTGCATTATTCTTAGCACACGTTACACATCTGCGTACAATGGCCTGAGTCAAGTTGGACAATCTTGGTATGTAGAAATGTTTCCTGAGAGATTCTTCAGTACTGTCTCTCCCAGAATGTGTCCCGTTGTGATAATTTTGGACAATTTCTACCGCTAGTGATGCTGGTATGACTATTCTTCCATCTTCTAGCTGATACCACTTGTTCTCCAAATACTTTCCCGGTTCAGTCTTTAACCACTCCTCTTCTTGAGCTGTATAAACTGGAGTCCATTGGGACAGTGGAGTTGGTATAAGAGCAGCTATATGCCCCACATACTCCTGTCTTCCTGATTCAGCAGCACGCTTAGCTGCACTATCTGCCATCCGATTTCCCTTGGTTACATCACCATCTCCTCTCAGATGCGCTCGACAATGTATGATACCGACTTCTTTCGGCTCCCACACTGCTTCCAATAGTTGTAGGATTTCAGCTGCGTACTTGATTTCTTTGCCTTCTGAATTCAGTAGTCCTCTTTCTTTATACAAAGCTCCGTGGGCATGAGTGGTTAAAAACGCATACTTAGAGTCCGTATAGATATTTACTCTTAAACCTTCAGCCAATTGTAACGCTCGTGTTAGTGCTATTAATTCTGCCTTTTGTGCTGATGTTCCTTTCGCCAGTGGCCGAGCTTCTATCACCTTGTCTATTGTTGTCACTGCATATCCTGCATAGCGGATCCCTTCTTTCACATAACTACTGCCGTCGGTGTAATATTGAACATCGGGGTTCTGGATGGGAAAATCACGAAGATCTGGTCTACTTGAAAATACTTCATCCATTACTTCCAAACAATCATGTTGACTTTCAGTAGGTTGCGGCAAAGGGGTAGCTGGATTTAAGGTGTTTACAGTCTCTAAATGCACTCTTGGGTTTTCACACAACATTGCTTGATACTTGGTCATACGGCTATTACTAAACCAATGATTTCCTTTGTAATCCAACAACGTCTGTACTGCATGTGGGACTCGTACATAAAGTTCTTGACCCAGAGTGAGTTTATCGGCTTCAGCTACTAGCAGGGCGGCTGCAGCTACGGCTCTTAGACAAGGTGGAAGTCCGCTGGCCACTGCATCCAGTTGCTTAGACATGTAGGCAACAGGTCTTTGCCATGATCCCAAGTACTGTGTCAATACTCCCACAGCCATTCTTCTTTGCTCGTGTACATACAGGTAGAATGGTCGTGTGTGATCAGGTAGACCTAATGCTGGGGCACTCATCAAAGCCTTCTTCACATCTTCAAATGCCGTTTGCTGTTCTTGGGTCCATAGGAAGGGGTCGTGCTCTGTACCTTTGATAGCTGCGTACAGAGGTTTTGCCAGTATCGCATAGCTGGGAATCCATATCCTACAGAAGCCTGCTGCCCCCAAGAATTCTCGCACTTGTCTTCTATTCTTGGGTATTGGTATTTGGCAGACAGCCTCTTTTCTCTCTGGCCCCATAATTCTTTGACCTTCAGAGATATGGAATCCTAGATACTTGACAGTTGGCAAACACAACTGAGCCTTCTTTCTAGACACCTTGTATCCTGCCTTCCAGAGAATGTGTAGTAGATCGTGCGTTGCTTGCTGACAGATTTCTTTTGTAACTGCTGCTATCAACAAGTCATCTACATATTGTAACAATACACACTCTCCTGGGATGGACTCGAAATCCAATAGATCTTGACTTAGGGCTGAACCAAATAGGGTAGGTGAATTTTTAAACCCTTGGGGCAGTCTTGTCCAAGTCATTTGGCGTTTTGAGCCCGTTACAGCGTTCTCCCATTGGAAAGCGAAAATACATTGGCTTTCTGCGGCAATTCGGAGGCAAAAGAAGGCATCTTTGAGATCTAAGACTGTGAAGTAAGTAGCCCCGCCCGGAATTAAAGCAAGCAGGTTATATGGATTGGGTACAACTGGATGTATGCTAACAACCGCATCATTGACTGCTCTTAAGTCCTGTACAGGTCGATACTCATCTGTACCGGGCTTTTGAACAGGCAGCAATGGGGTGTTCCAGGGGGAAGTACAGAATTTTAGGATACCATACCGTATGAACTTATCCAGATAGGATTGGATGTTCTTCTTAGCCTTCTGCGGAATGTGATATTGTCTTAGGCTCACTGGATAAACCCCATGTTTCAGTTCAATTTTTATTGGTGGAATATTGCGGGCCAGTCCTGGTGGGTTGTTCTCTGCCCAAACTCCTGGTATGTTAAACAATGTCTCATCACTCCTAGGGTTTTGGCTAGTCAACACTGTATAAAGTCGCCACTCTTCTTCCTTTGGTACGGATAAAGTCATAATACCTGAAGGTCCATTAAACTTTAAGGATGTTGTTCCATTTGGTAGGAACGTAATCTGCGCTTGTAATTTTGATAGCATATCACGTCCCAGCAATTGGACTGGACATTCAGGCATATAAAGGAATTGGTGTTTTACTACGTGGCCTCCCAATGTACAGAGTCGACTTTTAAGAACCGGTTTTTCAGCACTTCTTCCAGTTGCTCCTATCACAGTAATAGTCCTTCCAGATGGAGGAGCAACTAGATTAGTCACCACTGAATGTTCAGCACCAGTGTCGATCATGAACGCACTCCTTTTCCCCCCTATTGATACATCGACCATAGGCTCCGCTCGACCAAGGGGGATGGAGCCCGGTCGGTATCAATAGTCCTCCATGACAGTGTCAGCCAATCCTACAAAGTCCCTACCTTCTCTATCGCGGGACCTTTGCGCTGCTGGAATATACCTGTCTTCCCTAACACTTCCTCTGTTCCCATTACTCCCTCTATAACCATTACTCCCTCCGGGGCCTCCTCTACCTCTCGCTCTACCTCTAAAGTTTCCGTAGCCTGCCCTGGGTTGGTCTCTCTCGTACTGCTCTCTTTGCGGACATTCGTTCCTCCAATGCCCTTCTTCCTTGCAATACGCGCATTGATCCCTACTCAAAGGCTCCCTACTCCATCTATTATTGCCTCTATCTGGGCCCCGTTTATCTACGCCTGCGATCGCTACCGCTAGCATATCAGCCTTTTTACGCATCTTGCGCTCTTCCTCTTTCTTACTTTCTGTATCCCTGTTCATATAGACCTTATTTGCTACCTCCATTAGTTGGGTGATGGACATACCTGCAAACCCTTCTAACTTTTGTAGCTTGCGCTTAATA
Source organism: Pelobates fuscus (assembly GCF_036172605.1). Classification (NCBI taxonomy): domain Eukaryota; kingdom Metazoa; phylum Chordata; class Amphibia; order Anura; family Pelobatidae; genus Pelobates; species Pelobates fuscus. The sequence goes on along the minus strand of NC_086320.1, from coordinate 316,055,476 downwards.
TCTCCGTATGCTTGGCTGACAAAGGCGGAGTTAACCATTCGGGAATTGTCTGCGTCTTCCGGATTAAAGGGGGTATACAAGCGGTATGCCTCCAATAATCGGTCATAAAAGACACTGGGCGCTTCATCGCTTTTCTGGATCACCTCAACTGTCTTCGACATGTTAATGGCTTTCTTTCCTCCGGCTTTCATGCCAGCAATTATAGCGTCTCTATAGGCTCTGAGTTGAACCATATCAGCACCATTTACGTTCCAATCGGGATCGGTGTTGGGATAGTGTGTCGCGGCCCATGCTGCTGGATTGGCTTGGTTCAAAGCACGGGCTCTATCCTCTAATGCTTTAATGGCTGCTTGATTTATTCTTGTCCTTTCCTCATTGTTAAATAAAGTCATTAGTAACTGCTGGCAATCAGCCCATGTCGGATTATGCGTCTGTACTATTGAGGTGAACAGATCAGTCATAGCTTGTGGTTTCTCAGTATACGAGGAATTATGGGTCTTCCAGTTTAAAAGATCGGTTGTGGTAAATGGGACATATACGAAGACTGGGTCAGCGTGTGCCATTTGACCTGCAGCATCGATATAAGCTGACCCGGGATTCAGACGAAGAGGCATCTGATAGTGCTTTAATTGTTGGGCACCAGTCAACTGTCGGGTTTGGATGGGGCTACGTAGAGAGGCGTCAGTCATGGGTTCCGGTCGGGGAGAGATAGGGTATGGGGATGTGGGAGGTCGGTTTTGGGAAAAGGTCGTAAATAAAACACTTCGAGCCGAGCTAGATGAAGCTTGACCGGAAGTCTGAAGTGGCGCCAAATCAGGATATTCGTTTCTAATGGGGGTGGATTCTGGTTCCGGAAGGGGAGATTTAGTATGAGGGGGGGTGGATCCTGTACTGGAGGAGGAAGCGGAAGTGGATGAGGGTAATGAGGGAAGGGTTACAGGACTTCCTGTATTTGCGTCACTTCCTCTTACCGGAAAGTAAGGGGGCGGCAAAGGGATCTCGGACTCAGGGGGCGTGTCCAAAATGGGCCTAACACCAGCCCTAGTGGACGAACAAGTCCTAGCTACCATGAGGCGACACTGTTCCTCGTGGCATGTCCGGAGCCATTTTGGCGAGTCATTTACGGCCTGTCTCCAACAGTCAATATAAGGAAACTGGCCGTAAAGTTCAGGCCTACCCGATACAGCCACGTGTAAGCGCTGTACCAGAGTTGGATCCAAACTGCCACGTGGCGGCCATGCCGCAACCAAAGTAGGCCACTCCCTAGTACACAAAGTGACCAAACGTACAGGAGACATCTTTACCCCAAAATCACAAACTTTGAATCCCTTTTTAAAATTCTTAACCATACATCCTAAGGGATCCGGAATCGTTGACTGCGACGCACCCATACTTAACAATGGAACGTCGTCGACAACGAATACTATACACGCGTACTATTCAACAGTCACACCCGTTTCCTCTGGCAACAGCACCACGTGGTACGGTTACCAAGTGAAACGTACACAATAACAATAAACACTCAGGGAATTCCCGTACACACACAGCTGTTACACCAGTCACTATATAATCAATATTATGCCCTTTGGCGTAACTATACAGTCACCCACGCTATAATTCTCTATATACGAATTACCCGTCTATAACACACCCCAGTAACATCGTCTTTTACAAATAGCGGTTACAGTACGGTTAGCATAGGTCAAAGCACAAGTTAAGGTCACAATACAATTATTAGTGGTTATGGTGTTAAACATGCAATGGACGACAATGATTAGTACTTATTATATAATGTCAGTAAATATACAGGGTTATGGTACCGTGCACTATAATACAGCAACACACTATTAACACTCTCGCTAGACGGCTGAGCTCGCGCTATCTAACAAGATATACACTTTACTAAAACAATCGTTAACACATTTACAATTCCCAACTAAACTATTGGCCAGTACCTTGAATGGACTACCTAAAACTATATACACCCGTTTTGGTTAGCCACACTGCCCAATCACCACATATATAGCGAGCTAGAGAACCGAATTTACACAGGCGCCTCTTAGTCGCACTATCAAAAGTCTAGTGGGTTCCAAATTTACACGCCTTCCCACTTAGCCCAGATAGGATGAGAACTAGCGAACCGAATTTACACAGGCGCCGCTTAGTCTCCCGGTCCCTCCGACCTAGCGAACGTAATATACACCCTAGAACGCTAGTCTAGACAAGACACCGGTGTCCGGCTAGGGCTATTTACACCAGGACCCCGCCTGACTAACCAAATCAAACGGTCTGACTAAAGAGCGTTCGATCGAGCGGTGCGCCTTCGCTCCTTCCCTCCGACAGAGGGGGCAGATACAGATTCAAAAACCCCTTTGGGCCTACCGCACAATCGGTATACCCCTAGCGGGTCCTGCCGTCTAAAACAGCAGTTATCTTACCTCCTCGTTCCTGAACCTGAGTTCACACTCATCGACGGGGACACCCCAGCACTTCTCACGTAGAGGCCGATGATCTCCTGGACAACAGACCAGTGGCGCCGAGACGAAGGGAGGTCCACGCAGAAGTTCAGGGGTGCAGCCGTAGAGAACGTGGGCAAAGATAGACCGTCTCACGCCTCTGCCTCTCAGCTACCGTTGAACGATGAGCTTCCCGGCCAATGCACCAAATGATACCGGAGAAACTGACGGAAGCCAAGCACAGAGAGATGGACACAGGTTTCTTCAGGAAGGAAGAGATTCTTTATTGGATCACCGATCGGGACTCAGAGGGACTAGCGTCACCAAAATACAGCAAAGTCTGAGTACTGAATACATAGAGTACATTCCTTATATAGCACTGTAGCTCCTCCCACAATTAACTACACCCACACATACCCTTAACCTATTTAATAAATAGAGTCTAAACTCATCCATCCGGTCTAACCACGTGGCTCATCTGATACAAAGGAGAGGGACGCGTAATTCCAGTTCTTACATTCCTGCACCTGGTCAGTACAGTGATGACAGTATCTTAGCTACGTGTAATTAACCAACTGATACTACAAACACATATACATACATATGCCTTGTGGCAATCTTAGCCTGCTAAACTTGTATTTTACTGGAATTACATCACATCCCTGCACGGCATCCATCCCTGCACAGCAACCGTCACTGCACAACCGTCACTGCACAGCAACCATCACTGCACTGCAACCATCACTTCACAACAACCGTCACTGCACAGCAACCATCACTGCACTGCAACCATCCCTGCACGGCATCCATCCCTGCACGGCAACCATCACTGCACAGCAACCATCACTGCACAACAACCATCCCTGCACAGCAACCATCACTGAATTGCAACCATCCCTGCACAGCAACCATCCCTGCACAGCAACCATCCCTGCACTGCACCATAACTGCACAACAACCATCCCTGCACAGCAACCATCCCTGCACAGCAACCATCACTGCACAGCATCCATCCCTGCACAGCATCCATCCCTGCACAGCATCCATCACTGCACTGCAACCGTCACTGCACAACAACCATCCCTGCACAGCATACATCACTGCACTGCAACCGTCACTGCACAACAACCGTCACTGCACAACAACCGTCACTGCACAACAACCGTCACTGCACAACAACCGTCACTGCACAACAACCTTCACTGCACAGCAACCGTCACTGCACGGCATCCATCCCTGCACGGCATCCATCCCTGCACGGCATCCATCCCTGCACGGCATCCATCCCTGCACAACAACCATCACTGCACTGCAACCATAACTGCACAACAACCGTCACTGCAACCATCCCTGCACGGCATCCATCCCTGCACAGCAACCATCACTGCACAGCAACCATCCCTGCACTGCATCCATCCCTGCACAGCAACCATCACTGCACAACAACCATCACTGCACAACAACCATCACTGCACAACAACCATCACTGCACAACATCCATCACTGCACAACATCCATCACTGCACAACATCCATCACTGCATTGCAACCATCCCTGCACGGCATCCATCCCTGCACAGCAACCGTCACTGCACAACCGTCACTGCACAGCAACCATCACTGCACTGCAACCATCACTTCACAACAACCGTCACTGCACAGCAACCATCACTGCACTGCAACCATCCCTGCACGGCATCCATCCCTGCACGGCAACCATCACTGCACAGCAACCATCACTGCACAACAACCATCCCTGCACAGCAACCATCACTGAATTGCAACCATCCCTGCACAGCAACCATCCCTGCACAGCAACCATCCCTGCACTGCACCATAACTGCACAACAACCATCCCTGCACAGCAACCATCCCTGCACAGCAACCATCACTGCACAGCATCCATCCCTGCACAGCATCCATCCCTGCACAGCATCCATCACTGCACTGCAACCGTCACTGCACAACAACCATCCCTGCACAGCATACATCACTGCACTGCAACCGTCACTGCACAACAACCGTCACTGCACAACAACCGTCACTGCACAACAACCGTCACTGCACAACAACCTTCACTGCACAGCAACCGTCACTGCACGGCATCCATCCCTGCACGGCATCCATCCCTGCACGGCATCCATCCCTGCACGGCATCCATCCCTGCACAACAACCATCACTGCACTGCAACCATAACTGCACAACAACCGTCACTGCAACCATCCCTGCACGGCATCCATCCCTGCACAGCAACCATCACTGCACAGCAACCATCCCTGCACTGCATCCATCCCTGCACAGCAACCGTCACTGCACTGCAACCGTCACTGCACTGCAACCGTCACTGCACTGCACAACAACCATCACTGCACGGCAACCATCACTGCACTGCAACCATCCCTGCACAGCATCCATCACTGAATTGCAACCATCACTGCACAGCAAACATCACTGAACTGCAACCATCACTGCACAGCAAACATCACTGAACTGCAACCATCACTGCACAGCAAACATCACTGCACAACAACCATCACTGCACAACAACCATCACTGAACTGCAACCATCACTGAACTGCAACCATCACTGCAGAACAACCATCACTACACTGCAACCATCCATGCACAGCACCCATCCCTGCATGGCAACCATCACAGCCCTGCATCCATCCCTGCACGGCAACCATCACGCCACTGTATCCATTCCTGCACAGCAACCATCACTGCACGGCAACCATCACTGCACGGCATCCATCACTGTACTGCAACCATCCCTGCACAGGACCCATCCCTGCACAACAACCATACTGCACACCAACCATCCATAACGGCACTGCAACTGTCACTGCACTGCATTCATCCCTGCACAGCATCCATCACAGCAATCATCCCAACAGAGTATTCATATCTGCACTGCAACTATTATTGCACGCTGCCCTCACTGCACAGCAACCATCTATGCAGAGCATTCATAACTGCACTGCAACTATCACTGAATGCTGCCCTCACTGCACTGCATCCAACTCTGCACTGCAACCATCACTGCACAGCAACTATCCCTGCACACTGTCCTCACTGCACAGCCTCCATCCCTGCACTGCAACTATCCCTGGAGAGCATTCATAACTGCACTGCAACTATCACTGCACTGCAACCATCCATGCAGTGCATTCATAACTGCACTTCAACTATCACTGCAGGCTGCCCTCACTGCACAGCATCCATCCCTGCCCCCATCATTGCACTGCAACTATCCCTGCAGTGCATTCATAACTGCACTGCAACAGTCACTCACCATAACCATCACTGCACAGTAACCATCACTACACAACATTCCGCACTTCACTGCAGCTCACATTGCACTGCATCCATCACTGCAGAGCAACTTGCACTTCGCTGCAACCAATAGTGCACAGGACCCTGCATTGCAACTCACACTACACAGCTAAGCACACTGCACAGAATCCCACACTGCACTGACAACCTCAGAAATTGCAGGGATAGACTTTTCGCCTAGAGAGGGAGCACTGTATGAGCTACTAATAATTACTATGAATATAATGTATACATCACTGACTGACTACAGTGCACTGCAAATTACACCTCATTGTCAATTACAGACTACAGAGTAGACATGCAAAATATGTATTGAGATTTGACTAAATAAAATTCCTGGCAGTTGTCAAATAAATCTGTTGTGAATCCCGGTGAGTTCACAAATGGACCGAATCAGAATCATGTGAACCAAAGTCCTTTTAAAAATAATTTTAATTCTGATGATTTGGTTCCTTGGTGAACTAACCAAATTTCCAGAATTTATTTGGCAGGAATTTAATTTAAACGAACCACATAAAATTTTATTTTTGCAAGTCTACTATGAAATGCACTGGAAAATATACTGTACACCTCACATGAAGACTACAGTGAGCTGAAAATGATTCTGTATTCACATATATTATAGAGTACAGACTATCATCTCCCTATAACACCTCCAGCATTACATCCCTTTTCACCCGATTTCCTTAATAGCACTCGAGACTTCCTTCCCATTTATTTGGACTTTTTACCACCATTCCAAAATACATCTTCCCTTCTCCTTCTAGGACATTTCCCTGTTAAATGCAGTGCCCAAACTGGAACACAAACTCAACTAATTTATCTTTAAGAAAACTAAGATTTTTTTTAAAATTTAATTAGAAAAACATGTGACCATCTCCATCACGCGAGGAGTCTGTATTCTTCCAATAATCCTACTACTACTGGCATTCATTCCTATTCGCGATCCCTGAAGCTGTATTGACCCCAACAGATCTCCATCTGGAGTGTGGAAGGTTGCCTAGCCCTGTTCTAATCCAGACCAATTCTCTTTCTCTAATGCAGAATCTCCTTCCAGGCCATTACCCAATTCCACTACAGAATACCCGGCATCCGGTCAGTACCTTCTCTACCACTACATCATATCTCCTGTAAGTCCATTTCTGTAACACTACTCTGCCTTTGTCGGAGTTTTACTCCTTTTCTTCATTATAATAGGGTTTATCATATACAAATTCTGCAAGACAGCTGCTAAGTTGGCCTAGATTTCAAATTCATATTGTCCTCATTTGACACATCTGGTTAATTGTGGTTGTTTTTCCTCATTCTTCCTCAGCCATTTTATCAGTGCAGGAAGGCTGAAATTTGAGTTTTCCCTAGTATGTCTCTCTCTGCATTCAGCAGAGTTAATTTAACTCATGTGAGGATATAAATAACACTAACAATATATTATATATAGTCTACATGCGGCTTTTATGGTTCCAACCACAAAAAAAAAAATTATATATATATATATATATATACACACACACACACACACACACACACACACACAGTGTACACATACATATACACACACACACACACACATTTATTATTTGTATTTATTTGTAGTCTGGGACAATAAGCAGAGTTATAGTAGTAGTGATTAAGTTGGTTGTGGTGTGCCAAAACAGACATTTGGGTAGGCGTGCAAAAAAGAGGACCCACCAAAATTGAAATGTACAAAAAGCACTTCATCCACAAAATGTGGGTAAGTGCAACCTGGAATAAATTAAAGTATCCTACATTCTCAATGTGTATAGAGATATTGTACTATTAATGAAGGATCACCATTCAGGGTACAATAAAGTGTAAAAAATAAAAATTTCACTTTTATTGTACCCTGAATGGTGGTCCTTCATTAATAGTACAATATCTCTATACACATATTGAGAATGTATAATACACAGTAGGATACTTAATTTATTCAAGGCTGTACTTATCCACATTTTGTGGATTAAGTGCTTATTGTACATTTGAGTTTGCAACATAGGGTTAAGCCCTAAGACACCCCTGGAGTTTCCTGGTACCTGAATGATTTTGTTGTTGTTTGAACCACCAAAATGTAATAGCTTGATAAAGGAAGAGGTTGGTGGGTAAACCAGGAAGTATCGGGCCAGAGGAAGGGGGGCCTGTGTATTTTTAGGTCAGGTAACCCCTCCCACAACTTCAGGCACAGCCTTCCTGAGGTTGTGGGAGGGGTTGATGGAGACTATCTACCTTTTGTACAATATATTTAAAGAACATGAAAGGTACAAACGCTATTTAACCCGTAAAACTCTTTATTTGCTTTGAGACAAAAACTTTTAAACTTATTAAAATAAAAAAATAAAAACACGTTATAATTTATTCCAATTATAAAATGTCTGTTGGTCCCAATTCGAATGTATTACTCAATGTCGGATGTTTACGTGTCGGTTTGCAAAATTCCAAGTATAACGTTTTCATACAATAGCTTGTATCAGGATAAGTCATAACAGATACATTCCTTGGAACCCAGTGGAGTTCTAGAACTATGGGAAGGATTTCCTTAGGATCACCTGGTGTTAACATCAGTTACATTTGGAATAATTGTATTGCAAGTTCCAAGTACTGCATGTTTTATGGCCTCCCTTTGATTGGCAGATAGTCCTTTTTTTTGTTAAAGCTCATCGTGTATATATGTAAATTCTCTGGCAGAAATGTATCCATCACTATCCTCATCTTCTTTTTCAAATATACTCTCCACAAGGATGTCATGTTGACTGTCATTTACTTGGTTGCCATGTTTCTGAAATTCAAGCCTCAGATATTCCTTTACCTAATTAAAATAAATGATAAAAAAAAAAACATTTTTAAAAAGTGGTTTAATATACAGCACTATATATAGTAACCTCTTTTAAAGGATTGCTACAGAAGCCCAGAGAGGTCATGTATTTAAAAAAAAAAAAAATAAATAAAAAAAATAAAAAAAAAAATGTAATTCTGGCTAATCGAGAAAACAACAAATTATTTTGAGAAAATGACAGTTTAGCGCATTTTTCAATGCATGTGTGCATATATTGACTGGCAAAGTTTTCAGCTTGAAAATAAAGTTTTACAATTCCTGACACTGAGCTGTTCCCTCTTTCCTTGCAAAACACTAATCAGCTGCATGATACCGAGCCAGGCGCAGTGTGACGTGTCACTTCGAGACTACAGCTGCTGAATCTTAAACATCTAAACTGGGCCTCTGTTTATTTTACACAGGGTCTTCTATATCCAATATAGACATAATTACACATTAAAACATACATGCAGGCAATTTTTGAAATCTCCATTAGCAGCCATTTGTGCAGATGTTATACTAAAACAAGGCTACTTGAGACAGCGTCCTTGCTTGTCAATTTAGGTGTACTAAGAAAACAATGCTTGTTGAATTGATCCGATTGGTATAATTTTGCTTTAAAACTTCTATTATACTGACAAATGTTAAAGTATATTTCAAATGGTTAAACAGCATATGTCACGCCAAACATGGTTAGGTATCGCCTTTAACCCCTAACGCAGAGACTCTGCAACTACATCTATGACCCAAACCACCTTACAGACAACATTACTCTTTCTTTATTTCGAAGTTGTTATATTTGAGTTCTTTGTTCATTATATTAGGGAGTGAATAAGTGATGTACAAATTTACGCACAAATGTATCCATCTTTAGGATGGTTGCACAAGGGGTTTATAACCCCTTGTATTCTTCCCCTCTACCCACTTTTTAACCAACTGTTAATACAACCAGGGCTGTATTCAAAGCGAGGCAAAAAAGGCATTTGCCTAGAGTGGCACTTTCAGGAGGGTGGCAAAAAACGCTGCCACAAGCGCCCAGGCAAATGCCTTGTGTCCTGCAGGGGCCCAAGAGCTGGCTTGCTCCCTGGAACGCTCTTCTGTGATGCCACTCCAGCCCCGACATCACTAAGTGGTGTTATATATTAATAATTGGTGAGTGAGAAAATATGTGTGTCTGTGTGTATAAAGTGGTCAGTGTGAGTGTCTGTCAGTATATGTCAAATCAGTGAGGATGTGTGTGTCAGTGTGTGTCTGTCAGTGTATCGTAGAGTGTGTGTCTGTCATTGTAAGTGGGTGTTTGTTGAACTGTGTGTGCGCCAATGACTGTATCTATCAGTGAGTGTATGTCAGTGCATGCATCAATGAGGGTGTGTGTGTCAGTCAAAAAAGTGGCCCTAACACAAAGTGGTGGGGAAAATTCAGATTGGGGTGGTGCCCAAATATAGTCGTACCTAGGGCAGCACAAATCCAAAATACACCACAGACCACAACTGATATCTAGATCATAGGTACGCTTTTAAGTTAGTAGATCCTGCAAGGATCTCCTTTGGTTATGATATCCTGCTGATGCGGGCTTTGTTTACTTATCCTAATTTATATATATATATTAATTATACAAAAACCCTCAATCCAGAAGCTCTCCTTTCATATACTTAGTGACAGGACATGTGACATATGTTGTTACACCTTTGAAATATCTGCATGTCGTTATAAATACTATACACACACAAACTCAATCTTGTTTTGGTTCAGAAATTGGTAATGGATACAATTGTCAATTATCTTCTAAAATCTGCCTTCTTCTGGAATAATGAAAAATAAAAACAATATATATATATATATATATATATATATATATATATATATATAAAAATGTAGTTTTTTTTTTCAAAAGTTGCCTCATTCTTAAAAGGTAAAAGAGTTAAAAGGAATACTAGCTAAACCATTAAGTTATATAAATTTTCATTTTTTTGGCCTCCTACGAATCTACTTGTTTGCAACTGGGATTTTGGCTGCAAGCACAGAGTCTACTTTGTAATGTTGCTAATGCCATATGGGGTGGTGGAAGAGCAAGTCAAGCAGCAGATGAAAGAATACGAAATGATCTTTAGATACGTATATCTTTTAAACTAGAGATTTGCTAGTAATTTCACCAGTATAACGGATTAAATAAAATATACTGACCTGATGTGAATGGCTATCTACATGACGTGTGGACACCAGTTACAGCTTAAAGGACCATTATAGTGCCAGGAAAACAAACTAGTTTTCCTGGCACTATAGGGTCTTTGGGTCACCCTCAGGGTCCCACTCCCGCCGGGCTGAAGGGAGAGGAAGGGGTTAAATTCTTACCTTTCTTGAGCGCCGGGCTCCCTGCGCTGGGGACTCTCCTCCCTCTTCCGACGTCATCCGCTGAATGCGCACGCATTCAATCAGTCCATAGTAAAGCATTTCTCAATGTTTTCCTATGGACGGCAGCGTCTTCTCACTGTGAAAATCACAGTGAGAAGCACGGAAGCGCCTCTAGCAGCTGTCAGTGAGACAGCCACTAGAGACTGGATTAACCTTATTGTGGTCTCTGAAACTGCTATGTTGTTTACAGCTGCAGGGCTAACCCTAGATGGACCTGGCACCCAGACCACTTCATTGAGCTGAAGTGGTCTGGGTGCCTATAGTGGTCCTTTAAGGCATCATTACGCTTGTATTGCGTTTGATAAGCTCCAGTGTTTCTGCTGATGCCTAAAGAGACACTCTGGGCACCAATACAACTTTCATAGATTTCTGGGCTCATTAATACGCTGTAAATTTTTTATTTATTTTTTTTTAACAATTTCACGTTTTTATAGTTTTTAAAAAAAAAACAAACATTTCTGGAAGTCTTTTTCTTTAGTGAATGGTGTGGCTAAAGAGGCAGGCTCATGGTTGATTTGCACATGCAGCAAAATACATAATATGAATGAGGTGAAATCAAGGTACCGTATATACTAGAGTATAAGCCGAGTTTTTCAGCAAATTTTTTGTGCTGGAAAACCCCAACTCGGCTTATACTCGAGTCAATAGTCTGGTATTATGGCAATTTGCATTGCCATAATACAGACAAGGGGCTGTGGGGGCTGTCAGAGCTGTAACTTACCTCCCCTGCAGCTCCTGTCAGCTCCCTCCTCCTCCGCGCCGTCCGTTCAGCACCTCGGTCAGAGCTGACATGGACGGTGCGGAGGAGGAGGGAGCTGACAGGAGCTGCAGGAGAGGTAAGTTACAGCTCTGACAGCCCCCCTGTCCCCCACTGAACTGCCAATGCCACTGGACCACCAGGGAGTAAGAGCCCCCCTCCCTGGCCAGCTAGCAAGCAGGGAGGGGGGACGAAAAAAATTATAATAATAATAATAATAATAACAAAAAAATAATAATATTAAAAAATAAAATAATAATTAATAAAATAATTCATAATATAACAATCAAAATGCCCACCCCCACCAACACATACACAAACACACACTCACACTTCATTCATACACACACACTGCACTCATACACACACACTACACACACTGCACTCATACACACACACTACACGCACACACTACACGCACTCATACGCACACGCACTGCACTCATACGCACACGCACACGCACTGCACTCATACGCACTGCACTCATACGCACACGCACTGCACTCATACGCACACACACTGCACTCATACGCACACACACTGCACTCATACGCACACACACTGCATTCATACGCACACACTGCATTCATACGCACACACTGCATTCATACGCACACACTGCATTCATACGCACACACTGCATTAATTATATACACACACACACTGTAAATAAATATTCAATTAATATATACACACACACAATGCACTCATACACACACACACTGCACACATACTGCACTCATACGCACACACTGCATTCATTATATACACACACTGTAAATAAATATTCAATTAATATTTTTTTTTTAGGATCTAATTGTATTTAGAAATTTACCAGTAGCTGCTGCATTTCCCACCCTAGTCTTATACTCGAGTCAATACGTTTTCCCAGTTTTTTGGGGTAAAATTAGGGGCCTCGGCTTATATTCGGGTCGGCTTATACTCGAGTATATACGGTAGATTAATGAACCAAAAGAGAGAAGAAAAAGGAAAATCCCCCAAGGGTGTTCCTGAGCTGGCAATAAGGAAACAATGACAATTAAAGTAAAAGTAACAATTGCCTACATGTCCTAGAGAGTATAGTATAAATATACGGTAGATTAATATTTCAGCAAGGTCAAGGAAAATCTGAGACATGGATACACTATTAGGGGCTTAAAATGAATAGGAAAAAGTAACAGATGGGTCACCCCAGCCAGAAGTTAACGCATTTTCTGAACTATAAAGGCTCCAGGAATAGGTAAATGAAATGAAAATGAAATTCTCTAGTTATTCAAAGGTGATGATGGAGGTGGCTAAATGGATGTTACAAGGCTGTCTGGTTCAGTAGTAAAGAGGACTGTTAAACAGTATATGCCACAAGGGGGCGAGAGAGAGAGATAAGCGGTTTCTAATGAGAAAAGACATGAGAGTTGCAAGGATTAGAAGTATTGGGGATAAAGAAAAAAGCAAAACAAAAGCAAAAGATTAGAGATCAGCCAACGAGAAGCGTAATGTAGCAGTCAAACCTGGAAAATAAGTTTAAGTGGACATGGGCATCTGTGGTGGGGGAAGAGGGATGAATGGATTCCCCACCCATAATATGTAAAAAGACACACTAACAATAATAATTAATTGTGAAATAATATACCTATACTTGGAGACGGCAAAATGTACCGGAATCTTAGGACAGGCTGAAGGTTTCCCAAATACAGAGAAACACGAGACTGCCATGAATTGCTGGATTTCCTCCATCATGAAAAAAGCACACCTTGATCCATAGGCAAGGATAAATATTATTTTTTCAAACGTGAGCGTACAGATAAGACACACAGGAGGAGAGCAAAGATTACCACGAACGGTAAAACAGTTCCGTCTGCTCCCGCACCTGGTGTGTCCTAACTGTTTGGTCGCCAAAAATAAGGAATATTTTTCTAACCTATAAATTAAAGCACTCTTCTTCTTCATGGTGGAAGAGACCCGGAAATTCACTTAAAGGACCACTATAGGCACCCAGACCACTTCAGCTCAATGAAGTGGTCTGGGTGCCAGGCCCATCTAGGGTTAACCCTGCCTGCTGTAAACATAGCAGTTTCAGAGAAACTGCTATGTTTACTTTAGGGTTAATCCAGCCTATAGTGGCTTCCGCGCTTCTCACTGTGATTTTCACAGTGAGAAGACGCTGCCGTCCATAGGAAAGCATTGAGAAATGCTTTCCTATGGACTGTCTGAATGCGCGCGCGTTTCTTGCCACGCATGCGCATTCCTCGGAAGAGGGAGGAGAGTTCCCAGCGCCGAGGGAGCCCGGCGCTGGAGATAGGTAAGAATTTAACCCCTCCCTCCCCCTTCAGCCTAGTGGGAGGGGGACCCAGAGGGTGGGGGGGGACCTAAAGACCCTATAATAGTGCCATGAAAAACTAGTTTGTTTTCCTGGCACTATAGTATAATGTCATGATTCCCTTTTATTCCAGAAGTTTGGTCCTTAATGGGTTAAGTTTAATAAGTATTAAGAAAACCTTATTTTCGGAAGTATTTGTGTTCGGGATGCAACACACCACCCAGAAGTGACAGGTCAGGTTTCACGTTGATACCTGGTTTCCGGCAAAACTTTCAATGTTTTCGAGTGGTAACGCAATATGCAAAGAAAACCATCCATGTGAAGATAGCGCTAGGGCGCTTGCTTCCATTTAAAATATAATTACCTCATCTTTAGATAACTTCCAGTCATCGTTAAGATCCATCTCTTGGAAGGATTCATGTGATCTTGGTCCATTTCGGATCTCAATAAGGTCAATATGGAAAATAAGGTTGCTTTCTGGAGGAATTTTACCTGGGGGAACGTTAAAAAGTGAGTTAAAGGAGGCACCCTTTCCTGAGCTGTGCAAAAATATACAAATATACAAAATAATTTATTGCTTTGTCTTTCTATGACGATGTTAGAGCATTGTGAGAGAATTGTTACTGGAGTATTTATATATATATATATATATATATATATATATATATATATATATATATATATATATATATCACTTAATATTTCTGCAGCAAGTCAATGAATATTTGATTAATTATTATGCTGGATTTAAATCTTCTTAGGGCCCCTGAATACCACCTCTACATGAAATCAAAGTAGGTATGTTAGTTTAAAGGAAGGCTATAGACACCAGAAGCACTACAGCATAATGTAGTGGTTCTGGTGTCTATAGCCTGTCCTTGCAGGCTTTTCAAAGTAAACGCTGCCTTTTCAGTGAAAAGGCAGGGTTTACATTGCTGCCTAGTAACACCTCTAGTGGCAGTCATTTTGGCATCCACTAGAGCTGCTTCCTAGTTCAGTGCTGCACAGTGTGTTGCACTATGAACGCTCCCCATGGAGTTTAATTGTTTCAATGTATCTCTTTGAGGAGATGCTAATTGGTGCTGCGCAGCGTTTTGCCACGCATGCGCAATAGCCTCCCAATGAGTTCCTATAGGAAAGCATTAGATTGGAGGTGTGGCCAGCTGCAGAGAGACCAGCATGGAAATGGAGAAAAGGCAAGAAAAACATCATTTTAAGAGAGGTGGGCCGGTCATCTAAATAACTATATAAATACAGGTTTCCATTCCTAACACTATAATGATCCTTTAAAATAAATGTTACACTATACTTTTCATGAGACATGGATACGGTGTATTACCCGCCGCCCCCCCTCCCCCCTCAAACCCAATAAGCAATCTAGTGCCATTGAAGGGACACTTCAGATTTGTAAAGCACTTTAGCTTGCTGTAGAGCTTTATTTATGCAGAGTGTGTCCTCTTTTTTTCATTTTACAAAAAGCACAGATTTTAATACTTATAATTAATTATCAATTAATCTTGTTACAACCCCTGGCTCTCAATCAGATAACCAGTCATATTGCTTCCTGGCAGTTTAGTTCAGTAGAGACTTTGCCCAGAATACTTGGCTTGCTTCTCGTTGAGCTGCATTGGGAAAACTGTGATTGGACAGACATAGAAAGTCTGGGCGGGGTTAGAAGGGGAGGGCTTGCAAAGGCTTCAAGAGATATGCAGCTTTTGCAAGCAGTTTTATATATAACCCAAATGAAAAAATGCATAATTAAATGCATGCATGTTTTAAATCAGGTATATCTACTAAACAGTGATTTATTTTGCATTTGGGAAGTAGAGTTTCCCTTTAAAGAGTGTCAAATACACAACCATAATTAAATTTGCGGTAGCAAACTGAAGGTCTAACATAATAAAACTATCATAGTATCGTGTGTGTTAATATATATATATATATATATTTAACATACATGTCACAGGCTTAAAAAGAAAGGTGACTCCCAACACAAAGTTATCGATTAGGTCAAAGAGTAAAGAGACAATGGGACACACAGTAGCTTACCGGATTATACAGGTGCAGAGTTAGGGAAGTGTGTGAAACTGGCATGCAACCAGCATACCTTTTTTTCTGGGGTAAAGGTGGTGCCTTCTTATTCATGCATAAAATACGTGCAACCAAGAGTAAAACAGATAATGTGTTAGTATATGTAGGAGAAGTGGAGTTATGTTAAAATGTACAAAAACTATAAGAGTGCATAAAACATTAGTAGAGACGCATATTGTGTACACTTTGTAATCGAATAACTTGCACACACCCAAATTACATTTAAACATGTAATGTAAAAATGTACACACACACACACACACACACAAACACAAACACAAGTAAAATTTAGATTAATAGTGAATCAGGCAAGAATGTACAATGCTGAATAAAAAGATTGTTTGCACATAGATTTAAAGATGTGTGCAAATTATATTTTAACATTAACACATTCTCATACATTTTCAATAAATCTAATATTTAAATGAAAGGATGCATCGCCCAAAGATAAAAAAGAAATCTGACAGCAGGGCCGGCGCGTCCATAAGGCGGCTCAGGCGGCCGCCTTAGGGCGCACCGGCCCGGGGGGCGCAAAAGTCTGGGTGACCGGCAGGAGGTTGGGAAGCGCACAGCTCCCCTCTCCTGCCGGTCACTTCTTGTAGCGTGGCCGAGCGCAAGCCGGCAGTGCCGGGGACTGTGTGGAGGGGGCGGGGATATGAACACGTCATATCCCTGCTCCCTCTGTAGCACACAGCGCGGCTGGCGCCCAGCAGGGGCAGAGCTACCGCCGGCCCCCTACGTCAGCATGGGAGCAGAGAGGAGGCAGAGAGGAGGGGGGCTGGGCAGGACCAGCTCCTCCAACTCCCAACTACCTCAGGCAGCACTTTGGATCTCAGGTAAGCCACCCTCATGAACCTGTCTGTCAGTGTGTGTATGTCTGTCTGTCAGTGTGTGTATGTCTGTGTTTGTGTGTATGTCTGTCAGTGTGTGTGTATGTCTGTCTGTCAGTGTGTGTGTATGTCTGTCTGTCAGTGTGTGTGTATGTCTGTCTGTCAGTGTGTGTGTGTCTGTCTGTCTGTCAGTGTATGTCTGTCTGTCTGGCAGTGTGTGTGTGTATGTCTGTCTGGCAGTGTGTGTGTGTGTGTGTCTGTATGTCAGTGTATGTCTGTCTGTCTGTGTGTGTGTATGTCTGTCTGTCAGTGTATGTCTGTCTGTCTGTCTGTGTGTGTGTATGTGTCTGTCTGTGTGTGTGTATATGTCTGTCTGTGTGTGTGTGTATATGTCTGTCAGTGTGTGTGTATATGTCTGTCAGTGTGTGTGTGTATATGTCTCAGTGTGTGTGTGTATATGTCTGTCTGTCAGTGTGTGTGTGTATGTCTTTCTGTATCATTGTGTATGTATGTCTCTATATGCCTCTCTGTTTCTTTATGTCTGTGTCTGTATTTCTGTGTGTGCCTGTGTCTGTATGAATGTATGTCTGTGTTTGCACGACAATGTACCTGTATGTGTAGATTGTATGACTGTGTTTGTTTGATTGTGTCTGTATATCTTTGTGACTGTGTGCCTGAATAATTATGTCTGTGTGGTTGTATGGTTGTGTGTCTGTATGTTTGTGTATTTGTGCATGTATGTATTTTTGCCTGTATCCATGTCTATGTGGGAGAAAAAGAGAGATAGATAGGGACTGGGGGGAAGAAAGAGACAGAAAGGGGCTGGCGGGGAAGTAAGAAATACAGAAGAGGGGTTGTAGGAGACACACTAAAGGGCACAAAGGGGCCAAAGGGGTAAGACATTGAAGAGGTTGGATATGCAACACTAATGGGGGTAAGAAATTCAAAAGGGGGCTACGAGACACAGAGGTGAAGATGCATTGTTTATTTTTTTGTGGGGAGGCGTGGGGTGGGGCGTCAAAATGCATCTTCGCCTGTGTAGTCAAAAATCCTAGCACCGGCCCTGTCTGACAGTACACTCGAAGAAGAGCTTCAGGCGAGAAACTACTATATTTCACCTGTGGGGGGTGCTTGCAAAATAAAGACTAAAAAGGTTACTTACCTTGAAAGTAACCCTTAACAGACGCCTCCCACACCAGGGTGAGATGCTCCAATCAGGAGTGGCTCATTCTGGTCTGTATTGAGAGGGCTTATCTTATAGATGCCCTTCTAACAGAGGTTTATGAAATATGTATTTTATTCCCTACTAGGAGATCCTATCATCACACAGGATAATTATAACAGATCTACAAACAGCAGCCAAGTGCCGCCATAATCATGCGCAGCCCTCTGTTCTCTTAAATGATGAGAAAGAGTCTTCCATATGATGCACGCAGGGTGCATTTTATTTTTACAAAATTGCTGCGCTTATAAGCCACTCTTGGATATGAGAGTGGGTTTGAGGGTGCTCTTAATACCAGGTAATTTGCAGTAATGGAAAGTGGTTATGGTGCTTAGACTGGTACTTTAACTTTGATATAAGTTAATAGAATATTCAGTTAATTACAAATGTGGCTCCATTGTAGGAAACCCAACAACCTAACACCAATTACTTGCACGGATTTCTCAATTTTTACTCATCAAGAACGAAGATGAACTGACTAAAGCGTACATCTCTGCAGGAACAATGTCTGTACGGCAGATGGAACTAATAAGAAAGTTGGTCAGGCTCCCATTATCATCTTCTTTATAGTGAAGGTTTATTTATTTAGCAGCAACATTTTCTGCAACACTTGACTTGGTCTTAAAGGATTGTACAAACTCAGCTTGACAAAGCATAAAATACTGATTCAATATTAGGCCTTCGTTTTAGTTTCTTTCGTTGTAATATAGGTTTGGATACGCAGATAAGACAATGATTGTTAATCTTACATACATCTCCCTTGCCAGTTACAACAAGCAACAAAACGCAACAATAAACAAACAACAAAAAGGCACAAAATAATGTTAAACAGATGCTGACCCTTAATTCAAATATTAATGATAATGCAAGCATGGATTCAACTCTATCTCCAAACACCATAACCACTGCAGAATGAATTGGTGATTATTGTGCCAGGAGTGCCCTTAACCCCTACCCACCCCATTGTAAGCACTTTGACTTGTTTCCTGAGGGCCGCCCGGCGCCGCTTCCAGCCTCTGCAACTAATACTGGAAGCCTAAAGGTTCTAATCAGTCGACGTGCTAAGCCATTGAGCACTGCTTTGCTTCTCTGTAACTACAACATAACCATAGCAATAATGCCAGCAGTTTTTGTATGCTGTAAATAAATAGCTTGAAATAGCCTACAATTTGTAATTCATTTTTCGGTTCATTAAAATATGGTGTTTTTTTTTTTTATGAGAACTTTGCGAGTGTCAAATATCCATCAATCCATCAATTATTACCACTGTATTTTAGGCATCTACCTTTGGTTCCACCTATTTTAAAAGAAACACTATAGTCACCTAAATTACTTTAGCTAAATAAAGCCGTTTTAGTGTATAGATCATTCCCCTGCAATTTCACTGCTCAATTCACTGTCATTTAGGAGTTAAATCACTTTGTTTCTGTTTATGCAGCCCTAGCCACACCTCCCCTGGCTATGATTGGCAGAGCCTGCATGAACAAAAAAATGGTTTCACTTTCAAACAGATGTAATTTACCTTAAATAATTGTATCTCAAGCTCTAAATTGAACTTTAATCACATACAGGAGGCTCTTGCAGGGTCTATCAAGCTATTAACATAGCAGGGGATAAGAAAATCGTAATTAAACAGAACTTGCAATAAAGAAAGCCTAAATAGGGCTCTCTTTACAGGAAGTGTTTATGGAAGGCTGTGCAAGTCACATGCAGGGAGGTGTGACTAGGGTTCATAAACAAAGGGATTAACCTCCTAAATGGCAGAGGATTGAGCAGTGAAGCTGCAGGGGCATGTTCTATACACCAAAACTGCTTCATTAAGCTAAAGTTGTTCAGGTGACTATAGTGTCCCTTTAAGGCTGTATAGTAAAGCATAGATTGTTTTACCATTTTTGTTCAAAAAATCTCCCAAACTACAAACACTTAAAGGAACATTATAGGGTCAGGAATAAAAACCATGTATTCCTGACCATATAGTGTTAAAAAACGACTATTTAGGTATCCAACTCCCGCTTGCTCCCCCCCCCCCCACAAAAAAGGTAATAAACGTACCTTTATTCCAGCGCGGCGCCAGCTCCACCCCCTATCCGTCTCTTTGGCGGAGATCATGAGATCAGTACTTTCCTATATTAAAGCACTGGATTTGCCGAGATGGTCACCCTGCTGGCCAATCAGCATCTCCTCATATGGATGCATTGAATAAATGCATCTCATCTGCAAAGCATGGAGATGCTGAATGTCAGTGCTGCACATTGTGCAGTACTCACCCAGGAAGCCCCTTTAGTGGCTGTCTGACTGACTGCCACTGTAGATGTCCCTAGGGAGCAATGTAAACACTGCCTTTTCTCTGACAATGGCAATGCTTACATTAAAATGCCTACAGAGACATACTACACTCACCAGAACAATAACATTAAGCTGTAGCTGTTCTGGTGACTATAGTGTACCTTCAAGTGGTAGCTATTCCCCAGTGAGAACCATTTCACTTACCTTTCCCTTCTTTTCCATAAGCAAGAGCTGCAGGTATCGCTAACTTTCGTTTTTCTCCTACACACATGTCCTTGAGACCTTTATCCCAGCCTTTGATAACTTCTTTAATGCCTAGTGTGAACCATACAGGTTGGCCGTTGTTATCTTTGTAACTAAGAATGGAAAAAAAATTTTGGTTAACAGGCAAAAGCAAATATATGGATTATTTTAACAAAAATCATATGTAGGGGTGGCACAAAAAAAACGGTTATTGGAACTGAAAAGAAATTATATTTACACACACAAATATATACCAGTATATATCTCAGCACTCTCCTTACAAAAACTCGCCTGGGTTCTGATCCAAATGTGTCCACAATATAGAAAAGAGTAATCCAGGATGCACTCACAGGTCTTAAGCTTGTATAATGTGATTTATTAATAGAAAAGTCACATACAGCAAACGGATCGACGTTTCGACCCTGCCGGGATCTTGAAAAAGACCCGGCAGGGTCGAAACGTCGATCAGTTTGCTGTATGTAACTTTTCTATAAATCACATTATACAAGCTTAAGTGCAATATATATATATATATATATATATATATATATATATACACACACACACACACACACACACACATACATACATACATACCGGTATATATATATATATATATATATATAGGCAAATACACTGCCAGTTGTGTTCTAATCATTTTTTATCGCCTTGTTCAGAGACATTACGTTGAGTAGGCTTGCTAGTTTGTGCATGTTTTAACATGTATAGATGGGATTCATATGGCAGCAGTTATATATTCCTGGCATGTTTTGTACAAAAAAGATTACAGACAGTTAAATCATGTTACATTTTTAGAAATATGGCATTCAAAGTGTTATTTTTTTTAATTTTTTTAATTCTATACTGCTAAATAGAAAATAGAAAACATTAGATTAACGTGTATATTTAGTGTAGTGATACTGTTTTGTTGCGAATTGAGAACAAAGAAAGTGATATTATTGGTTTGCTTGTATTGCCTTGTATCACTCACACTGAAGCTACGAGTGGGTAGCATATACACAGCTAATGTAAAGGTTTCATAAAAAGAGAGAGAGAGAGAGAGAGAGAGAGACTGTCCTTAGGGCGATAATATGCAGGCACACGAAACTCAGCCATTTAACTTGCTGTGAGGCCATAAAGAGTGACCTGACTCTTTGGCTACTCAGCATGTAATACAATCATATGCCTAATAAACAGGGCCAGTGCAAGAATTTTTGCCGCCTTAGACAAAAGAGAAATTTGCCGCCCCCCCCCCCCATGTGATATCACAATGCCCCACCCATTTTTGGGGCCCCTTACACAGCTCAAGGTTTGGGCCCTCAAGGTCTGATGGTGAGTAGGCCCATAAGGCCCACCCATAAATCCACCTACATGTTCCACCCATGAGTTCGCAGTTCGCTCACAGGGAGTGGAGTGTGTAGGGGGTGTGTTTTGAGTTATTGTAGAGGATCTAAAGTGTGTGCTTATGGATCCTTGGTGATTCTCCCCCCCCCCCCATCCTTTAGTGCTCTCTCCTACCCCCCCCCCCCTTCCTCTTAGAGCTCTCCTCTGCCCCCTGTCCTTTAGAGCTCTCCCCTGCCCCTTAGTGGTCACTCCTCCCCCCCCCCTTTACATTAGTGGTCTCTCCCCTCCTCCCCCCCTTTTCATTAGTGGTGTCTCCTCTCCCCCGCTTAGTTGTCTCTCCTCTCCCCCCCACCCTTAGTGGCCCTCTCCTCCAGCCCCCATCCTCTCCTCCCTCCCTCAGTGGTCTCTCCTCTCCCCCCCACCACTCCCCTAGTGGTCTCTCCTCCACTCCCATCCCTCCCTTAGTGGTGTCTCCTTATCCCTCACCCTTAGTGGTCACTCCCCCCCCCCCTTTAATGGTCTCTCCTCCTCCTCTCCTAGTGGTCTCTCCTCCATCCACCCTCCCTCAGTGGACTCTCTATTGTAGCGTGGCCGTGTTCCGGTCCGCGGTACAGGAGTTTCTGCTTCCTGTACCATTGCCCGGAGCGGAGCTCGGCCATGCTACACTGAGGGACTGGCAGGAGGGAGCGCTGTATGCTTCCCTCTTGTCGATCCCTCATATCTTCCGCCCTAATGGATGCACCGGACCGGGCAGTGCTGCAGCCGCCAGAGACTCTCTATAGAGCGCACAGGCGGCTGCAGCATTTGAGGGGGCGGCGCTCCTGCCCAAGTCGCCTATAGGATGTGCCGGCCCTGCTATTAAAGGGACACTATAAGTACCAAGACCACTTCAGCTCATTGAAGTGTCCTATGTCCCATGCCACTTAACCCAACAGTGGTAATTATTGTTGCAGTTTCTCAGAAACTGCAACAATTTCCTCTCAGGGTTAAGTTTACCTCTAGTGGCTGTCTACCAGACTGCCACTAGAGGGACTTCCAGGTTATTAGGTGACCAAAATTTGCCTAAATTACTCTGGACGTCTTCACGCTGTGCATGAGGACATCCCGCGTCAATCTTTTTTATTTGTCCTGCTTGGGAACACTTCCCCACACAGGAAAAACCTACTCAGTGACGCAGACAACAGTCTTTCCGTACCTATGTTCCTAGCCAGCACTAGCAGCATCGGCTAGGGAGTTTCCATAGCAACTACATGCTGTGTTTGGTATGCTTGGGAGAGCAAAAGGACTACCCATGGGTGGTCTTTTCTGCTCTCCATCGTCAATCAAATTGTTGCCATAGAGTGTATGCCAAAGAGTTGACTTATTCCCACTCTATTCATCTGCTAGCAAAACTGCTTGCACAATGTATAGATAGTTTCATGGGCTTAGTGGTTTGGGGCACAGCAGGTCCCCTTTAAGCTAATAAGTGGTGTATTCTGTAGTGTAACAGGTAAGAGAGTGAAGTGGACTGTGGAAGTACAATGAGAGATGTGTGTATACTATAAACAATGATTAATTATGCAAATACTCACAACAACGTGTTCACTGGTTTTGGTACATAGCAGCATTGAGAGAAAGGAAAGTTATTAAATTATTATTAAAGACACTGAACTGACAGCAAAACAGGTAAACCTTGATTTAGGCACTCAAACTCTATATTATTAATCTTATTATTATTGGTATTTATATAGTGCCAACTAATTCTGCAGCGCTTTACAATAGTACACCTTAAATCAGTGGCTCTTATGCTTAACACAGGGCTGAATCTAGGAACACGTCAAAATAGGTTAGGAGCCAGGTTTTATTTAAACTAATAAAGTTTAATTTTCAATTACAAAAATAAAATCCTAAAAGGGACACTGTAGTCACCAGTACCACTACAGCTTAATGTAGTGGTTCTATTGTCAATATCTGTCGCTGTAGGCTTTTCAATGTAAACACTGCCTTTTCAGAGAAAAGGCAGTGTTTACATTGCTGCCTAGTAACACCTCTAGTGGCAGCCACCACAAGTGCTTCCTGGGTCAGTGCTGCACAATGTGCAGCACCTCATTGCTCTGCATTGAGGAGCTGAACATTCCTCATAGAGATGCAGAGACTCAATGCATCTCTATGAGGATATGTTGATTGGGGCAGCGTAGCATTTTCCAAGCATGCACAATAGCCTCCCAATATTATTATTATTATTATCGGCATTTATATAGCGCCAACAGATTCCATAGCGCTTATGGGAAAGCATTGGCTTGGTCGAGATCATCACGATTAATTGTCTCAGTGATGGAGGCAGGGTAACCACAATGAGATATGCGTGTCTCTTTAGATTACCAGCCCCCCCTCCGATCTCATGGGAATGGTGCTTTCGGAGGGGGGCTGGTAACCTAAACAGACACACATTTTCTCAAACACTCACAAGTTGTTATTATTTTTTATTTTAGTTTAAGTCCATTTAGCCTCCCTACCTTTGGGAGAGCTGGAGTGAATCCTTTTCCTGGGGTCCTGAGAGGCTGCTTTTTTGGTAATGCCGGGCTGGAGTGACGTCATATTCCAGATTCTAGCATCATTAAACAGCGCGAGGATGCAGAGCAACAACTGCAGAAAGATTACTGCTCCTTCGCTGGCGTCTTGTCCCCCCTGGGCCGGCCACCTCCGCTGAATGTGCTGACAAAAACCCAGAGGCCAGGACAAAATTCCTAGTCGCCATGGCAACCTGGGATTTGTCGAGCCCTGTCTAAACACATAGCTAGGAATCTCAAAGTGGATTCCTGGGATACTTAAAGGGTTAATACAACCTCTATGGCCACTTCTGGTTTTAGAAATGGGCATGGATCAGCAATCTGTATGTGCAGCTTTTCTGCTTAAAACGCATACACACAGAAAAACCTGCATTTTGTGCCACGGTCTAGGTGTCCCTACCCCCAGCTCACGTTATTTAGGAAGCCTGGAACTCTGTTCTGGACCGCCTAATGTGAGTTCTGTGCAAAAATTACATCTGTTGTCAGCACGCACGGTGCACTGACGACAGATGTAATCACGTTCTTCACTTGCAGGCAGTGCTGTGAGTGCGCCTTCTAGTAGACGTCAAGTAAACGTGTACAGTAAAAATGTTCCTTACCCTCCCTAATGTGAGCCATCCCACATGAGCTTTTATTTGTCCGTGGCTTTTTTTCTTTTGGTACCCTCCCTCACTTCTAAAGTCCAGCACACCTAAGTAATGTTTCAACATTTTATTTTTTTTGCACCACACAATCCCTTCCCCGGTGCTTTGGGAAGGAGTATGTAATCATGAGTTGGGCAGGTTTTAGCAGAGAGATGCTGCATGCACACTTCATTTTCTGAGAGAGACAAGTTGGAGCTGCATGCAATGCATGAATGCCTTTTGCCAGTCCTTACATTGGCTTCCTGTACCCTTCAGGATGCAATTCAAACTACCGACACTAAAATTATAAATCTGCTTTTAACAATTGCTCTTTTCATTACATTTCCTCTTATTATTATGTTATTATATATATAGCGCCAACAAACTCCGCAGCCCTTTACAGTGGGTGGATGAACAAACGTAGTTGTAACCAGACAAGTTGGACACACAGGAACAGAGGGGTTGAGGGCCCTGCTCAATGAGCTTACATGGTAGAAGGAGTGGGGTAAAGTGACACAAAAGGCAAGGATAGTACTAGACTAGTGACAGTTGCAAGAGAGGAATCAGTCAGGAGCTATTAACAGTTTAATTGATATGCTTTTATGAAGAAGTGGGTTTAATGATTTTTTGAAGGAGTGGAGACTGGGTGAGCATCTAACGGAGGAGGGAAGCGAGTTCCACAGGAACGGTGCAGCCCTCGAGAAGTCTTGAAGGCGAGCATCAGAGGTGGGAGTACGGACAGATATCATTAACAAATATACCCCATCGTCGAATGATCCCTTCCTCCTAGATTGCAAGCTCCTTTGAGCAGGGATCTCTTTTATCCGTTAACACAGGTCCAAGTTATCAACCACTCTGATTCACTTTACAGGATTTCATCCAATTTGAATATTGTTTGCTGTTTCATGCATGAGATGAGGATTGCTTCTGTCTTCGCATGCATTAATTCCATGACAATTTTGCAAACAGGAATGCACTCACTAACACTATTTTACTCTCCCATTAAAAGTTGCAAGAGACCAATGTTTGGCGCTTGGCGTGAGTGACTAATTATAATAAAATAATTAAATAAAAACAGAGTTGTCAGATGCAGACCACAGCATAACCTGCAAAATAGGTTTGTATTCATTATTTTACAAAAAGTTTTATTTTTTTTAAAAAATGTATTATTATTATTATGTTTTTATATAGCGCCAACAAATTCCGCACTTTACATATGTGATACAAGAGGTTGCAAATACACATAAAAATGTCCTTAAACATAAATTAGAAAAGATACAAATTACCAAAAAAAATGAAATAATAACAATGATGTTTTCAAGAAGCAGCTGGAGTAACCTTGGGATAATTTCCAATCAGCTGGCCTTGTGTCTAATCTGGTATTAGAAATGTACAGGCAAACCAGTGAGCTGGGTTTAAAGGGAAGCTCTGAGTAAGTACTCACGTGGAATGAAACTGAGATCCATTTTTTTCCAAGAATCCTTCAAAGTGGATCAGCAACATGTCCCCATACTTGGTCCTTCTCTTACAGATAAATGGTTTCTCCATCACCTCGATTTGCACCTCTGGCTCTGGGATAAGGGCTCCCCAGGCCAAGGCAAGCAGCACGGCAAGCAGGATCAGCTTCATGTTGGCCCCTTTCCCCAGGAATGCTCCCCTAAGCGGTCATGACGGGAGCCTGGAGGACCTCTCAGAGCTCCATCAACGCCTCAGCACCAGCAGACGTGGCACAGCTGTCCCTGGACCCACCGCTAGCTGGTGGAACGTTCAACTCCACAGCGCCACTTTCTGATTGGCTGGAAAAGTGAGGCGGAGACAGAGCTCACCGAAGCCGCTCATTGGCTAGGGCGCGCTGGTTGTGGAACGTGATTGGTTGCTGCTAGCATGCAGGAAGAAGCGGACATTGGGTGTTCGGGTTCCAGAACACAGAGTTTCTTGTTCGAGCCCTGCTGATAGTAGCAGTTGGATGGGCGTTCTGTGACGTCACCGCGTTCCATTCCACCTCCAGGAATTGTCTCTAGACATGCGCTGCTGTCTGGCTCTGGGTGTTAGATGACTGGGGAGCACGGGGACTCCGACATGGAGGGGATACTGTACAAGTGGACTAATTATCTGAGCGGTGAGTGTTTACCATCACTCTGGGGCTATTCACTAAACTGCGATATGAACACAGAATAGCAACATTTAGCCGACAATAGCTGATGTGGGAAAAATTCTAAAATTCCACTATAGTCACAGCTTGGTTGTTATAGTCTGAATTTTACAATTCGCTGTTTAGTAAATAAAGCCATAAACCATGTTCACTCTGGGCGAGTTGCTCACTGATACTGGGTGCAGCCCATCTCTGTAACACTGGTATTATTACTATTACTGACTCATGTATTCATTGAAATTCACTGTGAACACCCAGCAATGGACTTGAAACTAAGAATTATTGTGTTTCTTGCTCAGGTAGCACAGTGTCTATCAAAAGCTTCATTTGGACTCCTCCAATATATATTAGTTACAATACCTCTGCTGGACAGCTGTTCCAGGCATCTACCACTCTTTCTGTAACACCTGTTTGCACCTATTAATCCTTGACCATGATTTACTCTTTAACCTAGTTTGGTTTCTTACTCTGCCTGTCCTTTTGTGTGACAGATAATGCCACACTTTTGTAATTTGTTATTATTTTATGTCTGCTCAAATATTTGTGTGTTGATCAAGCGCTAGGAGCTATAGCGTCTTATTTTGGTTTTTGGCAGGACACATTTTGCCGTTTTGGAAAGAACCCATATTTCATATGCAAATATACCCACATGTAAATATAAGTGGGAAACAAATGCTACTTGACTGTTAAAGGAACACTTCAACGACTATAACTGGCACAATGTATGCAGATATAGTTATAGTCTTATTATGTGTTGTATGACAAGCACAGCCTGATCACACTGTCCAAGCCAAAGTTTTTAATTTGCAGTTGCTGTGCACACACTGTATACTTGCAGCAATGTCCCCCTGCTGAACTCCGGTACTCTTCAGTCATTTTGCATGAAATAAATGGGAAAGTTGGATTGGGCCTCAGGAGATGAAGATAAAACTCAAGCAATGATTTAAACCGTTTTCGTGGACTGCTTCATGCACAATAATGAATCTAGTATGTTTCCTCTAAATTCCAGCAATGCATTTTATTCTGTCCTAAACATGGCACTGTTCATATAATGTCCCTAATAGGAACACAATGGTGGGGAACCATTGTATTCCAAACTAAAATACTTCACAACCACTTATGTTTATTGCAGTAAAGTTCACTATTTCATGTCAGACTACTTATTTAATTAATATTCTAAGCACCATAACCACTACAGCGCATTGTAGTGGTTATGGTGCCATGAGTGCAGGGCGTATCTAATTGGTGCTTAAAATGTTACTTTAACACTGCCTGCGCATACCAGGTTTCCCTTTTGGTGATCTCATGACCCATACTAAATATGGCATGGGCTGTGTCCGTCTACGACCTGTGATCTGCACTATTGTTAGAAATCTAGGAGACCAAGAAGTACCCATTTACATCATATGTTATAGGTCCGCATGTGAAGATATACCCACCCTGAGTTTTTGACAGTTGCAATTACTGTTCCTTGCTCGGGGCTGTTAGGATCTCTCAAGGTTACAATGTTCATGTTGGTGTCTTAGAAACTAGTTTTTTTCTTATCTTTCTTTCCACCCAGCTGATTTGTGGAATGGGAAGTCCTAAACTGCTGCCAGGCGTTGGACATGCCCTAAGTAAGCCATACTGTGCTTGTACAACCTCATCCCCTCTGTTCCTGTTCGTCTAACTTGTCTGGTTACATTTGCATGTTTGTTAGTCCACCCGTTGTACAGCGCTGTGGAATTTGTTGGTGCTATATAAATAATATTACAAAATTCAAGACTAGTAACGGACTAGGTTGTACTGATATTTGAAGTTAATCATTCAAAGCACCACAGCCCCAAGGACCTGACTACACACTTGTTCGTGATGGTAAATTACACAACATATTTCATATTTTCAGTTCAGCTATTGTAGACTAAGATACTTTGATTTCTTACATTTCAAATTTTAGTCAATAAACCTGTCTGGTTTTTAAAGGAACACTATGGCGTTGGGAATACAAATATGGTTTCCTAACGCTATAGTTTTTAGCTAACTGAACTAATGTTCCCCCACTGTGTGAAGGCTCAAAAGGTGAGTTGTTCTTCCCTTTCAGACTTTCAGCTCTCGCCGTACTGGTCTCCATCCTTCTTGCATACTTCCTTGTCTGAGAACATAGAGATCAATGATCCCAGCCAATCCAATGTTTTCCGATAGGTTAGTAAACATGCAAGGCAAAACTGCGCACTGCGCCAATCAGATGGTTTCTATGGAGCGCTTCTAGAGACATTTAAAAGCTGCAATGTAAACATTGTCGTTTCTGCAGAACAGCAATGTTTTCAGTTGCAGGGTTACAAACTAGAAGGACATGGCACCCTGACCCCCTTCATTGAGATGAAGTGGTATGGGTACTTCTAGAGTCCATTTAAGTGGATCTTTTACTGTTGTGGTTTTCATTAATATATATCCATGAGTGACTCATTGGTGCAATATTTGGTGCTGACAGCCACAAGAGGTGGACTTAAAGGGACACTATAGTCACCAGAACCACAAAAGCTTAATGTAGTAGTTCTGGTATCTATATCCTGTCCCTACAGGCTATTCAATGTAAACACTGCCTTTTCAGAGAACATAATCACCTTTTCAATATGATCTGAGGGGGGGTGGTAACATTAGCAGTTAGTTTAACACTATGGTGATAGGAATATGTGTTTTTTATTCCTGACACTATAGTGTTCCTTTAACTCTGCAATATAGACATTGCCGTTTCTAAAAAAAAAACAAACAAAAAAAAAACCTGCTATGTTATACATTGCAGCATTAAAATGACATTCACACTGTACCCAGACCGCTTCGTTGAGGTAAATTTGGTGGCGGGAAAAAAATGCTTGTAGTTTAGTAGGTAAAACCAGATAAGAGAAAAAAATGCTTGTAGTAGGTAAAACCAGATAAGAGTGTGTGTTTATTTTATTTTTTTCATTCTAAATTTTATTACAAAAACACTATGATTCCATTATACATCTGTGGTTCACTGGCTTTGTATCTCTTCCCGAATTGTTTCAAAGCTGTTGTGCACAGCAAACACAAACTCCAAGGAATCCATGTTTAAAATGGAATGAGGCAAAAATGTGATACTTTGTTGAACTAATTTGCACATGCCCACCCAGAATCCTTTGCGGTAGTAACATCACCGCAAATTTGAGATTTCTGTGGGGAAAAAAAGTCTTATGGCTTGACCGGTGTGTGGATCTGTGTTTAATAATGTATTGAATATATATTCCTGTGGCTCGCACTCCTGGTAAGCTGTAGTGGTGCCCAGTGCTGGTCTGGCAAGAAGTATAGGAAAAACAAAAATACTGCACTCCTGGTACTTGAAATTTTATCAAAACTTAGCTTTTATTTCAGATAATCCATAAAAATATCAATGTTTCTGCTCCCATTAGGGAGCTTTCATCAGGACAAAGACCAGATATCTCTATCTATCTATCTATCAGCAAGTGAATAGTTAAACATTTGCAACTTAGTATCAAGCACTGCAGAAAAGAACAACATGAGTTATACCCAGTCATTACCATGGATGTGTGAAAAGTAAACTGACACCTTTTGGTAGTGCTCAGCATTGCAGCCAATCATCCCAATATTCTGTTTACTTTGTCCCCAAAATGAGCTGTACTTAAAGGACCACTAAAGTGCCAGAAAAACAAACTCGTACCTTTCTCCAGCGCTGGGCTCCCTTGGCCCTGGGGAACTCTCCTGCTCCTGCCGACGTCAGTGCCGAATGCGCATGCGCGGCAAGAGCCGCACGCATTCAAACCGCCCATAGGAAAGCATTTCTCAATGCTTTCCTATGGACGTCCAGCGTCTTCTCACTGTGATTTTCAGTGAGACAGCCACTAGAGGCTGGATTAACCCTCAGTGAAACAAACTGCTATGTTTTAAGCTGCAGGGTTAAAACTAAAGGGACCTGGCACCCAGACCACTTCATTGAGCTGATGTGATCTGGGTGTCTGTAGTGGTCCTTTAAGTGTGTGTATCTGCATGCACTGGCGTAGATACCGCGGTCGCAGCCCTGCAACCAGGTGCCCGCCGCGATGTGTTGCGGCCCCCGGCCCATGCAGAGTAAGCGCGAAGGGGAGGGCTCACGCATCAATTTTCGCACCGGGGCCCCATGGGTCATGTGTACGCCACTGGTTCCCAGCTGAAGTGGTCTGGGTGCCTATAGTGGTCCTTTAAGTTCCCATTGTTAGCAACATGATGGGCTTCAGAACAATGTATACAGCAAAAGCATCATCTTCCTCCTCATGCTTCTCATCATCACCTTCAGATTCACCGTTCTCCATAGAACCAGCTGGCCTGCCTGGTACTTTTTTGCCAACATCACCCTTGAACTTTGCCAGGTATGCAGCAAAATCCTTATCATATGTTTCTTTTAGTTTTGCTGCTTTTTTCTGATATGGCTATTTGTCTTTTGGTGTCTGCTGGGCCCACATGTTTGCCAGTGTCTTTGCTGTAGGAGCAATAGACAGACCAGTGCTGTCTCTCTTTATTTGTGGGCGATGTTAAGAGCAGAAACGGAAGAATGCAGTCGGTGGAATTTTTGGTGCATTTGGATCCTCTCTTTCCTTTCTGTTAATCTCTACTTTGCAAGGTATGTAGGTTTTCGTTTCTGGTTCAAAGTGCTCCTTATCACTCTGTGCCATTTCGTCAACCTTTGATTTTTTTTCTTGGGAAGACACCTATCTGAGCAATCCTTGGAAAACTCTGTGGTGTTGACCGACGAGTCTGGGTGCTTATAAGTTGATGACCGCTCTATATGTGCTCTCCACCGTGAAATGCTTTATCTCACACGCAATGCTGCCTCTTGTTTTCCACACTAGTACTCCTCACAGCAGCTTGATAGTCAGTGTTTAGAGGTGATGGCGGAGACAATTAATAGTATAATTGCAGTAACTGGTAACATGTGAAGGGAATGAGGAGGTGATTGACTGATTGTGATTCCAGAAAGCTGGAAGAGCTTGCCAAATAGTTAGAAGGAACCCGGGTGGATAGTGCTTAGTAGAAATGAAGTTGAATTGTGCAATTGAGCCTAAGGAATAATGATACACAGGTATTTGAAAGAATTTAGGTAGCTAGGAAGGGTAAGCGGTGGTGGTAGAGCCAATTAAAGAAATGAAGTGGCTTTGTTTCATTATATATGCTTCCTTATGGATTCTCTCTCTAGCAATGCTCCGTTTTGGCCAGGACATGGCTGCAGTTCTATCTGTGGACAGAGGTTTCTGTAAGATTATCCGCTGTATTAAAAGGCGAATTCTGGTTTCAAATTACTGTTTAGTGAATAAATCCCTGTTTTGTTTTGTTTTTTTTCCCTTAAGAAAGTGGAATGTAAGGTAGAATGGACAGACACAATGCAGCATTTGTTTATCCTTTCTGCTTGATACCTTACATGGCCAAGCCTACAGAGTATATATACACCTTAAACTGGAATTGAAACCAATCAATCAGGTCTGGGCACCTGTTAGTAGCAGTCAGGGAGTTTACTCATTTTAGACTGACCATCTCCCAACTATTTAACATTGATGTCACACATTAAAACACCTAGTTTTATTTCTTCTTCAAAACTCTCCAAACCTTTTTACAGCATGAAACATCATAAAGCCCATAAGTTCCTACCCATCCAGCACACAGACACACTGGATATATGGATGGGTAGGGACTTACGGGCCAGCCTGTATATAGTTGCTGGATATTTCACTTTCTCCCGCATAATATAAAGAATAAGGTTTACCTGCCTGACCCATATTATCTTAATGATCTATAACTCTCCGCTCTCTATGCGGTTTTATTTGTTTAAACCTATTACATTGTCAGAGCTACTTTATTTTCTTTGCTTAACTTGCTTCATTAGTTAATGCTTTGTCTAGGAGGATTTTTTAAATTTAGTTTTTTTAATGTCAAGTGGAAAAGGCGCTAACAGTAAATGTTACTGACAGGTTGTTGTACAATGATAGCACTACAAAAATCTTGTAGTGCTTTTTAAGATAGATCTGTGTTATTTTTTTGCTTCTTTTTGCATGAAAGCACTGTTTGTTGTAGCCAGGCAAAAGAACTGTCTAAAACCGCCTTTTTAGGCTGACTTCGCCCACAAAATAGCAATTCATGTTAATTTTCTCCATAATTGGGAGTAAATGTTTTAAATAGTATTTATTCATATATCTTGGGCTTTACCTCGCTCTTAGACTGCCTATTTGTATCACAACCACTGCTTCTTGCATATGTGTGTTTGTAGACTGTTGTGCTTGTGGTACTTAGTGTTTCTGTAAATGACGCTAGATGAAAATATCAAGATGTGCCGTGAACTATTATTCACCAATTGCTTCAATTAAAAATTAAAGCTGCAGACGTGTTTAGATTAATAAAAATCATCTGTTTTTGAACCCGTTATACAAACGTCCTGTAACCCGATTCCTGACAATGTACTGTGGGCGGAAAAAAGAGCAATTCTAAACCCAAAGTTTCCATTGTTCCTTTTTGTTCACTTGTATATATATTGTTAATCAAACACAGGCCAAAATCCGTTTGAAATGAGAAAATAGGGATAGGCACATAAGAAGAGGCCCCTACCGTGCCTCCAGCCCACAGATGTCCAGACTCTTGGGTAACACACATGAAAGGCACAAACCCTCCATTGAAACCTCTATCAACATGTACACTGGTCAAACTTACATTTAAAAGGGATGGTCTAAGCACATACCGTAATTTACAGCATGCTGTAGTGGGTGCAAAAAGTCCTCTTGTGCCTGTGTTTAGACAAGTTTAATTGGATGAGAATATTGGCAGATGCTCTCAGCCAATTCATTTGCAAATTCCCATCAAGTAGAGACATTATTTTTTTTTTTTTTTTTTTTTTTTATTCTTTATTTTATTTGTGCATAGAAAATTCACATCTGGCTTACAATGCCACAACAGCTAAGGTAAGCATTTTTCAACATAGCATGACAGTAGTTTTAGTGGGTATAGCACAATTTTGTATATACCGTAATAATGTTGCTTCTCTAGGTGTTGTTCTATGTTGCTGAACAGCAAAGATGAGTTACACGATTAGACAGAGCAGGATAAGATATGGTTAATGCTATAATGTAAGGTGTTGCTATTAGGAGGTAGATTGGCAGTTGCCTACAAATATCTGCATGTTGGTTGTGGAGCTATCGCTAGTGATTATGCTAAACATTTAGAGGCTTCAGGCTTTTAGTACCTCTATAGTTTGTTAATATAGCTTCAGCTAACACTGCATACGTTTAAATGTGTAGGCTAAACCATCAAAGCAAAAATATATTTAACGCAGATCTTATTATAACGCTTGCCTCCAGTCCGCTCAGCCGAAGCTCCCAGAGGATGAGGTGCAGCCCTTGGGCACCCGAAGTCCAGCATATGTAGGCAGGTCGCTCCTCCAAGCCCCTCTGATGCGGTGTGTACCGGAGGTCTATCCTGACCGCTCGCTAGAACCGTAGTGTGTGGGTGTCCGGCACCGCTTAGTGAGGAGTCCTCCTTCTGCAGGTTGATTGCCGACAGGAGCCCTCCCGGGCAACTCGGGATACAGGTGAGAGGCAGTTGGTGTGGATGTTGTGCCGTGAATTTGGTGCACAGTTTGTGACGTCCATCTGTGTCTCAACTCTGCGGTAGCACGCGTGGGACACACAGTAGAGGCCGCCTCCATGCCTTTGTATCCTGTTCTCTTGAGTCGCATGCTGCGAGGTTTGGCGACGGTTTCGCCGTCTCTCCGTGCGGCATGTCCGGGATGTCTGAGCCGCCTTGTTGGCTGTGAGCGTGAGATGGGAGCAGGTATTCCCTTTACCGTCTGCAACATGGCGCCCGCCATTTTAGGTGTGGCGGTCGGGCTCCCCAGCCTCAGTTGCAGCGTCGCGGTCAGGGCCACAGGGTGAGGGCCGGGATCACCCCCCGGCCCAGAGGGGGGGGGGGGGGGGAACGGTGCCGGTCTGTACCCGCGGCTGGGTTCCGTGGTGCAGGATCTCAGCTCTGGGTATCTGCTCTGGCGGTCTGATTTTAGGTGGTGGGACATGATTTTAGAGAGTAAATGTTGTCGAATTGCAGGAGCTGCGACCATCCAGCTCGGTGGTCCGGCCCCGCCCCAACATTATTTCTTATATGTAATAAATGTGCTACTTTTTATTTTATTTAAAGCAATAACGGGGTGCAGAAGGAGAGGGTACAGACCCTAGATACCCAGGGATCCCAGATCAGTGTCAAACTGTATGAAAACTGATTGACTGTTACCCGGGGCACTGCTCCAGTGGACTCTTGGCACCATAAACCCTACAGTGTTTTGTAGTAGTTATGGTGCTTAGTAGTATTGCCCTGGGCACAAGGTGTATATCTGTATATATAAACAAACCAAGCACCACAGATAAGTGCCCAAAATAAGAGAAACAAAAACATTGAAGGAACACTGTAGTGTTTGGAATACAAACTTGTATTCATAACACGTTGGTGTTGGACTACCTGTTTAGACTAGATAAGAAGAAATAAAAAAAAAAAAATAGATCCTAATAAATTACTACTTTCCATGGTCTTTTTCTTTTTTTCGTTGTTTTAACTAAATATCAATAGATCTTGTAACAATAAAGGAACCAAGATCCGTTAAAATATGACCCTAGTATTATTGAATTCCGCTTCCCAAATGCCTTTCATTGTACTGTGTTTATACCTGTTGCTATGAAACATGTTCGTTGTTACTCTTGCGAGAGTTCCTACTATGGAACTGATGGTGTTGAATGATGAAAGTGTCTTTAAATCCTTTTCTGCCGTTTGGTCCAGGCAGTCAGGGGATTTATTTAGTAATTTTGTTCTGAGGCCTCTGTGACTGTGACTAATGCAAGTCTGTCCCACATGATGATTACTATGTGTCTGGAATAGAGATAAGGTTTCCATGAGTTAGTGAGGGTCTGTCTTGGACCCTTCTCTAATTCTAATAATATATTCCCTAGTTGCCTAAAAGAATATCAGAGACCTAGACTCTGTGCAATGTGTTGGTTACATTAGCTTTTTTTTTCTTTATTTATAGACTATTGTAAAAGTCTTGTTGTGTTTTGTTTTGTTTTGTTGTTTTTCTTTTTTTGTGAACTATATATGTGGTGTCATACGGCTTACATGACTTTATTCAGCCCCCTCTGCTCATGTCACCCGCCTGCATTTTAAATGGTCATTTTGGCAAAAATTTTGAATTCCTCTCTGAGTTATCCTATGTACTTTTTTTTCTTTGTTTACATTTTTTGAGAGGCTTAATTCTTTTAAAGTGTCACAAATAGCTATTCTCACGGTAGATGTTGGATTCAGCTGGGTGCGGTACTAGGCACACCTTCCACCTGATATGCTTTTATACAGTCTTTGATGTTAAATGGTTGACTAGTAAGTTGCAGGTTTCACTGAGAACTTTGAAGTTTACTCAGCTCGTGACTAGCAACTGAAACAGGAACAAAAACCCTCAGGTGTGTTTTATCATATAGCTTACTAAATGGTACCAGTGGTACTAAATAATTGCAGGCTATTCCTGCGTTCCTTGCTTTGTGTAAACCAATAAAGCCTACTCCTAATGCAGGTCGTACTCAAGGAGAAAGAGATTTGTGACACTTTTACATTCACATGCATTGATAAAATGTTAATCTCGTGATGGCCGTGCAGACAAAAATGCCTTTAAAGGGAAACTATGGTGTCAGGAAAACAACGTTCTCTCCCTGTGGTGCAGAAGGGGTTAAAAACCTATTTTTCCACTTACCTACCTGATTCGAGCACCGATGTCTCCACCTTGGTCCAAGCTGCGCCTCCGCTCCTCCCTCGCTGATGTCAGCCGGCACGGGGGACCTAAAAATCGCCCAACGACCCGGAAGTCCCTCTAGTGGCTGTCTGGTAGACTGCCACTTGAGGTGGCATTAACCCTGGCAGGTAATTATTGCAGTTTATTAAAAACTGCAATAACTATCACTGCAGGATTAAGGAACCTGGGACACTGCACCTAGACCACTTCAGCAAGCAGATGTAGTCTGGGTGCATCTGTTGTCCCTTTAAGCCCTCTTAAGTGTCCTTTTCCAGCATTTAATAAAAAAACAGGAAAGTTAATTTGCATACATAGACACTGCTAATGATTTTAAAGGAACAAGATTTGTTAGCAAACAGTTTGGCTGCTTGCTGTGGGGGTTGCAGCAAGGCACTCTTGATACCGTAATCCATACAGCACACCGTAGTGATTACGGTTCTTAGGTGTGTTCCTTTAATTTATTACTACAAATATATTCGGGGCCAATACAAACCATTGTGTGGAAATCTATTCACAAACCGGACTTTACATAGGACACGAGGCCATGCGTTTAGACTGGAAGAAAGAAGATTTCGTCTAAGGCAAAGGAAAGTTTTTTTTACTGTAAGAACAATCAGGATGTGGAATTCTCTGCCTGAAGAAGTGGTTTTATCAGAGTCCATACAGATGTTCAAACAGCTACTAGATGCATACTTGCAAAGACAGAATATTCAAGGATATAATCTTTCAATGTAGGGTAATAACTGCTTGATTCAAGGATAAATCTGACTGCCATTCTGGGGTCAAGAAGGAATTTTTGTCCTAGCTTGTTGCAAAATTGTGCTTCAAACTGGGGTTTTTTTTGTTGGTTTTTTTTTGCCTTTTGGATCAACAGCAAAAAACAGGTGTGAGGAAGGCTGAACTTGATGGACGCAAGTCTCTTTTCAGCTATCTAACTATGTAACTAGCCTCACATTTAAGAAATGAAGCAGTAATGAAGAGAAACGTTCAACAGACAATATGTAATTTGAATTTTAAGATGTGTTTAAATATAATAAATGTGTTGTTAATCATTCCAGGGACCTCTGGAGTATAAATTAAAACTTAACTTTTATTGTTCACGCTCAGTTTTTCTATATACCGTACTTTATATCCTGAAAGATTTGCACTCAAGAATTTATGGTGCCTGGGGCTTAATCCAGCATTTAAATTGTGAAAAATAAAAAAGGATAGCATTCCAGGGACTTCTGGAACATTAATTAAAAGGTGACTCTTATTGTCCACGGCTCAGTTTTTCTGTATAGTTTAATCAGGGCAAAAGTACAAATTCTCAACTCACATTTATACCAAACTGTGAAATGAATGTATTCACACCTCTTGTTGAGAACGGCGAAATTGGTCAAGAGGTACTTCTATCCATATTTACTGGCATTGTCTAAAAATCAAACTATGAATAGAATTGGCCAATTTGGTGTCCTGTCTCCTTCAAACGACAGCCTCTGTGGATGATTGGCTTTGGTTATTGACCAAGCCCTTGATCAACCTTATCAGAGTTCAAAACAAATTGCTTGCTATAATTACCCTGGCTACTACAAAGGCTGTAGCAGAAAAATGGAGAAAAGCTCACATTCCCGCTATGGCAGTGACACACAGGAAGGTGAGGACATAGTAGACATGGCCAAACTTACTGCCATTATTCATGAAACATCCAAACTCTTTCACAAAGTGTGGAATCCATGGTTATCAGACTTGAGCCTGCCACCCTAGGGTAAACTGTACACTTTCTCTTTACCAATTCAACTTAATCTTAATATTCTTCTGTCTATTTTTCTCTACACCTTTTTCCTCTCCCCTCTTACACCTCTGGTAAACCCCCATTAATTCTTCTACTTCCTTAAGCCTTTCCTTTTATTTTCATAGGTCTTCTAACCGTAGAAAAGTTTAATTCCTAGTTGGTCCCCACCCTTATTCCTCCTAGATATAATGCCTATTTGTCAATTATCAATCTCCGAGAACTCTGCTCAGAGTATCATGTGCAGAACGGCCCACATGCTGACTAAACCAAATATGATTACATGGTATTACTGTAGTGCCGTCCAGATGAAATAATAAAAGCTTATAAATGCAAACCTACGTATACTATGTGGACAAAAGTATTGGGACACCTGACCTTTACACCAACAGGTACTTTTATGACATTGCATTCTAAATACAGAGACATTAATATGCCCCCCCCCCCTATTCTGGGAAGACTGCACACAAGATTTTGGCGTGTTTCTGTGAGAGTTTGTGCCCATTCTTCCACACCAAACTCATCCAATGAGGTCTTTATGGACCTTGCATTGTGCACTGTGGCACAGTCATGCTGGAATAGAAAAGCACTTTCCCCAAACTGTTTCCACAAAGTTGGAAGCATACCATTGTCCAAAATGTCTAGGCATGATGAATCTTTACGTTTTCCCTTCACTGGAAGCAAGGGACTGTCAGAGAGCGGTCTGGGACCCAGCAGGTGCATCTCGATGTGGCTGCATTCCCACGTGACAGTGGGAATGCTGTTGATTACTTGCCCCCTCTTGGCGCGCACACTGTCCTCTGCCCCCTCTTGGCGCGCACACTGTCCTCACTCTGAGCACGTGTCGGAGGTGGCAGGCTCCACTCTCCTCACACAGCGGCCGGGTTCTGAAAACATTAGAGACGCCGGCCGCTGCAGGTCAGAACCTTTTTAAGTTCCTTAGTTAACCCCTTGGTTCCTAACACACTCACATCCCACTGTCACATGTTCCTCTACATCCAATCAAAGAGCACCTTGGGCTATTTAAACCTTTTTTGTCCATTTCTCAGTGCCCTGTCGTGACTTCCATTGTGATTGTCCGGGCGCGCGTTTCTGGTATTGATTCTTGTGTATTTTGACCTTAGCTTGTTTACTGACTATTCTGATTTCTGTATCCCTTGGACCTTAGTTTGACTATTCTGACTTCTTTATTCCTTTACCTTTGGCCTGCCTACCGTTTACGTATACTCTGTATTCCTGACCTAAGCCTGTTTTGTACTTTTCTTTTTATTTCTTAAATCCGTCCGTTCTAAGGCCCGGTAATACGACTTGGGATTTTCATTAATATTTTACTTAAGTTCTGCATGCTGGGCATATTAGGGTATCCTGACAGGGGCCTAGTCCAACCCCTGTACAACAGCCCCATGCCATTATCCCTCCTCCACCAAACTCACACTATACCTAACAGATATAAAAATGAGAGAATACCGAATGAACAAAAGATAACACTGTTATAGTAGGCAGCTGAATGCAAGTGATTAAGATAGTTCTGCTATAGTACAGATGGAATAATTGCTCAAGAAAAATCCACTGTGTCTAAGTCGCTATCACAACCCATTATTTGACTCAACATAAATGTAACAGTTTAGCCCAGAAGCTTTAAAAGAGCGTATCCAATCTCTGCCGACATCTCTCAACAGGGCTGCCTCAGTCCTGTATAATTGGTGTCAGTGTGTCCTTTGTGAAGGAGTACCTCTGCCATTTGGTGTGTTGAGGAGTGTGTCAATGTAAGGTAAGGGCGACAATGAGAGCCAACTTAAGTAGTAGATCAGGACAGTGGGGGCAAGGATGACCCCCACCGACCCAGAGACACTGCAGGGTCTCAGTGAGAAGGTAGTGATCTGCAGGACAGAAGACTGGCTGCTTCTCCCACCCAGTAAGCTGCATTAGGCCTTGTCTAACCCAAGACTAGAATCAAGGGCTGGAAATCGTATTGGGTTGTGAGTTGTCTATTTGTGACAAATGAGAGTTCTAAATGGCAGAAAAATCGTGTAATGTATGAGCTATGTTAGGAGTTTCCCATAGTAGAACCAGCCGCCCTGAAGCTCAGGCCCAGCCCCGGGCCGTGTCACAATACTTTTGTCCATATTGTGTATATATGACTCCTAAATTTGTACATTGGGACCAGATATTCTCACACGGTAACTTTCCCTAATGATCATGGTCTGAGTACTAATCTCAGTTATATTAGAAATACTTTCAATGAAAGTATTTGTGGTATTGCTGTTTATTCCTTTTATATTTGTTTTCCTTTCATTGCATACATGATTGTACTTGCACTTGAATCTATGTCTGATGATATGGAATGTTATAATATCCATAAATATAGAATAATGAAAAAGAAAAGGCTTTAACATTTTATTATTTCTCTCAATATTGTGTGATTGAAGCTCTAATATGCTTTGTACTTTAAGCTGATGGTTTATGAATCTTAGTGGATTCAAATTGATTTTGACTTTCTTTAGGACTGCATACTTCTGTATTTTTTAGACCTGTTCTACAGAAAATGTAACATGGCCAGTATATCGTAAAATTATTAGACTATTCTGGATTTCATTTGTTTTGCTGTGTTGGTAATTGAAAATTCATGTATTTCATCTATATAAAATTGTATTTTTTTTAGGTTGGCAGCCTCGGTGGTTTCTTTTGTATGGTGGAATATTGTCCTACTATGACTCCAAAGAAGACGCTTGGAAAGGTTGCAAAGGAAGTATCCAAATGGCTGTCTGTGAAATTCAAGGTACCGTTTTCACCAAAACTGCTCTTTGTGTTCATACCTTGGTTAAAAAAAATAAAAAAGTCTATCAAGTTCAACCATTCCAAATTGCACAGAAAATAAAGATTGACAGTCATTCTCTTTCCAATCACCCTACAAGAGTTTAAAAGAAGAAATAAACAAACCTTGGAGGTAATCCTAATTGTTATACCCTTCATGTCTTCCTTTGGTAAAGTGGCAGCCAAATGTCTTTGTAGTTTTGACTGAAAAGAGTAAGACGTATTGATATACAATGCAGAGGGGTAGGTAAAGAAATAATTAGCTTGGAACAATATATCCAAATTTACATTAATCACATACTTTATCCCCGGTACAGTACCAATTTTGGATTCCTGTCTTGCCCACCAGAGTTTATTTTCCCCAAGTGTCCTATTTATGAGTATACCAGAACAAGTTCTCAAAAGTGTATAAAATATGCTTGCTATTGAAAGATGCTATTTGTGGACATGCAAGAGTTCTTGCATAGCATTCAGGTATTGCTGGAAGATTGCAGAACTCTGAAAAGTATGACCTCATTCCACAGGAGTTTAAAAGATAGCTTTCAAAAACTACTTAAAAACTAGTTCTGGGGTACAAGGGGAGCATACGCTCCACTAGTCTAAAGCCTTTCAGGCCCCCAAACCATTTTTGGTACAGTTAGTACGTGCTTCTTTCTGATGCATCTCTCTCTAATGTGCATCAGTAGGGGTTCCCATTGCATCATTGACACCCTATCTTCAGCCCTGCCCTTTCAGCACACATTAGGATGGCATTTTTATTGAGATCCAGTACAATAATAACAGAGGATACAAACTCATAAAACTTAATAAACTTCACCATGTAGACAAAAACTTACAGGTAGGCCTCCAATCAAAATACAATTAGACCACTGGTGCCAGTTAATACTATCACAAAACTGACCTGGATTTCTGCTAGACTTGGGGAAAAACCTGTTTTAGCAGAGTTAGGCTACGAGCCAGGGACGTTATAAATAGAAAATGAATAAACATTTCTGGACAATCTTGTTTGTTTGGGGAGTTTGTATAATGGAAAATGTGTCATTGTGTTGTCATCTGTAAATGAAAATTGTAAAATTAAGGAGTTGGCTCTAATCTGTGTCAAAGAGCTTACCATCCATGCAAGACTTAGCATTATCATGATGTAGTATGACAAACCTATATAAACACTTCAATTAAAATAGGACACAAGCAGTGGTCGCAAGACTCGGGAGCTCCGGCACACAACAGTGAAAATCAGGGTATTTAGCCACATTACCCGCAGCCAGCAGAACCGGGGCACGACACCCAAACAGCATGGGTCGGAAAAACGACCCGACAAGCCGACCCTGGGGATGACAATCGGCGATCTATGGTGCCAGATGCAGGGATCCGACTTCTCAGATAACTTTTCTGGCGGAATGGTATACCAGACCCCGCAAACGGCGCCACGACCACAGCCAAGCCAGACGCTGCCCCAGTAACCAGAGCAGTACTACAGGAGCTCCTGGCAGATCTTCAGAGAAACATATCTGCTGATGTGGCGGCAGTCCGCAGCGACATAAGAGGCCTCACAGGCTGCATGGGCGTTCTGGAGGGCGCAGCAGCCAAGAACACCCAACATATCACAACACTCCAACAAGAGATTGGAGACCTACGGGCTCAAAAACGGGCTCAAAAACACTTGAGCGCCGATATGCGGCACTGGAGGATAACAGGCGCTGTAACAACCTAAAGGTGCGTGGGGTGGCTGATAATGTACAAGATGCCAAACTACCACACTTCATGAGGCATCTGTGGGAGACCCTGCTACCCCCAAAACAAGCTAGAACGCTGCAATTGGATGGTCTCTTCCGCATTCCTCGACCCAATAGGGCCCCAACCACAGCGTCAACGGACCTGGTGGTCCAGTTCAGAAACAGAGCAGATAAGGTGGCAGTGCTTAACGCCCTGAAAGGAAAAACCCTGTACCAATTTGAAGCAATGACACTCACCTTCTATGCCGACCTCTCGGGGAGCACCCTAGACTGGCGCAGATCCCTCAGACCGCTTACCACGCTCCTTCAACAGCACAAAATGCAGTACCACTGGCACCCATCCCACACGCTACAGGTCTACCATGGGGACGCCACACACCACATACAAGAGCCCCAAGAGGCCACGGCTTTGCTGCGCACCCTGGGACTTCCTCGACCAAAACAAGCAGGAGATACAGCGCACCCATCACTGGGACCCAGCTCGGATCTCCCCCCCCCCCTTCGTCCCGCAGAACCCCACACCAGCACATTACGCAGCAGTGACAACCTGAATCCAGGCCGAAGTCCCCAACCCTGTGCCCATGGGGAACCCCATGAACTTGATGGCACCTCTGCTTTTTTAAACTTGGCACTTGACCCCCTTGTAGCTCCTATTCCCCCCCCCCCACCTTCATTGTTAAACGTTGAAAGTTAGTTACCTAAAGACCGGTTAGCTTCCCAACACACACACCTCCTACCCCCCCGCCCCCCGCCTCATTCAAGACCACTTAGGCAACAACACCAACAGGCATGCTGAGGCAACACCAAAACACGATTCCAGGGCCATCTAACTGCACCACACGAGGAGGCACAAAGTAATGCACTCTAGAGATCACACATAGGATCACAGCTTACCTACCTTAGACTGAGATCCGAACAGGTAGTGATCTTCCTCCACTAGACCACCACGACGACACTCACACAAGCACTCAATGCCAACCTAATAGGCACACACTGCATATTCAGCTAACCAGCGCACCCAGCACAAGCAATAAGGAGGTTACCCAACACCTCACTACTGGATCCCATCGTTATTTCATAGCCATGTACCTGCATCTAAGCAAGACCGTAACAAGCATAGTCTAAGTTTTATGCTAACCCAATCTGTTACTAGATTGGCACAGGTTACATTTGT
Source organism: Pelobates fuscus (assembly GCF_036172605.1). NCBI lineage: Eukaryota > Metazoa > Chordata > Amphibia > Anura > Pelobatidae > Pelobates > Pelobates fuscus. The sequence continues at coordinate 316,010,745 of NC_086320.1, read as the reverse complement.
ATGTGTTTTTATTAATGTTTTACCGAGATTGCCACTACCGTAGTCACAATCTTTTCTTGCTGACCAAACGTATATAACCTGTTTAAAAAAATAAAAATGTGCCACGTACTCCTGTCATGATAATGTGAGCTTTGAAAAGCCTGATGATGCTATCATGGCATCACAGGCGTGTTTGTTAACCATACTGCACGAAAAAATAAAAAAATTCAAAAAATAAAATAGGACACAAGCACAGCAAAAAAATAATAATTAAAGCTTTAGCAGACAAACATTAAAACTTGATCAAACATAATCAACAACCACCCATCCATTATGTAATATGCATACCATCAATTCATGTTTGTAGGTGACAGTGGGCCATGGCTTAGCTCCCTATATTATACCTGTCATTAAAAAGATATGACATTACCTAGATTAGGAATAGAATTCCTTCTAGTTTGGAATGATGACTTATTAGTAGAGTGACTGCATGCCCAGCTGTCTATTACATTGTGATTGTCATTGTCCTCTGGTAAGAGACCTTCAGTTATGTATGTCTTGTCATCAAATGTATTCCTACCTGAAGGTGAATAGTTGGCGTTCAACTGGAAACATGGCTGGTCTTTTCTTTCTGCAGCTGATATACAAGGAATTCATTTAGGCACATGTAGAAGAGAATACAAAATACAATATTTTTTATGTTGTGTGACATAACTCATTATAATACATTATTCATGATCATACCCCTGTACACCTCTCTCATTGTAGCAAAATATTAATAAAACATAAACCAAAAATCTTTTTACGCAGACTCAAGACCACTTATTTGAGAGCGGAGAATTTATTTTAAGTGTGTGGTTTCATGTTCTCCTATGCATTTTGGTGGTCAATAGGTAGCTATTCTTTAATAGGGAGCTACCCGAATACCTTGTGTGAATTTGTTATATATGCAAATGGTGTTAGTCTTGTCCTTTTACATTACAGAAGCTTTTTGAGTGTTGAAACAGGGTTGTCTCTTGCAGTAAAGCGATTAAATATTAAAGGGACTCTGTAGGCACTGTATCTACTTCATCTCATTAAACTGGTTTTAGTGTCTGGAGTCCCCTGGTACCGTCATTTCATTCAGCGTTAAACAGTTTTTAATGTTTTTTTTTTTTATGTTGTAATACTAAATGAGAGTCCCCAGCAGTCCATCTCCTCTGTGCTGCTTTGGCTAATGGGGAAGTATTAGCCTGAGCAGCATTGGGCAGCTGTGATTGGCAGAGATAGTCAGCTGACTGCTTTTAGCCTATCAGAGCTCCAACTGACGGTATGAATGGGTATGACAACAAGGAAGTGTGCAATCTCTGCCTTAGCCATGCATGCAGTATTATCCAGTATCCTTATTTAGTATTAAACTGCTCTAAAGTGGATTAGCACTAAATGGAGGGACAGTACCAGGGAACTACAGGCACTATAACTAATTCAAAGAGATGAAATCATTACATGGACTACAAAGTCCCTTTTAGCAATTGATCTTTTTTTAAGAAATTCTTGACGTCTATTGTCATAACTGAATTATACATTGAGTATTGTTTTCTTGTCTTTGTGCTTCTACAGTTCATCCTTCAGACAACACTCGGATGGACCTGGCTATTCCGGGGGAGCAGTACTTCTACCTAAAAGCCAGGACGGCAGCAGAGAGACAGCAATGGCTTGTTGCACTGGGATCTGCAAAGGCCTGTATAACAGACTTTCGAACAAAGAAGGAAAAAGGCATGTGTTTAACGTTTGAAACCAATGTACAAATACGAAGCTTAGCACACTTCATAAATACAGGGTGTTAAACATCAGGAGCTTTCAGCTTCAACCGTCACTTTGTGCATATTTGCATGATCACCTTGGCAATCGCCATGTGGAGTGTTTGAATTAAGGTTCCAAATGATATAGAGGTGTGGTACAGGTCTTTGATGTGAAATTAGAAAAACTGCAGAACCTGGAAGACTTGATTGCCTATTATTAGCAACGGCCACACGCCCTTATTGTGATAATTGGATTGGAATTCTAGGCACTGTTTAATAACCATTAATAACAGATTACAAGAACACTCAGACATAAATATGTGACCCATAAATACAGACCCTGTTATTAAATTTGGTGTAAATAAAAAATGGATTAAAAAAAAAAAAAAACACAGCTCACAAGAACTTTTTCATCCTCAACGGTTAATTCCACTGCAGTAGAGTGCGTTCTCATTTGCACCCATAGCCAATACCCCTCCTCCCTTTCCAACCAAATTTAAATTAACCCAAAAAGTAACAGGAGCACTGGGTCACTGTTACACTGATCTCTCTGCTTCACAAAGTACTTACATTGATATTATCAGGAATCGGTTAATTCCTCAATATGATTAAAGTGAACCTCTACTGGCCTAGATGGTAGCCAGCAGCATGACGTGTTTTTCAAGCAATGCTTTACTAACATGACATCTGTTTAAACCCAGATTATGAATCAAATCATCCTGTGCTGATCTTCCACTTCCTCCTGTGATTAAAACTTGAAATGGGTGTTTTATTTTGGGCAGTGTGTTTTGTTTTTGTATATATAATATATATAATCTCCTGTGCCGAAAAAAGATCCCTTCCAACTTGTGTCCAATTTGAGATTTGCAGGTGATGCATAACAGTAATTTTTAATTTGCACTGTAAGGTGGTGTGTCATGTTTGGACTTCCCACAATCTTTTTTTGTACCTAGCTAATATGTATTTGCACCATAACCACTGCAGTTCAGTGCAAAGAATCTGACTGCTGAATTTTTATTTTTGTTTTTTATTTTTTAATGTTTTTGTTGTCAAACTGGCATTTACTTGTTTCTCTGATTGGTAGTGATTGGCTGATAGATATGGAGCCGGTTTGACCAACGGGTTAACAGAATTGATATTGGTAACGTGGAAGTGTAAATGACATATTATCAAGGCAGAATAGAACAAATGATCTATGGATTCAGAAGACCGTTGTCCCCCACCTCCTTCCCCCATGCTCCCTTTGTTGTTTCTGACATTTTTGACATTAATGGATAATAATGCATTTTGAAGGGCATCTGTTATGAAGATTTCATGTTTTCCATCCCCTTTCTGTGGTTTTGCACTTACAAGGTTAATCCTCATTCATCGTCTGTTACAACACATGTATAATTAGAATTTTTTTTTACTCATCCTGTTTAGAGTTCAGTGACAATACAGATGTTTTGAAAAAGAAGATGTCAGAACTAAGACTATATTGCGATATCCTGGTCGAACAAGTCACAAAAACAAAAGAAACCTCTGCCATCGACTTTTCTGAGTCTCAGGTGTGTGGAGTTACATTCATTTTTATAATTGATTAGTAAGGTGCTGGATGAAAAATGACTCGGGTTTAGTCTTTCAATATATCTACAAAAGGATACATATCTGTACAGTCAGGGATATTTTTAGATTTAAACATTTTTTTATTTTTTATTTCGTCTCAGAAAAACGGGAGACATATCTGAGGATATTCATTATAGCAAGTACAGTAAGGATACAAGAGTTGCATAAAAACAGAGTACAAAGCAACAGACCTCAGAGAAGGTTATATATATATATATATAAATCGGAAGCGGTACAAGTGTTTCAGTAGCTAGACATAGTTCAGGTTGCCCCAGGTAGAGGAGCTGTCTATGGTCTAGATTGCTGATTGTGTTATGTATGTATTTGACTTTTTGTGAAATAAAAAAAAAAAATGCACTTCACACATAAAGCACTTTAGCAAGTGCTTTATGTGTAAAGTGTATTTTTTTTTCCCACAAAAAGTACAGATTTCAGTAGAAATGGGCACTTTTATAACTTAATGTGTGACATGTCATGATCCCCTTTTATTCCAGAAGTTTGGTCCTTAAGGGGTTAACCTTGTTGCACGTCCCAGAGCTTGCAATCACATATCCTGTCCTGTCTGTAACTTCCTGGTGTGGTTAGCTCAGTGGAGCTAAACTACAGAGGCAGCAATTGCTCAGAGCACCTGCCTTGCAAAGACTTCTTATTGAGCTGCATTGGGGAGTTTGTAATTGCAAATGCTAGAGACAAGAGATCTGTAGCTTTTGCACGCTCTTTTTAGATATAATCCAAATTTTAAAAGTATAATTAAATGCATGTATGTTTTCATTGGGGGTGAGGGGGGGACTATTATTATATAAATTATAAATATTTTTGGGGGGGCGGGGCCTGGACATTAGGGCCGCTGGACGCACCTCGTGTGAGCTCCAAGCTCAATTCATTAACTAAGCCTGATTTTAGCTAACCAGCCAGCCAAAACGCCACAAAAAGGGACTTACCTGCCTCTGGTGCCAGCTGAGGAACCCTGGGTCTGCTGCCCGCGGGTGCACTGCACATCCGACGGAGGTTGGAGGAGTGAGGCCCAGTACGGCCGCCGGACGGGGGGAGCGGCCGATCCCCTGCTCGGTGCAACGCTGTGCTATCCCAAGCTTACCTCTCAGCCCTGTTCCCCCCCCCCCCTACCCCCCCCCCCCCCCCTCTGGACCGGCGGGGGTTATCCCGGTCCGATCTGGTTCGTCTCACACACAAGAGTATCCCACATCGACCTAAACCACAGCCCAGCAAAGCACGCAAAATGGCGGCCCAACATACCCAGCGGGAACCAGCCACTCAGCGGTCTGAGACAACACCTCTCACTCCTGCGCAGCTATCACAGAGGAAACTGGACAAAATTTTCAACTGCTTTTGGGCTAAGCTGGAAGCACGCCAAGCTGCAGCAACACTTCAGCACGAGGATGACAGGGAGGTTGACGGCCGGGCGGTGCGTGGACCCCCTCCGATCACCCATGCCTCAACCGCACACAAGCCTCCTAGTAAGGGATCACCTAGGCCGAGGGCCACCACGGGCAAAGCCCCACGGCATCACCCACACAGACAGAGGATTGCCCGCAGTCGATGGCGGTTTACGACCAAGTCCTCCTGTCTACCCCATGCAGGGGAGGACCGGGACCCCAGGAGCCCCCAGGTCCGTGGCAAGAAAATGCTGGCCTCTCAACCGGCCTGGGGCGGGAGGGATGCTCAACGGCGCCACCTGAGTGCTGCTGCCTCCCTAGCCCTCGGTGTACAGGACTTTCGATTCCAGACTAATTGCAGGGAAAGCTGGGTCTCTCTACCTTTGGGCATCGGTTAGGTACTCTTTTAAACCTTACCTGCGGATTACTGGTTATTGAAAAAGGCTTGCTGCAAACCAAACATATGTCTTAAGCTATACAATGCATACTCACTGATTGCATGCTTAAACTTGCTAATCTACATAAGCAAACAACCTAGCTTGTAACACTAGTGACACTGCCACGGCTCACTCCAAATGTTTTCCCCTCAACACACACCATAAAGTTATAAACGCCATTATACTACACCAGACTATACTAACTGTGTTGTAGACTTGCCCACATTATAGGACAGCCGAGCAGGTCGCTATTACACAGCTTGTACCTAACCTGTATAACACATGCTACAACCCTGTAACACACTCTTGCTACACACGTATACTGAAACGCTCAATAGAACCTAAACGTTTAGACTAAGCTTGTTTAAAAAATTACTAGCCTGAGCAACCACTCATCCCCTGCTTACAGTTTCTCTTGTTAATAACTAATATCACTAGCCCTGTGCAGGGCAGCTATGTAACTACGCTGTAAGAACGAAACTAAAATATAAAAATGTGCAATGCTTTTAAATGTTAAACGTATGACTTGCCTAACATGCACTACACACATACCTATACCAATACCTAACATGACCACCACAGACAGGAAAGCTTACATTTTATTTTATATGTTATGTCTAACCACTGTCTATACGTCCTCTCAACATAATCTAAAAATTGTGCTGTCTATTTATATGCCATGTTTTGACTGTTATGCCTGTTACTGCTTACGACTGCTATCGTGGCCGAGTAAGCCTATTGTTAAACCATGCACAACAAAAAATAAAGAATTAAAAAAATAAATAAAAATTATATATAGATAGATAGATGTTTTTCAATGTCATGTGTTTATATTGCAGGAAAACATTGATATGGGAGCCCTTTTGAAATCTACATGTAATACATTCCTGAAAACTCTGGAGGAGTGTATGCAGATTGCAAATACTACGTTATCATCTCACCTCATTCATGCCACACCTCCGGGGTCACCGCACCTTTCTGTCCTGAAACCCAGCAAGGTACAAATTATGTTCCTTCTGTGCAATTGTGTCCGGGTAATGAATGCATCAAAACGTTTTCAAAATCTGTTTGTAGCTTAACAATTTTTATAAAGCCAATTTTATTGTTTTATTTATTAATTGGGGAGGGGTAGTAATTTACTTTATTAAACTGTTTCCTCTCCCCTACTATTTGTATTTGGGTAGCTGGTGACAATAACTGTTGCACATTGAGAAACTGACGTTCACATGAATGCACTCAAATACTGATAACCTTTTACGCACACACACACACACACACCCTTTTTGTGGACAAGCCTGCCGCTAAAAAAACATTTCCTGCTGACTTTTGGCATTTGCCTCTTGCTGTTTTATACTCTAGGTACATAGACTAGAGAAGCTTTATACACAAAAGTTAAATTAAATAGTCTGTCCTTCTACTGAGTGAACGGCTAGTCCTCAAGCCCCGTGACCATGTTCTGTAGCAGTCTTCTCTTCTCCCTCAGACAATTGAATGGGGTCTCCTTTTGTCCTGGTGTACTGTGGGTGCTCAGTATTCGGCTTGTGGGAACTTCTCAAAGTGTGTGTTTTCCCACACAACATTAAAACCTCTCACATGTGAAGTGAATAACATTGATTATATCTTTACACTGGCACCAGTCAAGGAATGGGATATGGTAATCGTTATTTTGGGACTATAGGTTCTCTACTATCCAGCCCCCTTTTAGTTTAAAAACTTCAATTAAATAAAGATTACTTACTTTGTTTCCAGCGCCAGGCCTCCTCTTCTGCTTCTTCCAGCTCCTCCTTCATGATCGCCGAAACACTACACTCCTACAATCAAATGTTACTATCAGCAGCATTTGATTCACAGACCGAGTTTTAGTTAATCTGGAGCACGAAGTGCCTCGATTGTCAGGAAGACCTTCACTAGTGGTAGATTAACCCTTTACACTACACAGTGTGAACATAGTGGAAAATTTATTCATACTTACCGTAATTTTCTTTTCCTGGCTATTATTCATGGCAGCATATACACATGGGTTAGCTCCTCCCCTACAGCCGATAGGACAGGAAAACCACCAAGGTTTTAAAAGGAGGCTCCATCCCTAAGGTCCTCAGTCAGTTTACAAGCTCTACAGTACATAAATAGAGACATTAATGGGTGGGAATTATATGCTGCCATGAATAATAGCCAGGAAAAGAAAATTACGGTAAGTATGAATAAATTTTCCACTTTCCTGGCTAATCATGGCAGCATATACACATGGGGAATACCCAAGCTTACAAAGGGAGGGACAGAATAGCCAATCAAATAATCAGAATAATTGAACATAGATAGAAGAATTAACTGAGTAAAGTACTTGAGTACCAAATTGTGCATCATAGACTGTTTTAACAAACAGTATGAAATGCCAGACAAATGTGTCTAAAGAGGTTCAAATGCTAGCTTACAAAAAGTGTCAGCAGAAACCATTGCCATGGCAACCCATGATGCTGCAACAGCATGAGAGGAGAGAGGAGAGTGCCCTGATACCCTCCAGCACAGGTAGAGAATGGACGTGACGTCCAAAATGTGCCTCATTAATTGCTTCAATGTCCAACATGTAATGCAGGACAAACTAGTTCACAGAGGTCCAAATGCCAACTTTACAAAGTTTCAGCAGAGACCATTGCCCACGAGATGCTGTAACAGCACTAGTGGAGAATGCCCCAAATCCTTTGGTACAGGTAGAGAATGGCATTGAAAGGCTCTCACTTTAGGCAGGATCTTTGGTGCTACCAGCAAGACAACCATATCCTGTTGAAATTCAGTGAATGGGGGTACACAGGATCAAGCCTGGAGTTCACCCATTTTCCTTGCTGGGGTACCAGCCACCAGCACTTTCTGTGCTACCACCATGGAAGCTCCTTCTAGAGGTTTGAATAATGGTTCAGTCAGGGCCTGTGAGACCAGTGGTACGTCACATATTGGCTTCACCACACTCAGTGGAGGCATGATTTCAATCAATGCCTATATGAAGCAAACTGCAGCTAAGTGCACACATTCACCTTGCTGTGGTACCAGTCACCAGCAACAGCAACGTCTGGGCTGACATCATTTAAAATATATCAGTCTTCAAATGCACTGCAGTTTCCAATGACTTGCGGTATTAAATGAACAGTATTAAATGAACAGTATTAAATGAACAGTATTAAATGAAAGTTTAAATGAAACAGTTTTAAATGCCACACAGCTTAAATGCCACACAGCTTAAATGCAACACAGCTTAAATGCTTCCTAGTAAAGCACAACCGCATAATATACCACAATCTTAAAAACAAGGTACAGCTGTATAATGCACTAGTTTAACCCATTAAGGACCAAACTTCTGGAATAAAAGGGAATCATGACATGTTAGACATGGCATGTGTCCTTCCTTAAGGGGTTAAATATATCAAAGCTTAAATGCATCACAGAATAAAAGCACAACTGCATAAAGTACTACAGTAAAACAGGCAAATAAAGTAATGAAGATAAAACATACATGTCCGTAAGTAAAGGGAGCAAATTGCTCACGTCCTAAGGGCTGTAGGACAGGAAAAAGACTGAGGACCTTAGGGATGGAGCCTCCTTTTAAAACCTTGGTGGTTTTCCTGTCCTATCGGCTGTAGGGGAGGAGCTAACCCATGTGTATATGCTGCCATGATTAGCCAGGAAATATGATTTGTCCCTTCTTGGTTTACAAGGAGTCTGGGGTCCTTTATTGGGTTATTTGTGTTATTGAATTATAGAGCTTTGTACCACATCTGCATAGCGGCCCTTACAGCTATTAGTAGAAATTGGAAACAATCTAAAGCCCCAACGATCACTCAATGCATCACAGCTGTAGAAACATCCAAGGCATATGAAATAATGGCACGGAAATCCAGCAGGACGAATCCCTACTGGACCGAAGCATGGAATCTTTGGGACCGAAACAAGCCACCAAACCCACATTGAAACACTAACAACGGCACCCCCTCAAAATGAAAGACCTCCACGATAGGAGGCAACCTAACTATATACATGCTGGCTCACACACACACACACCACATACACGCATCACACACACACAGCACCTACACTACGACTACACACATTTACGAGATACAACAGTATACTGCATCTACAACTACACTACCCCACGTGCTTCACACATTTACTTCCCCATAACCCGACCCTATAAACCTCAACATACCCACCACCGATAATGGGGAAAGCCCTACACCCACATTCCACACCAGCTCGATCCACACAAAGAAACAAGGAAGTACGGGATGGCTCACTTTAATAAGAATTTGATTATAACCAATGGCAGCCCCCGAACGAGCTACTAAACAGCACCTGTATACACCTGGACAGGTAGTCCACACTATTGGAAATGCTGAGTATGGATATGTGCATAACCCCCTTGTCTCCCTCTTGCCTTCTGTACCTCCTACCCTTAAGTATAACATTACTGAAATATTGCGTATGAATATATACTTAACCCTCGTTCCCATTTTGCCTTCTGTATCCCTTACCCTTGACAGCAAAATAAAAATTGTCAAATTAAAAAAAAAAAGAATTATAGAGCTTTACAAATCTGTATCTGAACTATTTTGTAATATATATATATTATTATTTTTTTAAATTAAGGTACGTCGCTCGACATTATCTTCTCAAGTATCTGTGCAAAGGTAAGCAATAAGCAGTATGTTTCTCTGTTAGATGTTTGTTTTATTAGTCTTTCGTTTTCTGAAGTCTGCTGTGAATGTGCAGCTGTATGAGTGTTTTCCTACAGGAATTCTAGGGAGCCATTTACATATAACAAGTTCCCTGGATTTCCATTTAAACCTAGGGCTTCTGTAAAATCACACACTTCATCTGTAGTGCTTCCACCATAAAATAAGGGTAAAAATGATGAGACCAGGTTTGGTGAAATATAGTGGGCCCAGATAGAAATGGCTGTGAGCTACACACAGTGCAGAAGTCTAGAATCAAGACCCTCGTCACCCTCCATTTGGGATACCAGTGAACTTTGGTCAGTACTCCTCTCCACAGAGGCTGTACAGTAGGTGGAAATTAGGACAATCTCTTCCTGGATGGCTATAACTCTGCGTAGTAAAAGTCCAGCCAAGAGAAGGCGGCAGCAGCAATTTTTCAAGTTTCATCACTCAGTGATGTGTGAAATGAGATGCTTTGACTAACCGGGTCTCCCCTATCCAGCCCTCAGATCAGCCAAACTGACAGACCTGTTGTAATCGCAGGATTTGATCTATGGGAGTTACTGCAGGAGACACCTACAGAAACTAGGAATATTTTTGTTTCTGTTTAATTTTTTCTTCAGTTTTTAAGTAATAAATATTTTGTAATGCATGTAGTCCTCACTTTGTGACTTGCATGCTTTACGACCACTTGGACTTACGACCAGCTCTTTAGAATGGGGATTCGAGGGATTCCCCACGTTAGAGAGCTGGTCTATGATTGGGGAATTTTCCCAGAACATAGATTTTAGAGATTCCCTGCACTAGTGTGCTAATTTATGTTCGGGAAATCTTCTCCAAAAATATATTCAAGGAATTCCCCACGTTTGAGAGCTGGTCTATGTTCGGGGGACTCCCCCGAACATAGACCTGCTTTCTAGCGCATCCTCACTCCCTGGCCAATTCGTCCTTAGAACGGAAGCCGTTCTGTAAGTGAGGACAGCCTATACATTAAAAATGGTAAATATACCCTTGAAGTGACACGTTGCATTTACACAAGAAGTTCATAGATTATTACTTTTATCTCCAACAGGAAGTCCGAACTAAACAATAATCTTGAAATTGACACTGTAAAAGAAAAGGCAAATCACAGACCTCAATCAATAACTGAGAGCGAGCGCATGTTTGGTGTTGATATCTCCAAATCTATTCCAGTCAGTACAGTGTGCAATGAGGAATCCATCTCCTCTGTCGGTAAGCTTGTTTGACAACAGATGTATTTGTGATAATTCTGTATCTCTTTCCGTTTGTCAAGGAAGGATACTTGTAAAAAAAAATAAACGTCACAATATCTCCAGACTACTAAAATATGTGTAAACTATAAACGAAACACTGCAGTGAGAGAGCATACAGTCTCGCACCTCAGAAGGCTAGGGATGATAGGAATGATATTCCGCAGATGTATTATAGCGGCTGCATAATAACACAAACTTGAGGAAAATAGAATAACAAATAGAACAATAGAGAAAACTACCTCAATAAAAGAGATAGAAAGTGTTTCTTTACAGTGCCCAAAATGTAAAAGCTGCTCAACACTAAAAGTGGAATACCCCTTATATGGTATTGGCTCCGTAAAAGGATCCTTTATGCTCTTAGGGCAGCAACACACCCCTTTATTCCAGGTAGTATCCCTCCAGGAGTATACAACGAGAAGAAAAGCAGAAAAACAACTGTGTAGAATTGCACATACTATAATGGTATTATGAGATATAAATAGTTGTGCTCACCTTCGGCAGAGCCCTGAAATCCCGGCTCTGAGGTTGATAAACAATGTGCTACTTTAGAGGGGGAATAGCACTCTCCCCAATGGAGTTCCTGATGGCTAGAACGGACTTTGGACTAAAGTATAATATAGTAAATATACATTTATTAACAATGCATTAAAAACAAAATAAATGGGTACTTAGAAAGTAAAAAGATCCAATAAAAAGTCCAGAATAATCAGCTAAACGCGTTTCACTGCAGCTACTGAGGAAGCTCATAGAGTGAAACGCGTCACTGTACCAAAGGGGGTGAGTAAACCCCTCTACTGTTTAGAGCGCTCCACTTGTTTGGTATAATTTGTATACCTTATTTCAGTTTATTTGCAAGCAGTTAAAACTGAGCAAGCATTGACTACTGTCAGGGTACCTGTGGTCTCTACCTCCGAAAGAGGTAGAGACTTAGCTGTTCCTCCATCCAGACGGTCTGATGGCTCCCTTCCCCGCGGTCTATCCGGTCATGCTAGGCCGGCCGCGAGGGACTGACTGCCTTTTACAGCATCTAGGCAGGAAGTAGTCATCAGGACACTCCCCCGGAACGACCTGTCAGTCAATTGCTGCAGGACCAATCAAGACGCCTCGGAGGCGTGGTTACTGCTCTGAACAGGGTATTTAACAGAGCTTCTTTCATTAGCTCATTGCCCTGTCGTGGTTCTAGCTTGTTCTAGTCACTCAGTGCTTGTGTATTCTATTATCCCTTTTGGTTTTGACCCGGCTTGTTTACCTTACTCTGCTTATCTCTGTTACCCTTGATTCGGCTTGTCTCTCGCTTACCTGTCTTCTGTTACCCTCGACCTCGGCTTGTCTTTGACCATTCTATACTGTGCTACTTACGTTAGTCCGGCCATTCTAAGGTCCGGTATACGTATCTGGCTACTGTTTGTACTCTGCGTGTTGGATCCCTGTCCCGATCCTGACATTACGACAGGGCCAATGGATCCTGCAAGTACAAACAGTCAGCTTGCCTCTCCGGATTCTAGGTTTGAAGCCATGGATCACAGAATGGATCAGATGGCGCTTGCGCTACAGGCTCTATTATCTCGTGCCAATAACCCACCAGAGGAGATACGTAATACCCCTGTTTCTTCTGCCGGTTCAGGTCTAGAGGTAGCCACAGTGGGTGCTTCTTCTCACATTACCCCCCCCAGTACGCTATGGTGGAGCTCCTGAGAAGTGTCGTGGTTTCTTAAACCAAATTAGTATCCATTTTGAATTGCAGCCTCGCTCTTATCCTACAGATAGGGCAAAGGTAGGATTTATTATCACCCTACTTATTGAGAAAGCTCTGAGATGGGCCAACCCATTATGGGAGAACGATAACCCATTAGTTTATAACTATAACGCCTTTGTAGCTGCTTTTAGAAGAACATTTGACCCTCCAGGTAGAAAGGTTAATGCAGCCAGACTACTGTTGCGTCTGAGACAGGAGAACCGAACACTCGTGGATTATGCACTAGAGTTCAGGTCTCTGGCGTCAGAGGTCAAGTGGAATGAGCAGGCGTATATGGATGTATTTTTGAATGGCTTATCTGAAGTAATCCTTGATGAGGTTGCTACCAGAGAACTCCCTGAGAATTTAGAGGATTTAATTTCGTTCATCTCTCGTATAGATGAACGTTTAAGAGAGAGACAGAACACTCGAGAGAAGAACCGGAGACCTTCTATTAGGTTAAGCCCCGCTTTTCCAAGTCCTGACTCCACGGTATCTTTGCTTCCTGAACCTATGCAGATAGGGTATACCCGCCTCTCTGAGGAGGAAAGACAGTACAGGAGAAGAGAGGGTTTGTGTATGTATTGTGGAGCTAAGGGTCATTTACTCTCAAACTGTTCTAACCGCCCGGGAAACGCTCGCACCTAAGTCTCTCTAGAGGACAGGCCTTGGGTGTTTCTGTTTTGTCCTCTAATCCTAAGTATAAAGATCACAGGCTTCTGCTACCAGTTTCCTTAACTTGCGGGAGGGAAGTAGTAAGGGCTATGGCTTTGATAGATTCCGGTGCTGCTGAGAATTTTATCGACCAAGCCTTTGCCAGTAAAAACAATTTCCCATCCCAGCTAAGGGAGACACCCTTGGCCGTTGAGGCCATAGATGGTAGACCACTACTAGACCCTGTTATCTTTCGTGAAACCATACCCATTGAGTTAAATGTTGGCATCCTACACGTGGAGAATTTATCTCTTCTGCTCATTTCGTCTCCTTCCGTTCCCATAGTTCTGGGGTACCCATGGTTGAAGGAACATAACCCTATTATTGATTGCGAATTAGGGGAGATACTCTCGTGGGGCCAGGGCTGCCAGGATCGGTGTTTGTGCAAGGTTTCTCCATTAGCTAATATTAACATACAGGAGAATCCTACTCAGTCCACAGAAAGACAAATACCAGACCTTTACCTAGACTTAAGGGCAGTGTTTGTCAAGAAGAATGCCGATTCTTTGCCGCCACACAGGTCATTTGACTGTAAAATTAAGCTTCTACCCGGGACTATGCCTCCGAGGGGCCATGTATATCCTTTGTCTGTTCAGGAGAACTCGGTTCTAGAGGAGTATATTCATGAGAATTTAGAAAAGGGATTCATCAGGAGGTCTTCTTCTCCGGCCGGGGCGGGGTTCTTTTTCATTAAAAAGAAAGATGGCACGCTGAGACCTTGTATCGATTACCGAGGCTTAAATAAAATAACTGTCAGAAATGCCTATCCCATCCCACTGATTACTGAGTTATTTGATCGTCTTAAGGGCTCCAAAATCTTCACCAAGTTAGATCTCAGAGGGGCTTACTATTTGGTGAGAATCCAGCAAGGTCACGAGTGGATGACGGCATTCAATACCCGGTATGGCCATTACGAGTACACTGTTATGCCATTTGGACTATGCAATGCTCCTGCAGTATTTCAAGAGTTAATTAATGAGGTACTTAGGGAGTTTCAGCATGATTGTGTTATTGTTTACCTGGACGACATACTAATACACTCTAAGGAGATTGAGAATCACCATAGACAGGTCAGAAAGGTGTTACACAAACTTCTGCAACATGGTCTATACTGCAAATTGGAGAAGTGCAGTTTTGATCAGTCTCAGGTAGACTTTCTTGGGTACGTGATTTCTGGGGAAGGTTTTAAAATGGATCCTGGTAAACTCCAATCTATTTTAGACTGGCCTTTGCCCAAAGGACTCAAGGCTATCCAAAGGTTTATTGGTTTTTCCAACTACTATAGGCGCTTCATTAAGGGTTACTCCTCTATCATTGCGCCTATTACCAATATGACGAAACAAGGGGTTGATACTAAGTTCTGGTCTGAGGAAGCTCTTGGTGCTTTTAAGACTCTCAAGGAACTTTTTGCCTCAGCTCCCATTCTAGTTCATCCTGATACGACTCTGCCTTTCCTGCTCGAGGTCGATGCTTCTGAGACAGGAGTTGGGGCTGTTCTGTCTCAAAGGTTAGGGGTGGATAAACCGTTACACCCTTGTGGTTTCTTCTCTAAAAAAAATTCTGGGCCTGAGAGCAGATATGACATCGGGGAGAGGGAACTGTTAGCGGTCATTAAGGCTTTAAAGGAGTGGAGACATTTACTGGAAGGGACACTACACCCTGTTACTATCCTAACGGATCATAAGAACTTGTCTTATATTGGGGAGGCTAAGCGCTTGCCCGCCAGGCAGGCTCGCTGGGCTTTGTTCCTCACTCACTTTAATTATGTACTTGCGTATAGACCTGGTTCTAAGAACTCTAAAGCCGATGCTTTGTCTCGTCAATATGAACCATCCACTATAACTGAACCACTTCTGTCATCCATAGTTCCTAAGGGGAATATCATCGCGAACACGAATCTCAGGATTCACTCTCCATTGCTTTCTGAGATCATGAAGTTTCAGCATTTGGCACCCAAACAGACTCCTGGGGATCGACACTTCGTTCCTGCCGCTCTCCAACTGGAGGTGCTACGCTGTCTCCATAACAGCAAGGTGGCTGGGCATCCTGGTATCCGCAAGACTTATGCGCTGGTCTCTAAAGATTTTTGGTGGCCTGACTTACGCAAGGATATTAAAGAATTCATCGGGGCATGTGAAGTTTGTACCAAGACCAAGCTACCCCATTCGCTTCCATGCGGATTTCTGCACCCTTTAGAGGTTCCTGAAAAGCCTTGGTCCTGTCTGGCAATGGACTTCATTGTTGATTTGCCTATCTCTAAAAAGCAGACTGTCATCCTCACTGTGGTAGACAGATTTACTAAAATGGCTCACTTCATTCCCTTACCTAAACTCCCATCTTCGCCCGAATTAGCGGAGATATTCGCCAGGGAGATTTTCCGGTTGCATGGGATACCTTCCCAAATTGTCTCTGACAGAGGCTCCCAATTTGTTTCCCGTTTTTGGAGATCATTCTGCTCCCAACTAGGCATCAAATTGAATTTCTCCTCTGCCTATCATCCTCAGTCCAATGGAGCTGCTGAACGCACTAACCAAAAAGTTGAACAATATCTACGTTGTTTCGTTTCAGAACACCAGGACGATTGGGTCGGTTTGATTCCTTGGGCGGAGTTTGCACACAACAATCTCGTTTGCGATTCTACTCATTCAAGCCCCTTCTTCATGAATTATGGTTTTCATCCGTCTATTCTTCCTTCGGATTCTCCTTCCCAGGGGGTGCCGTCGGTTGATGTTCATGTTGCCAATTTGAGGAAGTTGTGGGATCAAACTCGACAAATCCTTGTGCACAACTCTATGTTGGTTAAGAAACACGCTGATAAACGTAGAAGGGCGGCTCCGGTCTTTGTTCCAGGTGATAGGGTATGGCTGAGCACGAGGAACATCCGTTTAAAAGTGCCATCCATGAAGTTCGCTCCTCGTTATATTGGACCCTACAGGGTGCTGACCCGTATCAATCCAGTTGCGTATCGTTTAGCTCTTCCTAATACCTTACGCATCCCGAACTCGTTTCACGTTTCATTGCTGAAACCACTCATATGTAACAGATTTTCCTCCACAATAGCCCCTCCTCGCTCCGTTCAGGTGGAGGGTCAGGAGGAGTATGAGGTCAACTCTATTATTGATTCTCAAATCTCCCGGGGGAGAGTACAATATCTGGTTGATTGGAAGGGATATGGTCCTGAGGAGAGGAGTTGGGTACCTCAGGAGGATGTTCATGCTCCCCGTCTCCGCAGGGCGTATCACTCTCGCTTCCCATCTCGTCCCGGTTCATTCAGCCCGGTGGGCGTATCTGAGAGGGGGGGTACTGTCAGGGTACCTGTGGTCTCTACCTCCGAAAGAGGTAGAGACTTAGCTGTTCCTCCATCCAGACGGTCTGATGGCTCCCTTCCCCGCGGTCTATCCGGTCATGCTAGGCCGGCCGCGAGGGACTGACTGCCTTTTACAGCATCTAGGCAGGAAGTAGTCATCAGGACACTCCCCCGGAACGACCTGTCAGTCAATTGCTGCAGGACCAATCAAGACGCCTCGGAGGCGTGGTTACTGCTCTGAACAGGGTATTTAACAGAGCTTCTTTCATTAGCTCATTGCCCTGTCGTGGTTCTAGCTTGTTCTAGTCACTCAGTGCTTGTGTATTCTATTATCCCTTTTGGTTTTGACCCGGCTTGTTTACCTTACTCTGCTTATCTCTGTTACCCTTGATTCGGCTTGTCTCTCGCTTACCTGTCTTCTGTTACCCTCGACCTCGGCTTGTCTTTGACCATTCTATACTGTGCTACTTACGTTAGTCAGGCCATTCTAAGGTCCGGTATACGTATCTGGCTACTGTTTGTACTCTGCGTGTTGGATCCCTGTCCCGATCCTGACAACTACATTGTTTCCATCAATACCATCTGTATATCTCACACATGGGCATGAAATCTTTTGAATGAAAGCTTGAGTGTATTGACAATCAAGTTAAATTCTCTGTGCAGCACTGTAACCTGCAGCCTCTGCTGCTTCTGGGTAAAACACTTCTACCATATGTTGCAAGTGTTGTCTGCAGATTGCATTGCAGCATAGACATCAACCCTGCTAATTTGTGACATTGCATTCCCTCTCAAGTGATCTTTGGAGAAATGCGTGCTATCCATTCTTGTACTCCTCTACGTAGTGTAAATAAATTAACATTATTGTTTAAAACCTTTTTATTCTAAGTGTATTTGATTTTCTCTGTCACTTTTTTATTTATTTATTTATTTTTTTAATCCTTTTTTAAAAATTAGTTTTCTGGATTAATTTGTGTAGATTGACGGGGAAACCTTGTATTCGATTATTGCAAAGGTGTCCAGCCTTTGAACAAAAGCGCTTAATTTCGAGTACAAGACTAAAAAAAGTTTATATGCCAGGATTTGACAAAGCAAAATAAACCTATTTCCCAGCTGGTGTCCAGCAGCTGCCCTGGTGCCCTCCCAGTGTAAGTAGTCAAACTGTTTAAGGATCGGCTTATTGGCTGAGAGTGTCAGCTGAGTGCGAGAATGTCAATTGAGTGTTCTCTGTCAATCAGCACCTCCCTGCACAACAGGTTTAGATCATTGTAGGATCTTTTAGGGGGCAAAGAAATCCGTGGTGGGTGCTTGGCAGGACTCGGGTAAGTTCTCAAACCGTTTAAAAAAAATGGTTTGACTACTTACAGTGAGATGGCACTCCTAGCATCGTAACCACTCTAGTAAGTGGTTATGGTACTTGAAGTGTTCCTTTAAAGTTAAAATTGTATTTCAAGCTAGCACAATATATAGATGAAATATTGTGCTTTTAGTCACAACTGAATGACAAATATAGTTTGGTGCAGGCTTTTGTACTTTTGTATTGGGCTTTTGATAGTCCCTGACATGTTAAACTTCAATAAAAGTAAAGGTTTGTGGGGAGATTTATAAAATTGCCTTTAACAGAAAAGAGGTGCAACATCCCCAGACCCGTCCTTAATTAAACCATTGGAATGTGCCTGCTGATTCTATTGGTTTCCATGGTAATTGCCCGATTGTTTTAGAACTTTGCACCAATTTCTGATCAGAACACTTTTTTAGAAGTTTCCTTGTATGTTTGGTTGTGTTTATTTCAGTAACAAATGCTGTTAAAGTAAACCTTTTTTATTCTTATTTCATGCAGACGGTAAAGATGCATCAGATCTTATATCTACACCCTCCGAGGACATGGTTGGCAACCATTTAGATAGCGATACCAAGACCGAGTTACATTCCGTTACAGACATGGTACAGCAAGAGAAGGGAGAAGGAGACAAGGAAGATGAAGGAGGAGGTGATGACCAAGAAGGAGCTGATGATGCAATTCAGACTTTTTTCAGTGTAATGACTCACAGGTATTACTAATCGTTTGGCCGAAATAGCCTGCAGATTAGTGCTAAGCTGTCACCAGACTGCTGGAGTGCAGTAACGTTCATTGAGTTTAACCATTCCACTGAACAGCATTGAATAACAAGCTTGTACAATAACATTTACACGAACATTGAATAATCTAGACATTCCTATCCCCAAGGAAGGATTTTAAAAAATGAGACCTATCATACTGTAAACTGATCTAGTGTCTCTCCGTATACCTGTACCTGATATTAGTATACTGATACCAGTCTGTAGAAAGGAAATGTAGGGAAGCAGCGCCTTCAAAAGTGTCCTCAACTCAAATAGAGATAAAGCGATATGAGAAATAAGACAAATAAAACGGAATGTGGTGTCGTCTTTTTGATAAGAAAGGAAATGCACCTACAATCTTCTGGAGCTTGAAAAAAGCTCCAGATATATGCGCATGGGTGGTACAATCTGTGCATATGCTGTGCTGGTCCTGATCCTGGTCTCGGTCTTGTGTTGGAAGATCTCCTTAGGCCGGTCAGCAGCATGTGGTGGTCAGCGTGGATGGAAGTACCGTATACCCTTTTATAGCAGTAAGAGTTCTCCAGCATATAAAATGAAAATAACAGAAGATAATGCTCTCTGTAGTGCTAAAAAAAAAAATATATAAAAGGAGGTATACTTCCAAAGGGAGAGCACAGTAAAGTTATACTCAGTCCTATACAGCTTAGATTGTATCTTTCCCACCAAGAAAATCGATATAAGAGATGAAAACAGGACAATCCAAATTTCATAAAAAAAAAATTTATTTCAAACTTAAAATAGTAAAACCAACAGTAGAATATAAAACCACAATAAACAATCTTTTTATCCATTTGTTGCCAGTCAGCGCTGTCATGTTATATATCCTACTTTTAAATGCCATCAAGCATTTAGCATTGCTGGTGCCAGCATGAAGCACATCAGATCATATTTTGTTTCACATTGTTGTATGACGGATTGGGTTAAATGCTTTAGAAGCACTTAAATGTTTAATATAACCTGCACACTATATTATTTATTGTGCATGGTATGCATTCCTATACAATAGAGTATTAATGGAATTAAATGTACAGTATGTGTTTAAATATTGCTTTAGATCATTTGGAATATCATATTTATTTTTTGTTAAATATAAGTTTTGCGAAATCTCATGTATATTAGATTATTATCTGTGGAGTTAAATTAGGATATTATTTAGGGTTAATTCCTTTATGATATGTTAAAGTATTGTCAGTGGGCTTACATCATGTATATGTTAGAATATAATCTGTAATAATAGTAGAATCCTGTATATGTATGTTAGGATGTAATTGGAGTGGTTGAATTTTGTTTTATATTGGGATCTGATCATTTTTTTGTTTTGTTTTTTTGAAGGTTCAGTGATATTATACTGGATGATGATGATGGGATACCAACGCAAGATTTCTTGGATTCTTGTTATGCAGTGGTCCCAGTTCTGGGTAGGTCCAGCTTGGCTATGCATAACTTTTTATAATGTTTGCCTTTATTCCTAATAAATCATATCCAGCCCAGCATATCCAGCCAGATGTCCCAGGCTGCAGGTGGACCTAATCCCTGCATATGCTTCTGAATGATATGACAGAATCCATTATGAAAATGCAAAACACATCAGTAGCCCATGGTTTTATAACTGTAGTGCAATGATCTGGTGCATGGTCATTATTTGACAGCATGACACAGTGTCCCATTACTCCTCAGTTTTACCCATGTGCTGGTTTAATTTTGTCCGCGTGTCTTCAAAATGAGAAAAGTTTATGACTTTTTATATGAAGGAGGCACCAGTTTATGTTTATGTGCTTAAAAACACATAATGTTAGTAGATGAACAGCGTGACATCTTCAGACCTGGCCACGTTGGAATGTGACCTTGGTAATACAAATCAGGTATTGACAGATATGCCTACATAGCTCTCGCATATGGCTTTTATCTGTGGCTTGTAAGGGCATTAAAGCATGGAGTTAAATGGCTTCATGTCTCCAAACTGTGTCCAATAATTAATTTGAGAGCTTTTTATTCCTACTAGTATATGATATTGATATTCTATAATTCCAGTAAATGACTGAAATAAGTCTTTGATTAAATCCAATTGACTTGAGGTGTGTGTGTCTCCAAAAATACTTATTTTTAAACATGTATTATAAGAACACTATCGTGTCAGGAATACATGTTTGGATTCCTGACACTATACTATTACCCTAACCGTTTATCTATCCAGTCCCTCTGTGATGGATTAAAAGGTAAGTTACAGAAATTCTTTACACTGTCGGGACCAGGGGAGCTTATTGCTGCCAGTTGTATTAGATACAACTTGAAAGACTTGTGAATGTGAGATTGACAGACTTCCTTGAGTCCAACTCTCGCTCGACCCACTTCAGTCTGGTTTCCGCACTCAGCACTCTGTGGAATTGATTCTGACCAAAGTATCAAACAATCTCACTACAAAATCTCATGGTCACTATTCTACCCTAATTCTCCTTGACCTTTCTGCTGATTTTGATACTGTTGATCATCAATAGCTTCTTCTCATCTCCCATAATCTCAGTCTACGAGATATTGCTCTCTCCTGGTGCTCCTCCTACCTCTCCCACCACTCTTTTTGTGTTTCTTTTTCTGGCTCTGCCTCTTCTCCCAACCCCTCTCTGTTGGTGTCCCCCTAGGTTCAGTCCCCTACTGCTCTCGATCTATACTGCCTCCTTTGGTAAACTCATCAGTTTCTTTGGCTTCCAATATCACTTCTATGCGGATGACACGCAAATCTATCTGTCCTCCCCTGATCTCTCCCCGCCCCTCTTGACCAGTGTTTCTGACTGCATCTCTGCTATTTCTAACTGGATGGCTGCCCACTTCCTTGAGCTCAACTTGTCCGACCTCTCCTTCACCCCTCATGTCCAGTCGATTGCCAAATCCTGCTGCTTCCATCTCAAAAACATTGCAGGCATCCGCCCCTACTTAACGCCCGATGTGGCTAAGGTGCTGGTCCATGCCACTGTCTTCTCTTGCCTTAACTACTGCAATCTGCTTCTCAGTGGTCTTACGTGCTCCCAACTTGCGCCGTTACACTCTATTATGAATGCGTCAGCGAGGCTCATCTTCCTGTCCACCCGTATTTCCCACGACTCACCCCTCTGTCAGTCCCTGCATTGGCTTCCCATAAGATATAGGGCTCGATATAAAATTCTGGTTCTTTCTTTCAAATCTCTACATAATGCTACTCTGACCTATCTATCCTCCCTAATACACAAGTATGTCCCGTCTAGGCCACTACACTCTGCCGAAGATCTTCTGTTCGTACTCTCACCTCTGATGCTCACATTTAAGACTTCTCTAGGGCTGCACCGTTCCTGCGAACTCCATTCCCTTTTCCGTTAGATGCTGACCCAGTCTCAACTCTTTTTTTAAAAAATCATTAAAAACTCACTTTTTCACAAAAGTATATCATTTAAACTGTTGATGGCTCCCAATTGATTCATCTCCTGCAACTATCATAAAAAAACATAAATAAATAAAAAAACTGACATTCTTCATTGAATACTATTCTACCAATCTACTTCCCTAATTCTTCCCTTACCTTTTGTGTCATTTTACCCCACTACCTCTAGCATGTAAGCTCATTGAGCAGGGCCCTCAACCCCTCTACTCCTGTGCGTCAAACTTGTCTGGCTACAATTACATGTTTGTTAGTCCATCCATTGTAAAGTGCTATATAAATATAATAATTATTATAAGCTGCAATGATTATGTGGATTTAACTATAACCTATTTAGTTTTTTTTCTACTGTGCTAATATAATGAAGCAATTTATCTGAAAATTATTACCAAAATCATAAAAGCAGTGGGTACAAATTGAAAGCGGTTTTTATAGATGGAAAAGCATTTTTGAAGAGGAATCTGTGCGAAAAATATTATCAGTTTGGGAACAAATATAACATCTGTTACACTCCAAACCTATAAAACCATCCAGCTTGCTAAATGAATTATGGGTTATTAATTATTATTAACAGAGCCCCTCTCGCAGCTCGATTAGACGTTGGTCACCTTTATTTTAGGATACTGTAGGAGCCCAGTGATCTAAAAGTAAAAAGGACCCTTCAACTTTAGAAAGATATGTTTAAATGGAAATACTAGCCGTTATATTTACAAATGTATAATTCTTCTAGCAGAGGAATAAGAAATATAATATGTTAAATTAAGCGATTAAAGCAGGCTTCCTCAAACTCTAGCCCTCCAGTTGTTGCTGAACTACAACTCCCATGATTCTATGAATGAAATAGATAGGCTGAGAATCATGGGAGTTGTAGTCCAGCAACATATGAAGGGCCGGAGTTTGGGGAAGCCTGGATTAAAGTATTCTATTGGATACCTTTTTGTTCTTTTTAATATTGGGTGTTCAAAAAAAAAAAAATACTCGTGTGAAATGAGTGTTAAGAAATCATACTACATGTACAATATTTAATTTATATTCTTTATTCCTCATATTTCTTATGTTGGAATTTCAGTCGATTTTTATTATGAGCCATAATAAAGTATAAGATTTTTATAGGACTTTATTTAAAATTGTTGAATACGTTTTCCAAATGATTTCATATGTTTGCATAACCTTTTAAAATGTATATATTTATATATGGTGTACATATTTTGATATTTTTATATATAGAAAAATATCATTTGAAAAGCGTATCCAACAATATTAAATCCGGGCTACAAAAATTGTCTGAAAATTAATTTGTTTTTTTTGTTTGTTTTTTGCACTTCCTGTGTATATTTAAAGAGATTGCAATTTAAACAGAAAAAAGCCATAGTGTGAGGGAAAGTGATTGTATTTGGCTGATTAATAGCCGCTATTGTATTGAGTGAAAAGGACTCATGCAAGCTATTGAATAGTGTTTAACTTCAAACTAGATCTGACAAAGCACAGCATTGAGAACGTATTGATTTTTCGCCACAAAAGCTTAACAGTCTGTTTGGTTTTTTCCCTAGATAAGCTTGGATCAACTGTGTTTGCTCCTGTTAAAATGGACTTTGTGGGAAATATTAAGGTGAGGTTTGCGAGAGAGAATAGGAAAACCATTCACTTTTCATTTATTATAGAAAATATCAGAATAAAATATTTTTTTCCGTTTATTACAGATAAAGGTATAAGTTAATATCAATCACGAAATGAAGAATCTGCTAAATAAATAGCCTCCTCTACTCATTTAAAACAATGGGTTATTCATTGAAGTGGGACATAATGAAAATACAAAATGAATTTAAAATTTTCTGTCTCCAGTATGGCCGTTTTTAAATTCTTGAAATCTCCCACATTAATGAATAACCTTGAGCATAGTTATTTTAATTCTGTCTTCTGGAATCATGGAACATTTGTTCGTATGTTAATGATATTTTCAGACGTATCTTGGATGTAGGCAGCTTTATTTCCCTTTAACTCCAGCATGGGTTATTTCAGTTCAATCCCACATTAATGTCCGTTAATTCCGGATCAAGCTCAAATGCACTTGATCTGAGGATATTTAACTGCAAGTGCTAGAAAATAGCTTTTGCATTAAAATATTAAACGACTCCAGTATCAATGCTGTGAGCAAAAGGTGAATAATGTGTTTGTTAAAATTCTTCCTGCACAAGACACTTGAATGTGTTTTAAAAAAAAAAAAAAAAGGGAAAAGGAGACTGTTCAGAGCTGTGTAAATGGGAAGGAATATTGTAAAAACCTTACCATAAAAAATTCCTCCGAAATAGTCACTGAAATGTATTATTTCCACTTTTATTCTTCTAAAGGGAGTAGCAGTGCATACAGAACAAGATAATTGATGCAGAGCATTGAGTATTGTGAAACTGCAGAAAAAATTTTTATATTAAAGGAATTATTCTAATTTAATATTCTAATATGGCCCAGTCTGTACTTTAAAATTTTGCTCGGCAATAGTGAGGAGAGTTGTAGGGTCATTGTCCTTAGGGTATTACATGTAGGTAGAATGCCCTTGTATACACATTTTGTCACTTTAGCAATAAATTGGAATGTGGGGGTGGGTTGGATGGTTATGAGTAGGATGATGAGAGAATCTTATTGGGACGATGAACTTGAGGAGTTCTCACTTATTTATTTTTAATTTGACCCCTGGCCACTGTGCTCGGTGCTGCACATTTTTTGGTTTGTTTGTGACCGTATGTTTTTGCGGGATGCCTCAGTTATCATTATTACTGGCATTTATAGAATGCCAACATATTTTGTAGCGCAGAAACTTTTTAAGGATAGAACGGCAAATAAGACCAACTATTACACTGTATTAAGAAGAAGGTATTGAGGTCACTGATTGAATGAGTTTTGAAAGTGGATAGGTAAATCTCTTAATAAATCTTTAATTTCAGCCTACATGTAATCACTGAGATTGCATAAAAAAAAAAAAACTCTTCATGGGTTTAATTATTTAATTCAGAGCAGCCGATAACCGTTTCCCACTGCCCCCTTGAAACCTGCCTTTGTCTGCGTCAAAATAATTTTTAGTAATTTTTTTTTATTTACGGATTTTATGACGCGGTTTTTGTTCTGTTTCCAGAAAATAAATCAAAAATATATATCTAATAAGGCCGAGCTTACAACCCTGCAGAAGATTGTTCTCCATGAAGTTAATTCCAATGTGGCTCAAGTTAGGAACTCGGCAACTGAGGCTCTCTTATGGCTTAAACGGTAAGTTGGTTTTGATCGCAGCCTATCCAGCAAATACATGCCTGTATGTATGGGACCAAGGGAGAGTCAAGTTTATATAGATGATTAACTTCTCTCTGTCAACATCCTGCAGGAATTCAAATGTAAATTTGCATGTCTTTATAGCAGAATAGCATTAGCTATGCCAGCAACAAAAACTGAATCATACCATTTTTTTATTTCTTTTTTTATAGAGCATATCGAGACCTCGATTTAAAATTTTGGGATAAAGCTTTCAAATTATCTCCATCTGTTGGCAAAACTTTTCAAACGTTTTATTTACTCGAAAATTTTGAAATATATCGGAGCGCTAAATAGTCAAATAAAATCTCTTTAAATGCTCAGGGGTCTTGCAATGTGTCTTAATTAGATCTGAAAACACCCAATATGGGAAAAATGAATACTGCTGTCGCTACAACACTTTGATATGTACCCTTCACCACATCAAAAATGCAGTAAACAAAATAAAACAAAGTGGAGCAATGTTTAGGTGACATGCCCCACACCAAGTGTATATAAAATAAGAACAATTCGTAAAATACTTATACTCCCTGTAGTTTGGTATTCTCAAAGCCAGGGCAGTATGGGACATATAAAAGAGAAAATAAATAATAATAGTGCAGATCTGTATGAATGGTTTGTGGAATTTACATAAATTGTACCGTAAACACATGCATTCTACTCATATTTAGCATGGATGAAAAAAAAAAACAATTTAAAAGTCCTGATGAAGCAGCCGGTGTATGGCGAAACGCATAGACGTCATCACGCATCAAGGTGTGCGGAGCCAAACGCGTCCGGGAAACACGAGCGGCGGCCAGAAAGCTGGGTTTTGGAACTTCAGCATACTGCACCTTGACTGATTTTACACTCTGCATGGGCGATCCCCTTATTTCTTGTAAGCAGCATTTTGGTTGCTTTATCCTTGATAATAATTTTTAAGATTGTATTCTGTCCAAGAGACTTTTTTATTATTTGTGTGAAAATAAATTATTTTTTTTCATCCATGCTAAATATGAGTACAATGCATGTGTTTATGGTACAATTTATGTAAATTCCACAAACCATTCATACAGATCTGCACTATTATTATTTATTTTCTCTTTTATATGTACCATACTGCCCTGGCTTTGTGAATAATAAACTACGGGGAGTATAAATATTTTACGAATTGTTCTTATTTTATATACACTTGGTGTGGGGCTTGTCACCTGAACATTGCTCCGCTTTTTGTTTTATTTAATTTATCTACTAGGATTCCCATGGGTTTTCATGACTTCTGTAGATAAACTATTTGAAAAGTTTTTTCCTACAGATTACGATCATTTTAAAAAAACGTATCCAAAATATTACATTGAGGCCTTTGTTTGCGATCAGGTTGGGGCAAACTTAACAAAGCAACATTTTAGAACGTCACAGATCTGCACACTTGTCACCCAGCCATTCTGCTTCTTCTGTAAATTATTTGCTTTACCAGGACCACATCAGAGATGAATAGATGAGCTATTTAAATACCATGCCAGGCAAAATGTTGTGGGATTGTACTACAGGACCGAAAGCTGCCGTTTGCCTGGTCTGTAACATAGTCCCCTTCCCTTAAGCTTTCTCTAGTGTTTGCAGACATCAGGATTCAAATATGGACACATTTGTTTTAATAATAAAAAAAAGGGGGGGAAATGTCTGTGTTATCTCCGTGATATCAGAGGGGCTAAGCGTTGATGTACCAGGAGAATACAATTGATTCTCAAACTTCTCGAAAAAGGTTAGACAGAGGCCCAGAGAGACTGCATCCAAGACTTCTTGTACAGAAAGCTGTACACTATGCACATTGTTTTGCTGACCTGCAGTGTTCTGTAACTTTCTACTGTTGAAAAAAATCTTCAATAAAGATTATACACTTAAAAATAAAAACTCTAGTGGTTCATAAAGTGTTGCTTTAAGGCATATAAAAATCGCATGCATAGAGGGATAGACAAGTTTGTTGCCTTATGTTAAGAATTGTTGTCGCACAGAAAAATAACACCTTGTATTTTCTCCTCCAGGGGTTTAAAATTTTTATATGCGTTTTTGACTGAGTTGAAGAATGGAGAAAACCATATTCAAACTGCTTTAAGTAAGTAAAGTGCCTTGCAGGACTTGGACATGTTAGAAGAGGTTGCTAACTCTTTGAAGCTGTTTGCCGTTCTGGTTTGTTACGGTTTGTTTTTTTTGCCACCTTTCCAACAACTCAATTCTTCAACGGTCTGCACAGCTGAAGCCGTACGGAATATTGTTGTAAAGTTGAAATGTCCAAAAGTATCAACTGCTTAACTGCATGGCTCACAGAACAAGACCTCTGAGTGTAAAAATATTCTTAAAGAAACACTTCAAGCACCATAACCACTACAACAGTCTCTGGTGGTTGTAGTGCGTAGAGTACCCTGGCGCCTTCAATTTAAGTAGTCCGATTGTTGGCTAACAGTTTGACTACGGTACACTGGATGCCAGTTACTTCCCCCATGGAAAGCCAAAAGCTCCTGCATGGAGCTTCCACTAGTTCTCAATGATTTAATCCCTGTTGTGCAGGGCTGGTTAATTGGTTGAGAATGTCGGGGGGATAGCTCTGATCAGAAAGCTTCCAACAATCATGGAGGTGTTAACTGGTGCTAGTGGATCCCAGGTAAGTTGTTAATTGTCAGACAGTTTGATTATTTACATTTTCCCAAATCACTCCTGGTATCATAATAACTAAGGCATGCTGTAGTAGTTATGGTGTCTGGAGTGTACCTTTTTTAAGAGCTAACTAAATTAGTTTTTCGCAGCAGAGCAGACAAACACATTATGACCATTGCCATGCTCCATGCCAGTTCATTATCTGATGATGAATCACACCGTATTATCTGGCAGTCTAATGGACAGCTCTGGCCAGAATCTTACCTTCATTGAAACTTTAACAACCTCAGTGCCTGTCATCAGTAATGCTCATATACTCAATGTAAGCAGTGTTTCAGCATCAAATTAAAAGCATTCCCAGTCGTGCCTGTTGCAGCAAAAGGGCATGAAAATGTCATGGTAATGCCCATGACTTTGTAGTGAGACCCTTTTATGATCAGATGTCCAGTTACCTTTGGGGATGTAGTGTAATTGCCAAATTGAATAGTCTCTAGTGGGAATAAGCTAATCTATCTAGAGAAGTAGTGACAGAAGGAACTTGTTTTGTCACTTAATGTAAACATAACCAGTTATTTCATTCTATGTTTCTAGGTAACGCATATGGTAAAACATTAAGCCAATATCATGGCTGGGTTGTCCGTGGTGTATTTGCGGTGAGTGCATTATTACTGTCTGGTCCGTGGATGAAAATGTTTTTAGGCTTTAGAGACCTCCAAGAAAAAGCACATTATAGAGTTATGTAGAAACAAAGGTTTGGAGAAATCGGAGCAGTTTATTTATTTTGTTTTGAGTCGTAATCCACCTAGTATATTGCATATTCCTTAGGGAAGAGCACCCCATTTCATTGAGTCTTTAAGGTGTGAGTTATTGTCACAAGAACTGAATCTTACTTTTTAGCATTATGATCTGGTCCTAATGACTGCAATGTACTCCGGTAACTGTCCAGAACCAAATGCTTTGTGATTTGAATTAATGCACTTGCACCCAAATCATAGATCTTATAATTATGTGCAAACATGGCAATGAGGAATGCATTTTCAGATTTTAGCACATAAGGATGAGTGGATCTGTCGGTGATAGTTTTTTTTTTTTTTGTAATTTTTTTTTTATATTGACCGGTGTCATAAAATAGTTATCTGTGGTTATGTTGGGGAACCATGAAAACATGACATACATTTCAAGAGAAGCCGCTACATTCCAATAGCTAGAGGGTTATAGCTGTGTATTAGAGCTCAATCTGAAGTTTGTTGGGGAGATAAAGGGGTACATTTTATCAATAATCTGTAGGTTGGGGGCTAAGGAAATAAAGGCATTAAATGGTCAGCAGTGATTGAGTACAAAAAATCATTTGGTAGGTGCAGTGCGAGATAGGAGTATATGAGAGAGAGCTGAAACATTCTACTAACCAGTTACAACTGGGCTTTAAAACTCCTGTTTAACTCTACTTACAGCTGGCCCTGAGAGCAGCCCCATCATACAATGGATTTGTTGCTGCTCTTACTGTTAAAGAAGGCAGTGGGGAGTTCTTTGATGCCATGCAGAGAGATCTGAACATCTACCTACCTGCCATGGAGAAGCACCTCTGCCTTCTGGACTCTTTGTATGAAGAACATGGGTTGGAGTCTGATGAAGTGGTATGACGAGCACCAGCATCTCTCAAATTCAGGGATTTGGAATATCACGAAGGAGTGCAATTTCACCTTATCGGCTGTATGCATGAGCAGCCTCTGTTGTTGCTACAATATCGCAAAAAAAAAAAGATGGATAAAACACGTACATCACATGACATCTGTAGCTTTATTCTGCTTGGCAAAGAAGTTCTCACGGACCTATGTTCTTTAGCATGTTGTCTTCATCCAGGGGATCAAGCTTTATGCTTTATGTAGCAGCTCTATCCAGGAACAAATGAGAGAAATACAGAACTTGAATAACTCTTGTTAATGATTGTGGCACATATTTATTGAGAATGAAAATTCACAAACTTGCGTAATTTGTGACTTGTTTATAGTGTCATTTTATATATATATTTTTTACATTTAATTGTATTTGTTTTAATTTAATGCAAAGTGTGATAGAAAGATGAACCGTATGAAGATACGCCTGGAAATGGGACTTTAGGATTTTGTTTGCTAAACGTTCTCTACCAGTCTGGATTTTGCTGCCTATTTGCACTAATCAGGGATCCGTGTGTCAAAATACTTTGCTCATGTTCTGCAAACCATCTTTCAGAGTGTCATCAGTTTTGATATGTTAATCATTGGAGGCCAAAATAGACATTTTAAGACTGAGGGCTGGTAATTATATGCCTACTACACCATACCAAATCTTCAAAATAGTACTCCCAACTGGAGGTGCTGCTGAACTCCAACTAATTTGTCTGGTTCCTTGCACATGGACTTAGAGATCTACCTTGAAAATCATCAATTCTAGACCAAATGTCAGGGTGCTCAGGACTGTTTATTTAAAAGCTCATTCTTTGTGATGAAAACCTTTTTCAAATCATCAGATCTGCTTGAATTACTTTATGCTGGATGTACCTTCCTATCTGTTTTATTCAATATTAGGGTTACAAACTGAATCCCCAAGGGCACATATCCTGTCCCGGTTTTAGATTTCTTTCCTTTATGTGTAGTCAAGGTGCTAAGTGCTAATCTTAAAATTTGATTTGATCTGGAACCATCATAATGGAGTTTATTAATCTGAAAGCCTGGTGTTTTTTGAGGCCCTCTGGACTGGAGTTTGTATACTAGATGACTATTGATCATATGACAGGCTAATCAAATACAGCTTTTAATGTAATCTTGATGACCTTCCATAGTGTCTTTCTTCAAGGGAAACTATAGTGCCAGACCTTTGTCGCGCAGCGCCCCCTCCCCACCCCTTGGTGCCCAAGGGGTTAAAAACTATTCTGTTACTTACCTGAGTCCAGCATTGATGTCCCTCAGCACTGGTTCAGGTTTCACCTCTGCTTCTGGCGGCGGGGGAGACCTAATACGCATGCGCGGCAATGGACATGCTCTTATTAGTATTTCCCCCATAGGAAAGCATGTATAATGTGAAATGTCCTATGGTCTTAATAAACTTGCCAACATGACACCTGAGGTCAGCAGAATAGCATTTGGGTTTTTTATCATTAACTTGTCACTGCTAATCTATATGTATATCTGGAATTATTATACATCTTTATATTATTCATTCCAAATAGGTATATATTTTGCTAAATTGTTATATTACAAATATACTTTGTATTCAGCAACAGTTTGGTTATTTACAGCATCAGGTTATTATGTATTTATTTGGTTACTGTACCAGAGGGTGAAGGCTGATCTAAAACTCCCAAAAAACGTACAAGGAAGTAAAGGGAAAAGCTTTGATTTGAACTGGAGATCATCCGGACAGATGATCTCACCGTGGGAGGAGCGGCTGTTTAGAAAAGGGGGAGACATGTATTCCAGATATGGAAAAATGTCATTAAAACTGAATGTCTATTTTTATTGTTAAATTGTTCACTTAAAGGAAAACTCCAAGTACCATAACTTGCAATGACACAGCTTTGTGCTATAAGTTGTGCTTTTATTTTTCATAACTGTCAGGGTTATTTTAGTGTGCGTGAATGCTAATATTCCAGTTTGCTTCAAATGCAAGAATCCTCTGCCACAAATTGGCTTCTGATGCACATTAGGTATATATTTGAGTAAGCAGATCCCTACAGGCCCTATATCTCAGAAGAACTCCCCATATCAAATTTAAAATTTGCTTTTTTTTTATTATTATTATTATTATATTCTTTCATTTTACTATTTAGTAAATGTCCCTGACCCCCCGTGTGATATCGGTGAACACATATACACGTGTGCCTGCTGGTAGGTTATCATAGGAAAACAATTCCTGACACATTAACATACAAGGCAGTTCAGGAAGACGTTATGAATGGAAACACAGTGGGGCTGGGATAATTTCTACTGCTTCAAATCACACCCTGGTAAATTATTGCATGGAGAGTAAAACATAGAAAGTGAATAGAAAAAGGTTAAATCACCTCTTTAAAAATTAAAAAACAAATGCTAGAATATATTCCATTATCAAGTGCAAAGACCCGGTGATGGTGTCAATACTATTGCAGCATCCTTTCATATACTGCTAAACGAAAGGTGTATTTTCATTTAACATTTTGTGTGATCAAGGTTTTTGTCTCACCAAAACGAATCTTTCTAGGTAAATGCATGTCAAAGCCTCCATTGTCCTGCTTATGGTAAAAGTTAGATTGGCCATTGTGATGTCATGCAGTACTGGTTTTCCAGGCCAACTATGGAATGTGACATCATTGCAGTGTCATCTTTCTATAGGAGGGCTAAGAATAGTGAAAGGTGGTATTTAAAAGAATGTGTGGTATAGGAATTTATATAAGAGTTTTTATATAGCATTTAGAAGTCATTGGTAAAAGAAAATTCCTGAAATAGCAATGATAATTCTGCAGAATTATGGCGATATGTGAATATATTGCAGGTAACGCAAAGATAATTTTTATACTTGGAATATGTGAAACCTACCAATTCAATGCTATGCTACATTCATACACTGCCATCCAGTGGTGATATTGAAGCATTTTCTGAGCTTAACGCTTATAATAAATTATCTATTGTGTGTAGCAGTAAGTAGAAATGTATTTTATACAATAGTATGTTATCTAACTAAATAACTAGAACTAAAATATGTAACTAAACCTACAGTTTTATAGTCGCTGAAAGAAGAAAAACAAATATGTAAAAATGTTGAGCTTCATTTCTTCTGTAATTGTCAATTTAATTCTAGAAATGTTATCCTCTCATTGCAAACTGGAAAGATTCTCCAAATCGCTCATGTTTTCAGTTTGGCTATTTTCGTGAATAATCCTTACGGGGTTTTTAAGATCCAAAAAGGGAATTGTAAATCTTAGACAAAAAAAAAAAAGCGGAGATTTTGTCCAGTACAGCAATTTCAGCCTAAATTGTAAAAATAAAGATATATAAGAAGGCTGAGCCGTTAGTTGTGTGAGGATTTACCTGGCTTATAAATACACAGACCCCCCTTCCTCTGGGGTTCAGTACAGAACCATCTACTTCCAATTCAAAGGTCATCAACACAAACTGCCAAAACTCCAAACAAGCTGGTCTTGGCCTAGTGTGACCCATACAACTATTCATTTTGCCTAACTCTAGTAAAAAAAAGCAGCTGCCTCCTTCGAAGCTCATGGAGCACTGCCGCGTCCGGCCCAGCCACGGCTTTTCCTGTTGCTGTTTGCAAATTGTAAATTTGTTCATTCAGCCCGCATTGGGCCACACTGTCCCTGACATTCAACATGTATTCGCCCCATGTTCAGCCTTTCACTAACTAGGGAGTCATTCACAGTTCAGTACGTATTCTGCTGTCATTCGGATATGGCGATTTTCACTACTAACGCATATTTGGCCTATTTTAATACTTACATAGCATCATAGTGATACCTCAATTAGCTTCCTGCATTCTGCTTACTGTATTCGGCCCTCATTTGGCCATATCAATTTTATCATATGCAATTAATTGAATCACCCTGCATTTTAATGTTTAATGCTATGCCATATATTTAGTTTTTCATATTTGCAGATTATTATTGTCGGCCCATACACCCTTGGTGATGCTTGTCGTCAGCTTTGAGCAGATCAGCATTTGTTACTTATGTTCCCCAGGCCTCTTCCAGCTTCTGTACCTACATGTATTCTATATGTCTGCCATCAGGGTTTTTAGGCACTAGTTGGGCCCACATTGTTTAGTAATTATATGGCTAGGTGTTGCAACTGACTGTCTAAATTTATGTCAGGCCCAGACTTTGGCCTATACATGTGGCTAGCATTTATGGTACTGCCTGTTAATAATCTTATTTTACTGTCCACTACATTGTTTAAGCCTTTTCTGGGATGTATACAGACCTGGTCAAGTGTATTTTAACATAATGTTGGTCATAAATATGTCTGTTCTATGGTTATACGACCATATGACCATATTCACGGCCCTCATCTAAATGTTATTTTTACACTTCAAATCAAGACTTGCCATGAACCAGGTCCGCCACTTGTGTGTCACGAATAACTAACATACTAAATTGCAACCGGTCTATACAAATATTTTCAACATTTATTAAACCCCATTTAAATGTATCATTGTGCACCTGTAAACTTCTCATTAGGTCCTCATTTGGCCACACTGCATCTAGGTATAGTTATGTTGGACCCTCATTTGTGTCTTCACTATCGTAAGAAAGTGAAGGGTGTGCTAAACAGTGTGAAAACTGCATACATTTAGAGAATATATTTAAAAAAAAAATGTTTATAAAGGCACAAATGTTCATGCAAAAAAATAAATAACCTTTCATGGAAAAAAATAATAAATAAATAAAAGGCACAACCTTTCATGCAAAACAAGTGAAATTATTAAGTCCACATAAGGGATGCAGAACATCACATATATGTTTATATTAGGCCCTCACTTGGCCTTCCACAACAAATGCCTCATATGGCCCTCAGTGGACAACCTACTACGATCAGTGCCATGTTACTCAAGTGTCTCATCATTATCTCTAATTATACTACAGGGCTGTTGAATGCTTGAATCTGAGGTTAACGAACGTTCTAAGGTGTGCATTATTTTCAGGGAGACACACAGCTAAAGTAGTTCCAGACAGGTCTTGACCGCATTACAGCTCCATATCACTTCACGTAGTCAACTGTAATAACGGAAAAGGGCACTGCAGTTCAAATGCTGTCAGAAGCAGGGCTGGAGAGCAGGCAGATCATGTCTGTCACAGGGCACAAGTGGGAAACAAGCCTGAGAAGCTACTGGGCACCTTCCGCTACAGAAAGAAAGAAATGGAGCTTGATCCTCTCAGGAAACAAAAGTACAAATGAAAATCAAGCCACGGATCACCAGGGGAAAAAAAGCTCTGCTAACATGCAGCCCCATGCGCTTGATCTGCCATTTTCGATGTCTAACTTCACAATCAATGGAAATGTGCAGTTTAATTGGAATAAATAAAGTATATAGTCCTATCTATAATCAATAGAAATGAATGAACTGAATATATATAAATAGATAGTCCTGCTGCACGGGTTTTCGTTACAGCCTACTGTCAATAATAGAAAAATAAAATTAACAAATGAATTAATAAATAAAATAAATATTGGCGCACATGCTTTTCTGTCTCATTATTGCAACCTCTCTCTGTCTCTCTAATAACTGCATTAGTCTGCTATCAGTGGCTCAAATTTTCGTTACTAACTCTTAAATTACGTTTTGGAATTAGCAACGAGGCATGGGAATTGATGCGTAAGAAATTAGTCCTACATACAAGAGCATTTTAATGACAAAAACTTGACAAACTTCTTGAAATACATCATCTGAACAATGTTTCGAGGTGTGGTAACTGCAGGGCCGCCATCAGAAATTGTGGGGCCCCTAACACAGCCCCGCCTCCAAATTCCGCCCACAGGAATACACAGACACAGACACAAAAGGACACAGACACACACACACACACACAGAAATATACACACATACTAACAGACACAAATACTGAAACAGACATACACACATATAGACATACATACTCACATACATACAGACATACACACACACACACAGATAGATATATACATACACAGATACATACTGACATACACACAGACATACATGCATACTGATAGATATATACATACATACATACATACATACTGACACACACATACATACTGACATACATGCATACTGACATACACAGACATACATACATACTGACATACACACAGACATACATATTGACAAGCAGACATACATACATACTGACATACACACATACAGATATACACATACACACACACACATATATACATACTGACATACATACATACTGACATACACACACACAGACATACATACATACATACTTGCAGACACATACATATACACACACAAACCTCATTTATCAGCCACCCTCCTCTTACCTTTAAGTTGCAGGAGGGTGGCTGGGGATGATGGGAGCGGATGCCTCTGGTGTCCTCTCCTCTCCTGTCCTCTTCCCCCCGTGCGGAGTAAGCTGGGAGGAAGTGACCGGCTGTCACTTCCTCCCAGCAGCACTTGCGGTGTAGCTGCAATTTTTTTTAAAGGGGCCTGGTCGCGCAATTACACGGCCACAGCGCTGACCGGGTCGCTGAAGATATAGGGCCCATCGGGTGGCCCTAAATGCTTGGGCCACCTGATGGGCCCCGGTGCAGATGTACCTGGGGCAGTTTTGCCGCTCCACGTGGGGCCCAGGACTGCTGGGCCCGTGACAACCGTCATGATTGTTACCCCTTGATGGCGGCCCTGGGTAACTGTAGTATAAGCGGAATAATTGACTTCAGGCCGTTGAATTATTAGAAAACATAATGCACACCCGCTTCGCATCGTGACCGCATTACCACCTCGGGTGTGCATTATTTTTCTAATAATTCAACAGCCTGTCGTCAATTATTCCTTACTTAACAGTCCTACCATTCCTGCCTCTCATGGGTCAAGTTGGTTATATACCCGTTATGATATGTAGCAGGTCTGTCATTTTGCATCACTGTGTGTAAATTGCAACTGCTCCACAGCTCAACAACCACTAACCAGCCCACATCCTATCACTTCATACCCCCGCTAATTCTCATACTGCCCTTTAATGGCTACCCTGCTACTCATGAATCGCAATGAGCTATCTCTGCCTTCTACTCCTATACCTTGACACACAGATCTCTATGCCTTCACTTACATAAACTTCATACGGTCCCAGGTGGGCTTACAGCTGCAACCTAATTCTGGTCTTCCTGTCACTTGGGGGTTATATATTGTCCTAATTTACTGTGTTTAAGTACACCACTCAGTGTACAAATAAAAATAAATAAATAAAACCAGATCAAATACCAGAGCATCACTACTGTCCATACGCAATTCACAGTCCATTTCTACAACGTTGGTACAATTAACCTACATTTGTTCATGCCATAATCAGGGCCGGACTGGGAACTAAAATCAGCCCTGGAAAAAAATTCTATACCAGCCCAATAATGCGTTGCAACAGCATAGTGTGCTGATATAGAGGGTGAAAAAATAACTTGAAATTGAAAGCGCTTACTCCAACGAAGGAACGCTTATAGGGCTTCAAAATAAACAAAAGAGCGCCTTTATTTTAAGTAGACGTACATTTGCATGTAATCAATGTTTCAGTACAACTACTTTGGCCTATTAAGGACATTTTAGTAATGGTACTGAAATGCTGAATGTCTGCAGTTGCACAACTAAAAAAAATGAAGGGATCTGGTTAATTTTGAAGTTCTATGGGTGCGCTCTTCACTTTGAATATGTTATTGTGCATAAGTATGCAACTAGCAACAAGACTGGGCCAATACCTGCTCATTACACACACACATATATTAATGACATTTATGTGTGTATTATGCATATATAAATGTATATTACTATATGTGTAAATATTATAGGCTTAATTATGTTACTAATACACACATTAATATACATGCATATTTATGTGTGTATTACTGTCAGGATCACATCAATTTACTTCTATTACCTTTTCCTAGTGTATCTTGTCTCCAATTGTCTCCTTCCCCCAGCCCCTTTTGTGTTGTTCTTAGCCCCAGACACTTTGTCTCTTTCTCCCCTTCCAAATCTCATCTGTGTGTCTCTTTCTAACTCCATACTCTGTGTGCCTCTTTCTCTTCTCCCAGCTACTCTCTGTCTCTTTTTCCCCAGCCCAGCGTTGCCTCCCACAAATCTTGTGTCACTTTGTCCCCCGTCCCTACTGTGTGTCTCTTTTCACCCCAACAAACCTTCTGTGTGTCTCTCTTCCCCATCTCCTCCCTGTGTCTCTCTATTACCCCATCTGTCTCTGTGTCCCCCCTTCTCCTGTGTCTCTCTATTACCCCTCTATTTGTCCCCCCATCCCCTGTTTCTCTATTACCCCTCTGTCTCTTTGTCCCCCCTTGCCCTATGTCTCTCTATTACCCCTCAGTCTCTGTGTCCCCCCTCTCCCTGTGTTTCTATTATTCCTCTATTTGTCTCCCCCCCTTCCCCTCTATTTGCCTACCCCATCTCCTCTATTTGCCTCTCCCCTTCTCCTCTATTTACCCCCCTTTCCCTCTATGTGTCTCCCCCCCTTCCCCTCTATTTGTCTCCCCCTTCTCCTCTATTTACCCCCATCCCCTCTATGTGTCTCCCCCCCTTCCCCTCTATTTGCCCCTCTTCCCCTCTATTTGTCTCCCCCTTCTCCTCTATTTGTCCCCCTTCCCCTCTATTTATCTTCCCCTCTATTTGCCCCCCCTCTATTTGCCCCCCCCTCCCCTCTATTTGCCCCCCCTTCCGTGTGCCTGCTTAACTTGTCACAGGAGGACTGAGGGAGGGGGCGGAGCTAACGACCATGCTCCCTCGCGGTCCCCATAATTCCTAGCATCTACACATCATAGAGTAGTGATTACTCTATGATGTGGCTGAGCTGGGGATTATGGGAACCGCGAGGGAGCATGGTCGTTAGCTCCGCCTACTCCCTCAGTCCTCCTGTGCTGACAGCTATGCTGCTGTCAGTATCAGTGAGTGTGCCGCCGGATCGCTTGAGCGGCCGCCCGGCACACTCACTGATACTGACAGCAGGTACAGCTGTCAGCACAGGAGATGGGGCCGCCGGCTGCAAGGTAAGTATAAATCCTCAGAGTGTGCCGCCGGACCGGCCACCCGGCAGCACCGACAATGCGGCCGGCGGCCGCAATATTATTAAAATACAGGGAGCAGGGCTCCCTCTCTCCCTCCAGCCCCCCAGGTGCCGCGGCCCACCGGGAAAATTCCCGGTATCCCGGTGGGCCAGTCGGGCCCTGGCCATAATTATTACTTTACATACACCTGGCAGCTCAAGACTTACATTTGGTAATATTGGCCTTCCGCTGCAATACCTCTACACACGGCCTTCACTAGGCTTTCACTCCGTACATTATATACGGCCCTCTGTGGGCAATCCATTATGACACAATTTCT
Source organism: Pelobates fuscus (assembly GCF_036172605.1). Classification (NCBI taxonomy): domain Eukaryota; kingdom Metazoa; phylum Chordata; class Amphibia; order Anura; family Pelobatidae; genus Pelobates; species Pelobates fuscus. The sequence continues at coordinate 315,971,291 of NC_086320.1, read as the reverse complement.
GCCGCACGTTGGAAATTACATACAACATTTCCAGCTTTACAAGGGTCAACTGCAACCCTGTCCAGGGCCAGCGCGTCGATAAAGCAGCCCAAGCGGCCGCCTTATGGCGCACCGGCCCGGGGGCGCTAGGTTAGAGTAACCGGGAGAAGGTGGGCGCAGATCGCTCCCTCCTGCCAGTCACTCTTTGTAGTATGAAAGGGCATTTTCCAGCGTTTGCAGAAGTGTTCGATGTCAAGGGCCAGTGCAGGACAAGAGAGCTGGGCGGCGGGCATCCACCCCCACTCCCTGACTGAGTAGGCCGTAGTGTTAGAGGTCTAGATTCACCCTCAGGGACTCCGATTCACCTGTTCCAGGGTGCCACAACAGCACATGTAGACACTTGCTCAAAAAGAGTCCCAGGTACCTGGCAAAGTGAGTATAATAGTTGCTGCAAACTTTGCTGAAGCCCAGAATCTTCAGGAGTCGAGCTTACATGCGGACAGTCATCATGGCAGTCCAGCCCCAGTTTTGCAATTTTAGCCTCAATTTTGCCATTGGGTTTTAATTTGCTAAAATTCAGAGTTCAGTGAATAACTATGCATGTATAATGGTGGACTTCTTGTACCATCACCACTACTACAGGGAGCGCATATGGGTACAGTGCTTAGTGTGGCCCTTTAACACAGTCAAACTCGCAGCTAACTTCATTTCAATTAATCCATAAATCGATAATTGTCTAACAAGAATAATCTCGTCAGTAAATTTCGTAGAACCGTGTTTAAGTACATTCAACTGGCAATCTGCATTTATTGGAGTAGGGTTGTCCCTAATGAAGGGAAGCTGTCCAAGAATGAACATCTGTGAAAAGTGATCAAGTGACTTTAGGAAAAAGTATTTTAATATCCACGTTTGTCTGTAATCTGTACTCCGGTTTATAGGGCATTGCAGCATCCCCTATCCTAAATCTTAAACATGAGTTACTACCTTATTTTAACTCCCATGGGTCTTAAGTGGCATGCTCTATCACAGAATTTCAGCTGTCACATGATGCCTGGGAGAAAACCTTATGTCAAGTTTAGCAGTGTGTGCTGTATACTTATACTCACATCTCCAGGGTCAGGTTACTAAGGAGGGATTGTAAGTGTTCTGTGAGTAAGCCTCTACGGACCACAGTGAGAAGACGAACGACTTCTCAGTTGCAAGAAGGAGCCTGGGTGCCAGCTGTTGAGCAAAACCAAGTGGAAAACTATGACCTATAGGAAAGTATGTAAGGCATGTCTACTCTAGGAAAGCTACAGACAAGCTGATAATATTAATGCCAGGGAACAGATGCTAAATTAGTTGGAATAATTCGGGCTTCTTTCTCAGTAAGGCGACAGATCAATATGACACAAGTAACACATCCTTTTGTTTTATAGCTGTTACCCTGTGAACATGAAGGATATGTATAATGCTTAAATCGATTTGCTCTCGCAATGAGTTCTTTGTATGTCGTTTATTAAGGATGTCAACAAGAACAACTTCTAGACCACGTTTGATGTAACCGTCAGTAATCACTAAAATGGCTGTGGCAGTTGTTCATGATTACCAGTAGTTTGTATGTTATACAATTTAATGGGCCACTCATCTTACTAAAGTTGTTGTGGTGCAAAGACTCTGTCCCTGAAGCCTTTCTTTTTAATAATGTTTTTTTTTTTTTTTATTGTTTTATTGTTTTCACTGTGTAGACCTGCCTTCTTTGGTTGTCAGTCAGTCACTATTTTTATAAATATATCTGTGTATGATTTATCTATTTATCTAGTATTTCCTATTTGACTAACCACTGCATACCGGGAACACCGCACAAGATGTGCTGTTTTGGAAATGCTGTGAACCCAGTGTGTGTGTCTGTCTCTGTATGTGTGTGTGTCTGTGTCTCTGTATGTGTGTGTGTGTGTGTCTCTGTATGTGTGTGTGTGTCTGTGTGTCTCTGTATGTGTGTGTGTCTGTCTCTCTGTATGTGTGTATGTGTCTATATGTGTGTGTCTCTGTATGTATGTATGTGTCTGCCGGGGGGTGTGTTTGTGTGTCTGTCTGTATGTATTTGTCGGGGGGGGGCCCACGGTCAGGGGAGAGAGGGTCAGGGTACAGAGGGGAGGGAAGGGGGATCAGTTTTGCACCGGGGCCCATGGATTGTGTGTATGCCACTGGCTATCACTATTTTGCCCTTGTTAAAGTCACTCAGATCTTTTCACCAAGTTTTTTTTTTGGTGATAAGTATCTTTTGAAGATAGTGCTTTTTTGGAGGTCAGTCTGTTATCCTCTTTAGTGTTCACGGATACAAAACTGTGCAGATGAGGAACTCTGTTGTTGGTGTCTCATATGGAATAAAACACAAAAGAAACCACCAATAGTGTAATTAAGTGTATACAATGTCTTAGGTAAAAAATAAAAACAGATTTAGGGGGCGGAGTCAAGCTACGGCGCTGAACGGTCGCATGCAACCCGCGCTCCGTGACCAGCAACCTGTTAAACGGCTTCAAACACATAAGTTACCGAGAGAAACCGGTCGCCAGGCAACCCGAGCCAATATGGGTCGAAAAATTAAGAAACAAAAACCAGACAAGCCGAAGCCAGGCACCAGCATCGGGGACTTATGGAGGCAAGCACATGGTGCCTCTTTACCCAAGATGGCCACCTACCTGGGTGAGAGCTCCGATCTCTCAGACGACCAGCTCATGGAGCCCGAGGACTTCCACATGCCCTCCCTACGAGAGCCAAGCCAGAGACCGGCAACAACCAGCACCAAACCGGACTCCACACCAGTGACCAAGGCGGACATGCAGGACCTACTGGCAGGCCTGCAGAGGGACCTCCAAGGGGACATGGCGGCCTTCCGAAAAGACTTGCAGGGACTACAGGGTCGGATGGGAACTGTGGAAAAGAACTCCCACAACACAAAGGCACAAATTACACACCTGCAACAGGAGATACAAACACTCCCCCGACACCAGGCAGCCACAGAACAGAAATTCGCGGCAATGGAAGATTACAGGCGCAGCAACAATCTTAAAATCAGAGGCCTAGCTGAAGAGATCCCGGACGCAGAAATACCGCACTGCGTGAGGCGGCTAATAACAGCGATACTCACACCTAAACAGGTGAAAGGGGTGAGGATTGAAGATATGTTCCGCATCCCGAGACCATCGAAGGCACCCACCATGGCCCCATGGGACCTAATAGTCCGTTTTCAAACAAAGCAAGACAAGGCTGCAGTAATGGGGGCACTCAAGGGGAAAACCCCCTACAATTTTGAGAACTCGAACCTCACTTTCTTTGCCGACTTATCGGGGAGCACCTTGGGGTGGCGCAAGACACTACAGCCTTTCACTTCGATACTCAGAGCCAAGGACATCCCTTATCGCTGGCGGGGATCTCATGTCCTAACGGTCCTCCAGGCCGGCAACACATACCCAATCCGGGACCTCGAAGGAACTACGGCCATCTTGGAGACTCTGGGCCTCCCACGGGACGCACTCACTACCGGAGGAGCGAGCGCCACAGCCACGACACACACGTGGGACCCGGCAGGCTCAGCCCCATTTGTGCCACGAAGACTCCACGAGGATAATTACAAGGCAGCCACTACCTAAACCCCGGACATAAAATCTAGAAGGGGACCTCCTGCCAACTTACCCATGCAGAACTTAACCAGTTCGTGTTTAATTAATGCTACTGAATCCCTGGCACCGAAGACACTCTGCTAGCACACAGCGTTGGCGGTAACCGCATCATCTGGAGTCCCTTTGGCGACCTAGGGCAAGTTGCTGTTTAACAGCCCTTCTATCCAGAGCATTATATGTGCCCCCTTGGACTAGTGTGACACTAAGACTCTGTTTACTAAACTGCTTACGCTGCCATGCATGTCACTGTGCTTTAGCTAAAATTAGTAAACTGGTGCCATTACCATGTCACCATATTATCAATCGTAATGCAATGAAGCCATAGGAAATCACACTGCCTACACTACAAATGTCTCCTAGCTTCTAGCCTTACTAGCCCGTGCCTGGGCATGTCCGTGAGAACTCCTTTTACATAAGCATTCTCATTTTTAACTATACATTTTTCATACCACAGAAGTTTTCGTTAACTTGCTTTACGTTTCCAGAAGCCTTCTTTATCATCACCATTATGAGAGTAAAACCGAGCAGGCATTGGTTTCTAGCCTTATGTAGCATTAACGTTATTTAACATGAGCAGCGTGTTTGCATATAGCAGGACAAGCTTTATTTTTTCTTTTAAACTATGTTGGTTGCAGGACGGTACGTTGTCATTATAGCCTTATACCTTCACCTTATGGTTCCGACCAATCTACTGTTCCTTGCAGCCAACATCATTATTTTGTTATATGTTGTTCAATTTTGTAATAATTTACTTAACCTCACTCTGTCAACGTACCTGCTCATGCTCAAAGTTAACCCTATATGTTACTTATTATTTGTTAAACCTAACAAGCCTTAACAGGCATAACTCCTTAGTGTTTCACCATTATCTACCATGTATACTACATTTTATTAAGCATACTCATTGGTTAAGATAGAATTGTTTAAAAATTAAACGTAAAAACTGTGCATGTACTCCTGCCACTGTTTACCATGTATACAACGTGTGCGCTGTTGTGGCGCTTGACCTAACAATGTACCTACCTGCACAACAAAAATAAAGAATTAAAAAAAAAAACAGATTTAAAAAAAGCCCTTCTATATAATCACAACGCGTTTCTCCTATAGGCCTTTTCATTTGAAAAAGCCTGTGGGTGAAACGCGTTGTTATTATATTGGAGGTTGTTTTTTTTTAATCTGGTTTCATTTTGTATGGTATATTACAGTAAACATTGTTTTTACCCTGGAAATGTAATGTTTATTTTTTATCCTGCATTTTATGTTATTAATCTAAAGGAACATCCACATCTACCTACATATATCCTTGGTGGGGATCATATGCTCTTCCTGTTTGTCAATATACATTTTGTACAACTGACTTATGAAGTAAAAACACAAATTGGATCCTGTATTTTACCTCTAGGTAAGAGAAAGAAAAAAATAAAATAAAATACAACCCACTCTGGGAATTTATATCCTATCAAAGTTACGTGTATTTGATACTGATTTTATGCTAACGTTTAGATGTATTCATTTATGTTTTTGACTATTTTTTAAAAACTTATATTAGAGAGGAAATATAATCTATAGAGTGCATACATTCTTGGTGTGAAATTAACTAATTATGGAGGGAATCCCAAAGAAACCACAGAGATTGATTTATTGATTCCAATTGGAGCCAGTGATTTTGACATACTGCTGGAGACCCTTTTCAATTACTATCTGACACCTGTAGAATAGATTGGGTCTTGTGACATTTCCTTTTTAATCACGGTTTTAAATGACCACTACAGACTACATTTTATCCAATAGCTGTATTGAGTACAATGTATTCTGTAGTGATCATTGGTTCAGAAAATATGTTCTTTTTATAGTTTTGTCTGGTAAACCATTTTAACCCCTTAAGGACACATGACGTGTGTGACACGTCATGATTCCCTTTTATTCCAGAAGTTTGGTCCTTAAGGGGTTAAAGTGGCACTGTCTATTAATCAAGACAGAATGTGAATGATAAAATCTCATATAGATCATGTTAGACTTTCATTGGAAGTTACAATCACTTATATAAAGCAAAATAGAGAATATATTGTGAATGGGCGATTTTTGTAAAAATGTGACAAAAAGTTGAGTTTCTTGTAGCTTCTGTGCTGGCAAGTGATGGCTGATGAGGGGTTTCTCATCAGCCATCACTTGCCAGCCATTTTAATTCTGACATTCACAATGCTGGGTCAAACTGACATAATCGCATGAGTGTGATGTATATACTTTATCCCTATAATCAATCACTAGCACTATTATTAATTGGGCTTTTTGTTTTTGCTACAGGATTTAACCCCTTAAGGACACATGACATGTGTGACATGTCATGATTCCCTTTTATTCCAGAAGTTTGGTCCTTAAGGGGTTAAAGGAACACTCCATGCACCATAACCACTACAGTGCACTATTGTGGTTATGGTGCCAGGAGTTCCTCCCCCCTTGTACATAGTTAAATACAAAGTCAAACTATTTTAAAATAGTGTTACTTCAGGTCCACTGGGATTTGCTTAATGTCTCCGCTACAGCTCAGTGTGAGACCTGGAAGCTCTATCCTTGGTTTAAGAGCTTCCAAATATCACTTCCGCTAAGCAGTGCCTGGCAGAACCTAGATAAACCATTCTAAAGTGGTTTGACTAGTTACAACAGGTTGGCAAGGGCCACGCCTGGAACCATTACCACTACAGCAGGGTTTTTCCTTTTCCTTTTCTGGTTTAGACTAGGGGGCCCCTCTAGTTTATATGAGAAGGAAGTTAGCTTTTTAACAATGGTGAGATTATTTTGTAGATGCAGTTTGATCCTCCCTCAATGACATCATCACTAGTGAGGATCTCCAGTCCAACGCAATGCTTCCTACAGATAACCTCTGGGGACAGATTGCACACAATCACTGTGCTCTGTCAGTAGATTGCTCCAGTCCCCCAAGGCACTTTATTTGCAAGCGTTCCAAGCAATAGTGAGCATTGATTTTAATGCTTCGTTATGAGAAATGTTCGATACTATTGTTTTTTTGAAAGCTCGTAACCTGAAGTGCTGAAGGGGGCTGGACTGACCTTTAAATACAAAAGACTTCCCTGACAAGCCTACCTCAAGACCCCTCTCTTCCTCCCCCCCCCTCCCCCCTCCTGTTTGTGTGGAACTAGGGCAGTATAGAGCAGAGGAAGATTTAAAAAAGCAGTCAGCCTATTTCTAGGGTATGCAGAAATATATAAAGTGAGTGTTCAAAATCTTTTCATGAATACATTTCAAATAGTGTGTAGATTTTCAACATATATTTTTGAGCCATGATATTCTATGTGATCCCCTATTTTGTCAGATGGAGTGTGATGACCCAGGTTCATATTGGAACCAAGTTCCTCCTAATGTCAGGATCGGGACAGGGATCCAACACGCAGAGTACAAACAGGTACAGGGTACGTATACCGGACCTTAGAATGGCCGGACTAACGTAAGTAGTAAGTAAAGAATGGTCTAGAGACAGGGGCGGGCTGGGCCGGGGGGCAGGGAGGCAATTGCCCCCCAGGCCGCCCGAAAATATTTTAGGACCGGCCCTTTAAATGCTGCAGCCGCCGAGCGCTCTGTAAAGAGCGCTCAGACGGCTGCAGCTGCTTTTCCCTCCCTCCCCTCCCCTGTAGGTGGCCGAGCTGCACTCCGGTCCGCGGTCCCGGCCGGAGTGATGGGAAGGTGCACACTGAGTGTGCACTTCCTGTCAGTCCGGCCGGGTACAGGAAACAGAAACTCCTGTTCCGCGCGGAACAGGAGTTTCTGTTTCCTGTACCCGGCCGGACTGACAGAAAGGTGCACACTGAGCACTTTCCTATCACTCCGGCCGGGACCGCGGACTGGAGTGCAGCTCGGCCACCTACAGGGGAGGGGGTAAGAAGAAGGGGGGGAGAGAGTAAGAAGAGGGGAAGGGGGTGGAGAGTAAGAAGAGGGGAAGGGGGTGGAGAGTAAAAAGAGGGGAAGGGGGTGGAGAGTAAAAATAGGGGAAGGGGGGAGAGTAAAAATAGGGGAAGGGGGGGAGAGTAAAAATAGGGGAAGGGGGGAGAGTAAAAAGAGGGGAAGGGGGGAGAGTAAAAAGAGGGGAGGGGGGAGAGTAAAAAGAGGGAAAGGGGGAGAGTAAAAAGAGGGGAGGGGGGAGAGTAAGAAGAGGGGAAGGGGGGGAGAGTAAGAAGAAGGGTAGGGGGTGGAGAGTAAAAATAGGGGAAGGGGGGAGAGTAAAAATAGGGGAAGGGGGGGAGAGTAAAAAGAGGGGAAGGGGGGGGAGTAAAAAGAGGGGAGGGGGAGAGTAAAAAGAGGGGAAGGGGGGTGAGTAAAAAGAGGGGAGGGGGAGAGTAAAAAGAGGGGAGGGGGAGAGTAAGAAGAGGGGAGGGGGAGAGTAAGAAGAGGGGAGGGGGGAGAGTAAGAAGAGGGGAGGGGGGAGAGTAAGAAGAGGGGAGGGGGGAGAGTAAGAAGAGGGGAGGAGGAGAGTAAGAAGAGGGGGGAGAGTAAGAAGAAGGGGGGGAGTAAGAAGAGGGGGAGTAAGAACAAGAGTGGGGAGTAATTAGAAGAAGGGGGTAAGAAGAAGAGGGGGGTAAGAAGAAGAAGGGGGAGTAAGAAGAAGAGGGGGAGTAAGAAGAAGAAGGGGGTAAGAAGAAGGGGGGTAAGAAGAAGAAGGGGGGTAAGAAGAAGAAGAGGGGGTAAGAAGAAGTAGGAGGGTTAAGAAGAAGAAGGGGGGTAAGAAGAAGGGGGGAGTAATAAGAAGAAGGGGGTAAGAAGAACACAGGGAGGAAGGGGGGTAAGAAGAACACATGGGGGGTGAGAACACACAGAGGGAGGAGTGAGAAGAACACAGGGAGGGTGGAGGGGGGATGAGAAGAGCACAGGGAGGGTGGGTGAGTGTGAGAAGAGACCGCTAGGGGAGGGTGGGGGAGAGGAGAGACCACTAAGGGGCAGGGGAGAGCTCTAAGGGACAGAAGGGACAGCTCTATAGGACAGGGGGCAAGACAGGGAGCTCTTTAACACTACGCACACACACACACACACACACAATGCATCCCTATACATACACAGAAACACACAAGCACCCCTATACATACACAGAAACACACAATGCATCCCTATACATACACAGAAACACACAATGCATCCCTATACATACACAGAAACTGAACATGCTTCCCTTACACACAGAGAAACACACAATGCATCCATTACACACACACACAAAATGCAACCCTTACACACAAAGACAATGCATCATTTGCACACATACACAGAAACATACAATGCAAACCCTTACACACACATGCAAACACACACACTGTTTTTCTTACATACACACAGAAACACAATGCATCTCTTACACTCAATGCACACACATACAGACACACACCTTGCATCCCTTATGCATACAAACACAGATTCACACAATGCATCCCTCACACACAAACATAAACACATAATACATCCCTTATACACAAATACACACTGCTTCCACTACACACAAACACACTGCATCACCTGCACAAACTGGTATCCCTATACACTACATACCATAAACACATATTAGATAACACATAACACATCCCCTACACACTCCACTCCCTGTGAGCGAGCTCATGGGTGGGTGGAACATATAAGTGGACTTGTGAGTGGGCCTTATGGGCATACTCACCGTCAGGCACTGGGGCCCAGACCTTGAGCTGTGTAAGAGGCCCCCAAAAAATGGAGCTGCTTCCAATTCTCCCAGAACGTTGAATTTTGTGACCACCGTTGCAAACAGCCTCCAGAGGTCCTGTTCTACACCAGACCAGTGGAGCCTAACTGCAGCCCATCATCATCCTCATCTAATTGTAAGTAGGCAATCTAGTATATTATTAGTGACACTAATCTATAATTTACCTCACATTAAAGGGACACTATAGCTTAATGAAGTGGTTCTGGTGTATATAGCTGGTCCCTGCAGGCTTTTTAATGTAAACACACACTGTGTGCAGCACTGGCGTTAGTTCATATGGCAGATCATATGGGTGGGGCATTGTGATGTCACATGGGGGGGGGGCGGCAAATTTATATTTTGTCTAGGGCGGCAAAAATCATTGCACCGGCTCTGATCCTGGGCTGGTGCACCAGTCTACTGTTGACCCACAGGAGGGGAGTTCACTGATTGCACTGCACTCTCCTCCTGCCCAGACCCGTCTTGACCGCAGTGCAAGTGCCCTCTGCCCTCTGCCCCTAATTTACAGTGGCTCACACTCACAACAAGCAGTGCCTGGAGCCCTTTGCAGAGACGGAAACAAAGAGGTTCTGCGGCAGATGGCCGTCCTGCAAGCCTTACATTAAACAGCTGTTCCCCATGCAGCCACAGGTGGCGTTGTGCTGGGAGACTGTGATTACTCTTCACTTCCTCCCAGCCTACAGAGCAGCGCATGGGGGAGAGTGAAGGAGGCATGATTTAATCTTGAATAAATCCTCTAAGCAAACCTTTATAAATTTGGGGGGATCAGCTCTGTTTCCACAGTTTATTGGTGTTTACGCTCATCTCTGTATTAATATTGAGGGATGTCTAAGTAGTAACATCAGTGTGTGTCAGCAGGGCCAGCCGTTGGGGTGGGCAAGCTGTGCGGTCACGCAGGGTGCCATGACAACAGAGGCGCCCGGCGGCCAACACAGCTCACAAGTTGGGTACACCAGCATATTTAATTTAAACGATTCGCTGGTGGTCCACTGGTGCGCACCAGCAGTAGGTGCAGTCAGATCATATCCTCTCCCTCGTGGTTCCGGCGCTCAGTTAGTGAGTCAGAGCACAGGCTCAGAGATTCTCTGCTCTGCCAACATTGAAAGTCAGAGCCGTGAAGGAGCGGGTATGGCAAAGAGCTACTGATTAGCATAACATCAATATCCGATATAAAACCAGAAAAAGGTGGGCATGGATGGTGAACTGATTTGGTGGCGCAATGGGCCACTTGACTGGTTTTGCCCCCCAGGCCTAAGGCTGCCAGCCCTCCCCTGTCTAGAGACAAGCCGAGGTCGAGGGAACGAGAGAGCAGGTAAGCGAGAGACAAGCCGAGTCAAAGGGTAATAGAGGTAAACAAGGTAGAACAGACAAGCCGGGTCAAAACCAAAGAAACTAACAGAATACAAGAGCACTGAGTGACTAGACAAGCTAGAACCACGACAGGGCAATGAACAAATGTAGAAAGCCCTATTTTATACCCTGGTTCCAAACAGGTAATCACGCCCCCGACGAATCCTCATTCGTGCTTGGGGCTTGATTGACAGATCGGGTTGGGTTGTCGTCATGACGTCGGCTACTGAACGCCGCGTCATAAAAGGAAGTGGATCCCTCGCGGCCGGCGTGTAAACGACCGAGGGAACCGCAAGGAACGAGTGATTCAACCCTTTTGCGAGGAAGAACGTCCAAGTGTCTCACCTCCACAGAGGTAGAGACAACATGTACCCTGACACCTACTAGACACAACTGGCCAGCCTCCCAAATGAGGAAGTGTGAAAATCCACTCTAAGTCTCCGTTAGTAGGCATGTGCATGGGGAAAATATTCGTCTCGGATCGGCATTCCGAAATTCGGGACTTCATCAATTCGGACTTCGGCAATTCGGCACTTCGGCACTTGACCACTTCGGAACTTCGCCACTTCGGAACTTCGGCAACTTCGGAACTTCGAATCTTAGACACTTTGGAACTTCGGCACTTAGGCACTTCGGAACTTCGGCACTTCGGAAACTTCGGAACTTCGGCAACTTCGGAACTCCGGCATTTTGGGACTTTTGTTGCAGCCGCTTGGTAGATAACTCCCTACTTCCCACGGTATTAGGGAGTTATCTACCAAAAGGCTGAAAGACCTAAATTGGTTTTTCAGCCAAATTTACTAATACTAAGTAAAAATTACTTAGTATTAGTAAATTGTGCCCCTACTCGCAATATTGCGAGTAGGGGCATGTCTATTAAACAGTGAGCAGCCTGTGGCTGCTCACTGTTAAAAAATAAATAATAAAAAAAAAAGGGTCCCCCCTCCCTGAGCGGGTGGGGGCCCTAAAGTAAAAAAGGGGGGAGGACCTATTGTCCTCCCCACCGGCCCCCACCCCTGAGCAGCGGTGGGGGCCCTAAATAAAAATTGGGGGGGGACCTAATGTCCTCCCCCCTGGACCCCACCCCTGAGCGGTGGGTGGGGGCCCTAAATGCAAATGGGGGGGACCTAATGTCCTTCCCCCTGGCCCCCACCCCTGGGCGGTGGGTGGGGGCCCTAAATACAAATGGGGGGGACCTAATGTCCTCCCCCCTGGCCCCCACCCTAAGCGACGGGTGGGGGCCCTAAATACAAATGGGGGGGACCTAATGTCCTCCCCCCTGGCCCCCACCCCTGAGCGGTGGGTGGGGGCCCTAAACAAGAATAAGGGGGGTCCTAATGTCCTCCCCCCTGGCCCCCACCCCTGAGTGGTGGGTGGGGGCCCTAAATGAAAATTTACCCCCCCTCCCCCCAGGTGACTAGGGGTCCCTAAACCCCTAGTTACCCCTCCCCCCAAAAAATAAACTCCTACCTACCCCCCTCACCCTAGAAATAATGAGGGGGGACCATTTAACTAAGTACCTTTAAAAATAAAAATAAACTTACCATTCAATGTTTTCTTTCTTCTAAAATCTTCTTTTTTCAGCCCCAAAAAAGGCCAAATAAATATCCATAATAACCGACGCAATTAAAAAAAAAAAAAAACGAGCGCAAAAAATAATAATCCATCTTCACCCTGCGAGGGCTCCGCGCAGACTGAGCTCTGCAGAGCGGGGGAAGGCTTATAAAGCCTTGCCCCACCCTGCAGTTAGGCTCAGGGCACTCTGATTGGTGGGTTTAAGCCATCCAATCAGAGTGCTCTGACAGGTAAATGAAGAGACTGACAGGTAAGTCTCTACATTTACCTGTCACAGCACTCTGATTGGTTGGTTTGAAATCCATCAATCAGAGTGCTTTGTGTCATTTTACACAGGTGGGAAAGTTCTTTGTAATTTCCCCACGCTGTGTAATTTGACTCATAACTCTCTGATCGGTTACTTAATCCACCAATCAGAGTGTTATGAGTCAAATTACACAGCGTGGGAAAATTCCACAGAACTTTCCCACGCTGTGTAAAATGACACAGAGCACTCTGATTGGTGGATTTCAAACCAACCAATCAGAGTGCTGTGACAGGTAAATGTAGAGACTTACCTGTCAGTCTCTTCATTTACCTGTCAGAGCATTCTGATTGGATGGCTTAAACCCACCAATCAGAGTGCTCCGAGCCTAATTGCAGGGCGGGGCATGGCTTTATAAGCCTTCCCCCGCCCTGCAGAGCTCAGTCTGCGCGGAGCCCTCGCCGGGTGAAGATTGATTTTTTTTTTGCGCTCGTTTTTTTTTTTTTTTATTGCGTCGGTTATTATGGATTTTTATTTGGCCTTTTTTGGGGCTGAAAAAAGAAGATTTTAGAAGAAAGAAAACATCGAATGGTAAGTTTATTTTTATTTTTAAAGGTACTTAGTTAAATGGTCCCCCCTCATTATTTTTAGGGTGAGGGGGGTAGGTAGGAGTTTATTTTTTGGGGGGAGGGGTGACTAGGGGTTTGGGGACCCTAGTCACCTGGGGTGAGGGGGGTTAAATATGTATTTAGGGCCCCCACCCACCGCTCAGGGGTGGGAGCTAGGAGAGAGGACATTAGGTCCCCCCCTTATTTTTGTTTAGGGCCCCACCCACCGCTCAGGGGTGGGGGCCAAGGGGAAGGACATTAGGTCCCCCCCAATTTGTGTTTAGGGCCCCCACCCACCGCTCAGGGGTGGGGGCCAGGGGGGAGGACATTAGGTCCTCCCCCCTTACTTTTGTTTAGGGCCCCCACCCACCGCTCAGGGGTGGGGGCCAGGGGGAGGACATTAGGTCCCCCCAATTTGTGTTTAGGGCCCCCACCCACCGCTCAGGGGTGGGGGCCAGGGGGGAGGACATTAGGCCCCCCCCATTTGTATTTAGGGCCCCCACCCACCGCTCAGGGATGGGGGCCAGGGGGAGGACATTAGGTCCCCCCCAATTTGTATTTAGGGCCCCCACCCACCGCTCAGGGGTGGGGGCCAGGGGGGACATTAGGTCCCCCCCCTTATTCTTGTTTAGGGCCCCCACCCACCGCTCAGGGGTGGGGGCCGGTGGGGAGGACAATAGGTCCTCCCCCCTTTTTTTACTTTAGGGCTCCCACCCGCCGCTCAGGGGTGGGGGCCGGTGGGGAGGACAATAGGTCCTCCCCCCTTTTTTTACTTTGGGGCCCCCACCCGCTCAGGGAGGGGGGACCCTGTTTTATTTTTTTATTTTTAATCTTTACTTAGTATTAGTACATTTGGCTGAAAGACCAATTTAGGTCTTTCAGCCTTTTAGTAGATAGCTCCCTAATACCGTGGGAATTAGGGAGTTATCTACTTATTCATTCCTGTCATTACACTGACTGGCCAAGTAACTTACATTTTATATGAATGTATGTTACTTGATTGTTGTAAGTTTTGCAAATGCTTACAGCTGAATCCTGTCTATGTTTGTATACTTTTTATTTGAAATTGTGTAACATTCTTCTTCTTTCACTGGGTCAGTATATTCGTACTTAGGCAATACTGTGCTTCGGAACTTCGGCACTTTGACATCTCGGAACTTCGGCAACTTCGGAACTTCGGCACTTCAGCAATTCGGCACTTCGGCACTTCGGCACTTCGGCACTACTACACTTCGGAAATTCGGTAATTTTGGCACTTCGGGACTTCAGCGATTCGGCACTTCAGCACTTCGGCAATTCAACTATTCGGACATTCGGAAGCACCCGAATGTCCGAATTACCTGAAATTCGGCCTAATTTTAATTTGGACCGAAACGAATTGCACATGTCTAACTGTGAGTGAGGCTTAAGGAACACCATAGCGTTAGGAATGCAAACTTATGATCCCTCAGTGTTGATCACCTCTCTGCTTCCAAACAGCTTTGGGGAACTAATATGCGAACAAGCATATTCAAGTTTCCCTATAGGAAAGCATTGTAGCAATGCTTTCCTATGGGCTTCCACCTCACGTGACAGAGTTTTACTTGGTCAGTGAATCCGAAGTGTCTCTTGTGAAGGGATAGGCATGCTTCAATACTCCAGATTCTGTAGACTACATCTCCCATAATGCTCTTACAGCCGTCATGCTGACAGAGCATCAGGGGAGATGTAGTCCACAACATGTGGAGTGACGAAGGCTGCCTACATCTGCTCTGGTGGCTGTCAGCATTACAATCACTAGAGGGAGGTGGACTTAACCCTGCAATGGAAACATTGCAATTTCTAAAAAAAAACAACTAAAGGTTTTACATTGCAGGGTTAAAAGAACATAGCAAATGCACCCAGACTACCTAATTGAGACTATAGTGTCCCTTTAATCATGCTCTCATGCCTCCTCTAATCTAAATGATGGATATCGCAATGAAATTTTTTTTTAAAAAAGAAGCTAAAATCTAGCGCACACTGCAGTGGGACAAAGACTCAGACTCAGAACGAAGACATGCCAGCACAAAACATCATTCAGCTGCCCCGTGTGCTTTGGCTGAATTTACTCATATTATGCATTTAGAATTCCTTTAAAAAAAACACCTGCGTAGTTATTTACTAAATGAAGACTTGTGGTGAATATAGGCTAAAATAGTTAGATAAACACTGTAGGGTCCTATAGTGTTAAAACCACCATCTAGCCCCTTTGTGACCTCTTTCCCCCTAATTATAGTAAAATCTTACTTTGTTCAAGTCTGCAGCTGATTGCTTTGCCCCTGATCTGCATGCTTGGCTGACATCATCAGAAGTGTTGTTTTGAGCCAATCACAATGCTTTCCCATAGGATTGGCTGAGACTGTCAAGGTGGCACATCGGTAGGAGAGCCTGCACAAATCAAACACAGACCTGGCCAATCAGCATCTCCTCATAGAGGTTAATAGAATCAATGCATCTCTATGAGGAATGTTCAGTGTCTGCATGCAGAGGGTGGAGAACCTGAATGGAAGTGCTGCACAGTGTGCAACACTGCCCCAGGAGGCGCCTCTAGCAGCCATCTGAGGAGTGGCCAGTGGAGTTATCACTAGGTTGTAATGTAAACACTGCATTTTCTCTGCTGCAAAAAGCCTGAATGGAATGATTCTACTCACCAGAACAAATGCAATAAACTGTAGTTGTTGTGGGGACTATAGTGTTCCTTTAAACTACAAAAACATTTGTTTATTTTTCTGCCTCATCAATTTTAGACTAAAAAATTGCAATTCCATTGTCATTTCTCCACAGTTACCGGTTTAGTGAATAAATCCCTGAGTTAGCAGTTTGTCAACCATGAATAACTCCTGTGAGTAAATTGCTGTCTGCAGCTAGTCAAACTATTTTCGGCTCGCATAAGGTACATGGGTCACATTCTTTAATACCAAATGCGTCCAGGAGATGGTGCTTATGTGCTGACTGACAAATTGTAATTATTAAGGAGAGATTATAAAAACAAATCGGTGAAGTGAAACCCCAAACTTCACAGTGGAAAAAGTTTACTGTGTGTGTACCAAAAATAGCTCATCGGAAATGTAGGAACACAAAACAAGACATATTATCTGTCTAAATAAATGAAGACTGTGACTCTTCTTATTTCTCCTGCAATCATTATTCATTCTTAAATAAATGATAAATATATGAAGGATAAAATAAATATTGCTTGTTCTGTGAATCTAACACTTCAGATTTCACTTGTTTGGTAAAGGAACACTCCGGAAGTTATTTTGCCAGGAGGTCTCTGGCGCTTTCTTACCTGAAAAGGTTAAATTATTCGCAAATGGTTTACCCCCAAATGTTGCTCTCTAACGCCAGGTTTCCCTTTCCCCAGTGGTGTCCGGCTTGTCTAGTTGACTTTCAGGAGAGTGACGCCAGGCAGGGCACCGCTGATTGCCTAGAGCAGTCAGCTGATGCTCTAAACCAATCAGTAGCTCCCGATTCATTAAGAAAGGTGTGCCTTTTATGTCTTTTTCGGAAAAAGAAGATACGGCGCTGGAGGCAACATTTGGGGTTTACCCCTTCAGGCGAGAAAGCGCCTAGGACCTCCTGGCACTATAACAACTTAATTGTGATAAAGTTGTCATGGTTCTCGGAGGGTTCCTTTAAGAAAGGTATAAAAATAAATGTAAAGCTCCTCAATTGAACACTGCCATATTGAAAATTGAAGATAACACTTCTTCCTTCTTGGCTCCTTCCAACTTGGCTTGAATATACGCCTTAAAGGGACACTATAGGCAGCCAGCATTAACATGTAAATAGATACAGTGGTTCCATTCAGTTGGAATACCATCCACTAACAATATCTTATGGAAGGCCCACCCATCAGACATTCCCCCATCCCAAAGTGTTTCTGCATGATAGTTCGAGGTTTTGATTACAGTGGCTCGGTGATTTCTCCATACCCCTGCCCAAACTCGCTAACTCATATCAGGAGGGTTATCCCTGCCCCCAGACTCACAAACTGCATGTAACCATCATATTGCAAACAGACGTTGAACACAGTGAATAGCCAGTTATGAAATAACAACCTAAAAACAAACAAAAGATACACTGAGAAGTGAACATTCGTGGATATAGATACATTTTAACCAAATCTGTTAGGTAGGCAAGCTAGCCTGGAGGTTGGCTTCCTCCATCCAATGCTTTTTTTTTTTTTTTAAATAATGTGCATTTTTAAAATGTTCTAAAATCCTAGAAAGCGTAAGAACGTTAAATTCTTGAATGACAATTCCCAGTATCCCTAGATGGCACGAGGCTGAAAATTATATGAATTGTAGTTCAACAGTAGCTTAAGAACTCCGGTTCTCTGACTGTTGTGAGACGGTTAATATTCCTTTGCTGTTGGATATGTAGGTTTTCTAATTGATTTGATGGAGGAATGCACTACACTAGCATCATTTGAACTGGTTGCTGTTTTTCCTTCCCATATTTGCTTGTGCCAATCATTTTCTTAGTCCCAGAAACTGCAAATGCAATCGCAATGCACCAAACTCCAACCCATTAGACCTTGGACTCCTGCCAGCCATCAATATATAAATGAAAACAGGAGGAGGGTTCATCAGGGACTATGTTAGAGGATAATTGAATTAATAGCTCCTCTGAGAATATGTCTGTGAATGGAAAGAAGCGAATCAGGACCTGTTGTATTCCTGGCAAAGATTAGTTTGTATCATTCCACTACATCTCTATGGATATTGTCTAGTCCCTAAAAGATTAAGCAGACCACAACGATTTTATTTTTGGAAGCCTGACACTGGGGTTTAGCTTTTCTTCTTTTTATATCTGCCTGTGTCTGCTCAACCTAATGTTCATGCATTGCCAGCATTTGCCTGAGCGACACATAGATCAGAATGGTCAATAAGCTATAACTCATTGTCATTAGCATAATTAAATGGTTCTCTGGGAAGTGGACAATCACTTTATATAATGACTCTAGGGAGCACTGCCAGTTCTTTAAGCAGAAATAAGAAACTTTGTAACCGTGATCTGACAATGTGGGTTAACATTCCGCGTTTTGCAATGAGTACAAACCTAGAAAGATAAATGCAGCCCAGGTTCCATCCTATAGTGTTTTTCTGAGATTACCTTTGTGAAGAAAATGGACTTTTATTTGACATTTTCTTCTGTATTCGTTTGTTTCCTCCATTCACTGCATGAATATTGGATATTAGTTCGGTAGTTTGAAACTACCGAACACCGACCACCCTCCTGGCTCATTAAGTTCAAAAGAACCGTTGATTAAGTGCTCCCTGGGCGGCCGCTGTTCGTATAGCCGAACGCCACGTGGAAAAGAAAACGATGGCCATCTTGTTCGCACGAGAGGAGTCAGCGGGACTTGGTCGTCGAGTGTCTGGAACTAAAATCGGACACTTTACTTGATTATCTATTGCGGTTTACATTGGGGGCTTTCTGTGTATATATTAATTATTGTTTAGGTGCATTGGTAGGATTGTAGATATATTTTGTTAGTCATCAAGTATACCTTTATGATATTCTATTCGCTTTGATTATTTAAATAAAACTATTTTTGCAAGAATTAGCTTCTAAGCAGTATTTATACAGAGTGCGGTATCCTTTTTTGTTGCTAAAATCGGACACTCGACCTCACGAACCACCGCTGAAACTACCGAACGCCGGCTTCTCTTACTTACCGAACAGCCAGAAGAGCGGCATTCGGTAGTTTTGTTCGTACAGACAAGGTGAACAATTGCTCCTGTGTGCCAGGAGGATCTATTCGGTATTTTGTTCATTTTTTGCCTTTTTCTAAATTGACCGCACATGCTGAATTCGTGGAACTGTTTTGGGCAGGAGCCTCGCGTGTGGTCGGTAAAACATGACTTCCACACTTTTTAAGAACCCCTGAACCGATCTGGGTGAAATTTGGATATGTTTGTCCCCCAGATCGGGGCTATCAGGGGATATGTAATTTGTGGGGATACCTTGTGGGGAAAGGGGTGTTCTAACTTTTGGGGAAATTGTGTGCCCTCTGCCTGGAGATAATTGATTTATTCCTTAACTTATCTCAATATCTCTCAGGCAGAGGGAAGGCGTGTATTACTGCAAAACTGTATAATGATTGGTTAATGTTAATGTTTGCTGTGGGAGGTCCTCTTGCAGGAGGATTTCTCATAAAAGCCAGTGTGTTTTCAATAAAGATCATTCCTGTTACACCCTTCATGAAGTCTAGGCTCATGTTTGGGGAATATTCGATTTGCTGGGGAGAATCCTCTTGGAAGCTGCATTCATCTACACTATTCCTCTACTCCCTGCTGCAGCTATAATCACTTATGCTCAGCTGTTGGGAAAGGAATAGAAGACCGCAGTACCATAACCACTGCAAGTCTTAACAGCCTTTGTTGTCAGACGTTTTCTGACCATATTGCTCTACTGCTCTAAAACACTCAATATTTTTTGTTGGTATTAAAATGTTTTTTTTTTCTAATTTAAAACAAATAAAAACAATAGTGCCACAACATTGTCTGTCAACTGCTGGTGCTGTTAATCATCTAGCCCATGCTTGACTACACCATTTCCTTGCTGGAGCCATGATTAATACATTTATCTCAAACCGCTGTAACCTACTTGGCCTCCCAACTGTCCCTATTTTGGTGGGACAAACCCTATTGTAGGGTTCTGTCCCACTGTCCCGATTGTGTTCCCTAGTGTCCCACATAATCGCAAGGGAACTGTCCCCAGGGAGCATAGCGCTGAGCGCCTCAATTTACGTGCAATTTAGCGTACACTTTAGATATATAATGCAGACAACATTGGAAAGGTTATTATGATTTTGGCTTACTGTCTGATGTCCCCCTTACCTCGCCTTCCCTCAATTGTGTTCCTTCCTCATATCCCCTGTACAGGGTACAGAGAACAGATGTACAAAGTATGGTGAGTACATAATGCGTTTTAACAGTGTACCACCCAGTGATAAACAGATTACATGTGCATAGAGCATTAGCATTAACAATAGGGTAGAGATCATACATGGGGTAGCACTGTTCCATATGTGGTATGTTAGCTTTGAATGTGGGATTGTTAGATTGGTTTATGTTTGTTCAGGCTGCTACCTGTATGATGTAGCTCCTTCACCATATTCTCCACATCATTTTGTTTAAAAATAAAAAGTGATTATTTTTTTTTCCTCCTTATGAATAAAATGGAATTCTATATCTGGAGACACGACTGGATGCAAGGGGAGCTAATCCCCAAGCAGACTGGCACATTAAGAAGAGTCAGCATTCAGCTCACTTCAGTTTGGCACAGATTGCTTTGTAAAGGGTTATCATACACAAGTTTGTCTTTACGCCAACAAGAGTAAAAGTGTCTCCTAGGCTGGCTCATTGTGCCACTACCTGGAGAATTACTTTTATGCCTCCCACTCAGATGGAGCTAGCAGGCACCGAATCTTGCTGCCGTATTGTGAGCCATGAGTAAAGGTTCAGTGAACCACATGCGTCTCAATAACTGCTGTGTAGAGTACAGTGCCTTGCATGCCAGACACCACTCCAGACACCGCTGCAGAGGTAAAACAAGTCAACATAAAGGTATTTGTGATAAACTATTACTGTCTCAAAGTAAACAGGTGATTTGCACAGACAGATATCTTATGGTTTTATATGCATTTTAGATGAATATCTGTTTATTAAAGTTAATGTTTATTAAAGCTCCTTCGTGGCCCTCCTCCCCGGCCGGGTATGTTTTAGCAGAGTAGGCACCTGCAATGTGGGGAAAGCAGGTGCCTACTCTGCTATAACACTGAGCATGCACTCGCAGCTCGCTGGGCTGCAAAGATGGTCCTTGTGGGCCGCTTGTGGCCCGTGGGCCGCGAGTTTAACATGCTTGTTCTAAGCCAATCAGTCCTGCCTGGCGGCATTAAGTGCTTCCTAAAACTGCACTGGAGAAACTGAATATGTCACATATTCATCCGCACATAGAAATTTAGTTAGGAAAAGTTGTGCCGAGCAACATTACCGTCCTGACATGAAAAGTTGTGCTGAGCAGCAATCATGCACATGGAAACCTGGTAATTGCCTTTGAGGTCAAAGGCTGATTACAGCCAATCGGATCCACAGGAGAGGTATTTAAACCCAACTCTCCTCTTGCTTATTGTCCTGTTGTGGTTTCATGCCTATGGTTATCCGAAAGTGCTTTCCTGATCTTGATTTTCTGGTATTTGACGTTGGCTTTGTTTTGACTTCCCTGATATCTGGTATCCTTCACTTTTGGCTTTCCCTCATCTTTGTATATGATTCTGTATCCCTGACCTCAGCAAGTATTTTGATTATTCTTGGAGACGTTAAGTCCGGCCATTTTAAGGTCCGTTTATACGTGATCCTTAGTCCTAGGTGTGACACAGTACTGCGTGCTGGATCAACTTGTAATCCTGACAGAATACCACTGAGGATAGGGAGATCCGGTGCAAGAGAGTAACCTTTGGGGTAAACTGTTCGAGAATGGCTGAACCCCCTCAGGTAACAAAGTGACAGGTACCTCTGGGAATCATAATAACTTAATTTTGAATAAGCTGTTATGGTTCCTATAGAGTTCATTTAAATGATTTGGAAGGCTTATCCAAAAATTTTAAATTAAGGTCTTAGTTTCTAAGTGTGAATCACATAAGTGTTGAGGTATGTGAGAGTATTTTGAAGATTTCAAATCTATTTTGGTATCTCTGGTCAAATAATGTGGTGCTTGAATGAATTGGGGAAAAAAAAGTCTTACCTGGGACTGTCCGGTGCATTTTAATCCAAAGCTGTCAAATTTCTATATAGATATATGTGCAAGTGAATACAAAGAAGGTTGATAATTCTGCAATTAGAACCAGACACACCTGCCAAGCATATCCCCAGTCTGGGTGTGACTGCTGCACAGTAGTACAGGTTGTATTCATGGTTTTCAAGGGGTATGTCACGCTACGTAGAGAGACCACAACCACCACACTGCTACTTGACATCTGCCAATGTTCTTTTACAGTGGAGCAATACTCTGTAGCAATGGTTCCCAAACCAGTCCTCATGGATTACCAATAATCCAGGATTTATGTATTTCCCTGTTTTTATTCCAATGGAGATACTGACAGAACCTGGACTGTTAGTGGGTCTTGAGGACTCATTTAGGAAACACCTAAATAAAAAACTATTACCCACAAAGTAGAACTCAGTCCTCTCCACATGTTGCCAAAATGCTCTGTCTATAAAAGCTTTCTTGAAGACTCCTTGATTTATTTTGACAGTTCCAATTTCCTCATGGGCTTAATGTATCTTCAGTAGCTTCATAGACAGATATTAATATGAAGAAAGGCAGGAATAAACCTGTATAGATTAGTACAGCCGATTGCTGTTCATAAGGTTCTCACTGTGGATTTTCCTACCGTAGTGAAAAATAAATATGCTTTCATGATACTCTTTCTAAAGTAGGCCTGTAGGTTTCAAGGTAATTAAAGGAACACTATAGTCACCTAAATTACTTTAGCTAAATAAAGCAGTTTTAGTGTATAGATCATTACCCTGCAATTTCACTGCTCAATTCACTGTCATTTAGGAGTTAAATCACTTTGTTTCTGTTTATGCAGCCCTGGCCACACCTCCCCTGGCTATGATTGACAGAGCCTGCATGAAAAAAAAAACAGTTTTTACTTTCAAACAGATGTAATTTACCTTAAATAATTGTATCTCAATTTCTAAATTGAACTTTAATCACATACAGGAGGCTCTTGCAGGGTCTAGCAAGCTATTAACACAGCAGGGGATAAGAAAATCTTAATTAAACAGAACTTGCAATAAAGAAAGCCTAAATAGGGTTCTCTTTACAGGAAGTGTTTATGGAAGGCTGTGGAAGTCACATGCAGGGAGGTGTGACTAGGGTTCATAAACAAAGGGATTTAACTCCTAAATGGCAGAGGATTGAGCAGTGAGGCTGCAGGGGCATGTTCTATACACCAAAACTGCTTCATTAAGCTAAAGTTGTTCAGGTGACTATAGTGTCCCTTTATGCCTGCATGTTGTTCTAAGAATAAATCTGAAATGTATCACAAGTGAAAGTTATTTGACATCAAAGACTAGTATTTCTTAAACCATTATTTGTATTATTATGCATATTAATCTCCAGACGTATAATTTCCTATCTGTGTACTTTTGTACAATTTTTGTTTTTGAGAAGTTTAAATGCCTTCTGATGCCTTATAATAATTGATGCAAATACATCAATTATTGACAACCTTATAAACAGCAGAGCTTTCGTGTTTATTGATAACACAACCAAGGCTGTGCTTCCTGTCTTTCTGGACGCCATAACTCCTACACTGTGGTCTACTTTAGGCTATCCACGTAGGTGTCAATCACATAAGTGTCAGAATGCATAGCTATCATTTTGCTGGAGTGCGTGTGTAGCTTTCCCAGCATCATTTGAGCATGAAATAACATGGGTCCAAGTCGAATTGATGCCAGGATGACCAGAATCATGTAATGACACTCACGTTGTCCACCTGCATTGCCTAGAACAATTTTTCTCACCGTTTTCAGAACAAAGGCCATGATACGGAGACTGATTGTAGTGTTATGTATACGGGGAGGCGAAACCTGAATTTTAAACCTACTAATGAAATATGGGCATTCAACCCTCAAACAATAATATAAATATGACAACACAATGGGGGAGCGGGTACTATAGAGATTTTTACTGGCCCTATCTGTCGTCTGTGTTCTACAGCTAGATATAGATTGTTTTACCTGCTTTCAGTGAATGTTTCTATTTTCAGGTGTGCTGTTGGGGACCTTGTTCTCAGTTTCGTTGTTGGATGCTGATTGAAAATACCATCCCATGAGCACAGGGGGTTTCTGGGTAACTCTTGGTAAGAATATTCTTTCTATTTTATACTTTTTTTTTACATTACTAGTGTATTTTTCAAAAATCCTCCCATTTACAATGCATCCATGATGAACCTAAATAACATTGGACAATTTCTGCTGAATATATAGTGTTCATCACCACTATGATCAGAAACAAGATGTGATGAAGTAAATGCAATAATAGAGTCAAACGGGTCAGACATCAAATGTTAATTTGTTTTTTTATTATCTGTGAATTCCAGGGTCAAGGGCATGCAGAGATAAGGGAAAATCCCAGTGTTACACTTTTACATACATTAAGTTATTTCAACTTCATGGCATATCAACTTTAAGGCATGTACTGAGAGGTTTGACAGTCCGAACCGTAATTGTCACCAGAACAGTAAATACATGCATATCAAATATGTATCTGTTAATATTTAGAAACCTGTACAAAAAAAAATCTAACTCATTCATGTTACAACCGTGATTATTATTTTTTTAATATAAAGAGATTAATAATCCCATGAAGAATTATTGGGTTAAGAAGTACCAGTTTTAGGTCTGATTAAAGCATATGCATTATAGATATAGTGCTTAAAGTTCAATTCCCTTTTTTAAGATATTTCATAAATAAACCTATCTACAATGAAGAAGCAGCGTGAGAATCAAGACAATGCAGAATACAAATAAATTTGGAACCTGCCAAACAGACATGGAACCCGAACAGAACAACAACAATCCATTATCTTAAACGCAAGGCAAAGATGATACATATCCAAAAAGGATGAGGTGTGTCAGTATACTTTAATATTAATGAATAACCTGTCAAGGATCAATCACAGACTATGCTGTCTCAAACATTTGGTCCTTAAAAACCATGTACCATCGTGGAATGTCCTACACATTTATCAGGGCTCTACAGCGTTTCTAATGTTATATAGGTGGGACATGACATGGTGGTAGAGGGTATGCAAACACCAGATGATGATATTGCATGGAATGACATTGGTCCTTAAGGGGTTATGAGCAAAAAAAAGAATGAAAGTGTAGAAATAATTTGATTTTGGAGACTGAAGAGGCAATAAAGAAAGTTCAGCATAAATCTCAAGGAGAGGAACATAAAAATTAGACACAATAACTTCAATGTAGTAAATGCATTGACCCCCTGTCAGTCATTAAGGACTGTTCCAGTCATCAGATCTTCATAGGTAAACTACCAACATAAAGACTAGCAAAGTAATCTGGCATGACTGAAGATCCACAATGAGAAAGGGTCCTACGTATGCAGATATATAACTATACTATCCATACGTTCCAGAATGGACACGGCTGTGTTTTAGTAAGAACAACCTGGACTGTTGTGGGAAGAGGGCCTGATCTAGAACCTGATTTACTCGATAGCCATACATTGCTGGGCGGTCACTGCCATTCCCTTGTTTTTTAAGGGACCTCTTGTAAGGTAATGGTTTGATTATTATATAATAACTATATTAGTAAAAAGATGAAAAAACGTGGTTACAATTTGTTCAACACGTCAATGTATCTTCTTCACAATTATGAGTGTTGCTATTAATTTAAGACCATCGCAAATAAAGTTATTGGAGCACAAATTAATTTAAATTGAATTAAAAAGGAGACACGTTTCTTTATATTAATTAGAGAAAGTGAACCATATAAATGAGTGCTAAGCTTTGTATATGTCTAAACTTTATGAAAACAAGGTTTCATATCTTTAAAATGCAGTATGTGAAACATTTGATGTATTTATACTATATTTACTAAAATTTCTGCGCCACAATTCTTTCTCCGTGTTATTCAGTGTCAGTGGAGATAGTTGAGCTTTTTTTGGATGAGATTTTTGGTTTTATGCATATTCTATACTCATATCTAAATGTATGTAAATAAAAATTATTGCCCACACTATTTAAATAACGTTTAGAAGATGTTTTCTTTAATCAAAATGTGAGTGCAGTAATTCTGTGCACATTTTGACGACTGAAGGTTTTTCTTTATAGTTTACGATAGGATTATAATATTATAATTAATTACTGCTTTTATAATAGTTTTAAATCATCCCGAAAATGCATACAGATTCATGCCATTAGGTTTATTATAAAGATTCAGAAACATTCACATCAGCACAATTTTAGTTTAGTTATGTTCTGTTTCCAACAGTATTTGGTCTTAAACTGTACTATCCACTCTGACCACAAATATAATGAATGGTGAGATCCGTTGATCTGCTCTCTTTGAAGTCTTCTTCCTAAATTGCTCAATTCTGTAGGTCCGTCCTTTAATTTCCTGTCTGTGTGCAATGGACCAATACAATTTACAAACAGGCCCACTTAGTGGATTGCTTTTGATATCACGGAAACTTAAAAGAACTTGGGGTACAATACAGTACAGTGACTTTTCACATTGTATTATGAAGTTAAATGTTCTTCAAAACACCACACCTCAGGATATGCTCGGTGTTTAGTTAATAGAAGTCTACAGAAAACAAAACATTTTTAAAAAGAAACAAAACCTGTAAAGGTTAATTTCCACGTATATAACAGTGCTTAGCCGAGGTAAAGTTGTCTTGTTAATGCAATATTCCTGTAGAGTTAAATTCTTTTTGATTCCAGCAGATTTGTGTTTTTCTTGTTAAGAAATCTCCATATAAAGATGTATGAAGTCTAAAATAGGCTGGCAGATACTGTTTGACGTGTTTTGTTAAGACAAGGTGCAGTGGTCCTGTTTTTTTTCCCAGACAGTGAAAAAATTCCCAAAAGGCCATCAGCAGCATACATTTCTTTCATTCACTTTTACTTTAAGTTTAGTATACTGCCCAGTCTAACAGTTGAACATTTTTACGATAGCACCAGATGTGTATGTGACATCACGTTTGATTCGGGCCAAATCTGGTAACTTCTCATGTGAAGTATCGACACTGTGTAGAGTCAATGTAGCAATACGTGGTGCATCGTAAATGTCCATAAGACCTGTTGAAAAAGACCAGGCAGGAAAAAAAGAGAATGAGTACATATTAAGTCCCTCATGGTTTCTATATGTATGATAAACAAACAAATACTATAAGATCTTTATACAAGAATTTGAATTGAATATGAATTGTGGGCTTTAAAGTCATCCGGATGGTATAAAACACCATCTAGTGTGAGCAGGGTTAAATCCTGAAGAGACCTAAGTTTCAATCAACTTTCAGATGAGTTGTATCCAGTGGTTACGTGCAAGTAATTTCAGTACTAAACCTACAAGGCCACTGCACCCAGACCACTTGAGATTAAGTGATCTGGGTCCCTATAGCGGTACTTTAAGTTTAGGGTAGGAGCCTTGTTAGCGTTAGTGAATAAGGTTAGGAGTAGGGTTGGTATAGGGTTAGCAATAACTACTATAATAAATTCATATCCTAGACATATAAAGCATTTAACAATCAGGACAGATACATTAATCTATTTTGAGTTATTGCTCCTTAGTGGCACTTGCTGTGTAAAAATTATTATAAGTAAAACTTTAAATAAATTTTAAAAATTCCCATTTTTAACATTTTAAGCATACTTGATGTTGTGTTATGTATTTATATAGGATATTAAAAGAAAGCCCTTTCTGTCCTTTAAAATGTATAACATGTATAGGTGGATTTTAAGAGAAACACTAGAGAACCAGTAGTTCGACTGTGAGTCCTTAGCAAGTAGCAACCAATTGATTGATGAAGACACACAGTCAAAACGTTGCTTCTTCAGAGTGCTGGACATTATTTACTTATGCCAAGCACCTTAGACTTTTCTTTACAGGATTATTTACAAATCCCATCAGCCAGAAGTTGATTGCCACAGTGACAACTGTGGTCCACGGCTGCAGAAATACAAACATCCACTGGAAAGAAACACTGGGAGAAAATAGAAAAATCGAACAAGATGTACTATTTAAGCTATTTACAATGACATGGGTAGATCGTTAAAATAATACTAATCAAGACCCTAATTTCTTAAAAGTGAGCAATATCAGGTAAATAGAAAATTGTGTTAAGTAGATTAATCTTCATTTCATACTGATCACAGGGCACACGATCACATGGTGATTAATACTAATATTAAATAGTTAGTTTTGTCTGCAAAGTCATTCACTTATTGTGGTGTACACGCGGTATCTTAGATTTTTATGGTTCTTAACTTAAGTGAGAATTGCTGGGAATTCAAAGTCAATTTTAGATTTAACCCCTTAAGGACAAATGACATGTGTGACATGTCATGATTCCCTTTTATTCCAGACGTTTGGTCCTTAAGGGGTTATGGCTATAGTAGCTGAAATAGAAGGATAGCTGACTAGCTATTTTAACCTAATATTTTAAATACATTTTTTATTCCCGACAATTTTCACTTAAGTGAAAAACCCTGTATGACTCTTGTATGATACATACCCTGGAAGATATGTTCTACATGACTGAAATCCAAAATCTTGCCCATCACATTCTTCGACCCCCTCATGCCGATAGCCATCTCCACAAAAGGCACGCTTACATTCTAGGGTGGAATTCAGATATTCATGACATATTACACACGTACATACAGTTTTTAAAATAAACAGATATATCAAGGCACGATAAAGGATAGTATGTGGCAGTATTAGTGTGTGCTCGCAACACAAATGAATACAGTTTTATCATATGTTTGCATCATACAGCACTTTAGGCTATGTTACTAGTAAGAACAATTATCTGTTTATAAATATATTGACTGTACGGAAAAGACATTTAAAACGAATGTGATTATGCTGAAAAGACCTCATTGCCTTAGAATAAAACAACCTTAATTCCTAAGGTTGAAACTGAATGTTTTATGATAAATAAGGCAGTTTTGAAGGAGACCCAGTACACATTATTCTTGAGTGTGTGAGTGGTTTCCTCCAAAACTGTTGTACAAATGGTTTTGTAAAAGTAATACAAAGAAATGTAAGGTTATTTTTCTGATATTGTTTTTAGCCAGCGATCTTTGTTCTGTAAATAGTGCACAAGCTCATGGGGGGGGACTTCAATTCCTGTAATGTCAGAACTCGTTATTTTTGATATTAAACAGTTGCTAAACAATCCGTTTCTAATTGTTCTTACACTAGGTGTTACCCAACACTTGCTGTCAGTACACATCCTCCCCTAAATTTTTTCCTAAATTTTTTGTAGAATTAATACCCAATCCAAGAAAACCTTTTGGTAAACTATCCTTCGAGACCTTGACCAGATCTTCGAGGAATCCTTTTCCCTCAACAGTGCATCTGTTCTCTTACACCACACTACTGTATGGCTATTTACATACAAAACAATCGCTAATCAGATATTTGGTCAAAGGGGACAAGGTGTAAATTTGTTAGTTTCCGAGCATTTGAATCTTGAGGACCACAGTATCTTTCCTTGTTCTGTTGGGACCTTACACCCTATATGTACTGGAGATACCCTCTCCTGAGTTGCCTCCTACACACAAGACTTATACTTCGCAATGCATTGGATGCTGATTCATTGACAACAGTATCCTGCTCTTGATCTCGTTCATATTTAATTGTTCAGTTTTATTGTGTTCCAGAAGTCTTTTGTTCTTTCTGGTTCACTTACAACTAATTGTATATTATGTAATTAGCACAATAAATTATTGTTAAAGGATAGCTTTTATAAAGGTTGTTAGCTAATAAGTTTTTGTATTTTATAGACATTACTGTGTTCACTGTATTGATTTGCATCTTATAAGATACCATCGTCAAGCAAATGTACTTTGTCTTCTTTTTACAAGCTTCAATTAGTTGATGAAATTCAGTAACTTGTATTGTGTTGATTAGCATGTTTTATGGTCACATTTTGCATATACAAAGAAATTCCAATTAGTATACGAAAGTGAGTGTATTGTAAAGTACCCTGCAGGAGAAATACTTAGAATTGTACTGTAAGCACCATAGAGCTCATTGTAGAACTAATTGTGTTCTAAGTGTAAGGGCACCATCCCCTGTTTTTTGAGAAATTGTCTTTGAGTGGTTTAATAAGAAAAGGGGCTCTCCTTGGCACCCATAGCTTGACTCCTCTTAAGGTGCACGGGTAATGTGGGAACTATGCATTTTCATTACTAAGTGGGATACTGTCCATACTGGAAAGAACAGATTAGCTGAGAGCACTAGGATTGCCAACCTCAGTACAATCACACAGTCAGAACATACATTTATAGGACAAAGTATGGACTGATATAGCCCATGTATGAGTCAAATATTAGCAAAGTGCGGCAATTGGTAGAGTTTCCGCTTCCACAGTCGCCATTACCCATCACACACCCCCAACACACAATTGCAATGGCTGATGGTAACAGGCAATGCATCATATATTCCTTTAGCAAGATCAATAGAGGATCCTAGTGTAGACTTATGTTACAATTCTTGTAGGCAATTAAAAAGGATGGATGTGACAGAAGCCCCTGTGCCCCTTGATCATGGAGGGGCTTTGATGCCTGGACTCTGATTCAGGACATTCTGTGCTGGATTAGACTATTTTTTTTTTTTTTTTTTTTTAATTCTTTATTTTATTGGTGCATGTAAAATCACATATAGCATACCATGCCACAACAGCAAGAGAATGCAGAATCAGACAAAGATTTGCAATAGTTAGGCATTGGTGAAAACTTTGCACATTTTTTTTAGGGTATTATCGCTTGACACAGAGTTATATCCAAACTGAATATTAATACAAATAAGAGTAAAAAACAGGATCAGGTTAGTTAAACTTAGCAAGTTGAGGCACATTAACCCAGCCTAGAAGTTACAATAATCGTAGCCAAGTAGTTATGAGCTAATAAGGTAAGACAATTATGGAAAGTATTAGA
Organism: Pelobates fuscus; assembly: GCF_036172605.1. Classification (NCBI taxonomy): domain Eukaryota; kingdom Metazoa; phylum Chordata; class Amphibia; order Anura; family Pelobatidae; genus Pelobates; species Pelobates fuscus. The sequence goes on along the minus strand of NC_086320.1, from coordinate 315,940,405 downwards.
CTGAGTGTATACTGGGTCAGCATGGCTAATGTGGCGGGTCACATTGGGGTTTACAAGCTTGCAGCGTTAAACATTTATTTCTGCAGAAGTAAGTGAATGTGGGCTTACAAGGGTAGCAGAGTTGTGTCTAAACACCTCACTTCGACAGCTAAACTAAACAGACAGACAAGCAAGCAGCCACTGGAGCTGAGCCGGCTCCTGCAATATAAGGTATTAATGTTAGGCATCATAACATGGCTGGGGTGTATAGCAGAGCATGGCAAGTGGTACACGAGTGGTTGTTGCACCCTGTTGAGTCTGTGGGGTTGTAAGAGACTTTGTGCTTCACTGAGTTGGTAGACACAGGTACTCATCCATGTGTGGTGGAACTCCCCCTGCCAGGCTCGGTGGTGGTCAGATGAGTCCAGCGCTTGTTCTGTGTATGGGAGTCCACGTGGCCGTTACTCGCTGAGTTCATCCCTCGCCTCCTGCTCCCGGCCCCGCCGTGGGACAGCCGTTGTGGGCAGTAAGTGTCTCTCTCTTCCAGATAGCAGTGATCTGTAGTTTCCAGCAGTTAGGTTTTACCCAAAGCCCTCCGGCATGGCAGGTAATGCAGCTGCGTCTCATAGAGGCTCCCTGGTGTAGGAGCAGGTGGCACAGGGCCGCGAACCGCCGCCATCTTGCGAGGGGGGCCTTGCGGGTTTGTGCGCCTCGATCTCCATTCGATCCAGCTCTCTCCAGTGGGGACCGGGATGACCCCCCCGGTCCAAAGGGGGGGGGAGAACGGGGCCGGCAAGCGAATCAGGCAGTCGGCGTGTGGTAGTGGGTAAGGGAGACGTGGCGGCGGCCGTCCACCTCGCTCCCCTCCCGAGTAGGCCACAGCCCCCGAAGCTCCGTGCTTCCTCTTGGGGATCGGAACTCCCGGTCTCGGGATCTGCTACCTCTCCCACAGCCGTGGGTATCTCGTAGGCTTGTTTTGTATGCGGGAATCTGCATTAAATGGCTTTAGAGGCCCGGTGTCTCCGGAGCCTCTCCTTCATGCGACCGGTTAGCCCGCCCCCCCCCCCCCCCCCCCACTCTGGATTAGACTATTTTTTGTCATTCTTTATTTAAACTTGAGCTGTAGACAATGCAGTATACAATGCCTCGGTAAGTGGATTTTTGTGACATTATGGCCTGTACTAGCAACAGAAAGTTGAATAATTACAGTACAGATACATAAGAAAAATTCAATAAATGAATTAAAAAAATATGTTTTTAAGTGTATTCTCTGCATAAAGCTCAAAATATTTGGAAAAAGGCATCAGAAAAAAAACTCTCAGGTACTCTCAGGTTGCAAGACAAAGCCATGTTGTAGAAGTCCCAGATATAGTTTTACAGCAGCAACACTAGACCCTTCAGCTTAATAAATGGTGGTTATCATAGTCAAAAGATAGTCGCCCACTGTCAATAAGGCATAGTGTATTATATCTAGATTATCCACTCCTCGAGTAATTTTTGTTCTGTTCTGGGTATTTTTTTTTTTTTAATGAGATTAGTCTGATATGGTCATGAGGAGTTTTCCTTTTTAGTAGAATAATTAGATTTAGACTATTCTGAAACACTTCCACCTTTTCAGAGCGCAACCTTTTGAGCATTCACACATTATTTTGAGTATGACACAGCGGTAAAGTATAAGATTATCTAAGAGGTTTTATATCCATTATTTTGGTAAATAGCACGCTACAAGTTCTAGATTATAAACAGCTTTTCTGCCACAAACTTACTTATACAGTTATCGGAGACAATTTTATTGCCGTCATCACATTCTTCCCCAGATTGGATAATGCCATCCCCACACGTGTTTCCAAGATCACCACTGATTAATGCAGTAGGCTGTAAGAGATATTTCTTTCAATCAATTAATCTGGGCAAAGTAGTTGAGCTGCAAAATTATGTATGCATGTATTTCTATAATGTCTAATTAGATCATTTACAATTAACCTGTCAATTCTCTACAATTCACATTTCTCACTTTAACCAAATGACAACATTTAGGACAAAAACCTGGAAACCCAGCTGAATTGGAGAATATTTGTAATGGAGCTATTTTGACCTAAATTTTGCAATCTGAAAAGGATGACAATTAGAAAAGTACTGCTGTTGCTTTTTGTGACTGAAAAAGGGTCCATAACCCTACCAAACATCTGCATCTGAGATTTAATCAATACAGTGCACAATACACTAATTTTAGGATCTAATATGCAATTAGGAAAACTGGTTTTAATATTACATAAACATTTTCTAATTTTGTAAGTACATCTGCTGAGACATAATCACATTTATGGAATTTATTATGGAATCCAGAAGGAAACATTTAGTTTAGAGAAGTTAGAAACCAGGTAATGACCAACTTTTTGAGATAGTTTTGTGTGCCAATGAACCAAGCTAATTTATCAGACTTTGAAATGCATTACCTGTTGCTTATAAATTGAATGAAAAGGATTAAAGAAGACATTTGCTTACTTGAACAGGGAACCATCCATTTGAGTCTTTAAAGTAAAGAGACTTCAAATCTTTTCGGAAGGCCAGTGCATTGTCCATATTCATTAGCTCATCCAACTCTTCCTGATTGTCAACCACAAATATCTAATACGTAAAAATATAGATTGTCAACCACAAATATCTAATACGTAAAAATATAATTTGTATATAAACAAAAGTATAAAAAATAATATATTCAAAGTCTTTGCCAACAGACTTAAAGAGACAGTTAACTATTATCTATTTTATGACGTAGAGACACTCCTCACTTAAAGACAGAGTTTCGTTCCAACGACTAGGTCGTTAAGCGAATTGGTCGATAAGTGAGGATTCCTCTGACTATGGCGAAATTCGCTGAACTGAATTCGCATTTCTGCACATCAAAGATTCAAGGTACAGTTTTACACTACACATATAAACCAAGTTTCGCATCCCTATCATGCAGGGACTCAGATTTGGGGGATGCCCCAAGGAGAGAAATCCTGTGACTCTGAGTCTTGGGAATTCCCATTTTATACCCGTTGTATGTCCAATTGGTTGTTAAGCAGGTATGTCGTTAAGTGAGGAGAACCTGTAATGGATTATTTAAGAAATACAATTATTAGCCACAACATTAAAACCAATTGCCCAATATTGTGTAGTTTCCCCTCGTGCTGCCAAAACAGCTCTGATGTGTCGAGGCATGGACTCCACTGTCCTGTGGTATCTGGCACCAAGACATTAGCAGAAGATTCTTAAAGTCCTGCAAGTTGCAAGGTGGGGCCCCCATTTGTTGTGCCAGCATATCCCACAGATGTTTAATCGGATTGCGACCTGGGGAATTTGGAGGCCAAGGCAACAACTTAAACTCTTTCTCATGTTCCTTAAACCATTCCTGAACAATTTTTGCAGTGTGTGTTATCCTGCTGAAAGAGGCCGACACCATCAGAGAACACCACTGCCATAAAGGGATTTACGTGGTCTGCAACAATTTCTAGGTAGGTGTCAAAGTAACAACCACATGAATGCCAGGACTCAAGGTTTCCAATCAGAACATTGTCCAAAACACAACATTGCCTCAGCCGGCTTGCCTCTTCTAAAAGTGTATCCTACTGCCATCTCTTCACCAGGTAAACAATGCACAAGCACCTGGCCATCCACCTTATTTATAGGAAAACATGATTCATCAAACTAGGCAACCTTCTTCCATTGTTTTATTGTCCAGTTCCGACAGTCACATCCTTCGTGAAGGAGCGTTCAGCGGTGGATTGGGGTCATCAGCTACACAGCACCATATGCAGCAAACTGCAATGTACTGTGTATTCGGACACCTTTCTATTATGATCAACATTACGTTTTTCAGCAATTAGAGCTACACTAGCTTTTCTGTATGATCGGTCCAGACAGCTAGCCTTCGCTCCCCACGAGCATCAATGAGCCTTTTGTGCCCATGACCCAGAAGCAAGTTCACCGGTTCTTCTTCCTTGCACTTTTTGGTAGATACTAACCACTGAATACTGGGAACACCCCAAAACACTTGTCATGTTACATAGTTACATAGCTGAAAAGAGACTTGCGTCCATCAAGTTCAGCCTTCCTCACATATGCTTTTGCTGTTGATCCAAAAGAAGGCAAAAAACCCAGTCTGAAGCGCTTCCAATTTTGCAACAAACTAGGAAAAAATTCCTTCTTGACCCCAAAATAGCAGTCAGATGTCTCCTTGGATCAAGCAGCTATTACCCCACTAATTAGAAATTGTATCCCTGTATGTTATGTTTTTGCAAGTATTTATCCAATTGCAACTTAAACATCTGTATAGACTCTGACAAAACCACCTCTTCCGGCAATGAATTCCATATCCTTATTGCTCTTACTGTAAAAAAACCTTTTCTTTGCCTTAGATGAAATCTCCTTTCTTCAAGCCTAAATGTGTGACCTCGTGTCCTATGTATAGCCCTGTTTATGAATAGATTTCCAGATAATGGTTTGTACTGGCCCCGAATATATTTGTATAATGTTATCATATCCCCTCTAAGGCGCAGTTTTTCCAAACTGAAGAGATTTAAATTTTTTAACCTTTCTTCATAACTAAAATGCTCCATTCCTTTTATCAATTTTGTAGCTCGTCTCTGCACTTTTTCTAGTGCCATGATATCCTTCTTTAGAACAGGTGCCCAAAATTGCACAGCATATTCAAGGTGTGGTCTTACCAGCGATTTATTAAGAGGCAAAATTATATTTTCATCTCGAGAATTTATGCCCCTATTTATACATGACAAAACCTTACTGGCCTTAGCAAAGGCAGATTGACATTGCATATTGCTACCTAATTTGTTGTCTATAACAATTCCCAAATCCTTCTCGTGTGTGGTTATCCCTAGTTCACTACCATTTAGGGTGTAAATTGCTTGTGCATTCTTAACCCCGAAGTGCATAACTTTGCATTTTTCTACGTTAAATTTCATCTGCCATTTTAGTGCCCAGTCCCCCAATCTATCCAAATCCCTCTGAAGCAAGGCAATATCCTGCTCACATTTTATTACTTTACAAAGTTTTGTGTCATCTGCAAACACTGATACATGGCTTTCAATGCCCATTTCAAGATCATTTATAAATATGTTAAATAGAAGCGGTCCCAAAACAGAACCCTGAGGGACACCACTTACCACTTTTGTCCAGCTTGAAAATTTACCATTTATGACAACTCGCTGTACTCTATCCTTAAGCCAATGTTCTACCCAAGAACAAGAATATTCATCTAGACCAATTTCTTTTAGTTTGAAGACTAACCTATTGTGAGGAACCGTATCAAATGCCTTGGCAAAATCCAAGTAGATCACATCCACTGCAACACACTGATCTATATTTCTACTTACTTCTTCGTAGAATGCAATTAGGTTAGTTTGACATGACCTATGTTTCATAAAACCATGCTGATTATTGCTAATAACACAGTTCTTCACAATGAATTCCTGAATATTATCCCTTAATAGCCGTTCAAATAATGTTGAAGGTGCTCTGACCCAGTTGTCCAGCCATCACTATTTGACTCTTGTCAAGGTCACTCAGATCTTTTCGCTTAGCCATTGTTTCTGCTTCCAACACATGAAAATCAAGAACTGGTACTTTTAGTGTGAAACTGAATCCCAAAAAATCCATAAAATATAAGGAAATATGATCTTTACTTATTGAGCCGAACATATCACACTGAATGAACCACGTGATTAATATAATTTATGAAGGAATGGGCAATGATAGAGGTCTTACCTTAGCATAATTGTGTCCATTAAAGGATTCATCATAATTTGGGTTATTCAAAGTTGGTGGGTATTTGCAATGACATCTTCCAGGGGGACCAGGAATGCCTCTTTCTCCCTTTGGTCCATTCGTTAGATGCCCTGACAAAAATATTCCATATAATACTATGGTACATGGTACATGCATATTACATGTAAACAGAAGCCTAGCTGAGGCATTGGTTTAATTAGGACTGATACGCTTTATCTGTAATTTATTGGCTCCCTATCAGCTTCTTATCGGTTTGGACCAATTAAATTACTGCTGTTAAATATTGGTTCTAATATCAAAACCAATTACTATCCTTTACATTGAAAATATTGGATGATATGATTTAATTCAATTAATCATTCTCATATTGACAGATAAATGGCCTTATCAGATTTGAATAATGCACGCTATTGATATGTTTTTTTTTTAACTATTTGCTGGCTGGCAAAACTAGGAGAGGTTAATATGACCCCCATGCTAGTACTAGAGAGGTTTTGAACCACCTTTATGCCCCCACTTGCAGCATCGCAGCTGCTGACTGTCATTATAAACTAGTTACCATCTATGTTACTAGCAAATGGGGCAGCAATAGTGTCTAATGGCAGTGAGCAAATGCTGGTATCTCACTGTTTAGATGACATACCACCACCTGTGGCGTGGTGGGAGGGTGCATATCTACTAAATATTGGTGTCACATTAATCCCTATATGCTTTTTTTTATGATTTCAGTGCATATTTTTTTAGCGGTTCTATTTCGAGCAGATTACCAGTTTATCAGGCTCCGCGCCTGGAATTTGGGCTGGCATTAAATCCAGACGAAATTTTATTGAAAAAAAAAATTCCCCGAATAAGATTCAATAATTAATGCTGGTGGAATTATATAATGACCTTAATTAGTTAACGTGTGCTTGACACTGGAGGGGAAGGGATGTCAGGGAGGACAGACTGAGGGGGGACTTGAGCGACATAGGGGGGGCAGTGCTGACATTGACTGTTTCTTATCAGCCACCATAACGACAGACACCAACTATGCACAGACTTGACATTCAGAATTGAACACTGTATGTCTCTGTATGGAATCTCTGTATGTGCAGTGTTTCTGCACATATAGACTGCAAGCACCATGACCACTTCATCTCAGCTCATAAATCCATACTTTGTGACCATGATCTGCATCTACTCCAGTGATGGCTAACCTTGACACCATAAATTGTTTCTGGACTACATTTCCCATGATGCTCAGCTAGCTTTTAGAGCCTAAAAGCTAGCTGAGCATCATGGGAAATGTAGTCCAGAAACGATTTATGGTGTCAAGGTTAGCCATCACTGATCTACTCCATACTTTTGTCTGCATTGCACGCAAACCTACTAGTCTGAATGCAATCTACAATGTCTTTGTATAGTAATACAGTAATTTTGTTTTAATATACCCTACCATTCTTTCATTCTGCATTAAATAACTTGCTGTTGTAGGTGCAGTCGCATACCTTCCAAGAATGGGAGGTATGGAAGCGGGCCCCAAGGAAGCATTATCAGTGATGTGACCACTAACAGATTATCTGGCCGACCCCAGTCTTTAACGTAATGCAAGGAGCGCTCCCTGCATGGTCCTAGTGCTCATCTAATGATGCACTCAAACTGTATTGCTCGGGGGCAGTTCCCCGGTGTTCACAGATACAAGATACCAGGGAGCTGAAGCAGGACGGGACCCAGAAATCAGGACAGTCCTACTTAAAGCTGGACTGTTGGGATGCCTGCAGTAAGGTAAGGGTACAGGAAGCCTATGATATATATATGCAACTGTATTTTCACTTTTTGATGAGTTGGTGAGTTTGGTGAGTTTGTTAAAGGGATACTCCAGGCACCCAGACCACTTCTGCCCATTGGAGTGGTCTGGGTGCCAACTCCCACTACCCTTAACCCTTCAAGTGTAACTATTGCAGTTTTCATAAACTGCAATAATTACATTGCAGGGTTAAGTCCTCCTCTAGTGGCTGTCTACTAGACAGCCACTAGAAGACACTTCCATGTTCTAAGAACACGAAAAGTGTTTTAAAACGATGCTGGACATCCTCACGCTATGTGAGGACCTCCAGCCTCAAGGAAATCCCTATAGGAAAGCATTGAAAGCATTATTCAATGCTGTCCCAGTGGGAGGCCTAATGCGCGTGCACGGTCATTGCCGCGCATGCGTATTAGGTCTCCCCCGCCGGCTGAAATCGGCAGGGGAGGAGAGAAGGCAGAGCCTGACCCAGCGCCGAGGGACATCGGTGCTGGACTCCGGTAAGTCACTGAAGGGGTTTTAACCTCTTCAGCAACTTGGGATGGGGGGTGGGAGGGAGAGGGGCACGCACGAGACGGTCCTGCAATGCCAGGAAAACTAATATGTTTTCCTGGCACTGGAGAATCCCTTTAAGGGCACCCCACTAAGCTCTATACAATAATATCACCAAATGTTTTTTTTAAAAGATTACTTACCTGGTCCTGGGGGTCCAGGAGGACCTGTACTCCCTGGCCTTCCAGGTGGACCCATAATTCCCATTGAGCCAGTTGTCCCCTTGTCTCCCTATAATATGAAAATGGCAGTAGCATACGTTAACATCAAGGCAAATGTTTCATGGATGAAGGTCTAACTTTATTGAACTGGCTTCCCTAATGTTTTGGACTACATCTACCATGGTTCAACTACTAGAGGCTCACAATTTGACACAACTAATATTTTATCTTGCCATCTATCAGTACAATCCATTGGAAAATGTTGCATCCATATAATTTTACCACAGCATCATAATATAATATACGGTATATAATTAGACATGACTAAGAAAAAGAATAAAACGTTTAATTGATGTAGAGGTTTCCCTAAAGTATGTAACACGGAAAGCTTTTTTTGTACCTATATTTTCTACATTTGAAGCATAAGAACGCTTTGACATTTTTTTTGTTTACTCAAGAATCACACATTTTATAATCATCTTGGCATTCCCATCAGTATGGGTAACTCTCTAGATACCAGGGTGATTTCCAAAGTAGGAATAACAAATGTCCCTTGTCCAGAGTCCCTTGGAGTATCTCTAGGTAAGAATGGTAAGGTTTGTGCTTTTTGGATTATTAGTCCCCTATTATAGCTGGTTGTTACCATCTGATAAAGTATGAATGGAGATGTTTGTCATTGTTGGTCTGTTTCTACAATTATCATCCTGTAATTGCCAATAATTGGGACGCTGTGTCGTGAATCAAACAGGCAGGTTGTGGAGTGTTTACCACGTCAACAAATGGTTTCCACGTTCCCCCACTCCAAAACATCAATGAATAATACTAGTGTATAATTCCGTGTGAATAGCAGGGTAACGTTGCTGAGTTGGAATATTTCTCCAGTTCAACTATTTTTGCGTGAATTTTGCAATTTGTTTTTCAATTCACTGTTTTGGTAAACCCTAAAATGTTCTGTGGCTAACTGAAAGACTCTCACGCCATTCAGGGCAGATTGCCCATGCACTCAGTATGCTAAAGTTGCTACGTATGAAAGCGCAGCAGTTTGTGCATTCGCACCTCATTTCCCTGTCAAAAAAACAGCATAGTAATAATAAAGCACAATATCGTGACTGTCCCATGAAACCTGAGACTACTGGGAGATATGATAATGCTCATCTAGAATTTGCACTTGGTCTCCTTTTTTGTTGATAGTCCCACTTGATTTTTATCTTCTTTTAATTCAACACTTGTAGTATATGAATAATTGTTTTATTGGTACTGTGTTACAAAGTTAACTAAATTATAATAACCTAGCAAAAAAAATAAATTTTTGGTGCAATATATTTCACAACAATAGTTGATCAGGCACTCAGAGTAGCAACATGTTGCGATGCACTTGGATATGTTAAGAACACGTTTAATTGTAGCAACAATAGAGACAATGATCACTGTATTTATAGATCAGGAATGTTTTAATTGGCAGCTACAGAGTTAGAGTAAAACAGACAAATGTAGGGACACCCATTACAGAAATTAACAGAATGCATTGTGGCCATTATTTAATAACCTACATAGAACATTTTCAGCAGTTACAATAAAGAAATATATGCAGTGTAATCAATTGATTGAAACTCTGCCTGCTGCAGATTGTCTCCTTGCCAGGTTGCAGGCAGTAAAACTGGAGGCTGCTAAAGTAGACTGAATGGCTTTGTGGCTGCATTAAAGACAATTACTACCAAAGACAGGTAAAGCTTCAGGGCATGGAGAAGGGGTCGTCTCTGGTAGGGAAATGCTAACCCCTTTTAAAGAGCTGATTCTACACACAAAACACCAGGAGCTGCATTCTACATGATAAAGTCTGCCTACTAAAAAATATTACCCATCACATCACAAACTGACTGACAAACCCACGGACAGATCCGGTGACCCATCTTTGCTGGGAAAAGAGAGCAAATGTGGGAAAATGGGGCTGTTGACACTGTAATCCATTTTGGATTCTCCTGGCAGAGGGGCAGGTTAGCATATGACGATCAGTGTGAATAGTTTTAGAAATGTATGTGGTCTCATGAAAGGGTTTCTAGGTTGTCTACTGGTGGTCTGTTAGCAGCTAATCAGCACCAAGTGCATATTATGGATCTGTTCAACACAGTTTGAGTTGCTATTTTTTTTAATATACATTCAGCTATTAGTGAATGTCTTCTTTTGGGCCTCTTGTAACTTATGTTCCTTTCGAACCTATGAGATAAACAGACATGGGATACAACTCTTTCCTGCTAAATAATGTGGGTAACACTGATAAAATACGCACTACTCAGAACATGGATTTGTCAGAAGGACTTTTGCTAATATGACCAAACTCATGCACATCTCATTCAATTACACCTACCACATTACAATTACTGTTATGCATCACCTGCATAACTCAAGTTGGGCTTTGTGAAAACATGATTTCTTGAGTTCTATGCCCAAGAAGGACTTGTCTGTCAACTATCCAATAGTTCCCAGCTTGACATGCAAATGAGCATAGATAAGCTTAATGTGTCGGGCTTCATACTGCATTTCTGCAGAAATCAGAAAAAGTATCAGTGACCAGAAACAAGCCATGGACTTGGCAGTTTTGTCCTTGTGGATCTCATCAGCAGAAGTTAAAGTATCTCTGAGATCCACAAGGTTGAAACAGCAGTCCATGACTTCTTTCTGGTTACTAATCCTTAGCCTTTTAGATCATATACAATACTTTAAATTTTTTTTTTTTAAATGTGGGGGCCAAAACATTATAAACATAATAAAAACGTAATAAAAACGATACAACTCCCCCCCCCCCCACTCGTGAAGGAAACTGACTGCTATTTTATTACAGTCCAAAAAGTTTATTTTATTTTTTTTAAATGCAAGCTATTGGGACACCAGATATGAGTGGTGGCACTGGGCAAGTGGGCACAGTATAAGCTGTGAGCCTGACACACACGCTGGCAGACAACTAACTGCTATTCAATCTATTACAGTCAAAAATTTTTTTTTTTTTTTAAAAATGTACACTACTGTTACACCAGATATGATGTCGCTGATTGGACAGCCATAGTCCAATCTGCTTAAGGTAGATAAATGAACATTCAATTCATGAGTAACAGCTCTGGTGGACATTCCTGCAGTCAGCATGCCAATTGCACACTCCTTTAAAACTTGCAACATCTGTGGCATTGCGCTGTGTGATAAAAGTGCACATTTTATAGTGGCCTTTTATTGTGGCCAGCATAAGGCACACCTGGGCAATAATCATGCTGTCTAATCAGCATCTTGATAAGCCACATCTGTGAGTTGGATGGATTATCTCGGCAAAGGAGAATTGCTCACTAACACAGATTTAGACAGATTTGTGAAAAATATTTGAAAGAAATTGGCCTTTTGTGTACATGGAAAAAGTCTTAGATCTTTGAGTTCAGCTCATGAAAAATGGGGGCAAAAACAAAAGTGTTGCGTTTATAATTTTGTTCAGTGTAGATAGAAATCCTACCCAGATCTTTTTTATTCCCAGGTACATGTGCATGTGTTTATTTCACCAGCTTTACATGTGTACATGTGTACCAAATCCAGAACTAGCATCCCAAAGCCTAACATTCAGTGCACTAGGTCCACAGGGGTGCAACCTTCGGCACTCCAGATGTTGTGGACTATATCTCCCACAATACTTTTACAGACATAATATTAGCAAAGCATCATGGGAGATGCAGTCCCAAATAACTTGAGTGCCTATCCTTGCTCTAGGGCTTGCAGAATTACAGGAGTTCCTGTATTGAGAAATCAGCGCTCATGCTGCTCCATTCTTTCTCTACAATGTCTCCTTAGTAGTTCCTGACCTTCAATCCACCTCAGTCACCAATAACAGACATGCCAGATTCACTGAAGCAATTACTGTTAGTGCATTGCAATAGATTAGAACAAGGATGTGTGCTTCTAGTGATGTACTGCTCTAGTGCAGTGTACTTGACATTATTAGTTGAGGCTGAGAATATTGCTATACTGAGATAGCAGAGTTTAGTGATATGTCTACAGCAGCAATATTCAGGTTTTTATGAAGTATTAAATAATCTAAGGGCCATATTAACAATTTTTCATAATCTTGTCTAGTTTTAATGCCAGCTGAAATCCAAGCAGTTATACCTGACAAAACAAATTGACAGCTCAAGATAAAATGCTGATAATTATAAATCTGAAACATATTTATCTCCCGTTTTAATGACTAACCCTGTTAGTCATTAGTCACTAACCCTGTTAGTCATTAGCAAAAAACGAAAAAAAAACCAACCTATGGAGGTCAAAAAGATCAACATATTCAGTAGATATACCCCCACTCACCATGCTATGAATAGGGGCATTCGAACAGTAAGCAGCCAGCAGATATTCAATGTAATAAAAAAAAAACTATTGCTGCCCAGTCCTTAATAAAATACAGGAAAAACCTGTCACAGGTACCCCCATGCCCACACTCATGGGCATCAGTTGGGGGCTTAAAATTAAATAATTAGGGATGGACATGTTACTGTCCCACCGCACCACCACCCAAGGATGGGGTCTTGAAATAAAAAAAGACTTAGTGTTCCCAATTTAGGGGGGAAAAAAACATTGGATACACCCCTTCACCCCCCACAACGCATTAAAAATGAACCCATGTGAGCCCATGGAGAGCACTGAGCAACATAAGCTATCCCATGCTATGCAAACTTAGTCAGAGCGCATTGATCGGTGGTTCTGTAAATTACTCTGATCAATGATAGTCCCACACAAGTCTTGAGAGAAATGAGCCTTGTCAGTCAAAGCAGTCTGAAAGAGCTTGCATAGCATGGGAAAGCCCTTATCTTTTTTTAATAGTAGCTCCAGGTATTATAGTTTTCTTATTTGGCTTTACAAAAGATAAGTATGTAAAATAAGAAAGAAGAAGAGAAGGAAAGAAGGGACAATAGAGAGAGAGACACACAAGGTAGGTGAGAAAATATGGGGGGAGTTGCAAGTGTAGGGGGAAAATAAGGAGAGAAGGAAATAGAGTGTTGTTTTTTTTAAATTAATATCCCCACTCCCACATATGAGTAGTGACATAATCCCTAATATATTATTTAACAGAGCCCCACCCAACGTCTATGGGTAGGACCTGGAGATTAGTCCCCCATGTATATTTCATTATTAGCCCCACCCACCATTCCTGGGTGGGGGCTGAGTGGAAAAACATACCCGTGTTGCTATATTGAAAACCCTAACCGAAGGCCCACAGTTGAGGCCATGGGGGCCCCTGTATTTTATTAGCAACTGAGCATGGATAATTGCACAGTCTCTAGTTTTTTTTATCACGGTGAGGAGCCGCTCTTTAGTAGCTATACTGTTTGGTAGATATGCCCCCATCCTGAAGGCATAAGGGATGTTTAAAACCTCCCTTAAGCTAATGTGAGGTATTTTCTTTAAAACACTGAGTGACAATAAATAAATAAATAATAATTACAATGGATGAATAAAGGATTTAAACCGCCGATTTGGAAAACATTTTTGATATGCTTAATATATTTGTTCAGGGAAGAAAAGGTATTCATTCAACTCAGATTATTTTAGGGTGGCCGGCAGCCAATTTAAAAAGAGGATTGATGTCTCTTAAGGAGTTTCTGAAAATGGAATAGGAAGTAGCACCTTCTTAATTTAGATGCTGTTTCAGGAATGATATTTATATAGGGATGTCTGCTAGAGATATGCAGCAAATGGTTATGTGCTCAGTAAGAAAATGTCCACCCACTTTCTATAAATCAGTTATACGCAACAATGGTACAATGAAACATTTGTAATTACATTTTCAACGTGTCTGTGGTTGGCATCATTAGCTCACAATACACGTGTTGCATGTTCCAAAACATTTTTCCCCCATAGATCACATTGGTAAATATGTGTACATATGTATTTGCCAGCTCAATTGTTTCTAAATTACACCAGTTTATTATAAAAACTAATACATAATGACTTCAATTATTTCAATAGATTTTACAAGTTACAAGACTATTATTTGAATCAATCAAATCCCCCACATGGCATACTGTGTGTTTCGGGAAAGTGACGCGTAATCATATCCTCCCAGTGCTGCTGTACAGTCCATTATCAGTGTTAAAACATACCTACAAACAGAGGTTTGGATCTGGACAGGTGGGTGAGACTTCAGGGGGCACCGCAAATGATGCAACATTCTTAATCAGTGACGCCCATAATGGGCAAGCACACACAGACTGGATGCGGGGCAGCAGGGAACTATATCAGGAAGGCAGATGGGACTCTAAAATAGGGACTGTCCTGCTGAAAGCAGGAAGTTGGGAGGCCTGCTAAAGGACTCTAAGTAAGCATTAGCCCTTGATTGGCTCGCTAACCGGTGTTATCTTTACCGCACTGATGGTGGCCTTGGTGGAGACAGACATTTTAGTACATATTTAGTATGCTACTCTGGTGTTGCAGGAGCATGGTACATAAAGACAGTGGATATTGTATCAACATTGGTTGAAAGAATGCCAAAAGCTATTATCTACAAAGTTATTTTTGCTTGCATAACATGTAGATCAGTCTTCATTATATAGGGATTTCCCAGTTCTGTTGCTACTGGGATACCGACAAAATGAAAAATTTATTGAGAACCACTGAGTAGATTAAGCATGTGCAATAATTTAGTTCCTAATCGAATTTCGGCCACATTTGGCAATTTGAAACCATGGGAATTTCCGATTTCTTTTCAAACTGAAACAAACCAGAAAATTATGAATTCAGAACTAATCATTTTGGTTCCATCCGTTTTCATAAGGATAGCAAATTAGGGACTTATCCACTAAGCAACTGAAAAGGCAAAATTAAGAAAAGCACTTTTTTTCCCACATAATTTTGCTCTTTCTGCTGTTTAGATAGCTCCCTAATTTGGTACCCTTATGTGGGTTAGCAATTTTAAGGATACCAAATTAGAGAGCAACCTACTAAACACAACAGCTCCCTAACGTGGCATCCTTATATGGGATTACCATATTTAAGGATACCAAATGAGTGTTTAGCAGATAGTTCCCTAATTTGGTATCCATAAATATGTCAATCCAACATACAAGGATAGCAAATTAGGAAGTTACCTACTTAACAACAGAAAAACTAAATGTTTTTGATCTTTTAGTTGTGTTTAGTAGATAGCAACCTAATTTTGTACCCTTGTGTGGGATTGCTATTTTTAAGGAGAGCAAATTAGGGAGCAACTGCTAAACAGAGCACTAATTTGCTATCCTTTGGAATAATGGGAATAATCACGCCTGAATTTTGTTTTGCTTCCAAAATTATTCTGAATTGCAGTTCGTTCAGAATTGATCATATCCAAATTTCATCCAAGCCTAAATCCAAAATTCACAAAACTAAAAAGAATTTCACCCGTGCACATCCCTAGTGTAGATAGCAGCTACTGGGATTCTACTTGTCACATTGGAAGAATATTAAGATACTAAACAATAGGACAAAAAGTCTTAAAATAAAGATACTCTGACTATTCTTGATTACGTCTGAGGAGGCTTCGACATCCATGGTGATTTGCAGCTTTGCAAGTGGGAGCAATTATAAAGTGATAAAGTATTATCTTGCAGATACTCAGCACAGGAAAATCTCATCCAATATTTTATTGTCTTACTGTTTGAATAGGTCTTTCGTAAAGTTCCAATTAGATGAAAATAATCTGTTATATTTTAGCAATAATAAAGGTTGACACTTCCGATTCTTGGTTTTGATGATTGAGGGTTGCTGTTTTTGTTTTCTTAAATGTTTTGTATTTTGTTTTATTAAAGCCTGCATGGAGGAAACGCGATGTCTTTATAGAGTTCCATTCACAGTCTGCAGACATCTATCACTAGAAGCTATGATGTCATATTTGAACTTGCGCTGAGCAAGCAGAGCCACAAGTGGTGGTATAAATCATTTGACATCAGTAGATGTATCAGTTTACTACTGTAGTTTGGAGCATCAGAACATAAGGTTACAGAGTTGACACTTACTTTTTATGGATCAAATAAATCATGTTACACTCCGGGGAACCTCTACCACTAGCAAATATTGACTTAGTAACATAAGTCTCTTAGGCTTTATTCGCTAACTTGTAAATTGCAGTAAACTGACAAGTGAAATAAAGAAACCAGGCCTCAAATAGTGGATATATAGAAATGCAATTTTGTTGTCAACTCTTCACATTTCACAAAAACTCAAAGTTTTAACCTAACATAATTCATAAGTCATTGTAGGGCACATACATAACATAATTTGTTGCAAAATCTGAGTGCATTTTTTTCTATGATCTGTCCAGTTTTTGGAAGGATGAGTTGGCTAATTTCTCTTATGGCTATTCTTTCTGAATACCATCAAAATGGTAATAAGCCCCCATAGCTTAGGTTGTCATTGTTTATCTCATCATTTATTACGTATACCTTCCTGTTGATTGCCCTCATTACCATTACACAGATAGGGAGAGGAGGTAGGATACCGGAGGAAAAATATGCAGTTGCATCATACCTCCCAACAGTCATGATTTGGGGCTTTTTTACCTGCCACCCTGGGTTTTATACCTGGTGGGGAGAATAACACTCGTGTGTGATACAGAGACACTGGCAATGGAGAGAGCATGTCAGTGTCACTGGGAATGCGCTACCTGACAGGGCACTGTTCAGAAGCAGGGCTATTCCTGCAGGAAGGGGTGAGACATAGGGAAGTGGAAAGGTAGGTGTTATGCTATTAACCACAGTGACCAGATCAAATTGTGTTGATGCAAGCAGTGGAGGAAAGTATTTTTTATTAGCATCTCCTTAAGCACCAAAAAAAAAAGAATAAAAAAAATAATAATAAAAATAATAATAATAATAAAAAAAAAATTATATATATATATATATATATAAAATTATATAAATAAAATAACATTTATTATCTTCACAAATTATATATTCATTGGAAAGGGAAATGACATGGTTTAGAATTAACCTGTTATGACAGGTTGACGTTAAATGTGACAAACTCAGCTAGTGATGTACCGAACTGTTCGCTGGCGAATAGTTCCTGGCGAACATAGAGTGTTCGCGTTCGCCACGGTGGGCGAACACGTGCGCGGTTCGATCCGCCCCCTATTCGTCATCATTGAGTAAACTTTGACCCTGTGCCTCACGGTCAGCAGACACATTCCAGCAAATTAGCAGCAGACCCTCCCTTCCAGACCCTCCCACCTCCTAGACAGCATCCATTTTAGATTCATTCTGAAGCTGCATTCTTAGATAGAGGAGGGAAAGTGTAGCTGCTGCTCATTTGATAGGGAAATGTATAGCTAGGCTAGTGTATTCAGTGTCCACTACAGTCCTGAAGGACTCATCTGATCTCTGCTGTAAGGACATCACCCTAAAAAGCCCTTTTTAGGGCTAGAACATCAGTCTGCTTTTCTTTTTTTCTTTTTTTGTGTAATCATATTGCAGTTGCCTGCCTGCCTGCCAGCTTCTGTGTCAGGCTCACAGTGGATACTGTGCCCACTTGCCCAGTGCCACCACTCATATCTGGTGTCACAATAGCTTGCATTTAAAAACAACATTTTTTTTTCACTGTAATAGATTAATTAGCAGTTAGTTGTCTGCAAGCGTCTGTGTGTCAGGCCAACAGCGTGTACTCTGCCAGTGCACACTGCCACTCATATCTGGTGGCACAATAGCGTGCATTTAAAAACCCCAAAACTTTTTTTTCACTGTAATAGATTGAATAGCAGTTAGTTGTCTGCAAGCATCTGTGTGTCAGGCTCACAGTGGATACTGTGCCCACTTGCCCAGTGCCACCACTCATATCTGGTGTCACAATAGCTTGCATTTAAAAACAAACATTTTTTTTCACTGTAATAGATTAATTAGCAGTTAGTTGTCTGCAAGCGTCTGTGTGTCAGGCCAACAGCGTGTACTCTGCCAGTGCACACTGCCACTCATATCTGGTGGCACAATAGCGTGCATTTAAAAACCCCAAAACGTTTTTTTCACTGTAATAGATTGAATAGCAGTTAGTTGTCTGCAAGTGTCTGTGTGTCAGGCCAACAGCGTGTACTCTGCCAACCTCTGCCAGTGCACATTGACACTCATATCTGGTGTCACAATAGCGTGCATTTAAAAACAAAAAACTTTTTTCACTGTTATAGATTGAATAGCAGTTAGTTGTCTTCAAGCGGGTGTGTCAGGCCTACAGCGTGTACTCTGCCAACCTCTGCAAGTGCACATTGCCACTCATATCTGGTGTCACAATAGCGTGCATTTAAAACCAAAAAACATTTTTAACTGTTATAGATTGAATAGCAGTTACTTGTCTTCAAGTGGGTGTGTCAGGCCTACAGCGTGTACTCTGCCAACCTCTGCCAGTGCACAATGCCACTCATATCTGGTGTCACAATAGCGTGCATTTAAAAACAAAAAACTTATTTCACTGTTATAGCTTGAATAGCAGTTAGTTGTCTTCAAGCGGGTGTGTCAGGCCTACAGCGTGTACTCTGCCAACCTCTGCCACTGCACAGTGCCACTCATATCTGGTCTCACAGTAGCTTGCACGCATAGTACCACTAATCCAAAAAAAAAATGACAGGCAGAGGCAGGCCACCCCGCAGGGGCCATCGTGGTCGTGGTGCTGTGATTCCCTTTTGCCCTAGAATAATGCCCAGTTTTCAGAGGCCACGTACCCTGAACTTGAAAAGTTCTGAGGACATAGCTGATTGGCTAACACAGGACACCCAATTTTCGACAGCTTCCGCTCGGAACCTTGACGCACCATCCTCCTCCAGCTTAGCTTCGGGCACCTCTCAAGATAACACTCACCCGCCTGCCGCCACCACCAACACTAGCACCACAGCCGCTTCACTTGGTATGTCAGAGGGGTTATTTACACATCCGTTTGAAGAAATGAGTGATGCGCAACCATTATTGCCAGAGGATGTAGATAACAGGGATATGTCTCAGGCAGGCAGCATTACACACATGGACGTACGTTGTACGTTGTGATGATGATGTTGTACCCGCTGCTGCTTCCTTTGCTGAGTTGTCAGATACAAGTGAAGCGGTTGATGATGATGATGCGTCCATGGATGTCATGTGGGTGCCCGCTCGGCAAGAAGAAGAACAGGGCGAAAGTTCAGATGGGGAGACAGAGATGAGGAGGAGGAGACGAGTTAGAAGCAGGGGGAGGTCGTCGCAAGGAGCTAGTGGCACAGTCAGACAGCATGCATCGGCACCCGGGGTCAGCCCGACAGCACGCCAATCAACGCATGCTGTGTCCACCACCAGAATGCTGTCATTGCAGAGCTCAGCAGTGTGGAATTATTTTTTTGTATGTCTGCCTCTGACAACCTGTACTCGATTGTGCAAAAGGAAGTAATGGCATGTCTGGCACACAGTGTTGGGGCAAGGGTCCATCTGACCACTGATACCTGGTCTGCAAAGCATGGTCAGGGCAGGTATATCACCTACACTGCACATTGGGTAAACCTGCTGACGGCTGCCAAGCATGGAATGCGTGGCTCTGCAGAGGAGTTGGTGACACCGCCACGACTTGCAGGCAGGCCTACTGCCACCTCCTCTACTCCTCCTACTCCATCCTCTTCCATAACCTCTTCGGCTGAGTCCTCTTCTGCTGCTGCGTCTTGCTCCACATAAACGGCACCCCCCCCAGCTCCCCAGGTACTATTCCACATCCCGGATACGGCAGTGTCACGCCATCTTGGGTTTGACTTGCTTAAAAGCAGAGAGTCACACCGGACAAGCACTCCTGTCCACCCTGAATGCACAGGTGGAAAAGTGGCTGACTCCGCAGCAACTGGATATCGGCAAAGTGGTTTGTGACAACGGAACAAATTTGTTGGCGGCATTGAAGTTGGGCAAGTTGACACATGTGCCGTGCATGGCACATGTGTGTAATCTGATCGTACAACGCTTCTTGCATAAGTACACAGGCTTACAGGGCATCCTGAAGCAGGCCAGGAAGGTGTGTGGCCATTTCAGGCGTTCCTACACGGCCATGGCGCACTTTGCAGATATCCAGCAGCGAAACAACATGCCAGTGAGGCGCTTGATTTGCGACAGCCCGACACGTTGGAATTTAACACTCCTAATGTTCGACCGCCTGCTCCAACAAGAAAAAGCCGTTAATGAATATTTGTATGACCGCGGTGCTAGGACAGCTTCTGGGGAGCTGGGATTTTTTTTGACACGTTACTGGATGCTCATGCGCAATGCCTGTAGGCTCATGTGTCCTTTTGAGGAGGTGACAAACCTAGTCAGTCGCACCGAAGGCACCATCAGCGACATCATACCATTTGTTTTCTTCCTGGAGCGTGCCCTGCGAAGAGTGCTGGATCAGGCCGTAGATGAGTGTGAAGAGGAAGAGTTATGGTCACCATCACCACCAGAAACAGCCTTATCAGCATCGCTTGCTGGACCTGCGGCGGAAGAGGGTTGTGAGGAAGAGGAGTCAGAGGAGGAATGTGGCTTTGAGGAGGAGGAGGAAGACCAACCACAACAGGCATCCCAGGCTGCTCGTTGTCACCTATCTGGTACCCGTGGTGTTGTACGTGGCTGGGGGGAAGAACATACCTTCATTGAGATCACTGAGGAGGAGGAACGGGAAATAAGTAGCTCGGCATCCAACCTTGTGTAAATGGGGTCTTTCATGCTGTCGTGCCTGTTGAGGGACCCTCGTATAAAAAGGCTGAAGGAGAACGACCTGTACTGGGTGTCCACGCTACTAGACCCCCGGTATAAGCAGAAAGTGGCTGAAATGTTACCCAATTACAACAAGTCGGAAAGGATGCAGCATTTGCAAAATAAATTAAAAAGTATGCTTTACACAGCGTATAAGGGTGATGTCACAGCACAACGGGAATCTAACAGGGGAAGAGGTGAAAGTAATCCTCCTCCTCCAGTGGGCGATACATTCGACTAAAAAAGGCCTGATGAGATGAGCTGCCTTGGGCTAAAAATGGTCCACACGCTGCTGTATTTTAGCTCTGAATGCCGGTTGACTTGCGTGAGTTATCCGCCACCAACTAGGGTTCAAGCCGCAATGTTTTAGGGCACTTTCTGCCTGGGAAACAAACATAAATTTTTCTGGCCGCTGCTATAGCAGCGGCTGCAACAATACCTAATTTTTCAGGCATGTGTACATGCCTAATTTTTCGGGCCTCTGGTGCTGCACTGTGGCTTCAAAAACCAAACAAAAAAAAAAGGCACATAACAGGGATTAAACTGATAGGAATAGTCAGGGCCGGATTAAGAGCCCAGTGGGCCTGGTGCTGATAATTATGATGGGCCTAATTAAAAAATCTTATTGACCAAAAACACTAAAACAGTCCTACCTCCTAAGCGCCATGTATCTGATGGAGATGATGCTGTAGGGAAACTCATAGGATGCAACTATGAGAAAACACATACCCTTTGCTAATCTCATGCTTTCATCTTTCAAGTAAACCCATACCCCCTAACAGCAGTGTCCAGTAAAGCAGGAAGTCTATGGATGCGGTAAAAGGGTGGGCTACTGACACAAATCACATAACCAGAACGGCCGAAAGGGCGAACATACACAAAAAGGGGGAATGTCTGTGTCCCTATGTCTCCCAGTCCCTTAGTGTTTGTGTCCTCATGTCTCCCAGTGTCCCCATGTCACTAGGGGACATTGAGAGACATTGGGACACTGGGAGACATGGGGACACAGATACTAGGGAACACTGGGAGACCTGGGAAATCTGAGACTCTTGGGGACACTGGGTGGCAGACACGAGGGGACACGGGGAGACATGGGGCACTGAGACACTGTGATATATAGGGGACACTGGAGACTTGATAAAAACCTGGGTACAGGTCAAAATGTTGCGGTGTCCAATAAACCTGCTTAAAGCTATCACAGTGAGTGCCTGAGATTTTTTTCTTTTATACTAGGGGACACAGACACTACGGGCACAGAGACACTACGGGCACAGAGACACTACGGGCACAGAGACACTACGGGCACAGAGAGACATGGGGCACTGAGAGACATGGGGCACTGAGACACTGATACATAGGGGACACTGATACATAGGGGACATTGGAGACTTGATAAAGACCTGGGTACAGGTCGAAACGTTGCGGTGTCCAATAAACCTGCCTAAATCTATCACAGTGAGTGCCTGAGATTTTTTCTTTTATACTAGGGGACACTGAGACACTAGGATACATGGGGACACAGAGACATTGGGAGACTAGGGGACTTTGGGAGTCTAGGGAACACTGAGACACTAGGGACACTGGCACACTACAGACACTGAGAGACACCAGGGACACATGGGGATACTGAGATACTAGGGACACTGGCTGGGAGACATGGGGACACTGCCATGTCTCCTATGTCTCAAAGTCACCCAGTGTCCCCATGTCTCCCTGTGTCTCCATGCCTCTGTGTCCCCATGTCGCCCAGTGTCCCCTAGTGTTTGTATCCCCATGTCTCCCAGTGTCCCTTAGAGTCTGTGTCCTCATGTCTCCCAGTGTCCTGATTTCACTAGGACACTAGGGGACACTTAGAGACATGGGGACACTGGGAGACATGGGGCCACTGAGCCACTAGGGACAGTGGCTGGGAGACATGGGGACACAGACTAGGGGCCACTGGGAGACATGGGGCCACTGTGTCCCTAGTGTCTCAGGGTCATGGGTGTCCGAATGGGGGGGTAAAGTGGGGTACTTGCCCCCCCGGATTTTTCAGCTTGTGCTGCTATTTTTCGTTTTAGTGTGAGAATACAGTGCAATACCAGCGCTGGCCAGTAGGTGGCGCTGTGAATGGAGAAAGGCAGGAAGCTACAGCTTATCCCTGCCTCTCTCTCATGACTGAAACCGCAGGGGAGCAGCACAGAGGCAGCCTACAGAGCAGGTAAGTGAGGGATGGGGGCTGGGGGAGACCGCATAGAGGAAGGTAAAGTAGAAGGAGCAGAAAGGTTCTGCAAGGGGCAGGAGGGGTCAGCAAGGAATAGAAAGGGGCAGCAAGAAGCAGGAAGGGGTCGAAAGGTTTTCAAGGAGCAGGAGGGTAAAGTAGAAGGAGCAGCAAGGAGCAGGAGGGGTCAGCAAGGAGCAGGAGGGGTCAGCAAGGAGTAGAAAGGGTCTGCAAGAGGCAGGAGGGGTCAGCAAGGAATAGGAAGGGGCAGCAGGAAGGGGTAGGGACGGTCTGCAAGGAGCAGAAGGGGTCACCAAAGAGTAGGAAGGGTCTGCAAGGAGCAAGAGGGGTCAGCAAGGAGTAGGAAGAGGCAGCAAGGAGTAGGAAGAGGCAGCAAGGAGCAGGAAGGGCAGCAAGGAGTAGGAAGATGCAGCAAGGAGTAGGAAGGGGCAGCAAGGAGTAGGAAGAGGCAGCAAGGAGTAGGAAGAGGGAGCAGGAAGGGTCTGCATGGAGCAGGAAGGGTCTGCAAGTAGCAGGAAGGGGCAGCATGGAGTAGTAAGGGGCAGCATGGAGTAGGAAGAGGCAGCAAGGAGCAGGCGGGGTCAGCAAGGAGTAGAAAGGTTCTGCAAGGGGCAGGAGGGGTCAGCAAGGAGTAGTAAGGGTCTGCTAGGAGTAGGAAGGGGAAGCAAGGAGAAAGAAGGGGCAGAAAGGAGTAGCAAGGGTCTGCAAAAAGCAGGAAGAGTCTGCAAGGAGCAGGAAGGGTCTGCAAGGAGCAGGAAGGGGCAGCAAGGAGCAGGAAGGGGCAGGAAGAATCAGAAGGAACAGAAAGGATCAGCAAGGGGCTGCAAGAAGCTGGAAGGGGCAGAAAGAAGCAGGAAGGGCAGTTAGAAGCAGGAAGGGTCTGCAAGAAGCAGGAAGAGCCATCAAGGAGCAGGAAGAGCCATCAAGGAGCAGAAAGGGATCAGAAAGAGAAAGGAGCAGAAGGGCGCAAAATAAGCAGAAAGTAGCAGAAAGGTAAAGGAGCAGAAGGAGCCTCAGAAGACAAAGAAGACTGTGTCAAATGAAGGAGAAGAAAATGAGATTGGAGCACTTCATTCTGGACACCACATCATAAGGCGTTGGTACCTGGGCCTGGCAGGGAAACTTTGGACCTTCTCATCTCCCCAGGTAAAAACAAACAATATCAGTGTTAATGTGTTCACTTTTATTTACTGAGTGTCAGCAAACACAGAGGGCCGCTGGGTAGGGGTGCCGCTGATTGGCTAGATGGGTCAGCTAGCACTCTAAGCCAATCAGTAGCTCCCCATTCATAAAAACGTAAAACATTTTTATGAATCGGGAACTAGCGATTGGCTTAGAGTGTCAGCTGACCACTCTAGCCAATCAGCGGCACCCATGCCCAACGTAAATCTGCACTTCCTGACACTCTGTTTCAGAAGTCGAATACCACTGAGCGACCTGGAGATCTGGAGCTGAAGGAAGCCTTTGGGGGTAAACCATTTGAGAGCGGTTTCACTCCTTCAAAGAAAGAGCACCCAGGGGCCTCCTTGCATCACAGCATTTTCATTTAGATAAAGCTGTTATGGTGACCAGAATGTTCCTGTAATTTGATGAAAGGAACACTATAGTGTCAGGAATACAAACATATATTCCTGACACCATGTGAAAATGACTATGCTCCTTCCCTTTAATGACACTGTCAAAAAGGGGCCAAGCATGGATGTCATTACAATTATGTCCCCCCCCCCTGCGGACGTCCATGCTCAGGGTCCCCATGTTCCCCAGTGTCCCAATGTCTCAGCGTCCCCATGTCTCGGAGCTGCTGTCTGGACTCTCTGTGCAGAGCTGCTCCCCCGCGGATCAGTGAGTAGAGAGAGGCAGGGAGGGAGATGCCGTAACGTCTTTTCACTGCCTCTCTCCACACAAACAGCGACCCCTACTGGCCGGCGCTGGTATTGCAGAATAATCTATGTTTATACTGAGACAGACATTTGTATTGCCGGTATTACTGCAATACCGGCACCGGCTAGGCAGCCTCAAATACCTGAGAAATACTTCTGAGAAATACCTGGCAACCCTAAGAAATACATGAGAAATACCTGGCAACCCTAAGAGTAGTGTGTAAAAAAAAAAAAAAAAAAAATGTAAAAAAAAAAAAAAAAGTTTTTTTTTTTTTTAAACCAATGGGCCTATTCCATGGGCCTGGGCCTGGAGCTGCAGCTCCATCAGCCCCTATGTTAATCCGGCCCTGGGAATAGTACTACTTAACACACCACTCCTATCTGGTGGCACATTAGATTGCATGCGCAGTGCCCCAAATTTGAAGTAGGAGGACCGACCAAGCATCTTTTTCCATCTCCCAGTTCCTAAAATCGATGCCATATACACGTCCCCTGATAGGGCGCCAGCTCGTTATTCTCTTGGGCGCCAGCTCGTTATTCTCTTTTTCACTTCACTAGGGACACTTTACTGCACTATGGGCACTTAGACCCACTCTTTGTCTTGCACAGTGTTATTCCTAGCCAGCATCTGTGATGGGAAATCAGGCAGTCATCTAAATGTTTAGATTGAGCTTTAGCTTAGAACACCCTTGAAGGTGTTTAAGGAGATTAGGGATAGTTTAGAGGATTCTTCTTAGACCTCTCTGAGTCTTTATAGCCCTTCTACCTATCCAGCATTTCTGGAAACTAGCTAAGAGAAAGGGTGGCTGTGTGTCTGTGATACATTTAACTTTATATCACCTTATTGACACTTTTTATGACAGCATCACTCCGGTCTCCATACTCTCTGCCTATACTCATCTATTTAGAGGGAATTTCCTTGCCCCTGGCAATATTATATAATAGGTAATATTATTACCATTATTACACAATTAGCCACTATAGGGGAATGAGTATAGTATCCCTTTGTTATTTATAAATGATACAATAACGACTTTTGTCCATTACTCAATTTACTTTAACAAAGGGTACTAACCATGGTATTAGGAAGCATTACTCTGCTTTCCCTTTCTCCCTCTATTATACACCTATGCTCACTAGGATTTGTAGGTATCACTTTATTATAGTTGTCTAACCTTTTCCTATGCCAGTTTTAGATCTCCTTCTTGGGAGATTTTTCCTTTTTTCAGTTTATTAGCATACCTGGGTACAAGCCCTCGGTGGGGCTGGCACCACCACCTGACCACATTTCCTCGTTTCTTCCACTTATACCGCTTTTTCCATCTTTGAAGGGGTTTGGCGAAACAAGGAAATAGTCCTCTACTCGTAACAGGGATTAAACTGATAAGAATAGTACTACTTAACACACCTTATAATAACGCACAGAGAGGCAACGCAGAGAGAGAAGTCTGAAGAAGAGGAGTCAGAGGAGGAAGGTGGCTTTGAGGAGGTGGAAGACCAAACACAGCAGGCGTCCCAGGGGGCTTGTTGTCACCTTTCGGGGACCCTTGGTGTTGTACGTGGCTGGGTGGAGGTAGAGACCTTCAATGACATCAGTGAGGACAAGGAACGGACATGGCTTGCTTGGTATCCAACCTTGTGCAAATGGGGAGTTTGCGGTTGTGCAAATGGACTGTTTGTGGTTGTTTGCGGTGCGTTAAACTGGGAGTTTGGTCTGTCACTGTGAAGCGGGCGTAACCCTTACACTACCTGATCGATACAACATCATACAGTAGGTCCCCCCATCATTATTTTTATGGCTCCCACCCACCGCTCAAGGGTGGGGGCGGGCGGGAGGACAGTAGGTCCCCCCCATTGTGATTTATGGCCCCCACCCACCGAGCAGGGGTGGGGGCCGGGGGGAGGACAGTAGGTCCCCCTCCCCCCCCTTATCCTTATTTAGTGAATATTCCCTATTCTGCTCTGTGTCAGTGTGTATCAGGGTCTCTGAGGACAGGTGTCAATCCATATCTGCCAAGTGACCCTATGTAGGAGGAACAGTCCCTATTCTGCTCTGTGTCAGTCTGTATCAGGGTCCCTGAGGACAGGTGTCAATCCATATCTGCCAAGTGACCCTATGTAGGGGGAACAGTCCATATTCTGCTCTGTGTCAGTGTGTATCAGGGTCTCTGAGGACAGGTGTCAATCCATATCTGCCAAGTGACCCTATGTAGGGGGAACAGTCCCTATTCTGCTCTGTGTCAGTGTGTATCAGGGTCTCTGAGGACAGGTGTCAATCCATATCTGCCAAGTGACCCTATGTAGGAGGAACAGTCCCTATTCTTCTCTGTGTCAGTGTGTATCAGGGTCCCTGAGGACAGGTGTCAATCCATATCTGCCAAGTGACCCTATGTAGGGGGAACAGTCCCTATTCTGCTCTATGTCAGTGTGTATCAGGGTCTCTGAGGACAGGTGTCAATCCATATCTGCCAAGTGACCCTATGTAGGGGGAACAGTCCCTATTCTTCTCTGTGTCAGTGTGTATCAGGGTCCCTGAGGACAGGTGTCAATCCATATCTGCCAAGTGACCCTATGTAGGGGGAACAGTCCCTATTCTGCTCTGTGTCAGTGTGTATCAGGGTCTCTGAGGACAGGTGTCAATCCATATCTGCCAAGTGACCCTATGTAGGGGGAACAGTCCCTATTCTTCTCTGTGTCAGTGTGTATCAGGGATAATTAGGATAGGTGTCAATCCATAACTGCCAAGTGACCCTATGTAGGGGGGACAGTCCCTATTCTTCTCTGTGTCAGTGTGTATCAGGGATAATTAGGATAGGTGTCAATCCATAACTGCCAAGTGACCCTATGTAGGGGGAACAGTCCCTATTCTGCTCTGTGTCAGTGTGTATCAGGGATCATCAGGATAGGTGTCAATCCATATCTGCCAAGTGACCCTATGTAGGAGGAACAGTCCCTATTCTGCTCTGTGTCAGTGTGTATCAGAGTCCCTGAGGACAGGTGTCAATCCATATCTGCCAAGTGACCCTATATAGGGGGAACAGTCCCTATTCTGCTCTATGTCAGTGTGTATCAGGGTCTCTGAGGACAGGTGTCAATCTATATCTGCCAAGTGACCCTATGTAGGAGGAACAGTCCCTATTCTGCTCTGTGTCAGTGTGTATCAGGGTCCCTGAGGACAGGTGTCAATTCATATCTGCCAAGTGACCCTATGTAGGGGGAACAGTCCCTATTCTGCTCTATGTCAGTGTGTATCAGGGTCTCTGAGGACAGGTGTCAATCCATATGTCAAGGTGGCAATATGTCATGTCAGGTGTCAATCCATATCCATTGTGATTTAGGAATGTAAGGTGATTTATGCCCTTTATGGATTAAAACCAGACTCTGCATCAACTGTGTAATTTTCCATGGGAGTTTTGCCATGGATCACCCACCGGCAGGCCACAGTCCAGGTGTTAGTCCCCTTGAAACAACTTTTCCATCACTATTGTGGCCAGAAAGAGTCCCTGTGGGTTTTAAAATTCGCCTGCCCATGGCGGTTCGCCCGGTTCGCCGGTTCGCGGAAGTTCGTGTTCGCCGTTCGCGAACCGAAAATTTTATGTTCGCGACATCACTACACTCAGCCAGATCATTCAGTTGATTTCAGTAAGGGGTAGATGAACAATATTTTAGGTACCTGCTTGCCTCGTTTTCCTGGTCTTCCAGTCGGTCCTCTGTTTCCAGGAACTCCTGGTTCTCCTTTTGGGCCCATTTCTCCCTTTTAGAATAATCAGGAAGAGAAATATTAGCACACATATCATGTACATATTTTATGTATAATTGATCCTTGACTAATTACATTTTAATTACCACACTGAAAAAAACAATTTCTTAGGTAGATGGTCTACGAAGCAAACAAATTAAACAAAAAGTGCTGTAGCAATTTTCATTAAAGCGGCTCTGTCACCACCGCATCAAAATACTCAGATTGACTATTTTGGAATTTCACTAAAATTCCAACACAGTCAAAAGATATTCTGAGACAAAGAAGGGACCCATGTAGGAGAAGAAGCTCTTTCTATGGAGAATACCATAGTCTTGTTGGATCCTCCATAGACATCAATGCTGTACTCTAAGATAGAGTGCCACCAGACCCCCAGCGGCGATGTCATCATTGGGGGTCTTTATAAATCATGCAAAGACCCCAGACGGTGAAAGAGCCACTTTAATACCTGGAATACTAATATAATGCTAACAGTAAAATGGGAGAGCTCATTCACTCCCTGCCTGTAGGATGGTATATAACCCATTTAAACTTCCTTTACTGTTTGAAAGTAGGGGGAAGCTGATTTGCATCAGAATTGTAGACAAAAAAAATAAGTGAAATGGATTATTGGTAGAGAAATGTGTTCTTCTGCCGGCTGCTAATCAGTCCTGGAGTATAAATGACTAAATGCTGTTTTGTTTTGCATAGTATATGAAAGTAAAAACGTGTAAAAATTATTTTGTCTATAAAAGGATTAGTCCATCCCCTCTCCAAATATTGATATGATGGGAGATGAGCTAGAGAGAGCACTGCAGTGTCCATTTCTCCCTGGACCCTCTCCCAGCATACGACTAAGTTAATGCAGCTGCACAAAGTAACTCTCTGTGATGCACTGAGATTAGGAGCCCCGCTGTGCAAAATAGCTTTTATTGCCTGGTGTGTGATGTCACCAACCATGCAATATGGGATTTTAAAACATGATCTACCTCTTATTGGATACACAGCAGATAGGAAAATAAATGTCTGTATATATTTATTCTCTTCTACTGATTCATACAGAGCTATTTGCGAGCAACCTGACAGATACTGAATCATTTGTTTGATTCCTGTTTCATAACTATGCCAACAAGCCTTTACATTAATTTTCAGGTCTTAAGCCCATGCTTTCGTGCTATAATTCTTTTCTTTCAGGGATTTACACCATGTAAAAATAGCAAAACCGAAAACAAACTCACATAGCATACTCGAGAAAGCATTTGTTCGGCTTTAACATTACTCATATTTAGAAATTATATGATTAGTGCAGCTAACCAAATTGCTTCCAGAAAACGTGGCTATATTTACCATCGCTATTAAGGGATATAATGTGGATAAAGCAAATAGACTGCAGCCAAAAATAAATAATACACAAAGCTTCAAGGTGACATTAATTCATACACCAAAAGAGGCTTAATCTAGCATGATAAAAGAAATCTGCTTTTCACGGCTCAGCAGGGACACAGCATGATATACTGCCCGCAGATGGTTCCACAGTATGTTACTGTAGATATCAATAAAGAAAATTATACTGTTAAGCCATTAGCCAAAACATTACAACTGCCAGAAAAAAATGAATTGAACCGGAGGGATTGTGCAGTTCTGCTAAAAATATGGTACTTCTTCTGTTAAGAACAAAATCACTTCAAATCCAGAAAGAAAGAAAAACTAAGGGGTTATTATGTTTTCTTAAATTGTTACAACATAATTTACCTTCTGACCAAGCATTCCCGGGAGGCCCATATATCCCTGAAAAAGAGACATGTATAAAAATACAAGTTAATTATGCTTTGGAGATGTCTCCCACTTAATGCACATTAATAAAAGTCGTTATTTTGATGTACTATTAATAGGGCGTTTGACATGAACAAAACATAGACATACAAACTGCATCTATATGCTAGAAAATTCTTCGGCGAATGTATATGTTAAAAAATACACTTACTTGGTAAGTTTATTCAGTACATGTAGGCATTTGATCATTAAAGAGACACTATAGTCACCAGAACAACTACAGCTTAATGTAGTTGTTCTGGTGAGTACAGTCAGATCCTGCAGCCCTTTTGATGTAAACACTGCTTTTTCAGAGAAAAGGCAATGTTCACATTGCTGCTTAGGGACGGCCACAAGAGGTGCTTCCTCTGCATGCAGACACTGAACTTTCCTCATAGAGATGCATTGGTTCAGTGCATGTCTATGTGGAGATGCTGTCTGTGGCGGATCGGGGGCAGAGCCAAGCGCCAGGTGCTGGGAATAAGGTGAGTTTTCACCCTATATAAGGGCGGCAAATAGGGGGGCAGAGGACTAAATAGTAGTTTTAACACTATATGGTCATGAGTACATGTTTGTGTTTCTGACCCTATAATGATCCTTTAATTTAAACACTGCTTTTTTAGAGAGTAGAGGAATAACCCGAATAAGACAATCTCATAAAGACAAAAAACAGGAACCCTTAATAATCAGGGAAACCTTAAAACAGTAAAATAAATTAAGGAAGCCCTAACCTTTATTGGTAACTAAGGGTAATATAAAATTATTTGCAAAGTCTATGCACAATAAATACCAAAGTGGTAATGTACATTCCCTGTAAAAGACTGTGGTAGATACTCTCAATTATAATAGGGGTAACTTTTTTCGAGCTACCACCCAATTGAAACAATTCATACAGGGTACAAAAAGATAAAATAATGGTACTAGAAAAACCTATATACTACAGCTACAAATGCAAAGAGAGGGATCATGACGGTCAGCTCCCCTAAATTAATCAAAGTAACACACCAGAAAGTATATAAAGGCTGTGATATATATAAGCCCATACATCACGATGCAGCTGATAAGCCCTTAAAGCTAATTGTGATATAAAGTGATACGGATGCCTAGATAATAAGTTATATCACAGTAGATAAAGGAATAGGAGTGCTAGTAAAAGTAAAGAATAAAGAGGAAGAGGGGAGCAAAATAAACACACATATCCCTAAATCAACATGCTATCCCTAAGTACCTCGGCACCGTAGAAACCAACTAGCCCTTGGGTATCTAAAAAGTGCACATTAAACCAAAAACAGTGCTACCCATAATGTGTGAAAAAAACAAAGTGAGCTACCAAGACCCGACGCGTGTTTCAATGTGTTTGTATTCCTGTCACTACAGTGTCTTTGTTTGGATTAAAATGCTGATTTCACAGTATAAGTGCAATATAAATAATTTTCACTTAACAAAAGCAGTCTCTGCTCATTAAAAAAAAACCAACAGAGTTATTCAGTAAAATGAGAATTCTGTGAATTTCTAATTTAAGGCCAGAGTGGCTGATATGGAAGCATAGTAGACTTAGAAAAAAAAATGCAGCTTCAGCTATTTTTTACCTTAAATCTAAAATTCACTTTTAATTGTCACTTTAGTGTATACCCCAGAACGTGTTCTTCTATCCCTGATCTATCATACTGGATAGGAGAAGTACCCAATAGGATGAGTTTGTCATCACCTTGAGACCAGTTCCATATTCTGGACGGCATTCTGCAAGGGTTCTGGATAGAGTTCTTGTGTAGGGAGTTTACCCAGTCACATCCCTAGTATCTGCATCCACTTAATCTAAAGGCATAGATTATTTAGGCCATAATGAGATATTTAAAATCTTTAGATGGGATTTCCATGCTAATTTGATTGCCCCAATGTAAAATGGTTAATACCCATTAATTTGCTATACTGATGTATTTAAAATCTAAATCAATCTCTAGATAATTTTATTTACTATACTGATGAATGTAATATTTAAATGGATCTCCAGAGAATTGAAGTACTACATATTAGTCTAATACTAACAGCAGGTATCACTTACCTGTTCACCTTTGGGTCCCATTTCACCCATGTCTCCTTTCATACCCTAGCAAGAACAAGACACAATTCATTTATTTTGAGGCACAGTATTTTCAGATTTAAAAAGGGGAAAATATTTTCTCGGATTTAATGCCACTTTCTGTATATATTCTTCAAATAATATAATGGAGCATGGAATAGCAATGATACTGTAATGAGCAAGGACAAAGTAGGAAGGATGAATTGTTATAATTTATTAGTTGGAGGTGTTTGAGTGTAAATTCCATTTCCATTATAACTATAATTGCAAAGCCTAAATATGATACATCTTTAGATACCTGTGTGTGTGTTAGTGAAATGTGTAGCAATATAAAGATCTGTACATCTGTAATTGATGAACAGGTGTTGGAGTCCAGGGTTCTCTTCTAATTTGTACCCAGTAGCCGAGAAAAAAAGAACCAAACTCAGTAACATCTTGGCGACAAGGGGCTTGTTTCCATTCTTGTCTGTAAATTATAGCAGCAAGCTATTGATATTAACAGCGATCAACACATAGCAATTACCATTAGTGATAACTGAAAAAGTACATGTAATAACATATGACCATGTAAACTACATTTTGAGATAAAGTGAACACTTTTGGTGCCACAGTAGAGAGCAGTAGAGTAGATTGCTCTTTACTGTGGGACAAACCAAAATGTAGCTTTAAAAAAAAAAAGAAGAAACTTGTGGTCCCCTGTAAACCAATAATATTAGGTGGTGGCCCAGTGAGTGGCCTCTGCCCCATTCTTCATCCCACTTGAAATGGTGTGTAGGGTAGTAAACTGGAGCCCAAATGATGCCCAGTCTCTGGAGATGCTTAATTGACCCAATGCAGTCAAGGAGAAGCCTTTATAATAATTTGCCCCCATAGGGCACAGGAGATGTTCAGTATCCTGGCCCCTTATAATATTCCTTGGTCCAGAAGATGGACAATCTCTTGGACCCACCTAACTAAATGGGCAACATCTGGGCCCGGGATCCCCCTTCTCATGTGATTAAGGGTCCTCTAGCCCCTAGCGACCCGATAAATATAAAAGTGGTCCAGGACCTCCCATGCTTTTTATTTTTAATTCAAATAGTATATTACTAGAGTAGGACATGTAGTAACCAATGGAAATTAGCTCAAAGTCTATTAACACATCAAGGTAGAACTAACAATGTTTTGAATCTGAAAGATCCAAATGAGGGTCAATCCACTGCGTGAGTTTGATTTTTCCCTCTAATTTTTTATAAGGCAGCAGCAAGACTACACTAAAAAGTCATCCTTTTCCTATATTTGGAAAAAGTCGATTGAATATTATATACCAAATTTTATACATTTGTGAAGACCTATTTTTAGTTGTTTAAAAATAACATGTATAATATTATATGGTAAAAAAATACAGTCATGGGAAAAGGAAAGTACACCCTTCAATTCTATGGTTTTACATATCAGGACGTTATACCAATCATCTGTTCCTTAACAGGTCTTAAAATTAGGTAAATACAACCTCGGATGAACAACACATGACATATTACACCATGATTTATTTTAGAAAAATTATGTGAAAATGGAGAAGTCATATGTGATAAACTAAGTACATTCTCCCTGTTTCCAGGAATTAAGAGGCTAAGTAGCAGAAATGTGCTGCCCTTGATTAATTGATTATCAGCAAGTGTGACCACCTCTATAAAAGAGGACATTTTAGCAGTTTGCTGGTCTGGAGCATTCAGGTGCATAGGCGTGCGCACGGGGTGTGCCGGGTGTGCCTGGGCACACCCTAATCACACCTCCGTGCTGCACTACCTCTGGGCAGACTGACATGTCGGGTCCTCGGTCTATGACCGAGGACCCGACACAGGAAGGGGCCGGCGGCGTGCACACAATGCCGCCGGGTGAGAGGCCCCTCCTGTCCGTCTGCCGTGATGGAGATCCAGCCTCAGTCTGCAGCTCCGCTGGGAGTGAGCTGCAGACTGAGGTGTCTTGCGATCTCCAGACTGTCAGAGCGTTGCCGCGGCAACGCTCTGCCTGGAGATCGCGAGACTCACCATGTGGTCTGCAGCTCACTCCCGGCGGAGCTGCAGACTGAAGAGAGAGGGCGCCCACTGGACCACCAGGACAGGTATGTAAACCCCCCTCTGTCCCCTGTCACTCACTGCCCCCCCACCCTGCCTCTGCCCCATACCTCCCCTAACCCCTGTCCCTAGCCCTCTAACCCCTGTCACTACCCCCCTAACCCCTGTCACTACCCCCCTAACCCCTGTCACTACCCCCAACCCCTGTCACTACCCCCCCAACCCCTGTCACTACTCCCCTAACCCCTGTCACTACCCCTCTAACCCCTGTCACTACCCCCCAACCCCTGTCACTACCCCCAACCCCTGTCACTACCCCCCTAACCCCTGTCACTACCCCTCTACCCCCCCAACACCTGTCACTACCCCCCAACCCCTGTCACTACCCCCTAACCCCTGTCACTACCCCTCTAACCCCTGTCACTACCCCACTACCCCCTAACCCCTGTCACTGCCCCTCTACCCCCCTAACCCATGTCACTGCCTCTCCACCCCCCCAACCCCTGTCACTGTCCCTCTACCCCCTAACTCCTGTCACTACCCCCATCCCCTGTCACTACCCTTCTACCCCCTAACTCCGGTCACTACCCCATCCCCTTTCACTACCCCTCTACCCCCCTAACCCCTGTCACTACCCCCCAACCCCTGTCACTACCCCCCTAACCCCTGTCACTACCCCTCTAACCCCTGTCACTACCCCACTACCCCCTAACCCCTGTCACTGCCCCTCTACCCCCCTAACCCATGTCACTGCCTCTCCACCCCCCCAACCCCTGTCACTGCCCCTCTACCCCCTAACTCCTGTCACTACCCCATCCCCTGTCAATACCCCTGTCACTACCCCTCTACCCCCTAACTCCTGTCACTACCCCCCATCCCCTGTCACTACCCCTCTACCCCCTGTCACTACCCCCCTAACCCCTGTCACTACCCCCCCAACTCCTGTCACTACCCCAATCCCTGTCACCACCCCTCTACCCCCTCTCACTACCCCTCTACCCCCCTAACCCATGTCACTGCCTCTCCACCCCCCAACCCCTGTCACTGCTTCTCCACTCCCACCCACCCCCTGTCACTGCCCCTCTACCACCCTAACTCCTGTCACTACCCCCCTAACCCCTGTCACTACCCCTCTATCCCCCTAACCCGTTACTACCCCTCTACCCCCTAACCCCTGTCACTAACCGTCTACCCCCGCTACCTCCTGTCACTGCCCCTCCACCCCCTACCTCCTGTCCCTCTACCCCCCAACCCCTGTCGCTGTCCCTCCACCCTCCTAACCCCTGTCGCCCACACAGTGCACCCCTCACAATCATACACACTGAATCCCTCACAATTACACAAACTGTACCCCTTACAATTACATACACTGTACCCCTCACAATCACACACACTGCACCCTTCACAATTACACCACACTGTACCCCTCGCAATCACACACACTGCACCGCTCACAATCACACACACACTGCACCTACGTATATTTGTATATATATATGTGTGTGTGTATGTATGTATATATATGTATGTGTGTGTATGTGTATATAAAAATACATATACATGCGGCGTGTGTGTTTGTGCTTTAGGGTGCACACCCTAATGCAACAGGATGCGCACGCCTATGTTCAGGTGTGTGTGTTAACACAAACTAAGGAGGAAAGACATCAGCAATGATCGTAGAAAAGCAATTGTTGCCAGTCAAATTAGGAAGGGGTATACAGGGCCGGACTGGGAATGAAAAGCAGATATGGAAGCGGAAAAAAAAAGCTGAAAGCACTCATAGGGCTTCAAAATAAACAAAAGAGCGGATTTGTTGCAAGCAGACGTGCATTTGCATATAATCGATGTTTCAGTCCAACTACCTTGACATATTAAGTAGTTTTATAATTAGACTGAAATTGTGAATGTATGTTATTGCACAGCAGTAAAAAAATGATGTTATCTTGCTTTTTTTTTTGAAGAGTGTGCTCTTCACTTTGGCTGACAACTGGATCATCTCAGTCAACACCAATTTAATTCCCATAGGAAAGCACTAGGAGGATGCATAGAGCGTGGAGATGCTCTCAACATAGGTGCTGCACACTGTGCAGCACTGGACTAGGAAGCAGCTCTAGTGGCCGTCTGAGTGACTGTCACTAGAGATGTTCCTAGGAAAAAATGTAAACATTGGATTTTTTATGAAAAGGTAGCATTTACAGTGCTCAGCATACAGGGACAGGCTATAGACACGAGAACCACTACATTAAATTGTAGAAGTTCTGGTGACTATAGTGTCCCTTTAATACGAAGTCTTTCTCTCAACGGTCGACTCTAAATTACAGGGAGAGCAGGAGACACAAGTGAAGATGCATTTTATTTGTGTCTTTCTCCCCCAAGCCCCTTTCTTTTTTTTTTTTATTCTTTTTTTTTCGACTCGACAGGAGTAACAAGTGTACAGAAACATTTTGCTTGCGCAGAAGCCAACATTGGTATTACATGACAGGTGTATAGTCGCCATTTGGGCAGTCGGAATCCAGGACAAACCACCCCCATAACCTAACCCAATAACACACAGACACTAAGTATTATGGGGAAATTTGTCCACAGCTTTATTAACCAATAATTATAATAATAATAATAATAATAATAATAATAATAATAATAATAACAATAATAAATTAACATATTAAACATGGGTCATTGCCCCCCATACTCCGCCCCCTGGCATCCTGTTCCTTCGGCTACCATACAAAAGGCAATGACCCCCATATAATAACACCTATACATGTTTATAACATATTTATCACATACACCAACATTCCAAAGTACCAACCAACCATTAACCACGGCAGGGGTATACCCGGATACCCCTGCCCCACCAGGTTCTGAGTCACCTCCAGGACTCGAAACCTCTCAACCACCGATGACCACAATCTGTTATTCCACCTCACGTTCATCCAGGGGAGCCTATTTTCTCTCCTTCGGCTCCCCGTCCCGCCGCTGTGAAAGAAACGGGTTAAAACAAACACATAACAAACAAAGGGAGGGTGGGTGGGACAAACTCAACCGGGTAGAAAGTTAGAATGACTCACCTAAGATGGCTGCTCATTTAAATAGCCCATCCTATTTACCCATAATCCAACCCTTGCTTACTTCCTCCTAAGCCCGCCTCCTAACCCCTGTCAAGGCCTTTTTCCGCTTAGCTGCGCTCTGGCTACATGGGGCTACATGACAGGTGTATAGTCGCCATTTGGGCAGTCGGAATCCAGGACAAACCACCCCCATAACCTAACCCAATAACACACAGACACTAAGTATTATGGGGAAATTTGTCCACAGCTTTATTAACCAATAATTATAATAATAATAATAATAATAATAATAATAATAATAATAACAACAATAATAAATTAACATATTAAACATGGGTCATTGCCCCCCATACTCCGCCCCCTGGCATCCTGTTCCTTCGGCTACCATACAAAAGGCAATGACCCCCATATAATAACACCTATACATGTTTATAACATATTTATCACATACACCAACATTCCAAAGTACCAACCAACCATTAACCACGGCAGGGGTATACCCGGATACCCCTGCCCCACCAGGTTCTGAGTCACCTCCAGGACTCGAAACCTCTCAACCACCGATGACCACAATCTGTTATTCCACCTCACGTTCATCCAGGGGAGCCTATTTTCTCTCCTTCGGCTCCCCGTCCCGCCACAAGCTCAGACCTTGACTCCTTAAGCTGTCTGAGCTCCGCCACCCCGAAGAAACAGAGCCATCCGGATACCATCCTGCCAACCCAAGTTGAGCAGGTCCAAACCAACCTCCGAGAGGTGAACACCATCCGAGCGGTAGTATCCTGGCAACCCTTCCTCCAGCTCAGAGTGCCTTACTACCACGCCCCCAACCTTCCGCACAAAGCTTGCCATCAAGCTATTCACCTTCTTCCTGCACCTATCCATAGCTAACGGATCCCGAGCGTGCCGCCACCGGCGCCTCGGGACAATCTCCGACCAAACCAACATGACCCCCGGAAGCAGGCCCCTCAACTTATTGATGTCCTGCTTCATCCACTTCACCAGCCGCCGTTGCGGCGTAAGACCCAGGTCATTACCCCCAATATGCAAGACCAGTAAGTCTGGCGCGTATCCCGCCGCCAGCATCCCGAACAGTTTACCACAAACATCCCCCCAGCAGAAACCCCGATACCCAAACCAGCGAACTGCCAACTGGTCCCTCGGAAAACCCAGCTGCTGGCCTTGCGCTCGAGCTGCGGCCCTCCTCTCGGCCCAGAAGACAAACGAATGGCCCACGATCCATGCCTCACGCCCTGGGGGGAAAAAACAAATGATGAGGGAAGTCCGACAGAGACCCCCACCCCAGCCCAAACAACACAGAGAACCGTTACAGTACAGCCAGGTACAAGTCGCTCAACCCCAACATATATACAGTTTTTTTTTTTTGTTTTTTTTTTGCATAAAACGGTCCCCAAATCTATTATTCCAACAGACCCAATCGGACATAGGAACGGAATCTTACTGATTCCCACCTCCCGATCCGTTTTACCACCTCGTCCCCCAATCCCAATCGAGCCGCCTCCGTGGCAGCCCCAATACGGAACGAGTGTGTTCCAAATCTTTCGGCACGAAGCCCTAACTTCCCCAAGCCCAACCGAAAAACTTTCGTGAACTGAAACCGGGAGAGGGAGGATCCGTCGGCATGCACCAACAGGGAACCCCCCATCACCGGCCTCCGCGCCAGGTACTCAGTCGTAGCAGCCAACGGGCACAAAGCCGAGCCCGGCAAGGCCCCCAGTGCCACGTCCCGGCCCACGCCGCGGACATCCGTTTTGGACCTGCCAAGGTGCACCACCACCTTCCCATCTAAGACACGAACCCCTGAAAATTGCAAGCCCCCCTGCACCATCTTATTAGCGCTTACCAATTCCCCAATTCGAAATGCCCCAAAAAACGCCAAAATAAACGCCACCTTAAACAGAGAAGCCTCGAACCCATCGAAACAGAGTTCGGGCAACAAACCCACCAAATCCCCCAGTAGTCGGACTGACACCGGGCGCCTGGTATCCGGCGACCTGCGTCCCTTGCGATATCCCTTCAGGGCCTGCCTGATAATGAAGGTCTTAGTAAAGTCCTCCTTCCCATGCCATCTGAACCAAAACGCCATCGCCGCCATGGACCTGTCCACCATGGCAGGCGACGCCCTTTTCGCCAGCAACTGACAAGTGTACCACAGGAAAGCATCCCGCAGGGCCTCCCCGCTGTCCATGGCCAGCCCGTCCAGCGACCGCTCCCACAGGCCCCAAACCTTACTGTACGAGGCCCAAGTGGCCGGTGCCAGAGAAGCCTTCACAAGTCCTCCAAGCAGGATGTTCCCAGCTGCCAAATCTCGTCCGGGCAAGCCTGCCCGTCCTTCGAAGCCCCCGGCGCCACCAGCCAGAATCGGGACCACTGAAAACGAGACAGAGCGTCAGCCACCTCATTCAAATAACCGGGAACATGCCGCGCGCGAAAAACAACATTCCGAGACATACACAGCAACACCAATCGCCTAAGCAGCCTAACCACCGGCCTCGAGGCCGCAGACTGACGATTCACCACGTGAACCACCGCCATGTTATCTGAGAAAAAGACCACTTTCCGATTACGCAGCCTGTCGCCCCATAGTGCCATCGCAACTACCAACGGGAATAACTCAAGGAAAGCCAAGTTGCGCATAAGAGGGCTCGAACCCCAAGAGTCCGGCCACCTCTCCGCACACCAACAGCCCCCAAAGTATGCCCCGAAACCCACACTGCCCGAAGCATCCGTGAAAAGTTCAAGTTCGGCCGATGACTGGCCCTCCTGCCTGAACAACACCGTCCCATTAAAATCCTGCAAGAAGGCATCCCAAATGCCCAAATCCTCCCTCATGGCCGCCGACACCCTGATGAAATGGTGCGGAGACCGAACCCCCGCAGTAGCAGCCGACAGGCTGCGACTGAAAACCCGTCCCATCGGGATTACCCGACACGCAAAATTGAGCAGCCCAATCAAAGACTGGAGCTGCCGCAGAGTAACCTTGCGCGCCCCCGCTACAGCGGCCACCGCCCCTCGAAGCCTGTCCAGCTTATCTTGAGGCAGCCTGCATTCACCCAACCCAGAGTCAATCTCCAGACCCAGGAAACTCAGACACGTGGTCGGGCCTTCAGTTTTGTCCGCCGCCAGCGGAACCCCGAAGTGGCCCGCCACCCACTCAACCGTCCGCAGTAGGCGCAGGCATTCCAAGGAATCAGCCGGCCCCACGCACAGAAAATCATCTAAATAGTGTACAATAAAACGATTCCCTGCTTCCACCCTTACCACCCATTCGAGAAAAGTGCTAAATTTCTCAAAGTAGGAGCACGAGATGGAACAACCCATGGGCAGGCACAAGTCCACAAAGTAGTCCCCTTCGAAGAAACACCCCAACAGGTGATGACAGTCCCGGTGGACCGGCAGCAGTCGAAACGCGGCCTCAATATCCACCTTCGCCATCAGAGCCCCACGCCCGGCCCTCCGGACCAAATCGACCGCCCGGTCGAAAGACGCATAAGACACCGAGCACAAGTCCTTATGAATACCGTCATTCACCGACTCTCCCTTAGGGTACGAGAGATGATGAATGAGCCTAAATTTACCCGGCTCCTTTTTGGGAACCACCCCGAGTGGGGAAATCCGCAGGCCTCCCAGCGGAGGCACTGTGAATGGGCCCGCCATGCGGCCGAGCCCGACTTCCTTGCCCAGCTTCTCCCTAACCACGTCCGGGAAGTCAATCACAGACTTCAGGTTGCGCAGCCTTCCCGAACCCCCCTCCCGCTCCTGAAACGGAATGAAAAACCCTTTTTCAAAACCCGCCCGGAGCACAGCGGCGTCCGCCCTGTTAACGTAGCGGCTTAGCCATGGCTCCATCGCGCTTAGTCTCACTGGGGTTAAGCCCAGGGGAAGCGGATGCTCCCCCTCCACCGGCCGCGGCCACCGCACCAGCGCCACCGGACTTCCCTTTCTTGAAGCAGCGGTTGAGCCCATGAGCGCCTCCGCAGCCGGAGCACTCGTGTTTGAAGCGACAGGCGGTCCCCCATTTGCATTGGCCCTCATTATAGAGCCAACATAAGCCCTTTGGTAAGGCGGCCGACGAGGCGGACTGCCCCCTAGCGCCGGCCGAGTTCTGAAAGGGCTGCGCCTTTTGCGCCATCATTAACTTCATCCATAGCGGCAGGTCCATTTGGTCCCACCGCATACCCGGGTTAGCCGCCAGCCGCTGCCTAAACTGCTCATCGTACCGCCACCACGCCAACCCTCCGTAAGTCCGGTACGCTTCCCAAATGCCATCCAAATAACAAAACAGCGAGGAGCATAACCCCGGCGATTTCTCGCCGAGCACGCTAGCCAGTACGCAAAAGGCCCTCAGCCAATTCCCGAAGGATTTCGGAATCTTGCGATACCGCTTCCTTTTCTCCTCCTCCTCCTCCTCCTTCTTCTCGTCCTTCTTATCCTCCTCCTTGAGGTCTATAAAGTCCTCCAAGGGGAGGAGGGAGAAGATCTCACAAAACTCCCCTTTCCATATTTTATCCTTGACTTCCTGCTTCAAATGGACCCCCAACGGGCCCGCAAATGACACATACGCGTGCTGTCTAGCCGCGTCGGGAATGCCCCCTGTCAACTCAGCCCTCTCGCTCCCAAGCTCCCCTACTTCCTGCGGCAACACCATATCCCCGCCCGAACTAGGCCCTGTGGAGTTCCCACCCCGAGAGCCCGCAGCCCCAACGCCCGGAGCCCACACCTGACCGATGCCGCTAGTGTCACCCCCCGCCCCCAATGAGTGGAGTAGTGCCTGAAGTGTAGTAATTAATGCGGTAGAGTGTAGTGACCCACTGGACTCACCGGCCAAGCCCCCCGAAACCGGGACGGCGGGGGCTGCATTGCGGATCGCCCGACATCCAGGAAGAGGAACTTCCGCCGCTGTCTCGCCGACCGGGGAGCCCACCCGGTGCCCAGCCTGCGAGGAGGCGGAACGGCTCCGAGACCTAGGACAAGGAGAAGAAGTCCTGGGTAGGGTGTAACGGACATCAATACCCCTCCCGTCACGACCCCGGGAGCGCCTGCTCTGCACCGAAGCCTCCCGCTGACCTTTACCACCACGTGGCACCCTGGACCCCCTGGGGCTACGACTCCTCCCGTCTCTACTAGTAGGCCGCCCCTGCCGACCATACCTAGGGGCTGCCGCACATTCCCCTGCCGAGCTGTCCGAGGGGGAGCAGTGCCGACCCGACCTCCCCCGCGCCTCCCGGGACCCCTGCGACCTAACGGGTGATGGACTATCGCTACCACTCTCAGAATCCGGGCCCCCCCGCCGCCCGACCTCTACCGAGGATCCCGGTCCCCGACCTCCTGCCTTCTTCCGACTGGCCACCTCCGTAACCCCTTTTCCTACGCCTACTCCCCCCGCCCCTTTACCCCTACCCCCTTTCCGACTAGACCCCGACAGCCCGGACCTACCTGCCACCCTTACGGGGGACCCGCTATCTGACCCGGCCACCTCTAGAGACCCCCCCCCGCCCCTGGAACTCACACCTTTTGACCTACGTTTGCGCTTAGGGGCCCCGGGACCCTCCCCCCTTGGGACTAAGGCCTGGGCACCCCCCACTGGCCTACTCCCGCCTCTCTCCGTGGCAGAGCTCCCCTTAACAACCTTCCCGCCAAGAGGGCCCCGGCCGGAGCCCC
This sequence comes from Pelobates fuscus, assembly GCF_036172605.1. Classification (NCBI taxonomy): domain Eukaryota; kingdom Metazoa; phylum Chordata; class Amphibia; order Anura; family Pelobatidae; genus Pelobates; species Pelobates fuscus. The sequence goes on along the minus strand of NC_086320.1, from coordinate 315,896,882 downwards.
CTGCACTTGCCTGCTGCCTCCCAGGCCGGTCATGCGATCTCCCGGCTCCGGCCTCGTCATCCTCGGTACTCTCCGATGGGGGGGAAGCCCGCCCGGACCTCCCCTCCGTGGGTCTTGCAACGCCAGGGGGCCGCCCGGCCACTTCCGACCCGACAGCAGCAGCGCCCCCGTCCACGAAATCCTTCTGCCTCCGAGCGCTCGTCCGAGGCTCCGTCCGCACGCGGGGAGGCAAGGCCTCAACCACGCGGCTCCCGGGCCTGCTGCCGGTCGCAACCGGAACCCCACTGCTACCGGGAACAACTTCACCGGGCCCCATGCTCGGGCTCAGCCTCCTCGGGGGCCTCCGGGCCCTGACCGGTCTCCCGCCATCGCCGTCCCGATCCGCCGCCTCCGCTAGGGCAGGGCCGAGCTGTGCCCGTAGCCAGTCCGCACCCTGATGCCGTGCCGCCGACCTGATCCCCTCCAGCAATCGCTCCACGTCGTCCATCGGTCCTGCAGAGGAGACAAAGAAAATCCCAACCGAGCAAAGTCCGCGCACACCGAGGTGAACACAAACTCAACCGGGTAGAAAGTTAGAATGACTCACCTAAGATGGCTGCTCATTTAAATAGCCCATCCTATTTACCCATAATCCAACCCTTGCTTACTTCCTCCTAAGCCCGCCTCCTAACCCCTGTCAAGGCCTTTTTCCGCTTAGCTGCGCTCTGGCTACATGGGGCTACAATAGAATGCAGAATAAGTTTCAAACGACCTTTATGATACCTTTTTAATACATCTTTAATGTTTGTCTCCCATCGAGGGTTTTTACATATATCAGGCAATTTGAGCATAACTATAGGAGTCCTATAATGGTATCTCTAGCTCTCCTTGTTCCTTCATTATTTTGACCATGCCTGAGGAGATTTAAGTAAAAAATTAAAAATAATAGTATAAGTAAGAGAGGTATCCTTCCCTTAGGAATCGGGAAGTAAGAAAAAAGGGATCAGAGCAGGAGAAAGCAGGAAAGGTAGTGAGAGAGAAGAGAAAAAGATGGGGTGCAGGTTCCGGGAGGCGAGGAGCAAAGGCCGGGGGACGGGGGAGACCCATTTCGACGGAGGCCCCAAGCCCCTTTCATGTGTCTCTAAGCCCCAGCTCCTTTGTCTCTTTCTCCCCTCCCCAGCCCTTCTGTTAGTCTCTTTCCCAGGCCGCAGCACTTCTATGTGTCTCTTTCCCCACAGCGCCTCTGTGTGTCTCATTTTCCCATTTCACAGCCTCTCTGTCTCTTTCTCCCCAGACCCCTGCAATAACAACACTGCATATCAGCACAAATACCTCATACCAACTGTCAAGCACGGAACAAGGAACAGATGATGGCTATAATGTCCTGATATGTAAAACCATAGAATTCTAAAAGGGTGTACTTTCTTTTTCCCATGACTGTATATGGTTATTTATGCACACTAATAACAGTTGCTCCAACTGTCAAATCCCGATAAGGAAGGGGAAAATGGCAGGCATGGACAGACAGAAAATACCAGTGGGAGAAATATTTTCTCTACTCCAAAAGGCTTAACACTGGCCAGACACTGGGGACAATGACTAAAGTGACTGTCCAGTCAAAGAGAAAGTGGCTACATGGTGTGACTAAATCCCCATTTTGTGTAAATGAGAAAGGTAATTTTTAAATCAAACACACACAACGGTAAAGGGAATAACATAACAATTAATCCAAGTAACCTTTACTAGTCATACAAAATAGATTTAACGGGATAAATTCTTCAGCATTCCATTTTAGTTAACTACACAGCATTCTTGTGGTTAGTACTACAGAGACTGGTCCACTGACCTTCTCTCCTTTAGCGCCAGGAAAACCCTTAAAAAAATGGCAGACAAATTACCTAAATGTGCAAATCAAAAAGTAAAATGACCATTTTTCTATTTGCCTTATTATCAGTGTTTAATATTTTGGCATATTAACTATAGAATATGATTATAGGCCATGATTTAAATGTAATGTACAAAACGGCATTCAGGTAATTAGCCAGCTGAAAGATAACATCCCATAGTAAACCTTACTATAGATATATAGGAAGGTGCAAAACAGACTTTATGAAAGCAGTAAAACTGAAAACAAACAAACAAACAAACTCAAAAACACTCCTTTTAGTTAGTGCTCAATTTTCAGATTTTAGTACACTTGTGCCAGCAAGAGGAACTCTATACTGTTTCACTGGTACACAGATCCCACCAACAAGGCCAATCCAGTTCCAAATTGCAGACATGTACCCTTGCATTAGAGTTACAGGGCTGATGGACATTTCAACGTTCCATCCATGTTTACATTTTCTTTGCTTAGGGAGACCCTGCATTCATGCACAGGTGAGCTGAAACGTATCTGATACCTGGATGGGGGCCACCCACACACAAGCTATTCCTGTGTTTTTGTTTGTTCTCTTTTCTTTGATCCCAGCTTTACTGCATTATGAACCTCTTTTAGGTTCACACAGCTCTATTTTAACATCTATATTCCCCTTTTGTCATTGGGAATCCAAAGAACCGTCTAGCAGCTGACATCACATGCTAACTCAAGCCTCTCTGTCAACCATTGTTACTAACAGTCTGAAAATTGATATGCAATTCCAAAATGGCCACCTCAATAAAAAAGATGGCAGACCTTTGATAGTAATAAGAGCTTTATTTCCTGTAGTCTGCTTCAAAGTAATGGTCAGATTTTACTAAAATTGTACACAACACTTAATAGATTTAGATTTCAAAGGGCAGGAATGATATGAAATGGAACAGATGAAAGGTTAAATTGCAAGGAAAAAGGTGTTAAGTCATAAAATGCAAAGCTCTCAGTAATAACGCACAGACTTACATGGGAAATGATTAGTACAGGGATTATTTATGGTAAGGTTTCATTCTGAAGCATTCTAAATACAAGCCAATAAGCCGAAAAATACTAACTCCAATGTGAAAAGTAAAGTGTAAATAGGAATACGGTACATTTATTGTCTTGCAAAACATTCTGTGCACATTACCAGTAGAACATATTCAGCAATATCGTATTTTAATTTAATCACATTGCCTAACATATTTTTGTGCAGAGCAGCAAAACCAGCTTTTTCAAAGTATTACATTTGGGAGTCTGTTCATGATTCCTACAATTTACTACTAATCACAAACCGGGAGCTTGCTATTAAACTGCACTCTTCAGTTGTTGTTTTTGTTTTTTTACCCCAATAATATTTTATTACATTTCTCAGTTTTACATTAAACTGCAAACGGAATCAGTCAATAATGGCACTATTTTATAGTATAATATACAGTAATAAAATATAATAATAGAAAGAAGCAATGATAAAAAAGAAACGGGTGATTTACATTGATTTCTCTGCATTCCTGTTTGCAAAACAGAAGAACATTTAAAAAAAATATATATTTTTTTTCACATCTCCTGAATAACTAAAAACTTGGTCAGGAATTAGCCCCTAGAGCAGGGTTAGGCAACCTTCGGCTCTCCAGATGTTGTGGACTACATCCCCCATAATGCTCTTACACACATAATGCTGGCAAAGCATCATGGGAGGTGTAGTCCACAACATCTGGAGAGCCGAAGGTTGCCTATCCCTGCCCTAGAGAGTCATGCCGTTCCTTAAATGAAACAATAAATCCCCAAATATAAATTCTTAAAAGCAAGAGGTTATTAGTCTAAAAACACTAAATGGAGTTTCATACAATTTTGGGGAACATCTCTGTGTTGTCGTCAGTAATATACATTATAGTTTATTAACACCAAACCACATCATTTTGGAATCAATGTGGAATCATATGAAAGGTAACAGATTTTACTTTAAATGCTAGAACCTCGAACAATAATCCTGGCAATATATTGCATTATTTAATATTACTCTAAACTCTTTTACATTTCTTGAATGTATCTGCTTCTTAAAAACCATGGGTACAGAGAAATCATTTGCTTCAGCTGAACGATGCAAATTAATATTGTGGTCTGTTATAACAATTAAACAACATCTTTAAGCCATGGTAATTTGTAAAAATGAATTGTACCATGTTTACTTTACTTGGTAGCTTCTGAAATTATCTCAGCCCATTATCTAATGAAAGTGAGCATTTAAAATAACCTACTTATTGAAATTTTGGCTGAACTGCCTTTTCATTGCTGAGTGTACAAATATTTCCTTTTTACAAATGTCTTTTAGTAGTTATAGATTTGTTTTTACTAACATGGTGGAGATACCAAAGAATATCAAAGTAACAAGAAGTGCCAAAACGTAAATATGGCAGCTGAGCTTACAAACCTTGGGGCCCGTTGGTCCTCTTGAAGCTATAACGCCTAAGGTTGCAGAATCCCCCTTTTCTCCCTAGAAAGATATAACAAAGTTCTCATTAAATGAAGATTACAAATTATTCTTAATCTTAAAATCTGGAAACTTTGCATACTGGTTAAGTACTGGTTATTCCTCTCTACCCTCGCTTTGATGATTTGTTTAGATGTGATGGCTCACAGTTTAGAGCTACACTGGTGCCCAATAATTTGCAAGTCGTCAAACAGATTTGCCCAGGTCCATTTTCATCCCCCCTAAGCATTTCCATTCCCCTCACCTATAATTTGGCCTCCACTTCCTTCCTGCCTTTCATGTTTCCAATTTCTGCAGTAACAGTTAGTCTTTCTACATTACTGATGGTACAAGCTTTTGAACCCAAGTTCCAAACCTTCTTTAGAAATGAAAAAACACAATCAAAAAGTGACCCGGTGGTTCTCTTCCAGATACATTTCTCCCTCAAAATATGATCCTTCCTTTTTGGTTTGATTTCAGCTTTTTGTCCAATCATATTGCTTCATGTGTGCTGCTATGGCACCTAGCTGTGACAGATTACATGGTGAAGTCATGGTGTTTAAGACTCAATATTTACTCAAGCCTACCGGATCGATGCATGTTGGATACCATCATAGAAAGCTTCTATATAAAACTTGTGCCACCTCTAGCATGGTTTTACCATTGCTGGTTTAGGTCATGCTAGCCAGCAGTTAGTTATCCAACTGTTTAGTTAGAACAAATCCCAAGACCTATGCCTGACTTAGACAGACAGGTAGCAGGTAGTTAACAGAGTTTTGACAGGTGAATTGATTACTAGGGATTGCCCAAGAAACCTCAAGTTAACAATGTTGCCCAATGTAGTCTAATTTCCGTATAATGATGCTAATACACATCATGCAGCCCTCTTCTGGCTCCCCATTTTGGTAGTGAATGACATTTGAAAATTCAGACTTTTTAAAAAAAACATTTAATAAAAAGTAATTTTCATATTACAAAATATTAATATAAAATATATAAAAACATGGCTCTATCAAACACAATAAAGAGCAGAGAACGGGAAGTGAGTGTGATAAACATGCAAATGTGGAATCATATACCAGACCTCCATCACCAATAAGAGGGTGACCATCAACCTGTCATCCTCTTAAGGGAATTTCATTATTAATTAACAATATTACTATTAAATGATTAATAACTCAGGAGTAATTGACAATTGTTTAAAGTTTGCTTAGCATAGCAGCAAATAGAGAGCATAACTTTGCTTCAGAAGGTAAGGACACACAAGTGGACTGGAGATGACCGGATGGTGCTGTGTAAATAGCTCTGGATGTGTGCGTGGTAATCCAATATGAAATTTTATCTCCATTGAACGTGTCACCTCCTTATAGCCTCCACAACTTGATGTACAATACTTTTACAAAGCTACTCAGTTTCCCTTGAACTTCAGAAATCTACTTTTCCAAGTTTAAGAAAACCTCTCAAATCCCATCTCTTCAAAGAAATTTACAGTTCACTTAACTAACACCTAACCTAATTATCCACTGATGCCAACTATGTAGCTGGCAATCTGTTACCACGCTGACATACAACATGAGATTTAACAGTCACAGTCCCCATACTCTGTTTAACACGTCTTACATTCCATCTAGATTGGAAGTTTTCAAGCTCTTTCTATCTATTCATTTTTGAGAAATATGGATTTTAATACCATTTTTGGTACTACATCAAGTACTTTCAAAATTTAAAAAACTAAGTAATAATAGTTAAATGTAAATCTAAAGCCGTCTTTATCCTTATTATATTATATAGCTTATCTTAAGCATTATCTCCATCACCTCTAGACTCCAAACTTGACTATTTTGCCTAATATTTCAAATTAGGTTTCCAATTGATTAATGCTCACTGTATAATGAATGAACTCAGTTGAGTTTTGTAGAGTGGAGGGTAGAGTCAATGCAAAATTCCAATATCTGAACCTACCTTCAGTCCCATTGGTCCTTGTGGGCCTATTGGTCCTGGCATTCCTGGGACACCAGGAGGGCCAGTCCTGCCCTGCAAAGAAAATAAATATGTTAAACGTCTCTCAGTATGAAATATATCAATATGAAACACATCTCATAGAGTTTCACTCACTGATTGTAGTGAATTGAAATTCGATAGAGGCTAAAACAGCTAACATTTCACTAAAGCTGAGTTGAAAATTTTTCCACATCAGATATTTTAGCCTACGTTTTCAAATTTCAATTCACCACCATTACCTGTTACTGCAGGGTAACTTGCTATAATATATGATGCATGCAAAACAGATGCAGTTCGTAAAGTATGAGTGTTGGTTAGGCACTGGGTGTCTCTGGGTCCCTCAGTTTGTGCCAAACCACTCAAAAACAATTAGACCCAGAACTCAACTGTTAGACCTGCTCAAAAACAATTAAATCCAGAACCTGAACATTTTTTTTAAAAATGCCATCAATTTTTTATTTCTTTGAAACTTCTTTCAACTTCTCATTACAATCTTACAAGCCACCTTGCAAAGCATTTTCTATAAGGAGCTATAAATAATAGATTTTAAGCTCACAGACAGGATTCTCCTTTCTTCTTGTAATGATATGTCTACCTATACAGTAATTCTCCCCAACTGTACAGACATAGAAGGGCTGGTAAGGTGGACGGGGGGAAATTGCCCCCTGGGCCATTAGCATGTAAAGGATGTAGGCTGCAGCCTCAAACCATTTTTAGAATGTTAAAATGGTGACGATGTGTTGGAATGTCAGTAAGAGTGAGGCATAGGGCATGAATTGTGCAGGGTCCTTAATTGCACAGCACTGTGTGGGTTTATGCCTGGACCGGTGGTCTGTCTCAATCATATATAATGTCTCAATACCCTTGAGGTCTGGATTAATCCACCCTGAAAGTTCCCTATGGATTCCTGTATCTTGGTTGACCAGGCTGCCAAACTAAGATAAATATCTATGATGATCCTGGGGCTGTTTGCAAGTGACCGCAGGGTGAGATAAGACAGTGCTCTTGACATTCAGTTTTCAAAGAACTCATGTGAAACAGAGTCTGTGTCGTGTCAGATCTATAGCCCTATACAAGTCATATTAAAGGAGGCTGCATAGATCTACTATGTCATTTCTCGCAACTCATATAATTCATCTATCAAACCCATACATTGCACGATCAATGATCCATGTGTGTAGGACGGACCATACACACTGAGAACTGTGAGTTTAATAGGGATAAAAGGTAAATTTGTTTGTATTTGCATCCCAGGCCAAATGTTTCCAGCCCTCCTCTGTGTACAGGGTTGCAGAAGTTGCTAGTGCTTTATAAATACTGAATAACAACTGTTATCTCATTTTTGGTTTACTTGTTTTCTCTTTACACGACTCTGGGACAAAATAAGATTCTAACTAATTCTACTGAGACATTACAAATATTAGTTTCTTTCTCAAGGTTTTAAATAGGAGTACTTCCAAAAGAGGATGTGAATGACGCCCCAGCATTCTCTCTCTCAGGATTAAATGCACAGTATGTGCAGTCCCATGCTATTTGTAGTTTGTTGGTATGGAACTCACTGTGTCAATGACTAGAATCCAGACAAATTTGCAGAGCTTGCATAGAGTATTTTTATGGAGCACTAAAACAAATGACAACTTGTTTAGTGGAGCCACAGTGTCTTGCTTATTAACTGTTCATGCACACATGACCAGGATCATAACTCATCCATACAGTGACTCAAGGAGAATCCCAAGTAAATGAATAGGCAACTTGTCACTTTTAAACAGAGCTGGGAAATCTGCAATATATACATATATAATTGTTTTCCCCTAACACATGCTTCACTGTTAGGTATCTTTCATATTAAATGTTTTAAGTTACTGTTAGTGTGGGTGTTAAAGTAGTGTAGTAAGTGGTAGTGTTCTGTAGGAGTTAATATTAAGAGTTAATGTAGTGTGTTAGGGTGACGCAGGGGGTTAATGTGCAGTGAGTCAGTGTAATGTAGTGGTTTTGGGTAGTGTGGTGGTTTAGTTTAAGGACTTTACTTTAAGGGCAGGGCTGATACATACATTGCACTCTCAATAATGGCATGAACGGCGTCACCTTCTGTGCAGTGACAAATTCTGAAACATGATCTACCCTTTAAAATAACAGGCAGATCATGGGATGTATAGAGGATGCAGGTGGACTGTGTATAATGGGAAAATAATAACACTCGGGGGTCCTTGGGACATCATAATATACCATAAAAATGATTGATAATGTAATGCATGATCATATAATGTAACTAAACCCCCATTATTTTTTGTCTAGATTAGGTGTTTTTAAAAAACGAACAAAATCTGTTGCTGTTTAGTGGGTAAGGAAGTGCGCTGGATCTTGTGTATTGTATAAATTGCCCCCCCAGCAGCACCCCATTTATGCATGTTCAGGTGAGTGCAGCCTGTTTTCTCATATATCATAATATACCATGTGACCAAAGGTCTAGTGGTTTATAAATATCTCCAGAACCCTGAGATGGCATTCCATAATACACACTTTGTCAGTATGTAATATATTACATGACATTGTTATGTTAGGTCCAGAGTTAATTTTGACAGTAAAACATGATTACGTTTTAGTTATAGTTGTTTGACTAAAATGCCATTTTGCTTTTGTGTTGTTTTAAGCATCTGAATTTTTTAGTTTTAGTCGATTGAATACCATAAGATTTTAGCTGACTAAATCTATAGTAGATTTAGTCAACTAAAATCCAGTGGGCTTAGTTCACGTTTTAGGCATTATTTAAGCATTTCTCTACAATTTACAAACTCATTGTATACTCCAGGAATAATAAACATCTATAAACTGGCTACTATCTATGGTCTTAAAGGAACACTCCAGACTCCTAAAGCACTTTAGCTTGCTTAAAATCTTTATGAGTGAAAAGTGTGTCCTATTTTTTCATTTTGTAAAACGTGCAGATTTTAATAGAAAATGCCAATTTTATAAATTAACCTGGTTACACCCCTGGCTTTTCAAGCAGATAACAGGTTCCTGGTTTGGTTAGCTTGGTTGCACTGAACTCAAGAGGCAGCAATTTCCCAGAACACGTGCCTTACAAAGACTTCTCATTGAGCTGCATTGGGAAGTCTGTGATTGAACAGTCACATAAAGTGTGGGCGGGTCTAGAAGAGGAGGGCTTGCAACGGCAGCAGACAAGAGCTCTGCAGTTTTTGCAAGCTGTTTTTAGATATAACTCCAATGAAAAAAAGCAAAAATAAATGCATGCTTGTTTTCATTTGTGATATATCTGCTAAACAGTGATTTTTATTTATTTTGTATTTGGGCTGTGGGGTGTACCTTTAATATTTGAACATGCAATATAGACACAAATTTTACTGTTGTGATATAGCATGTCTTTATTATTTATCTTAAATTAAATAAATAAGCCCTTGCTTTTTCACAAAAGACTAGTAATTAGATATGCATTGATTATAACAATTTGCATATGACATTCTTCATTCTTTCAAAAATTCAGACAACACATTTTTTGTTGAGGAAATTAACACTGGTTATGGCTAGTGTAAGTGTTAATGTGTTGTAGTGGTTAATCATTAGTGTTGGTGTAGTGTGGGGGTTTAATGTTTATCAATAGTGTTAGTGTAGGGGTTAATGTTTAGTGATAGTATAATTAAGAGTATGTGCAGTGTGTTAGTGTAATGTGTGTGCTCCAGTGCTACCTGAGATTAGTGGATGCTACACTCCCAGGTAGCAGCTATGTCATCTGCTGTCATAAAAATGGAAGCAGCTGTCGCTCAAAATTGTAACTCCAACTAATCTCAGGCAGACTGGGACATGTATATTATGCTGAGACTAACCAAAAATAAATAAATAAATAAATATATATTTTTAAAAACATGCAAAAGAAAAGATACATATTGCTGAACTATCTATCAAGGGTAATTAAACGTCATATTCTCTCAAAGGGATTCATTTCCCACAGTACGCATCATAATGTATCCTATGTATATTCTGTCCCAAAAGCCAAAGCCAAAACCAAAATAACAATGTTCTTGGACATCAAGTCCTCTTTGGACATTTGAACTTTTGGGATTTAAAGTAAACCACAGAGCCCTAGTGTTTTCCACCATTGAAGAAAAGAAGGCAAGATTCCTTCATATCTAAGTGTAATAACTCATTGGATTATGTGACTTCATATATAAAAATGTGGTAAATTTTTAAGCATTATTATAAAAAATGTGCTGTTTTTAGTCAAGCGTATCCCTATCACTATATAGATACTGAAGCGACGTCACTCGATATCATTATTAACTTTAAGCTAATGTAACTACTCGACACTGTGACTGACCAAGATGTTTTCGTTAACCAACATAAAAATAAAAAATTAGGCATTGTTCCCCAGGAAATGTAACTAACGATGTATAAACCCTAACTTGTATGCCACTTTTGCATTTCCCTCTCTCCATTCTGTACCCCATTGCACATGCCTTAATAAAACAAAGATTGACAAAAAAAAATGTTTAAGCATTGACATCTTAAAGAAAATATACCCACAAATACACAGCACCGTGCAAACAAATTCACTGCACAATTAGAATTGTAAATATACTGTTACAAAATACTGTACCTTTCTCCCCGGTCTGCCAATTTCACCCTGCAAAAGAACAAAATATTTAGTACTGAACTATATCAGCAGACACTAAAATAGAAAACACGATTCCATCTTAAATTTATTTTTAGAATGTGTTTTTAGTGGTAATATAAGTCTTGTCTTTCTTAATGTAGGCAGTTCCAGAACTGATTTTATCTTCACTTACTCTTTATTACACTTGGTACAGTTCAGCCAGTGCATCACAATGGCATAAATCAGGTGAAGAGCATGATGCGTGATGGAATATCTTAACCATGAGGCTCCCAAATCCATTATTACTCTAATTGGACTGTGCACATACTAGGACAGCACTACGCAATTTAAATAGGACAACACGCATCAAAGGAGTCAACAGTGACAAAGGAGTCAAATAGGACAACATGCATCCAAGCAATAAAATCACAATAGTGGTTATGGAGCTAGGAGAGCCCCCCATTGTATGTAGTCAAACAGTTTGACTAAAGACATCTGGGCTCCATTCTACTACTAACAACGAAGAGCCGTAAGTTCTGTTTCGGAGGTGTTGGTGGGGTGTCAGTGCACTACCCGCACCATAACCAGTACAGTGGGCTGTTGTGGTTATAGTGCTTCGGGTGTTCTTTTAATGAACAGAGACAAGGTATGATTTAACTGTTGTAATTAACAACCAAGAAAAGTTCTGACAACAAACATACTTTTTCTCCTTTTGGTCCAGCAGTTCCTGGAATACCTTGAGAACCCTAAAGAGAAAAAAGGGGACGGGAATTAATTGTTAGCAGACTTCGAAACCTTTGTAGTGCATTAAGCTTTTAATACCTTGACATAATGTTACATTAGATTACAGGAGTTAATTACTAAACTGGGAAAAGGGTAATACTGATAAAAACAATTGCAACTGTCTTGCTATACAGCTAATTGTCTGAGAATTTCAGCTGATCGATCTCAGCCAACAAGCTAAGCCCTGTCCAATTCTTGGTTAGGAACATCTTGCTCTCCGGGATTGGTAGTGGACACAAGGACCCCAGGTAAGAAGCCAAACCTCTTACAATGGGGGGCACTGAGGCTCTCGAGAGAAAAAGTCAAATGAAAGTATTTTTGCAGTATTTATTGTATTCAAATTTAAGAATGAGTCTCCAAGCTAACTTTACAATTGAAAAAACAGGTCTCTAAGCTAACATCCTGAACATCATTTGGGTTCCTATTACACAAGCATTGCTTTAAACATGTGGACACACATTATTGACATTGAAATATCTGAAATCTTGGAGGAAGTCGGAGGGTAGGACTCCCACCCTTTGGGGCCAAGGGCTGCTGCAAACCTTTGCAGCATCCTTCTATGTAATTTATATTACCTTGATAATCCACATTTATTTTTCTGCCTTTGTTTATGCATTAAAATGCAAATGACTTGAATAAGGTTTTTAAAAAATGCCATGTAGCAAACATTTATATATTACTATATATACATATATTGTATTATCAACAAATTACAAACCTCTGGGCCTGGAGGTCCGTCGGGTCCTGGTGGACCTGGCACACATAAAGGTATGGTTGGTTTGAATTCCAGAGGTGAGTATTTGTAATCCAGATCATATACCTTAATAAAAAAAAAAATAGATACACAGATGCTCTTTTATCTGTTCTTTTATCAGTCAAATTCTCTATTTACACTTTTATTTTGTCATCACAAGTTACCACGGTGTGAAATATTGACACAGTCATAAAAAAGTGCTAGCATAATTGAGTTCAACTGGTTTTAACTACGTCACAATGAATAACAGATAATGTTCTATGTTTACTCTTAATGACATGTTTCCTTGATTTCCACCACATCTTATTAAAGAACATTGCAAGTATTTTCATTTAATTTACAGTAAACAAAACACGAAAAAAAAATACTAATAAAAATATACTGAACATATGATTATCAAGATTCTAGAACATATGATTATGTTGCCAGCGTCTAACTTGTGCACTCCAAACACCATAAATACTTAGCTAATTGCAGTAGTTATGGTGCATCCCAATTTTCTGTCTAACCGTGGTTTATGGTGAAAACAAGGGCACCAGTACCCATAATAATAATACCAATAATACCCTTTCAAGGTTGGACAGTTTTGGGTGCATAATCCAAACAGCAGCAGAAAGGGCCGGCTTTGTGTGCAGGGATTAACCCCATTCCGTTGTCAAACCACTAATGATCCTCAATAACACCTTTTTTTACAATATGCTATCATTTTGGTTTTCAGATTGGCTACATGTACTCTTTTAGAATAATGACCTTGGAAATACTTTGGCATTATACCATAAATTATCTCACAGTTCTAAGAAGCAATTTAAATGTATGCGAAACCTTGTCATGTGCATAAACCACATGGAATTTTATAGTAGGATGTCAAACATAAATACCGCTCTTTAGGCATTAACTTATTCATGGTTGCTGACATGTGGAAGAGCAAAGGCATCTGTCCTGGGCCCCGCCAGGAACGTACTGGCAGACTTACTCCTTTGGGACATTGTAAGAATACCCCAACTAGTTCTTAGCAGTCAGAGGGAACACATAAGATTTACTACATTAAGAATACACATCTGCATCACTTCTAGATATACAATGGAAATCTCAGTATATGTTCAGCATAAATTTCAGTAAATAAGCTATAAGATTTTATCGTACATAACTTTATAATAATATACATAGTAAGTGTGGAAAGCAAAGTTCATGTATTTGAGTTATATTCTTCGCCATAAAAAAAAAATCATAGGTTTCAGCTACAAATAAAATAAATAAAGCAATTATAAAAAATATAACAGGGGAAATTACACTTCAGCTCAAAAAAATGGGAACCCAGGCTTAACCCCTTAAGGACACATGACGTGTGTGACACGTCATGATTCCCTTTTATTCCAGAAGTTTGGTCCTTAAGGGGTTAAAGGGACACTGTAAGCATGGGAGGGCTGGCAGCCTTAGACCTGGGGGCACACACTAAAAAACACACACTCATTGACAGGCACACGCACACACACACACACACACACACAGAGACATACTTGCACACAGTCTGACATACTGACACACACACAGATACATACTTGCACACACAGACAGACTGACATACTGACACACACACAGACATACTGACAAACACACACAGATATACTGACACACACACACATACTGACCCCCACATACACACAGACATACTAACACACACAGACATACTCATAAACACCTTACTTCCACAAGGCTTTCAAAGACCTCCCAATCTATTCATTTTTGATCATGGCAATTGTCATCTATCTCCATATGATTGAATTAGTCTAGTTTAACTCGGCTATTGGGGCAGAAGTGACTCTAGGAGCATGTTAACCCTACAATGAAAACATTGCCGTGCTGCAGAACAGCAATGTTTTCAGTTTCAGGGTTAAAACTACAGGAACATGGCATCAAGAACATTTCTTTGAGAAGGAAACTTTCTAGACTCCAGACAGTCTAGAGCCTCTTTAAATTATTTTGTAATGAACTAGCAATGGACAATGTGGGTTACTTGAAATATGACCATCCCCCATTCTAGGCAATACTGGCAAAATATTAACAATAAATTATCAAGAACAAGAATATGTGTAGTTACGTACCTGACACTTCCAGTACAAATATATAAAGGTTTCTTTATATGGATATTACATGCTTGGAGTCATCCATCTTTTTAATGCATTAAGTTGATAATACATTCAATAAATGCAAACAAACTGAAATTAAATTAGTGTTTATCCTGACATTCTGCAAGAAAAGGCTACTGATTTACTATGCTACATTGCCAGCATGTGCATTCTCCACAATTTTCACCCCCTCTCCATGTTTCCTACTTTATCTTGCCCATCTTCTTCCTTTCCTTCCATTTTCTTTCCTTCTTTCTGTACACAATTAAAAGTTTGCCTATATAGTTTCTTCACTGTTTCTAAGAGAATACCAACATGATATTGTGTTTGACTTGAATCTAAGATACACGTTTTGTACCAAACACTCTTAAACTCTTTGAGTATTGTACCAATGTGACTACATACCACCAAGTGTCCCTAATTAGGAGAGTCAGTCACTATGTTGTGCCCAAATCCCTCTGTACCTCTTTTGTATCCTTATGTCCCCCTTTTCTAGGAGATCCATATAGTTTGTGTTTCTGAATATATAACGTAGCTCACAGAAATGTGATACATTGTTCTTCATTGTAATTACATTTTAGTTGCATAAATTGCATAAGTGACGTAAAATTTCTCCACTCACTCTCCTAAAATGAAAGTGTCCCTCTTTTCTACTTTAAAATGTAGGGAGATTTATCACTATGTTCAAAACTCAATAAACAACAACAACAAAAAAGCTATGTAACCTTCACTGTGGATAGCTTGTTAGTGAAAACATTATATGGAACTTGTAAAAGTGAATAAAAAAACGAAATTACATAGAAGGAATATGTTGGTGGTTTATAAATGCCAATCATAAATAAATAAGGATATCTCCTTTTTTACTTTTCACAGTTTAGTTTTGATTAAAGGGAGTCAATCAACACAGTAAAAGGGGAGAGTATATTTAAAAGAAGAAAAACTACCACAACAAGAGGATATAGTATTAAATTAGAGGGGCAAAGGTTTAAAAATATCAGGAAGTGTTACTTTACTGAGAAGGTAGTGGATGCATGGAATAGCCTTCAATCTGAAGTGGTAGACGTTAACAGAGTGAAGGAGTTTAAGCATGCGTGGGATAGGTATAAGGCTATCCTAGCTATAAGATAAGGCCAGGGACTAATGAAAGTATTGAGAAAATTGGGCAGATGAGATGGGCCGAATGTTTTTAGTTAACCCCCTTTGGTATTTTAAATACTTACTGAATTCCTTCGCTGTCTGAAGAATAGAGGAGGTGGGAATATCGGTGGTGGGGGAGGTGTGAAAATACAGCACCCTCCTGTAGTGGTTCGTTTCTTCTGTTCAAGGGATGGAAATGCTGTAATAGACAAATTTCACACAAACTTAGTATTAAACATAATACTGTATATAAGCAAATACCATCTATAAACTAACTGGTAAAGAGCTACATAGTCAAACATCTAATCTTAAAAAGATTGGAGATACTGGCTCGCCAGTATATGACTTCAATCCAGAATCCTTCCCCAGTTAGATGGTATGCCTGGTAAAAATAGGCATCTCCGCTATGTATTTACCATAAAATGCACAGCATACATAGAAACATTAGTTATTTGTCAATCAAGGGGCTCACATAATCATAATAATTAAAAGTATTACTATTCATATTTTTCCTCAATATCAAATGTACGCAAAAGGTAGATCCCTAGATGTTTCAGAACCTCAACTCTCCAAGACTCTTTGCCAACCATTAGAATAGCATAGGGTCATAGCATAGGGTCTAAAACAGTTAGGGATCTACCTTTTGGGCATCCCTGCTCTATATGAAATAATAAAGTAATAACATTTTAAAAGGGAACAATAATTTATCTGAAATTTACAGCACTGAATGAAACAACTGAAAAAATATAAATGTTAACCTGTTTTTAATGCAGTGCTCTGTTTTCCTAATTGTACAGCCTGCTGTATTGGTTATAATGGTAGGAGTATCCTGGCGTCATTCTCCATTAATGGAGCAAACCATTTTACCACAATCCCTCTGTGAAGTGAGGGAGTGCAGGGCATTACATTAAACTTATAGTGACAAACTCATGGTGACAAATCTAATACAAATAACTAAATCATATGGAGAAACATACAGAAACTCATAATAACACGATAACACATTCATAGGCTGGGGAAAACAATAACTCACAAGAAAATTATCCCCTGACCGCAGAAATTATAATATGCAAATGTGCTGAATATGCAAATTAAATAGCCTTCCTATTCAGGTAGTACATATAGCTGTTTCAAGATCTTTGTTTTTGTAAATATGATTTTTTATTGAATGGTTGTTGTAGTATACATAGACTTATGCATGAGGATCAGACAGCGTGTATGGAGACTCGCAGGTCTCTATGATTTATACCATGCGCCATTTGCATTTGTGTGTGCTCGCAGGCACCCTATTTTTTTTCCCTTTTAGGTTTATTTATTGTAGTAAATAGAAAGGGAGGGGAACAGCGCTACAGTACTGATCACAAGGGGGGATAGAGCTGCACACCTGAAAGGAAGGGTAACCCTCAAACCCTTCAAAGAATGGAGAGAACAAAAGACAACAAATACAGGGTGCGCTAAATAAAATAAAGGGAGATGAAAAAGTCTTTAGGTACAATGTGGACCTTGAGTGAGTGTTCTTAGGTTCTTTCTTTGGGATCTCAGTAGTCGAATATGGAATACAAAAGCAGAGAGGGGAGACCAATAGTACAAAACCGTAATGCAGAAAGGATCACGAACAACACAGACGTGGAGAAGTGCCAACTTACAATTTAAAGAGCCCAGCTCTAGGTAAAACAGCATACAGTGGTATTTAGCGCTCCCCACATGTAGGATATTGCTGGACAATTGGAGGTGTCTTCACAAGATTCTTTACACAACTTGTTTTTAAAGACTTTGGCAAAATCAGGAAAAAAAAGAGTCAGACAAACCTAATCTAAATCACCAAGAACTAAAAGCCCTTAAAGAACTACAATTAGACGAAAATATCGTTATAAAACCAGCAGACAAGGGAGGTGGCCTTGTAATCCTCTCAAAAGAAATGTATATAGAAGAGGCTCACAAACAACTTAGCAACATAAACGTTTATGAAAAATTGTAGATTATGCTAGCTTTAGTGTACCTATAATCTTAATTTTATTAATGACAGGAGGCGAGTATTTGCTTAAGTCTCTCTTTACTAGAACTCCACAGCAGCACAGAAAAAACAACCAATCAGAAAAAAGTTAGGTACTATAAAACTCCCCTCCCCATGCATCATTTCCTCTTTCAAGCTGCGACAAAACAGAATAAAAGGCAGAGAACATCATGGGGAAGAAACGAAGTCCTAGATACGATGAATATAACGATGTCCACCATCCGAGAGTAACCGTCAAACTAGATAGTGTTGATGGACTGTAAACTGAAACGAGAGAAAAACAGAATCGAACAGGTTGATTATCCAATTAAATGTACTCAGAATAAACATGTAGGTACCCAATGTAGCAACCAAAATTAACCTTAATATGTAGATATCCCAACCCTACTTATGAAAAGAAACACAGACATAATGAACAAGCGACAGGTATCAGAGACAACAAACAGAGTTGCATACGTACCTGATAATCTAAACTATAACATTAAACAAGGGAGGGACAAGAATGGGTGGGAAATACTCGCCTCCTGTCATTAATAAAATTAAGATTATAGGTACACTAAAGCTAGCATAATCTACAATTTTATAACATGACAGGAGGCTTCGTATTTGCTGTTTCAACGCTCAATTCACCAATCCAACGCTGTTTGTGTCGCTGGTATCTATTGCAGGAAATATCAGAGTAATTGGACCTTCCAAGTTCGATAATTGACAGTAGACGGATAAAAGAAAATGCCAGCCGACGAAGCATCTCAATTACGGAAAAAAGTACCATCCGCTGGTAAATCCATTGTATGTGGTTGCGACTTGTTTCCTAGCAGCCGGTCCATGAGCTGGCAAGCTGACCTATCAGCCACCTTCCTGTAGTTTTAATATCAAAGGTCAAGTTCGGACTTGGGGACGCGAGAAGAAACTGTCACCATCTCAACTCATGATCCGTAAGGCGGTTCCTTTGATCGTGCCAGGGATATTCGGCGATGCGGTCTTGCAGGTAGATCTCCAATTTCAAGGAATGCGCCCAAGTCCACTACCAAAATCGTATTAGAAACCGAGGAGGAACTTTAGTTCCTTCCTGTCCTACCCGGTGATATGTCTCATCCGAGAATAATTTCATAATGCAGGCAAGAGCGTGGCCAAACTAGCCGTATTCTAAGTGATTCTAAGATTCCAAATGGACTGAGTAAACCTTGGACGCAGTAGAGAAAGACTCCAAAGGACGTCCATTCAGGGTTCCGAACTGAACTTGTGTGGAAGGACGGTGGTCGACTATACTGGGAATAGCGAATCCTGGAAACCTTCAAAGGAAGGGAAAAGCCAACCGGAACGCAGATTTCCATCCAGCAATGCCCTCGTCAAAGAGTGAAAGATGTCTGTAGGAGTCGGGGTACACCAGGTACCTCCGTAAAGTCTCATAGATCCCCTCGACGGTAGTTGAAAAAAGGGGGTAGCGCGAATCCAAAAACAGACGGCTCCCGTGAGGGATGAATAGAGTATAAACGAAGGGTCCTCCATCTCCGAACCATGTTCACCAGGTATGCGCTCCGATTTTATCCCAAGATCGTAAAGACCGGAGAAGTCAAGACAAACGAGGATTCCTGATTTACCATATGACCCATACGTACGGTTTTACCCTCAGACCGGGCAATAGTCCTTCCTTAATGTTGTTACCCGAGCAAGGCGGTGCCTGTTTGCTCCATGAAGGTCTCCGTATCTCCCGACATCTTGACATGGGGGAAACTTTCTGCTCAGTTTGCTAGTAATGGTCTGGATATCTAAAACAGAAAGCAAACTCTGTATTATATGGTGCCGAATATGCCAAAAACCTGCACTCTCAAAATACCGGAGGACCATCCGTTAGTGTACCATCTCCAGGAGTGTGTGTAAATAAATGGGAGACTCCCCCCGTTATACCTCTGAGTATTTCTCGCGTGTTTTACAGCAGCCCGGATCCAGTAGATCCATCACGGGAGATAGAATAGAGGGATCTAGTCCAAACATGTAATACTTGCATGACCAGGCAGTCCTCTAGGACGAAGCCAGTAGCGTGGATGGCAGCTCTAATTGAATTCCGGAGGGACGCCCCTCTATGTAGTCATCAATGTCTTGCACAGGCACAAGCCTGTGTGATGAACAAATGGCCGGTACTGTAGAGCGTCGAGTGCATGAAAGAGCCGCGCTCTCTACTACTGTGATCGCATACCGTGAGAGCGTCCGGGTGCTAGCCTGAGCGGGCCGCACCCATTAGTAACCAACAGCAGAGTCTACATCCGAGACCGGTTCTCTCTATGAGAATGGGTCCACCCAACTTGTACTTTGTTTCCAGCCCAGTATCTGGTTGATGACGAGTGAGGGACTGCGCCCTCTAATAACAAATCAGTATCCGGTTCCGTATGAGAGGATTCGCCCACTGCTCCTGAAAATAAATATACTCGGATCGAGGTGATGGAGGGCCGCACCCTCCTGTGGTGCAAACTAGAGTCCCTAGAGATTCAGGGTGACCAAAACCGTAGGGCGCACCAATTACAAATGTCAGCATAAGGCTGAGGGCAATCTGGGAAACAAGGAATGGAAAACTATCAACCGACTATCCGGATCCCGTGCGCGCGCGCGCGGGGTCCTGGTAGGCTGTTGGTAGTCCGAGGAAAGCTGGAGACGTTCTCCGCAATCCACGAGTGCCCGGGAGGTCGGAGGAGACCAAGTCAGGCCTCACGACGACCCGAGCGAATAGGAAAAGGAAGTCATGAAAAAAACAAAACAAAACAAAAAAGCAACAATAAACGAAGATAAGAGAAAATACACCCATTCTATCTCGGATAGAATGTAAACAGCAGGCCGGAAGGTAAGAAAAGTAAATCCCACTGGACAGGGCCAGGAGCTAACCTAACGCAGGAAAAAACTACCGAACCTATAGGGACTCCGGGAGGCATATACAGAGTAGATGGTAAAGACAAGGGAAAAACACAGCTTTCTCCTGAAGGAGTCTGAATACCGGTCCCTGCCGGTGCGAAGTTCTCCTTGGAGACGTGCAGTCGCCGGTTTGGAGTAAACCGTGGATGTGTCCGGGGTCTTCATAAGAAACTTTGCCCTTCCGGCATGAGGTTTAGGGCCTTCACCCTTCCCGCCATATTCAGATGGCCGTATACTGGTGTCCTCTCGAACACTATGGCAATGGTGTTTGCCCGGACACCTGCCTATCTCCATGTCACTGGTGTGCACTGGGTTTTCCTCAGTGATATTACCCCAGGCCTGCGGCCAAAAGGGGTTCGGTACCAATAGCGTAGGCCCGTCCTTAGGGCATAGTCTCAGCAGGTCAAACGAATGGACACAGAAAGGTTAGCCAAGCAAATAGTCACAGGCATAGCCGGCCATCCAAGTAGGCACCGACATAGCAGGCTATCCAATGGGGCACAGACATAGCAGGCCATTTTATTGGGCACAGGTATTGCAGGCCAATCTTATGGGCCAGACCTAGCAGGCCAATCTTATGGGCACAGACATAGCAGGCCAATCTTATGGGCACAGACATAGCAGGCCAATCTTATGGGCACAGACATAGCAGGCCAATCTTATGGGCACAGACATAGCAGGCCAATCTTATGGGCACAGACACAGCAGGCCAATCTTATGGGCACAGACACAGCAGGCCAATCTTATGGGCACAGACACAGCAGGCCAATCTTATGGGCACAGACACAGCAGGCCAATCTTATGGGCACAGACACAGCAGGCCAATCTTATGGGCACAGACACAGCAGGCCAATCTTATGGGCACAGACACAGCAGGCCAATCTTATGGGCACAGACACAGCAGGCCAATCTTATGGGCACAGACACAGCAGGCCAATCTTATGGGCACAGACACAGCAGGCCAATCTTATGGGCACAGACATAGCAGGCCGTTCTTATGGGCACAGACATAGCAGGCCGTTCTTATGGGCACAGACATAGCAGGCCAATCAATGGGGCACAGACATAGCAGGGCATACCCCGGTGTTGTATTCCGACAATAGCAGGGGGTCAAGCTGTGTAGAGCCCCCTATATGTGTAATGAAAACCAGGGAACCTAGGGTGAAATAACTCCAATATGCAAACCCCCCTAGGCAGAGGTAATGTGTCTACAGATATACAGGAAACTGTTAGACCTTAATGCTTGTGGCCAAAAATAAGGATATCCTGTTGCAGGAAAACTCAGAAGTACAGGGTGTATTGCCTACAGGCTGATCTCCAGCCCTTGAAGAAATATAGAAGTAAAAATATATAATATATATGTTTGATCACATAATTGCTATATGTCTCTATATGGATATGCACCCTGAGCAGGGTGGGAGGTGGTCCTCCCAGACTGCCAGCGAATTAGGTTGGGGTCTGAATACACCCTGCCTATAGATGGGGGAGGAGAAAGCCCCTCCACAGACCTCCGCCAAGAACGGTACTGGCGGGGAAGGAGCTGCGCGTGGGCACACCCCCCGCCCCCACGCGGTCCGCAGGCGGAGGCGGCCGCAGTGAAGCCTCTACGTGGAGGAAACGATCCGACCACCGGGTACTCGCGCTCACTCGCGAGTACCCCTGCGACCGCGTAGAACACACAGGACCCACGTGGTCCGCGGCGGAGACGGCTGTCGCGAAGCAGCCATGTGGGAAAGAAGATCCGGTCGCCGGGTACTCGTGCTCACTCGCGAGTACCCCTGCGACCGGGTAAAACACACGGGACCCACGGGGGGGGGACGGCTGCAGCGAAGCAGCCACGTGGGAAAGAAGATCCGGCCGCCGGGTGGTCGTGCTCACTTGCGAGCATACCGGCAGCTGGAAAAAACACTGGGCTGGCGGAGATTAACTCCGCGGTCCCAGATCTCGGGGGACAGAGGAGGCAAATGCTTTGGAGGTAGAAGCAGCGATGATCCGAAGTACAGACACCGAAGAAAAATCCCACAAGGCCTATAACCTACTGCATTTACAGGAAAAAAATCCCATAAGCACAAAACACACTGCATTATAAAAAATAAAATGCCACAAGGCCTATAACCTACTGCATTTACAGGAAAAAATCCCATAAGCACAAAACACACTGCATTATAAAAATAAAATGCCACAAGGCCTATAACCTACTGCATTTACAGGAAAAAAATCCCATAAGCACAAAACACACTGCATTATAAAAAATAAAATGCCACAAGGCCTATAACCTACTGCATTTACAGGAAAAAATCCCATAAGCACAAAACACACTGCATTATAAAAAATAAAATGCCACAAAGCCTATAACCTACTGCATTTACAGGAAAAAATCCCATAAGCACAAAACACACTGCATTATAAAAAATAAAATGCCACAAGGCCTATAACCTACTGCATTTACAGGAAAAAATCCCATAAGCACAAAACACACTGCATTATAAAAAATAAAATGCCACAAGGATAAAGCACTGTATATAAAAATAAAATGCCATAAGGATAAAACATACTGCATTATAAAGATAAAATGCCATAAGGATAAAACCTACTGTATATAAAAATAAAATGCCACAAGGATAAAACACTGTATATAAAAATAAAATGCCATAAGGATAAAAACCTACTGTATATAAAAATAAAATGCCATAAGGATAAAAACCTACTGTATATAAAAATAAAATGCCAGAAGGATAAAACATACTGCATTATAAAATAAAATGCCATAAGGATAAAACATACTGCATTATAAACATAGAATGCCATAAGGATAAAAATATTGCATTTACATGAATACAATCCCACATGGATAGAACATACTGCATAATAAGAATAGAATCCCACAAGGATATAACATACTGCATATAAGAATAAAATCCCCTAAGGATTACAACAATACTGCATTTATAAGGCTAAAAGACTGAATATAAGCAATAAAAACCCAAAGCCACCCACTATAAGCAGGAGGCAGTGGTACTCTGACCTGTACTGACTGCAGAGCAGCAAAGAAAGAGGAAATGATGCATGGGGAGGGGAGTTTTATAGTACCTAACTTTTTTCTGATTGGTTGTTTTTTCTGTGCTGCTGTGGAGTTCTAGTAAAGAGAGACTTAAGCAAATACGAAGCCTCCTGTCATGTTATAAAATTAACCACAGGGGGGCGGGGCCTGACAGCCAAGATGGCGGGACGTGCTCTTTGTGAGCTCCTGCACCGGAGGACACATAAATGCCAACCCTAACGAACCAAACCGAGCCAACGGCCCACGGTGCCCAGAACACGATACAGAACCCCACTGGGACCAAAACGGTACTAATCTCGTATCGAAACGCCACACGAGCACTTGACCCGGCCATGCGGCCTACACTGAAGCGGAGCCTGGGGCCTGGGGGAAGCGGCCGATCGCCCGGCCCGAGACCCGCTCACAAGCACGAATCACAAAATGCCCTGCTACCCCCCCCTCTGGACCGGTGGGGGATATCCCGGTCTCCGCTGGGGACGGTCACCCCCACAATGAGACACAAACAAGCGACGACCACAGATAACGCCCGAGGCGGTCAGGGCCTACACAAGATGGCGCTTCAGACACAACCTGTAACAAACAGGTTCCCGGTCAAGCCGCCCGCACACACGCTAATATTCTATGACCGACTTGGCACCAACCTGTGGAAAAAGCTCAGCACCAGGAGATGGCTCTACAGGCGGGTAATGAAAGAAGCAATGGCGTGGCTTCGCCCTGTTACCCGACGCCTCTTGTGCGGACACCCATCCAGAGCCCCCAGAGCGGCCCTCAGACAGAAACGAGGAAGGAGGCCGGGGCGGCAGGGAAAGCAGACAGACCTCGCGGACGACAACACTGGCCCTCCCGCACACCAGCACAGGGCCACCAAGCACACTCGACCCACTTACCTCCCAGCGGCATTCAAAGCCCCCGACCACAGCTACACATCTCTGCGACCCAGGAGCCACGACGACAGCATTGACGCCAACCGGCACGCAGCACAGCCACCCACCAGGGACAAACAGAGACAGAGAGCTCTCCTGAGAGACGGAGCCCCGCTAAGATACCCACCACACCAGCGCTCCGGTCCCGACTACCAAAAACCTAGAGCCGGGGTCGGCTGATTGAAGCGGAATGCCTCAGAGACAATCTGTGCCCTGCAGACCCTATAGTAGAGACTCTGCAAGATACCACCGCACAGTCTGTTTCACAACATAACCAGTATCTCCCCAATATCTCACAACAGGAACACCACTAATGACAGTGATACCCTTTTCAAGATGTGCAGACTCTTTTGTTTAATACCCTTTTCAAGATGTGCAGACTCTTTTGGTTATGTTTTGCTTAACAAGCTAACAGATTCCACTGAAGTTGTAAAGCCTGATGTTTTAACGTTCGCATTCTAAAACTGCGCTGTACCACCTGTCTCACTTTCATAGATCAATGTGTAGCTAACATTTACTGTTTACTAAGGTTACTGCTAGGCATAAACAGACAAAGATAATTTTGATACAGGAACCATGGTAGTTTACTGTACCTCCAATTCGTTTCTAACCATGTTCTGCTCCCCCCATGGCATAAACCATGAGAGGCACAGATTCACCCTGATGAGAGCGATATACAGCTTAAAGTATATAGCTTAATGTGGGTAGAGAAGCAGACTGCCTGCCTGTGCCTCCTCGTTTGTACTCAAGCCTAGCGGATGCTAACTCCTCTTAATAGTTTGCTAACACAGTATAATTGTTGACCTTACTCTTTTTATCTTTATTTTTTACCTGTTACTCGCCACGTCTAGTTTATACGCTTTACTTTCATTTCTGTGTACAACCATAAGACATGTATGTATTACTCGACTAACTCTATACTAAAAAAAAAATGTGCTAAACCTAAATGTCATAACTGTAAAATGCTGTAATAATACCAATCTTGCATATGCTATTGTGGCATTGTGAGATGCTTATGTTCAATCAAGCACTCAAAAATAAAGAATTTAAAAAAAAAAAAAAAAAAAAATAAAAAAAAAAAATAAAATTAACCACAGACCCCAGCCCTCAGATTCAAGCCACCCTACACAATTACTTACTGAAAGGCAGTAATTCTAACATTTTAAATAAAAAAGAATTTAATTATCTATATAAATTACACCCAAAAATCCCAGTCATTTACTTCCTTCCAAAAATCCACAAAAATGAGACCAATCCCCCAGGCCGCCCAATTGTTTAAGGAATAAATTCAATTTTATCCAACTTATCGGAATATATCGACATTTTACTTCAACCATCTGTGAAAAATATGAAATCCTACCTTAAAGACACTATGTCTCTTCTCCTCTTTTTTAATGATTTTACATGGCAAAATGACTAAGTCCTAGTGACTTGCGACGTTACATCACTCTACACTGTCATTCCCCATGATAAAGGTTGCGAAGCAGGCTCGAAAATACTTAAAGCAGAAAAGAGAATACCACAATCCCAAATTGATTTTATCATAGAAGGCATCAATATCATTTTAAAAAACATTTTTTTCTGTTTTTTTTTTTTTTTTTTAAATTCTTTATTTATAACAAGGTGAAACACCAACATCACAATACACAGCATAAAACATCACAATTGGATAGTCTTTAGTGCGATCAAGCGTAGGCCTTGAGCCAATTATGCAGATCAGTTTATGTGTTATTCTTGGCATCGTTGATACATTAGGCACCGTGGTTTTGAAATGTCCGTGTATGAGCGCGGTGTCTCTCCAATTTTCCAATAACATAAAAGTGAAGAAGAACAAAAATGGCTGCGGTACAAGATATATCTCTCCGGTACACATTCAAATAAGAGCCCATCTCTGTCCGGTGCACATTGCACAGGGCCTCCATACAACCCAGTCCGAAGGTGTATCATATGGTATAATAGCGCATGTCTAAAGATTGTACTGGGTGATACCGATCCCCATCAACGTGGACCAGAGTTCAGCCACGGTAGAGAGAGAATTAGCAGTGAGAGCCATTTACAGAATAAAAAGTAGAGAAAAGAAGGGATAGAGGAGAAGACAAACAAGAGAACCGGGGGGGGGAGTAAAAGTTTGGAAAGATCGTCTAAGGGGAGGGGGGGGGGGGGGGGGGGGGGGGGGGGGAGGTAGGGAGAGATGTAGTCACTCAAAATAGGAGCAATCACCCGACTTCAGTACCAGCCGATATAGTCTTTCCCTCCTCTAGTAGCTCAGGCGGGGGGGGGGGGGGGTTTGAATCATTCTTATTTAAGGGAGCCCGACATGTAAGTGTCCGGTTCCCCCATAGGTGTTGGAAGAAATGAGAGCGGTGGTCCGGGTCCCCCTTCTTTGTACCTAATCGCCCACGCCACTGGCTATCCACGGTGCCCACACTTTATCAAACCTCGCCGTCGTGCCCCTGACCTTAGCTGTGAGTTTATCCATAAGGAA
Source organism: Pelobates fuscus (assembly GCF_036172605.1). NCBI lineage: Eukaryota > Metazoa > Chordata > Amphibia > Anura > Pelobatidae > Pelobates > Pelobates fuscus. The sequence goes on along the minus strand of NC_086320.1, from coordinate 315,869,745 downwards.
CGTATCCTTAATCTTTTGTATTACCTTAAGGAGAGGGGGGGGGGAGGGTTGAAGCCATACTTGAGCCATAGTTCGTCTCGCCGCCAGGTTTACATTATTCAGCAATTTCAGTTCCGCCCTGGTCCAGCCCTCTAGAGGCCTGGCCAGAAGGAAGACCCATGGGTCCAGGTTTACCTCCCTACCGAAGATATCCTTCAGTAGGTTCGCCACTTCCTTCCAGAGTGGCGTGATCCGAGGGCACTCCCACCACATGTGTAGGTAAGTTCCCTTGTGACCACAGCCCCTCCAGCATAGATCTGTGGATATTCTGTTCATCCTACATAACTGCACCGGGGTGGTATACCACCTAAACATGGTCTTATATGCTTGTTCCTGGATTGAGACACAAATAGACGAAGCTGCGGCAGCTTCCCATATCTCCTGCCAATCCACCCCTTCTAGCTCTTCGCCAAGATCAGCCTCCCATTGGGCTGTGTACGTAAGGTCCCCCCATTCCGACGTGGAGGTGCTCATTTGTGCATATAGAGCTGTTATAAGGCTCCTCGGGAACTGTGCCCTAAGGCACATAGCCTCGAAGAAGGTAAGTGGTTGTAATGCACTAGATTTATTGTTCGGGGCCTGCGCAAAGTTCCTGAGTTGTATAAAGCGAAAGAAGTCAGAAGGGCGAAGATCTGCCCTGGCTGTTAAATCCTCGAACTGGAGTAGCGACCCACCTTCATAGAGTTGGCAAAGGCGTTGGACACCCGTTCCCTCTATTCCTATGAAGTCCCTGGCGTATAGTCCAGGGGGGAAAGCTTTATTTCTGAGGTAAGGGGTCAATGGGGATGTCCGAGAGGACAATCCGTATTTGACCGATGCAATGTCCCATATCTTCATTGAATTTGCTATGGCCGGGCATTCTATTCGTGTAGTCGGTCTATGGTCACGGGGAACCCACATAAGGAATTGTGGCTTATCAGGTCCCATTAGGGATGACTCAAGGTCAACCCATCTCCTTTCGTCTGGAGGGGTGTGCCAATACGCTATCTGCGCGAGTTGGGCCGCCAAGTAGTAAAAATAGAAATTTGGCAATCCTAGGCCCCCCCTAGATTTTGTTCTATAGAGGATATTACGGGAAACCCTATGTTTCCTATTTTGCCAGATAAATTTCCCCGTGGCTTGCTGAAGCGGGCCCAAGTCAGACTTGGTGAGTCGAACTGGGAGAGCCTGGAACAGGAACAAAATCCTGGGGAGGATGTTCATCTTTACCGAGTGGATTCTGCCAATCCATGAAATCGGTTTATCCTGCCATCGTTCCATATCCGAGATAAGAGTGCGAATCATGGGGGTGTAATTCTGCTGAAATAGCTGAGCGGGGTCTGCCGTCAGGTGTATCCCCAGGTATTTAATGTGATGCCTTTCAATACGAATATTGTGGTCATTTCCTATTCGAGTGATATCAGACTCACTCATACTTATGGGTAAGGCGCATGACTTAGGTAGATTCACCTTATATCCAGCTATTTCGCCGAAAGTCTCTAGGACCCCCGCCAGCGTGTCCATTGACTCCGTCGGTTCCGTCAAAGTCAGCAGAACATCGTCGGCGAACGCAGACACAACATATCTCTGGTCCCCCACTGTGATACCGCGAATTTCATCAGTGCATCTCACCTGTTGTAATAGTGGTTCCAGGGACAAGGCAAAGAGCAGGGGCGACAAGGGGCAACCCTGTCTAGTCCCGTTGCTCAAGGCAAACGGTATAGCCTTGGAGCCCGCTATACGGACCCGAGCCCGGACATCCGTATATAATGCCCGAATTGCAGTAATAAACGTAGGCGGGAGGCCAGAGTGTTGTAGGACCTCGAATAGGTATGGCCACTTAACCCTATCGAAAGCCTTCTCTGCGTCAAGTGACAGGACCAATGTGGGGATTTTCCTCTGTGCTTGCCGCCAGAGAAGGTCAATGTTACGTCGAGTGTTTTCGTATAGCTGCCTACCAGGGATGAAACCCACCTGATCTGGGTGGATCAGCCGATTTAAATAGGGGTTTAGGCGGGTCGCTAAAATCTTGGCTAGAATTTTAGAGTCGTGGTTTATCAATGAGATCGGTCTATAGTTCTCCGGGAGTGAGTCGTCCCTGCCCGGCTTAGGTATCAGGATGACGTCGGCCAGCGACATGTCTCTATCCGGAATACCCCCATTCATTAAATCGTTAAACAATGCCCCAAGATGCGGTACCAATTCCTCGCGGAACAACTTGTAATAACCACCCTCAAATCCATCCGGGCCTGGAGCTTTATTGCCCTTCATGGATGAAATTGCCGCGTCTATTTCGTCGGCCGTGATTTGAGCCCCCAAGGAGAGTACATCGCCGCCTTCCAGTTTTGGTAAGGCCAATCGATCAAGGAAAGCTCTCGCTTCATCAATCTCACGCTGTTGTCGTTCCCCATCTATTACACCAGAATGGTTATATAGGTCGGAGTAATATGCTGTGAATACCGACGCGATATCCGTGGGATCCGTATAACGCCTGCCAGCTGCGTCTTTAATGCTCGTGATATGAAAGTGACCCTGTCTCGGGCGTAGGGACCTAGCTAACAACGTGTCCATTTTATTAGACTTTTCGTAGAATGTCCTCTTAGTCCAAACCACTGCCCTGGCTGTGTCGTCCAAGAGTAACTCTCGTACTGACATTCGCACTTTCTGTACGTCCGCTAATGTGATAGCTGACGGGGCTGACTTATGTTTCTCTTCCGCCCGACCCAGGGCCTCTAGAAGGGAGGACAGCAGTTGCAATTTACGTTTCTTTTTTACCGTCGCCTCTCTGATAAAAATACCCCTAATAACCGCTTTGTGGGCGGCCCAGACCGTGGCTGGTCGGAGGTCCGGGGTTGCGTTCCGGAGAAAATAATCGGATAATTCTCGACGGATCGTTTCCACCACGGCCGGGTCTTGTAAAAGCGAAGTATTCAGCTTCCAGGACCACGGAGACGCAACGCATAAGTTATCCATAGTCAGTGAAATATCTGCGTGGTCTGACCAGGATATAGAACCGATCGTGGAAACAGAAGCTTTGGACGCCGCGTGTGTATTAACTAGAAATATATCTATCCTAGAGTAAGAGTCATGGGGTGCGGAATAGAACGTAAAATCACGGTCGTCTGGATGGTGAGCTCTCCATATGTCTATGAGGCCTGTACGCTGTATAAAGGTGCGGAGTATCTTGTCCTGACTCCCTCTACCGTGAGATCTCGGTAGCCCTTTGCAGCGGCTCCGGTCAGCTGCCGGGCACGGGGTGGCGTTAAGGTCTCCGCCTACAATGATCATGCCGTGCGGTAGGCTGTTGATCATTTGAGCCAAGGCGTCCCAGAATTCGGCCGATGGAACATTAGGGGCGTAAATATTGAGGAAGTGGATCGTGTGGGAGTGTAAGCTCCCGGAAAGCAGCAAGTAGCGTCCCTCCGGATCGGCTGTAACAGTCCCTATCCGAAAGGGGCACCTATGATGGATTAGTATAGCAACACCGTTCCTCTTGTTGAGAGCTCTCGCCTCATGTACAACGCGGAATGTGTGGTCCTTTAACATTAGTTTTGCTGGTTTAGGTATATGCGTTTCTTGTAGAAAAGCAATATCAGGGTTAAGGCGTTTAAGTTCCCTAAACATAAGGCGCCTTTTACTCGGGGCATTAAGGCCTTTGACATTCAGGGATAGCAGTTTCAATGGCATTGTAACAAAGGAGGGGGTCGGCTTGTCACATAAGTTGGATCCACTACAGAGCCAACTCGAGCTTGCAATGAGGGTATCACAACATCTCCCCCCACCGGGGTCCGAGCAGGGAATAGGGGTAGGAAGGTGTAAGGGGGATGACAGGGGGTGAGAGGACATTGAAGATAGAAAGAGAAAGAGTGAGAGAAAAACAGAAAAAACATCAATAGCCTGGACTTACCTATTGCCAGGACCAAATGGGAAATATGTCCAGGCATTTCCAGGGAACCAAAACGGCCCCAGAACTGCCTCAACATAGACCAACCACGAATAGCACCACCAGGGTGCCTAACTATCCCCAATTGGAGATAAACAATTGTTGTAAATAAAAGCATATATAAAAACCGAAACATAGGGGGAGACCTGTTTGTCGTTCCCAGGTGATTGTCAGTTCCTAAAAAGGAGAAGCACATTCAAGACTTCAAAAATCCCGCGGGTGCCAGAGCCGGACACCAATATACCTCTGAACCCGCCCCCCTTCCCCCGTCCCGAACCTAATAATACGTAGAGACAGAACCCGGCTTAAGAGTGGACCTAGCATAAAATAAACATAATAATAAAAATAGTTGCGGACATAGCATGAACCAGGTTCCACCGCCCCATCCCGAACCCCCTCTGAGAAAAGTCGCAACTTAGTGCAAAAGGATAGCGGACAAAAATAGCCCGAACAGCAAAGATACTGTTACCCGCCGCCCGCCACCCGTGAAGTCCAGGAATCCCGTCCAGAAAAACAGTGGGGGGAGGGGGGGGGGGAGGGGGGGGGGGGGGGGCAGCATACAGAAACAAAACAGCAATAATATATCGAGAAGCGTTACCCGCCGCCCGCCGCCCCACACCGATCCCGTTCCCCAGAAAAACTGTGAATAGTTGTACCTTGCCCCCGACCCCCCTGGACCCGGCCCAAGTACCGAAAAAACGTAGTACAAAATACAGTAAGCCATACTACACAGTGTCCCCGAGGAAAAGGGAGGGGGCAATCGATATATAACTTATACATAGCGAGAAAGGGGGAGATAAAAAACACATTTCCCGCCTCCCCATTCCGATCCCAGTCCCCAAAAAAAACACAGTGTTTAAGTAACCATAGGTCTCTGCTCCGAGGGACCTGACATAATCCCCAAAATCATGAGGAGAAATAATGGTGGGCAGTCCCGGAAAAGGGTCCAACGGGAGAGGGGTTACAACGAGTCAGGACATGGGAAACAGGGCGAGGCCCGGGAGCAAAAATAAGCCCTAACCCTCCCCATAGTAAGCAATCCCACCCGCGGGTCGAGGAGCCCGATAACCCAGATGTGCCTCGTATAAAACCCCGGTAACCAGGGCCTGCCGCCACCAGAAGGGCCAATAATCAAAAGCCCACATAGGCTTTTCAAGCGGGGCCTAGAAATCCCCCGCCCAAACAACCTGATCCCGCCCGCGAGGTCTTACCATCTGGAGATATAACCCGCCGCTCAGGCATGGCGACATCGTGGCCCCCTTCCTCATTCATCAGACGTGTACCATTCTCGGGGGAGAGCGACTAGGGCCTCCGTCGCCCCCTTCGAAACCGGGAAGTCGTCCGGGGTTTGGATCCCCAGCTCGGACAGGAACTTCCTCGGGTCACCGTCCGGGAACAGAAGTTTCGTGCGGCCATCCTTAAAAGCCATCAGCCGGAAGGGATGACCCCAAGCGTACTTGATGGTGTGGCGCTGTAGGAGTTCCGTGATCGGGCGCCAGTCTCTGCGTTTCTGCAGCATCAGCGGGGTGAGGACTTGGTAGAGGGTAAGGTTGGCTCCGTTATAGAGGATTTGACGATCTCTGCCATACCTCATCAATGCCTCTTTAGTTTGAAAAGACAGGAATTTAATTATAACGTCCCTCGGGCGCCGATCTTCCGTTCTTCTGGCTCTGAGGGCCCTATGCGCCCTTTCAATATGCCACAAATGCTCTGGGATGTCGGGGAGTAGCGGCCTGAAGATCTCCAGAATTACCTCTGCTAGGGATCCTTCCCCTTCTTGTTCGGGTAATCCCCGGAGGCGGATATTATTGCGCCTTGTCCTGTTCCCCAGGTCGTCTATGGCTGCTTCTGCAGTAAGTAGCTGGGAGGTGAGGTGGTTAATTTGAGCGGTTGCAGCGTTATGGGCTATAACTGTGGATTCGACCCTCTGCTCGAGCACCGCCGTCCGCGCCCCCAGTGCCTGTATTTCAGCTTTCACCTCCGAGGTGGTACGAACCATCTCAGAGGCAAGGTAGCTACGAACCTCCGACAGTTTCGCCAGTATTTGGCTAGTGTCGGAATCCGATGCCACACCGCTTGCTGGGCTCGCTGGGGAACGGGGCGTAGTCTGGCCTTCTCGTCCGCCATCTTGTGTGCTTTGTCGCACGGCGCGAGAGGCCGCAAACATCTCCGGCACTACTATTCCCGCTTCTACCGCCTTTTTCACCTTAGTTTTCGTAGATCTCCGGTCCATCACTGTTCCCACGACTAATTCGGTTTGATCAAGGGTTTATCTCCGCTGTTGTATGCTGTTGGCACCGTGGTCGCAGCGGAGCTCTACCCGGACACGTCCAGCTCGCTCGGCTGCAGACCACGCCCCCTTTTTTCTGGTTTTTAGATTCCTTTTATGTTCTCCCCTCTCTGCTTTTGTATTCCATATTCGACTACTGAGATCCCAAAGAAAGAACCTAAGAACACTCACTCAAGGTCCACATTGTACCTAAAGACTTTTTCATCTCCCTTTATTTTATTTAGCGCACCATGTATAGGTTTATTTATTGTTGTATCATATGAAGATTTCTGCATGGGGATCAGATTGTGTGCATGGAGACTTGCAGGTTTCTATCGTATTTTCCGCATACCATATGTACCTGTGCGAGCTCGCAGGCTCCATGGTTTTTAGTGCTGTGATTTGGCTCGCGGGCCTCCTGTCTCGTGTGGTATGTGTTCTCTCGTGCTCATGCTTTACAACCTTCCTTTTTTGCTATCTGTGATGTGCGTTTTTTCTGTTGCTATGTAGGGTCTGCGTGACTATATGCGCGTGTCCGGTGGCCTCTCTTTTTCTATTAGGGGTCTGGTATTCCCCTGAGTAATTGCTCTATTGCGTTCTTGTGCGTCTATCTCCCCACCTCTGTCTCCCTGTGTTCTTCTTAGCTGTTAGTTAGTCTGATCAGTTATCGTCTACGGGTGTCTGGTAGTTTGTTATTGTGCATGGGCGGTGTCGTGACATGAGGTAACGTCCCCGTTCTATTCTACATCCGCCTCGTAGTTTTTAGCTGTTATTGCATTTCCTGTGTGTGTTATCTTGTCTGGTTTTGTCTGTTGCGTTCATGTCCCTGCGTGTAAGTTTGTACGTGTTTGTGCGTGTTTGCAACTATATTGTGTCTCTGTCATTCTCTCTGTGTGTGATGTCTACTCTTGTTGTTTCTTTGTATGTCTCCTTGCGTGTTTATCTGTTTTTCCCAATTTTAGGGGCTAGTATCCGTTTGCTCTTTACTCCTATTCCGCTTTCAGGTCCGTCAGGTGGGCTCCCTGCGATTTCAACCTTCATTGCGGTCGTGTGTGATGAAGCTCTCTCTTGGTGTTTTCCCTGGGGTTATATATGGAGGTTCAGAGGGGTTGTGGTAGGGTGGGGGGAGGAGGGAGGGATTGAGTCTGCCATCTCCCTCGGTGCGCCCGGGCCCGCCCCCCGTCCCAGTGCATCTCGTCTTCCATCTCTACTTAAGTGCTGTGTAGTATCCAGGATGTCCACCTCTCCACATGTTTGTCGCTTCTCCCTTGGAAATCTGCTATTTTCACCTCTGCCATCCTGATGTTTTCAACTCTGCGTGTCCATTCTTCTATCGTGCGTGGGTTTTCCTGTTTCCAGTGCAGTGGGATCAGGGACTTGGCCGCGTTTAGTAAGTGCCTCAGTATCGACCTCCTGTAGGAGGGTATTGGTCGTTCTGTATGATGTAGAAGGGTGGCTGCCATCGTCAAGTGTGTGGGTTTGTCTAGTATATGCTTGAATTTCCGGTGAATGTTCTCCCAGAAAGGTTTTATTTTATTGTAGTCCCACCAGATGTGCCTTAAGGTGCCGGGTTCCTCCCCGCATCTCCAGCAGGTGTTCGGTATTGTCGGGTTGTATCGGTTGATCAGGGACGGTGTACGATACCAGTGTGTCAAGAGCTTATAATTTACTTCCTGGTAGTGGGAGCTGGAGGCGCTTTTGTGTTGTAGGGTTAGTATCTTTCCCCCATTGGTCGTCTGTGAAGGTCTCCTCTGTCCAGTCCTCCCATTGTCTTTTGTATAAGTTGTTGGCAGTACAATTTGACGTCAGTAGGTTTTGATATAATGCGGAGACCCTACCTTCCAACTTCGGTGTCTGTGTGCATAGGTTTTCGTACCATGTTAGTTCTCTGTGTATCTTGCTTCTGTGTGGTAGGTTGTGATAGTAGTGCTTAAGCTGGATGTAGTGGAATTGGTGCATTAGCGTGGGTGTTGCTTCACCCGAAATGTCCCTTAATGGTTGGACTCCCGTATTGTTCAGGACTGTGTGTATTGGTATGTATCCATCACGGTCTTCTGTTGGCAAGGCAGTCGGTGGAAGGCTGTCTCCCAGGTTCGGGTTGTACGTGATGGGTATCAGGGGACTGGGTTTGGGCGAGATCCGCTGCTCCTTTCTAATTGTGGACCAGTGCGTCAGGGTGTGTGTGAGGGGAGAATCTTCCCCTAGTAGCGTCTGGGCGTCCCTTTCATTGTGCCACACCAGTGTATGCAGTTTTTTGTCTACGGTGTCCCTCCAAAGCTGGACCCATCGTTTGTGTGGCGTGTCCTTGTGTAGTTCTTTGAGTCTCTGTAATACTGTTGCCTGATGATATCTTTTGATGTCAGGTAGAGCCAGCCCGCCCCAACTCCTCGGGAGGCAAAGCTTGTCGTAGCTGATCCGTGCCCTTTCTCCCTTCCAGACATATTGTATGAATGCTGTTTTGAGCGAGGTAAAGAATGTGTGCGGGATTGTTTGTGGTGCTGTGTGTAGGATGTATAATATCTGTGGTAAGATGTTCATCTTTAAGACTGCTATTCTCCCGATCCAGGTTATGTGGGGGTAATTCCATCGTCTGAGGTCTTCTATGACGTGTGTCAGGAGTGGAGCGTGGTTGTGGGTGTAGATGTCCTTTGTTGTATGCGTTATCCACAGTCCGAGATATCTCATTCTGTCTGTGCACCGGTGGAATGGGAACTGCCGCTTTAGTTGCTCACATTCGTTATCCGGGACCGTGACGTTGAGAATTTCACATTTGGTCAGGTTCAGTTTCAGTCCGGACATCCGGCCATAGTTTTCAAATTCTTCCATTAGTGGTGTAATTGAGTCTAGTGGATTTTCGAGAAAGAACAGCATATCATCAGCGTATGCGGCGACTTTGTGTTCCTGTTCTCTGTGTCTCAGTCCCGTTATCTTCTCGTTTCTCCTAATGCTTTCTAATAGAGGTTCCAGGGTGAGGGCGAATACCAGGAGCGAGAGTGGGCACCCCTGCCTCGTGCCATTTTTGATGTCGAAACCGTCTGTAAGTGCACCATTCACCCTGACTCTGGTGGTCGGTTGGCTGTAAAGCGCGGTGATCCATGTAAGCATACCCATGCCCATACCTGTGGAACGTAGTGTTTCTGTCATGAAGCTCCAGTCCACCCTATCAAAAGCTTTCTCTGCATCCGTGGAGAGTAACAGCAGTCTTGACTCCGTTCGTTTGGCCAGATGTTGTATGGCAAACAGTCGTAGGGTGCAGCCTCTTGCTTCCCGTCCTGGTATGAAGCCTGTCTGGTCTGGGTGTATTAATCGTGTCATCTGGGTTTGTAGTCTCATTGCCAGGATTTTGGAGAAGAGTTTGAAGTCCGTATATGGAGCGATATTGGGCGGTAGTTGCCGACTTGTTCGGTGTTTTTTCCTGGTTTGGGGATCACTGTGATGGTGGCTGCCAGTGCCTCCCTATGGAAGGCGTGTCCGTCTCTTATGCTATTGAGTGCCTTGGTCAGGTACGGTGGCAGTATGTGTCCGAATTTCTTGAAGTATTCCACCGGGAAGCCGTCTGGTTCCGGTGCTTTGCCTGTTTTTGCTGTTTTTAGTGCCTGTCGTATTTCTTCCTCAGTGATAGGCGAGTCTAATTCCTCTGCTTCAACCGGTGTGAGGGTGTTTTGTTGTAAGTTGGTCAGGTATTCTATCTTGGCTGCCTGCCTAGTGGTCGGGGATTATCCGTCATTTCCTTTGTGTGTGTTGTACAATTTTGTGTAGAATTTCTCGAATTCGTTTGCGATTTCCTTTAGGAACTGCGTTGTTTTACCATGTGCCGTTCGGATGGTGTGGACTTGTGCCCTATGTTGTGTGCCTCTCAGCATCCGTGCGAGGAGTTTGCCCCCTTTATTAGCGTGCCTGTAGAAGAATGCACGCGATCGCTGTATCGTTCTGGCGTGTTTGCGTTCAAGGAGCTCTGCCAGTTGTGTTTCAAGATCTTCACAATCAACAGATGGTGCTGTACAGGCTCCACAGCCAAAACCACTTAGTTGGTTGAAAGCTTCGGCAGGACAGGAGAGCACACAAAACATTTAACAGTAAACAATTACATTATACACACCTTACACCTATAATGGGCACAGGGTGACTAAAACATAAGAGACATACATATGCTCCTAGTGATGGTGACTTCCGTCACAAGAACCATGGCCCCCAAACCATGTGTGACCTACAATACATTGCCTACAAATAACAACCATATATACAATATTAACTTAAGGAATAAGCTCCACAACTGTATGCCTAAAAAAAGATTTTGTTTTGTCCTTCTGTACATTTGATACCTCTATTTTCTGACCTGTTGCTTTCCATACAATTGTTTGTATAGCACTGTTTGTGATCAAAATAGAAAAGCCGGCACATAATTTGCAACACTTGTTCAGTGTCATCTAAGTCCACACTAAGTAAGTCCTTAATCAAGTGCATTGTCGTGTTAAAAAAACAAACCTCTAAGTGATATCGGATCCTATAGCAAACACATCATAGTTACATAGTTACATAGTTACATAGCTGAAAAGAGACTTGCGTCCATCAAGTTCAGCCTTCCTCACATATGTTTTTTACTGTTGATCCAAAAGAAGGCAAAAAAAACCAGTTTGAAGCACTTCCAATTTTGCAACAAGCTAGGCACAAAATTCACTCTTGACCCCAGAATGGCAGTCAGATTTATCCTTGGATCAAGCAGTTATTACCCTACATTGAAAGATTATATCCTTGAATATTCTGTTTTTGCAAGTATGCATCTAGTAACTGTTTGAACATCTGTATGGACTCTGATAAAACCACTTTTTCAGGCAGAGAATTCCACACCCTGATTGTTCATACAGTAAAAAAACCTTTCCTTTGCCTTAGACGAAATATTCTTTCTTCTAGTCTAAACGCATGACCTCGTGTCCTATGTAAAGTCCGGTTTGTGAATAGATTTCCACACAATGGTTTGTATTGGCCCCGAATATATTTGTATAATGTTATCATATCCCCTCTCAGGCAACGTTTTTCTAAACTAAATAGGTTTAAATTTGTTAACCTTTCTTCATAGCTGATATGTTCCATTCCTTTTATTAATTTTGTAGCCCGCCTCTGCACTTTTTCTAGTGCCATAATATCCTTCTTTAGAACAGGTGCCCAAAATTGCACAGCATATTCAATGTGTGGTCTTACCAGTGATTTATAAAGAGGCAAAATTATATTCTCGTCCCGAGAATGAATGCCCTTTTTCATGCATGACAATACCCTACTGGCCTTGGCCACTGCTGATTGACATTGCACATTGTTGCATAGTTTGTTGTCTATAACAATTTCCAAGTCCATTTCGTGTGTTGTTATCCCTAATTCGTTTCCATTAAGGGTATACGTTGCTTGTGTATTCTTTACGCCAAAGTGCATAACTTTGCATTTTTCAACATTAAATTTAATCTGCCATTTGAGTGCCCAGTCCTCCAGTCTATCTAAATCCCTCTGCAGCAAAGTAATATCTTGCTCACATTGTATTATTTTACAAAGTTTTGTGTCATCTGCAAACACTGAAACATGACTTTCAATGCTGTCTTCAAGATCATTTATAAACATGTTAAATAGAAGGGGTCCCAGAACAGACCCCTGAGGGACACCACTTGCCACCTCTGTCCAGCTTGAAAATTCACCATTAACGACAACTCTTTGTACTCTGTTTTTAAGCCAATGTTCTACCCAAGCACAAGCATTTTCATCTAGACCGATTTCCTTGAGTTTGAACACTAATCTTCTGTGTGGAACTGTATCAAATGCCTTGGCAAAATCCAAATAGATCACATCCACTGCAACACCCTGATCTATACTTCTACTTACTTCTTCGTAGAATGCAATCAAGTTAGTTTGACACGACCTGTGCTTCATAAAACCGTGCTGTTTTTTGCTGATAACCATGTTCTTCTCAAGGAATTCTTGAATATTATCCCTCAATAACCTTTCAAATATTTTACCAGCCACAGAAGTTAAGCTCACAGGTCTATAATTTCCAAGCAAGGATTTTGAACCCTTTTTGAATATAGGAACCACATTTGCCTTCCTCCAATCCTCCGGAACACTTCCTGAAAGAAAATAATCTTGAAAGATTAAAATCAAAAATTCACAGCTTACAAGCAATCTACCACAGTTATTCAGGGTTCTCTCTTATGTAAATAACTGTGCAGGCTCATTGATTTGGCCAGCCATGTTTAGATGTGGGCCGTAAAGGAATTGTTGGTTTGGGGGTCAGCAGGAGGTCAGTCGGTCAGAGACAAAGATAAGTGCTTGGTATAGGAACAGTGTTTCTTCTAACAAAACAAAGAAAATAAATCCAAAGGTGGTCTAACTAAGAGACAACCATGAGGACAATTACCCAGTCCAATTCCAATAGTAAATGTTAACAGGAAAGAAAATAATAAATAACTTTATTAAGGTATATAATACAATGTATATTTAAATACCAATCTAAATAGATAGTTAAGAGGAATAACCCACCATCAAAAATAGAGATAGGTGGCTAAATAGTAGCCTACTGTATATAATCCTTCTAAAAAGAAAAGAAAAATAATAATGACTCAATGATGCTTGGGCTAAGGGTATAGAAACACTCATATGGGTGGAGAGGCTAGGTGGAGAGTAGTGGGTAATGGAATGTATGGATCATAATCTCACATTCATATAGCCCCACATATAGTAAACTCCTCCACAAGTAGTCACCCTTAGTGTTCCAACCCTATACTCCTGGGAAACACCTTCAAGGGTGTTCCAATCCAGACTTATCTATAATAGAAAAATACACCAAACTTAAAATAAAATAAAAACTAATGGTAACCAGTCTAAATAGAAAGAGACAGAGAGGAAAGAGGAGAGGCCAGGCACGAAATGGAAGTGGCTAATTAATAGCCTACTAAGAGAGCTACCTTTCTAAAATAGAAAGGAGATTAACTAAATAGTGCTCTGGCTAACGGTGTACAAGCAATAAGAGAGGAGGGGAGAAATAAAGGAGAGAGGTAAATGCATAAGCATATATAAACGTTTTAGGTAAGGTATCAAAAAACCAACCATATAATATAAACCTCTCCCCCCACTTTATAGACTCCCAGCAAACAAACACTCTCTATGCTAAACCCTATACTCCTAAAGAAACACCTTCGAGGGTGTTCTAAACTCAGCTCAAACTAACATTAGAAAAGGTTCCAAAACAGACTGCTGGGCTAGCTGCATTAGCGTTACCCCTGAAACGCGCGTCGGGTTTTAGCCACTTTTTCACTCACGATTTGAGCACTCTGCACAGATGATTTGTCACTTATTTAAACTCTTGGAACCTTTTCTAATGTTAGTTTGAGCTGAGATTAGAACACCCTCGAAGGTGTTTCCTTAGGAGTATAGGGTTTAGCATAGAGAGTGTTTGTTTGCTGGGAGTCTACAAGTGGGGCGAGAGGTTTATATTATATGGTTGGTTTTTTGATACCTTACCTAAACGTTTATATATGCTTATGCATTTACCTCTCTCCTTTATTTCTCCCCTCCTCTCTTATTGCTTGTACACCGTTAGCCAGAGCACTATTTAGTTAATCTCCTTTCTATTTTAGAAAGGTAGCTCTCTTAGTAGGCTATTAATTAGCCACTTCCATTTCGTGCCTGGCCTCTCCTCTTTCCTCTCTGTCTCTCTCTATTTAGACTGGTTACCATTAGTTTTTATTTTATTTTAAGTGAGCACTCTGCACAGATGATTTGACACTTATTCAAACTCTTGGAACCTTTTCTAATGTTAGTTTGAGCTGAGTTTAGAACACCCTCGAAGGTGTTTCTTTAGGAGTATAGGGTTTAGCATAGAGAGTGTTTGTTTGCTGGGAGTCTATAAAGTGGGGGGAGAGGTTTATATTATATGGTTGGTTTTTTGATACCTTACCTAAAACGTTTATATATGCTTATGCATTTACCTCTCTCCTTTATTTCTCCCCTCCTCTCTTATTGCTTGTACACCGTTAGCCAGAGCACTATTTAGTTAATCTCCTTTCTATTTTAGAAAGGTAGCTCTCTTAGTAGGCTATTAATTAGCCACTTCCATTTCGTGCCTGGCCTCTCCTCTTTCCTCTCTGTCTCTTTCTATTTAGACTGGTTACCATTAGTTTTTATTTTATTTTAAGTTTGGTGTATTTTTCTATTATAGATAAGTCTGGATTGGAACACCCTTGAAGGTGTTTCCCAGGAGTATAGGGTTGGAACACTAAGGGTGACTACTTGTGGAGGAGTTTACTATATGTGGGGCTATATGAATGTGAGATTATGATCCATACATTCCATTACCCACTACTCTCCACCTAGCCTCTCCACCCATATGAGTGTTTCTATACCCTTAGCCCAAGCATCATTGAGTCATTATTATTTTTCTTTTCTTTTTAGAAGGATTATATACAGTAGGCTACTATTTAGCCACCTATCTCTATTTTTGATGGTGGGTTATTCCTCTTAACTATCTATTTAGATTGGTATTTATATATACATTGTATTATATACCTTAATAAAGTTATTTATTATTTTCTTTCCTGTTAACATTTACTATTGGAATTGGACTGGGTAATTGTCCTCATGGTTGTCTCTTAGTTAGACCACCTTTGGATTTATTTTCTTTGTTTTGTTTCATTACCCTAGGGTTACCCCCTTTCTACCCAGTCTAGGTGACCATCCCTTACCTAAGAAACGGTAATAGGGTAGGGTTTTGTCCTCCCTGTTTTCTGGTCCCTTAAGGTTTCATCTATACTAGTGTTTCTTCTAAGCCCAGCTGCATTTCAAAATGAATTTACCACTGCGTTTCTGTGATACTTTAACTATCTCAAGGACAACAGTAGTCCTGTTAAAGCAGATGACATAAATGGTCTTTTAAACTAGAGTATGCGCATCTTGAAGACTGCCAGGAAGATAATGGTAACTCTTCTGAACTATAGAATAGATGGAACCAAAGACAGAACAGGAAACTCTTTGCACCACAGTTCATGTTAGGAACATGCAATGGTGAGCCACAACATTAAAACCACTGACAGGTGAAGTAAATAAAGTTGATTAAATCATTACAATGGCACCTGTCAAGGGGTGGAATATATTAGGCAGCAAGCGGACAGCCACTTCTTGAATTTCATTTATTGGATAGAGGTAAAATGTGCAAGCGCAAGATTTACTTTGACAAGAGATTGACTTTGACAAGACTTTGACAAGAGTGACTTTGACAAGGGCCAAACAGTGATGGCTAATCTTGTGGGGTGTACCCGGTATGTAGTGGTTAGTACCTACCAAAGGTTGTGCAAGAAAGGTCAGACAGTGAACAGGTGTCAGGGTCATGGGCATCCAACTCTCATTGCTGCACTTGGGGAGCGAACTCGAGCCCGCCTGCTCCGATCACATAGAAAAGCTACTGTAGATCAAATTACTGAAAAACTTAATGTTGGCCAGGAAAGAAATGTCAGAACATACAGTGCTGTGTATGGTCACAACGTAGCCGTAAACCAAAAGCACCTTGAATGAGGACGTGAATGTCCGTCTGGACCATGAAGCAATGAAAGAAGGTTGCCTGGTTTAATGAATCAAATATTATTTTAGATCAGGTGGATGGTCAGGTGGGAGTGCGTTGTTTACCTGGGGAAGAGATGGCAGCAGGATGCACTATGGGAAAAAGGCAGGACGGTGGAGCCAGTGTTATGCCCTGGGCAATGTTCTGCCGGGAAACTTGGGTCCTGGCATTCATGTGGATGTTACTTTGACACATACCACCTACCTACAGATTGTTGCACACCATGTACACCCCTTTGTGCCAATATTGTTTCAGCAGGATAATACAACCTGTCACATTGCAAAAACTGTTCAGGAGTGGTTTGAGGAACATGACAAAGAGTTCTAGGTGCTGCCTTGGCCACCAAATTCCCCAGATCTCAATCCAATGGAGCATCTGTTGGGATGTGCTGGAACAATAAATCTGATCCATGGAGACCCCACCTCTCAACTTGTTGGACTTATGTCCTGCTGTTAATGTCTTGGTGCCAGATACCACAGGACACATTGAGGGGTCTTGTGGAGTCCATGTCTCGACGCATGATTTGTTTAGATGATATGCCCCTACTCGCGGCATGTGGGAGGATTTAACCTCCCTTTTATCAATATGGGGGTCATAGTGACCCCCATCCTGATTTATATTTAGTTTGAATGACTGCTTGCTGTTTTTTTGGCATACCTCAAGTAGGGGCATGCAGGAGGATTTAACCTCCCTTTTATTAATATGGGGGTCATAGTGATTTTAGTGGTTTTAATCCTTGGGGGGTACGAATAGTTATTTATTGCATGCGCAATGCTGTTTTCGTCAAAATGGCAGAAAACAACAAAAAAATTACGAAATTCGGGATTGACGAATGAAATATTTATTTAGTACGAAATCATTCATACGAAACAAAAATTTCACTGGTGCACATGTCTAAAAAATATATATAGAGAGAAAGAGAGAAAAAAGAGAGAGCGCTTAAATGGGTTGTTGCTCTATGGAGCTGGGCTGTGTGTTTATGATAAACTTATAATATTGTGTTGTTAAATACCTTTTAATGTAGATGAACCTTTTGTAATATATATATTAAGTTGGTAATACACTACAACAATTAACCCATTACACCAGGCATGTCAAACTCAAAGGCTAGCACGGACCAAATAAACAAGGTTTAAGTTTATGTGGGCTGCAGAAAACAAAAACAACAAAAACTTAAATTTTCATAGCATCGTAAATTTATTTTGAGAAGTATAGAGGAAAAAAAAACAACAGCATCCCCCTCTTCTAAACCCCAGTTCCCCCCTCTATACTAAATCCTAGTGCCCCCCTCTACTAAATCCCAGCACCCATCTCTACTAAACCTCGGCCCCTGTTTAAAAAAAAAAGTGATGCCAGGACGGAATTACGTCATATTGTGGCACCTGGCATCACTACAGAGGGCACGCGCGTGGGAGCAGTGAGGAGCAGAACACACTAAGCTCCCTCCCTGCCGCCAGCAGCCTCTCCCCCCCAGCCAGGTACATTTTAGCAGAGTAGGCACCTGCAATGTAGGGAGAGCAAGTGCCTACTCTGCCTAAACACTCGCAGCTCACTGGGCCACAAAGATACTCATTGAGTTTGACATGCTTGCATTACACACACGGCATCCCTCACACACCCATACATTGCACCCCTCACACCCATTGCAACACCCACACACACTGCATCCCCTTTAGACACTACATCCCAATTTTTACATTGGATGATAGCACAGCCTGGGCCATTATTTCCAATCCAATGCCCCAAAATAATCAATGATAGACAAAAACCTGGTGGAGTTTATACATACAGGAGGTCTGATAGTTCTGGCTTAGTAAGATCCATAATATACAACTGGTCTGTTGTCTCTGAATCAGTCACAGAGACACAGCAATTTAATTTAATAACTTAATTTTGCAATTTAAGTGTTGGCTGGCCTCAGACTGACCTACGCCATCAATCACGTTACACAATAGAGATCCAATTTCCATTCTAATAATGCTACCAGAATGAGACACCTATAACGTTAACTCTTTTACAATTGTAAGACGGACAGTGCAGAGCTTTAACGTCTGGCGACAGCACAGACTGTAATGCATTAATAGTAAAAGCAGGGCTAGATCCCTGCTAGTAACAGGGAGCCACAGGTAACATTCAATGGTTGAAGTCCCTTCTGCCAGCCAGAGCAACAAGTAGTGGCCCCAGAATGACAGATTGAGCATTTCACCCAAACCTTTAAATCACTATGGCTGACTGCGTTCAGTCAAGGTGATTATCTCAGGATCCAGAGGATTCCAAGCTTGAAAAATCTGGCCAAGTCTCTCTGTTGACAATGATTGGCAGGGACAGCATGCAGGAGCGACAGTATGATAGGAAGATCTCCTCTATACTACAACCGCCCAGTACAGAGTATACACTGTTAACTGGGAAATCCCTCTGCTGATGTCAGTACTGGCATCCGTAGTGGGAATCCCTCTGTGGTAAAGTTAGAGTCACCATTAGGGTTAGGTTTATGGTTTCTATTAGGGGTAATGTTAGGGCTGATATGTTAGGTGTAGGGTTAGGTAGGGGTTAGTGTTAGGTTTACAGCTAGTGCCAATGTTTGAAGAGGTGTGGGATTTACATAATGTGTGAATCCCACCAATCAGAAACGAATACGTCATGAGGGGGTGGGGCCAGGATCCGGAACAAGGAAGTAACTGGAGATATTGACTTTTAATCAAGCGTTTTCCGTGGGAACTTGTATATCACAAGCCCACAACTCAGTATGCAGTTTTAATTGTTTTATAATAAATATATCCTTTTATACTGTGCCATTGGTGTGCTCCTGGTTCTGTCTCCCATACAGTGCTGCAGAAGAACGTTTGGTCTCTCTGGAACACCAGATTATGGGAATATATCCCTCTCCATAGACACTTATCCCACCCAGAGCCAGGGTTTATTAGGCTCTGGGAAATGTGAGTGTGAACTCCCAATTTTTTATTTAAGTGTGCACTATAAGAATATTTGAAATTAGATGGTCTGCACTATATTGTCTGTATATGTATCTTTTCAGATGAGTTTTATGAACATTTCCTGGTGAGATATACACTAATTATATACACAAAGTAATATTTTAGCGCAACACCTTTTTCTGGCTTTTGGACACAATCACAAACAGTTACAGGCACACAGTCACACACACAGTTACAGGCAGACAGTCACACACACAGTCACAAGCAGACAGTCACACACACTCGGTTACAGGCATGCAGACACTCACGAACACTGATAGGCACACACACACTCAGTTAAAGGCAGATAGTCACACATACAGGCACAGGCACACACAAAGGCACAGCTACAGCGACACACACAATTACAGTCACACACACAGTTACGATAACACACACAGGCAGACAGTCACACACACAGGCAGACTGTCACACACACAGGCAGAAAGTCACACACACAGACAGGCAGACAGTCACACACACACACACACACACACAGGCAGACCGTCACACACACACAGGCAGGCAGTCACACATACAGGCAGTCACACACATGTAGGCAGTCACACAGACAGACAGTCACACGCACAGGCAGGCAGTCACACATACAGACAGTCACACACACACACACACAGGCAGGCAGACAGTCACACACATACACACACACAGGCAGGCAGTCACACACAGGCAAGCAGTCACAGTCACACACACACAGACGTACCTCTTTCCATTATGGCTGGAAGGGGGAGTGGAAGCAGTTGGATGTTGGGGAAGCAGGGACTCCTTCCTTCTTCCCTCTTCCTGTGCAGCAGTTACCAGGGGCTTCTCATAGCTCTGCCCCCGCCGCCTCAATATTTTTTTTCATAGACCTGGGTGGAGAATAATAAAATCCTCCGCCCGGAGACCCGGGGGGAGAATAATGAAATCCTCCACCCAGGTACCTGTTTTAGCTCCCCTGCACTCCTGTTACCCTGCCATATGCAAGTTTTGTCAGCCACATGGCGCCCCCTGGTCCATGGCGCTCTGTGTGGCTGCACAGCTCGCAAGCCCCTAAGGCCGGCCCTGTCGACGGGGCCAACCTTTAGAGGAGAGCGAGTCACACCATCTGGCTCATCAGCGGGGCACACTGTTCCACACTATAACCTGGCCCAGCTCCCTGCCTGATCCCTCCACTAAAGCACTGGAAGAAGTGAAAGATACCACTGTGGCGGTACCAGAGAAGAGGACTGTCCAGACCAAACAGGCACAAGCCTGGCTCCCAGAGTTCCTACTGTCCGCTACCACACACCCAGGTTAAAGGCTTCCAGGGGCATTGCCCCAATGCTTCCCGCACACCCCTGGAGGGGCTGGCGTCATACCCCATGGGACTTTGCTCAAGGTGCCATAACTCACCAAAATAGGTGTACTTGCTTCTGGGCTCCTCTCACAAAATGGGGCCGGTGGGGCACCTGGGGACTTTACAGCTACACCTGGAGTTTTTGTGTGGCTTTGGGAGACGGAGGTCAAGCATTGGGAATTGGATGACCTATCAACTATAGTGCCAATGCAAGAGCTGCTGGATCACGTTTCTTCTCTGCCTCCCCATAAATCCCCTCTTAGTCACACTCTAGCTCCCTCATGGTCCACCCTGTAGTAACAATCTGTTGTCTAGTACCACCTCAGTGCCAAAGATTACCTTGATTCATACCACTACATATTACTAAGCCTAGCACTGTATTTTCATCTTATTATCTTATATTACATTTCTGACTAGTTGCACTTCGCAACTGGGTTTTGGAGAGGTCTGCTTGCCAGCCTCTTGCCCTGTGACTATGGCCCCTGGGGTGTATTGCCTTGTAAAAACTCTATTTGTCCATAATGGATTTTAAAGCACTGTTTCAGCCTCTTGGACTTTTAACTGGAACAGATTAAAACATGTGGCGGCGGCCATCTTAAATTGTCAAGCAGTGTTTTGTCGTCGAGTGTATGGAACTGTTTTGGGCATGGGACCATGTGCACGGTGGGGCAAAAATAAGACTTCCAGGAAATTCCTGAAACCCTGAACGGATCTGAGTGATTTTTGGATATGTTGTTCACCCAGATCGGGGCTATCAGGGGGTGTGATATATATGTGGGGGTATGTTGCATTTTGGGGTACTTTTGGGGTTTATAAAAATGTATGTTTTTTTCTGCTTAGAGTTAATTGAGTTAGTCCATTGTCTTTGTTAATTATATCACAGACAGAGGGGAGGGCTTGCTGATTGTATGTGGAAGTGTTACAGTAATAATTATTGTTCCTATTGGTTTATGTTTCCTGTGTCCCTGTGTTCCTTCAGGTCCAGGGGGTGTGCCTCTGGCCTGAAAATGTGTATAAAAGAAATGCCTTTGTGCTCAATAAACAAGACCTTCTTACCCTCAACTCACAGCCTCGTCTCGTGTTGTAGGAAACAGCTATAACTGCTATATCACTGCTAGCTCTTGTAAGAGCTCTCTTCCGCTATACAGCTATACTCTCCTAGAGGAGAGATCCAGCTATACTAACCTGGAGGAGAGGTCCTTCCAACACGGTCCTGGATCCAGAGGTTGGACCAGGGTGAGAAGGAGACGGCGAGATCCCAACCAAGCTACGGCGGTTCATGGAGTCTGCGGTGCTTATGGTGTCTGGTGCAGTGTTGATGGTCCTTGGGAAGCACTAGGAGCATCCGTCGGCGGAGGTATCCGTTACAACATTGTTATTATCTTATATTATATAACAAAAAGTGTCAGCGCTGTTGTAGAAAAGACTCAGTTAGCTTTTCTGAGTAATCTACCAATCCTCTATGGTGAAAACACAAAAAACGTATATACATATATATTCAGTGGATGAAATACAATCTGGTAAATCACTTCAACAGAAATCACAGTATACATTACAATCTGCGTTCCTCCAAAGTAAATCAAGTCTAATGTCCCAGAGTTCTATAGTGATAATGCCACACAGAACTTGATCCAGAATCTTTGTGTATTTGCAACAGTGTACACCGTACCTTAAAAAATGATACATAAAGATCTTCATAGCGTAACTCTGTGTTTATTAGGCAAAACAATCAGTTAATTAAAAACCTCGCCCCCAAAACGGTACCCTTACATTAATAAGTTGTGAAACTTGTCTCCAAGAAACCACAATTAAATCTCTTGTTAACAGTTTGGTGTTGGGGGCGGAGCCTAGCCAGCATGGGGAGCAGACGCTTGTGTCCCGAGCTCCTGCAGAAATCTTCAATTTCGGAGGTTTTAACCCCGGTTAACCTGCAACTTCACTCATTAAAAAGCGATATATAGCCCAGAGGGGACCCAGCAACACAAATAACGCCCTAATCGGGACATTTCACAGCGAAAGACCGGTGAACCACCGCTGCGGCCTGCTGACCCGGAGCTGGGGAGAAGCGACCGATCTTCGCGCTCCACTAACCTGTGCATTCTCCTACCCCCCCCCCGACCGGCGGGGGTTATCCCGGTCTTTACCCGACTGCTTAAACAAGCGACAAGGCACCTACCTTTAAACCTGCAACGGGGCCTAACCAAGCATGGAGCTTCGAACCAAGATGGCGCCTGCGACCTGGCCGAGTGGGACGGCTCACGAGCAGCACACAGCAGCCCTCAGCTCTGTAGACCGTGTACTACAGCGGCTGAATGAGCATTTCCGTAAGCTCTGGGAAACCCTGGAGAGCTGCCAGCTCACAGTGCCGCTCCAACACAGAGTGGAGGAGCGGAGGGGCGAGGGCCGGAGAGCGGGGAGGACCCCCTCGGGCCTAGCACTAGTTGACAAGCCTGCACCTCATGGTACCGGCCTACCTGGGCCGAGAGCCACCAGGGGCATGCCCCAAAGACACCGCCTACACAGAAGGAGGGACGGCCACCGCAGACGACGGCTAACCACCATGTCCCCCCGCCACCCCCGCTCCGGAAGAGTCTCGGGCCACAAAGGAGACTGGGTCCGTGGGCTAAAGGTGACAACCCTCATACCGACTTGGGGCAGGAGGGCAAACTTACCTCGCCCCCGGCGAGCCGTCGCCTCTGCGTCCTACCCTGTCTTCACAGAAGCGGGCCACACACGGAGATCGGGCCGTAGCCGCGCTACTCACCGCCGTGACATACAAGCATGGGTACGAGGCACTGGAGCACGGCAGGAATGCATCATAGACGTTCATCCCAGAGCTGCAGGCAAGGCCCCCAGACTGGGCATCGGCTAGGCGCATATGGACTGGCATGCAGGACTTCTCACACTCTTTGCCCACATACATGCCAAGAGAACTATACAAATGACCATCAGCAGGTTTATAATTAAGGTTCAGCAACGCCAACACTGTGTCAGGTTAGGGTGGTTATACACTCTAACATAATTGCTTTACTGGCCCTTGATTGCCCCTAATAGGCTTACAAAGCTCACCAAACATCTATATGATCAGCTTAATAACACAGTTTATCCTGTTTAGTCACGTAGTTAACCTGATGGTTGCCTGTCATTTAAAGCGAAATCACTCTATCTGTTGTTTTTACCCTAAGCTCCTACTTATTAATAAGCTGTCGTAACTTGCATACATTTAGCCTAAACGTAGAAGGGCGCAAACCGCATAATATAAACGTGCAGTCTACTCTGAGGTTAACTTGCGGGATATGTCTCAGCCAGTAGACCAATGTTGTGACGATGTATTATACCGCATGCTATTAGCATTATGACAGTCACGGTTATTAAGCGTATTAGTATTTACCTTGGTTAAAAATGTAATGTTATTGTGAATTAAGACAAGCCTACTTAGTTCACGATTATTGTCTATTCACAAAGCTTTAGTTTACTTACATGATGTATATATTGTACCAGCATAATTTAGAGCATTTACAGCTAAGTTACTGTTCATACACTATAACTACGCTAACATAGCTAACCTGTCAAGCACCAATCAATTTATTTTATTTACTGTTACTTTGACACACACGGCTTATAACTTGTGCCCTAGTATACGTTCCTTGTTAACAGCCTAAACTAAGCAAGCGTAACTCACTCTAATGTAAGAGATAACAGCTAAGAATTAGCCAGTATCACTCACTCTAAATGTTTATATGACCTGTGACATCAACAGACTAGCTAATATGCTGACTAAGCCTAATCATAGTTTAAACTTACTCTTAAAAATTACTTACTTAAAAATGTGCAAGTCTTTTTCATGCCATACTCATGTTATATTATGTCTCTGTATTCGCGCTTGAGACTGTTGTTGTGGCACTCCAAGCTCTGTTGTATTCAATTGCACGACAAAAATAAAGAATTAAAAAAAATAAAATAAACCAGTTTGGTGTTGTTAACGATACCATCTGATTCTCCTGTCTTTCACGTGTTGGCTGAACGTTCAAGATGAGGAATGGTGATCTATGGGAAGACGCCAGGATCAGAGACCACTGTTGTTACCAAATCTTCTGCACTTCAAAGTGTTTTGCCCGTACTTGTGGGCTTTCTCAAGATACTGTGGTAGCCATTCAGAGTGCTATTTTATACGCTCACATTAGTTCACCTAAAAGGTGTCATATTCACTAAACTATTCCGTATGTGCTTTCCATTAAAACGTCCTCCCCTTTTCTTTTTTTTTTGGTAAAATCAAATGAGGATTTCACATTATGTCACAAGAATAGATATATAATTCACAACATAGTCAACATTATAATTATAATATATATATATATATATCACATAAAACAAAAATAAATTGTCATTTTAAAATATTTCTAAAAAGAATTTGTATGTTTTTTTTCAAAAAGAATTGGTTTTATCTATAAAGACCACAACCAGTGTAAAAATGACCTTCCCAAAAATCCATAAAATATTTTAATAGAGAAAGACTTATATATACATGATTTATATAGAGTTATTTTAGTTATACTATGTAGGGTTCATATGAAACTTGATCTATGGCTGTATCAGAACTGATCCATATTACAAATCAATCAATTCATGGGTACATCCATGAATTATGCATTATTTCTATTCAAGTCTCAATAGGAAATTCTACTCTGAATCCAATAGAATATATTTATATAAAATTACACTTTTATATAGTAAAAAAAGTTAGTATTGTTGTTTTAAAATTATGTAATGTAAAAAATGAATTGATGTACCAATATAAAGATACTAATTAAACTAAAAATCTCGCTAGTTGTTTGAGAAAAATCTCTCCATATTCTAAAAGGATTTAGTTATTCCAGCATATATTATCCTCCGTGTGTGCAACCCAGTATAAAAAAACAGAGTTGTTATCCGGATTCATAAAATGCCAGATAGTTCCAAGGTGCCAACGTTTTTAATATAAAAATCCATGCCATCTCTTGATATGTCAGCGTCTTTATTAATACCCCCAACTTATATTACCTTGATTAACAAAATGTTAGTCTACCAAGCCTGCTTCACGTACTACTTATACCTACTCATCTGTTGACATCTTAAATGAGTATGTTATATGTACAAAAATTGTGCTTCATCCTGTTGATATACCAAAAAATGTGCAGTTTCTCATGCCAATGAGCTTTTACTACTATGCTCCTTTTGTCGCTGATTTGGCGATTAAATCTGGAATGTATTTACTTGCACGACAAAAATAAAGAATTATAAAAAAATTTAAAAACAGAAATCCCTATTGCTCCTTTAAAAAAATTATATATACCTTTTTCCCCCGAAAATAAGACATCCACCAAAAATAAGCCCTATTTTCCCCTAACATAGATTTGCGGTATTCCATGCGCTAGTAAGCTAATCTATATCCGAGGAAGTTTCCCCCGAACATAGATTTGTGGGATTTAATGCGCAAGTGAACTGGTCAATGTTTAGGGGAAATACCCCGAACTTAGACTTGCTTTCTAGCACATGCTTGCAACCGTTTTCACCCAAAATAAGACATCCCGTGAAAAAGAGCCATAATGTTTTTTTCGGTGGAAAATTTAATATAAGACCCAGTCTTATTTTTGGGGAAAGATGGTATCATGTATGGGTGCACTTAAGCAGAAAGAGTGAAATTGTGGTAGAATGAATATATGGCAAAAGTACCAAAAAGGCCTTAGTCACAAGTGACTATCTCAAAAGAGCCTTGGCAATGGAAGGGTTAAACAACAGCAACAATTACAGAAGAATAACATGATAATGGGACACACAATGAAAAACTAAGAGACAGAACACACAGAACCCATTTGTTATAGAAAATATATATTACAGATACTTTTCATGTTGAGAGAGCTTTAGTTACATGTGCAGTTTTTATCTTGATATGGATAAATAAATCCGCTTGCACTCTGCAGGGACCAAGTCTTCTGCTATAACCTTCCTCCCACAGATCCACTTCAGCTAATTCGATTCCATCATAAGACAAAACATTTTGAGTTGTCAGATTAGACCTTGCAGAACACAGCGAAAATTAGTTGCATCCCTTGTCTCCAGAGATGTCAAGAGCTTTAACCTCAGAAGCAATACAGAATATTGATAATTTTACATTAGTTCAGTTTTGGAAATATGATTTTTTTTTTAGCTCCATAGCCAACTGTCATGAAAAAAAAATCATTACATCAAATCTTAAGGTATTATTCTTGTCTAGGGAACTCTGGCTTCATTATTTAGACTTGTTTACTGGGACGAATTAACAGAGTATAATACAATTTGTATATTTGTTGTTCAGGCATACAGTATATTATGGAGTATAATTGTAGTCTCCCTGGTGCTTTAGGATATTATATGTCAGATTAATTTTACTCTAATTGGATTTTTTTCTTTATTTTATTGGATAGGCCTCCTCATTTGGATGAAATGCAAAAGTAAAATCGGATCCTCTTCTAAAACGAGCATGCTAAATGAATTGCAGGATATTTACATACAATTTATGGTGTGGGGTATACCTAGATAATCGGCTGATGGATAAGACTCATCCTTTCTGAAATAGAGAGTAAGTCATGTGTGTGTATATGCAGGAAGATCCTGAGCTTTGGCAAGCAAGGGAACCAGACTATTTTAAAAGGATTCTATAGTTCTATAGTGTTAGGCATATAAAGCTGTAAATCACTTTTTTATGCAGCTCTAGCAACACCCCCCCCCCCTCCCCTGCAACTTCCACAGCCTTCCAACACCCAAACCAGTTACACTTACTGAAACAGAAGCCTAATTTTTACACTTTCCTTATAGCACAGTGAATTTACTTTAGAAGTTCTTATACTTTGTTAATTCAAGTTTAATTATGCACAGGAGGGTGTTGCATGCCCTGTACTGTACTATCTGTACTAATATCCACGTAAATAAATTATACTTTAAAAATTTTTGAAATAATTGAAAGGTAGGAAGCAAATATATATCTTCCAAATCACTGGTTCTATTATACTTAAAGGGACGTTATAGTCACCAGAACAACCACAAGCTGCGTGATGTAGTGGTTCTGGTGTCTACTGCCTGTCACTGCAGACGTTTTAATGTAAACACTGCCTTTTTAGAGAAAAGGCAGTGTTTACATTGCTGCCTCGGAACATCTCCAGTGGCAGTCACGCAGACGGCCACTAGAGGTGCTTCCTTGTGCAGCATTGATGTTCAGCATCTCCACGCTGTGCATGGAGGTGCAGAACATTCCCCATAGAGATGCATTGATTCTATGAGGAGATGCTAATTTGCGCAGTGCAGTGTTTTGCCGTGAATACACAATAACTTCCCAATTATTTTCATAGAGGAAAATGTAATGATCCCAGCCAAGGGGGTGGAGCGGGGACTGAGCAAGCACTGAGGAGACCCGCGTGGCACCGGAAAAAGGTGAATAGAATCACCTTTAACTCTTTTCACAGGAAGGGTTGGGGCTTACGCTGTTATTTCAGAACAATAGTGTCAGAAATACACTTTTGTATTCCTGATACTATAGTGTTCCTTTAACACTTGGCAGTTACACATCTTCGCAAAAGGTCTGTTGGACATATTGTCATTAAAACCATTTTTTTTTAAATCACCTTTTTTTATTTGCGTAAATTTTTTTATTAATTTATCAGTCAATCAATTTTAATTTAACATACCATGAGTTGAAAAATTGACAATCATATAACAGTCAATAAATATGTATTTAATATACCACAACTTGAATTCCCATCATGCAAATACTTTCTTAGCATTTACTATCCCTAAGCTGGACACCATTATATGAATAGAAAACAACCTCTCCTCAAGATATCTTCTCCAACCAACCAAAGTTCTTTAGATCATGTGGTATAATTCACTGATATATTGCCTTTCCTTGTTTGTTTATATTAAGATGCTGGTACTTCCAGAACACATTCACACAAAACACTGGGACATTCATGATCTTTGCACCAGCTGTCCTGAAGGCTTGTGTTTATTTCGACTGACTCACTGACTTCTCTGAATATTGATTGACTTGTCCAAGTCATGTTGAGCACTAGTCTCTGACATGTCATCACAGGTGTTTCTCCTACTTGGGAGTAAATCAAAACTAATAACAAACAAGCTGCGTGATAAACATGACGTATTCTTTTTATACTAACACTGTCTCAGTGTCCCCATTCATCATTTTCCCACACTCCCTTGAAATTGATCCATCTCCTTGCACTGAAATAGCTTTTTACATTTCTATTCGCAGAGAAAGTAGGACATACATGATCTCTGATTAAGAAACTGCATTCTATTAATTGTATGAACTATGATTAGTATAATGTCAAAATGGGGATCAGTACTTACCTGTGTTGCCAGGTACAGGTATGTACCCATTCTGCTTTTTTTGTGTGTGTATCCAACTAGTAGGCCTAGCTAATTATTAATGAAAGCTAGTACAGGAACATTTTGGGAATATACCCCCAAGTTATTAATTCCAAATTCAGGGCTAATTAAGTGCATCTCAATTTGGTGCAATTAATATTCAACCTGTCTGTTAATATTGTTAATTTCAATTGAATTGGAGCCGAAGTGCCCTTAAATCTACCCAATTTACTTTGGCTGAATATGTTTCTGCAAAGTACGCTTTAGTAAATGACTGTGGATAAGTATTTTATTACAACCAGAGAAGAATATATTTTTACTGTAATCATCAATAGGATAAGAGCTTCTCAGTTGCTAGAATTAAACTAATAATTGTTAATTTGTTAGTTTCTAGACCTATATTTTTTTTCTTATACTAATTCAAACCTTTTTAAATGAGCTTATATAACTTTATATTTTGTTCACATGATGTAGAATACAATGCTGAAATCATCATATATTAAAATTAAAAAAAATGCTATTCTTAAATTAGAATTTATTATCATAAATAAATATTTGCTGGATAACTTGCTCCCACATTTCTATGCATGATAATGGTTTGTATGCTTTAATATGGAACAAAAAATAAAAAAAATATTTGTTTCTCCAGACTGTTTTCTAAAAAAGGAAACTTTTTTTTTGTGTCTCGTTTCGTCCTTTTTCATGCATAATCATAGTATGCAGTGAACACAGTCAACAATAAAAAAGGCTGAAAAAAAATATTTTTATTCTCTGCTTAATACTGCTATTGCGTTAAGTAAAGTTATGGATGAAATGTATGGTCCCTCTGTTGTCGATGCTAAATAAAGATCTGCAGTTTTGATTTAGAAGTGGCAGCGGAAAAACAAGATCGTGGAAGGCCCCAGTGCAGGAATATTTCAGTTCCTTCCATTGCAAAACTCCATGTCATCACCTCCCAAGCATTTCCCCTATTTCCTCCTCTACGAGTGTATGATGTCTACCCTATAAACCTGGTATCTCTCTCTGTCTATTCCTAATCTACAGCCACTGTTTTCCCCAAAACTCACACAGAAAGTGTATCATATCAGTCCCAAACTGTTTCTTTGTGCTGTGTGTGGCCACAAATGTAGAAAGCAGCTACATATTACATTATACTTGGACATCAGTCATTGTAAAGTTCTGCACAAGAACCTAGATATAGCATTGAGAGAGGGGCCACTGTGAAGAAGCAGACCATAGAAAACTGTCTTAGATCAAGGCAACATTAGTATACTAACTTCATGAAAGATACCGCGCCACGACAGTATCTTTCATAGAAGTATCACGTCAAGGACCGAAGACGAATTAAAGGGGACAGGTCACTTTTCTGACGTTTACATCATTGAGTTAATCACTAAATGTCCCATATAACAAATTTTCAACAAATCACTTCTAATTTACCCGATCACTCATAGTAAGTTGTCTACTGCCATCTTGGGAAATCTAAGTTGACTCTCACATAGTGCTTTGTGGATAACTCGAGTATGGGCCAGCTTCCTATCTTTAGATAGGAACTTTATGTATATAGAAAGATAGTGTCAGAAACTGAATGAGAGAAAAAAAAAAAACAGACACACAAAGAAATATCAATAAACACAGGCCTTCACACCAGAAGTGTTTATCAAACAAACAGAAAGGAAGAGAGAGAACTACAGAAAGATCTACACAGTAAATGGAAATACAGATACACAGCACTGTCTCGAAACCTTTACAATTAACAAAATTTAAAACTTTCCCATCTGTATTCCATAGATCGACCCCTAATTCTCATATGTGTACTCCAGAGATCCA
The DNA here is from genome assembly GCF_036172605.1 of Pelobates fuscus. Lineage (NCBI taxonomy): Eukaryota > Metazoa > Chordata > Amphibia > Anura > Pelobatidae > Pelobates > Pelobates fuscus. The sequence goes on along the minus strand of NC_086320.1, from coordinate 315,839,388 downwards.
AGTCCAGAGATCCACCCCTTATTCATGAATTTCTAGTCCAGAAGACCACCTTTTACTCCTAAATCTGTATCACAGAGATCCACCTCTTATTCCTGTATGTGTTCCAGAAATCCACCATTTATTCCCGTATCTGTATTCCAGAGATCCACCATTTAGCCCCGTATCTGTATTCCAGAGATCCACCATTTATTGCTTTTCCAGGAAAGGAAAGGGGATTTATCAACATTATCATATTTGCCCTACCAGAAGGGGAGCATTCCAGCCCCAATAGTGAGTGAGCCTGTGCAAGGTAGGTGGTGCTAAATTATTCATCCACACATATGGCAGTCTGTTTTAACTTGGAAACTAAGCGAGATTCTATGGAATTGCAATTAATAATAATAAAAAAGTATTTATAATTTTTTTTTTCGTGCAGAGAATTACAAAACTGGTCTGCAATGCCACGACAGCAAAACAAACCAACATAGTCAAAACTGTTATACAATGTCATGGCATATAAGAGAAGAGCACATTTTTATATATAGTAGTCATGCTTATTCCGTAGTTTTATAGTTATATAGTTATATAGCAGCGCTGCACATTGTTAGTAGTAGTAACTGAGAACATGAGTAACTTTATGCAGGTAATGAATGAATGCTCAGGCTAGCAGTAAGGTATTGGGCTTTTCAGGGTGATTCACCAGTATACAGATGGTAGCTGAGTGCTTAATGCACCATCACTTATGTAGCTACAATGGTTTGTACTAGCAATGCTGTATATAGTCTCAATATGTATAGGCCACGTGTCTGAATTATTGGGGAGACTTAATAGGCTGCATTAAGCTGGTAGATGGCCATGGGGGCCTAGGAGACAGCGTACTTTATCTGGGCAGTAACCTGCTTAATAATAACTGTTAAACATTAAAATAGAGGCAAACATCAGTCCGGTACCCAGTTGTGGGGCAAAGTATGTCCCCCAGTCCTTCACTACCTGGCTCTCTGGTCTGCGTGTCTAGAGCGTGTCGATTTGAAAGGTAAGGGTGGTCGGCAGTTGTGGATGGTCCGGCCACAGGTAGGTAGCGCCAGTCTCGGAGGCTCAGAGATTTAGCCGATGCCTCTACTGGGCCACTTCACGTGGTCTCTGTGAACTGAGCCTCCGTGGACTCCAGCCCCCGCCGCCTCCGTCGGTCTCCAATCAGTGCCAGCTCTCCACGCAGTGTACAGGTTCTAATAAAAAAGTATATATTTTTTTTAAATCTTGTTTTTATTATGGCATTTGTGTTATGGGATACAGAATGATATGCCTACCTCCTGGAGAGTGTTCTTCACTTGGCTAGATGTTGTGAAGGGGTTTTCGTTTTTACCATGGAAAGGATCCCACAATCATTCACCACTGTTGTTCTCTGTGTTGCAGAGCTCACCAGTGCAATCGTTTTTTTTTAGAATGTGTCAAACTATTGATTTGACCGTTTCAAATGTTCCTGCTATCTCTCTGATGGATTTTGTTTTGCAGCCCAAGGATGGCCTGTGTCACTTGCATTGAGAGCCCTTTTAACCGCGTGTTGTGGATTCACAACAACAGCTTCCAAATGTGAAAGCCACACCTGGAATCGAGCGAACCTCTGCCCTCAGTGCCTTGAAGAATGTTAGCGGGGCATGTATCAGTACTGCATGGAACACAAACAGCAGCTTGGGCAGTAGTGTCATCTTGACCGCATTTATCCTTCCCAGCCACGAGATGTATAGGGCGTTCCATTTATGCAGTTCCTCCGTCGCTTTTTTCAATATGGGAAGGTAGTTTTGCGTGTACAGGTCTGCCGGGTTTGGGGTGAGCCAGACCCCTAGATATCGCATGCGGTGGTCACACCAGCGGTACGGGTGTTGTCTCTGAAGGGTCAGTCTGTCCGCGTGTTTGATGGTTAAGTTCAGTATCTCCGACAAATTCTTTCTGTATCGTTGGTAGAGAGGTCTGTGGGTTCGTGACCACAAATAGCATGTCATCTGCGTACGCTAGTGTTTTGTGGTGCGTGTTCCCTATCTTGAGCCCCTGGATGTCTGCGTTGCGTCTGATCCTGTTTAGGAATGGCTCCAGCGTCAGTGCGAATAGTAGCGGTGAGAGTGGACAGCCTTGTCTGGTCCCATTGTGGATCCGAAACGGGTCTGTCAGTGCGCTGTTGATCCTGAGTCGTGCCGTCGGGCAGGTGTACAGTGCCATCACCCAAACACCGTATTTCGGCCCTATGCCTATGGTATGGAGGGTTTCCATTAGCATATCCCAGTCCACCCTGTCGAACGCCTTCTCAGCGTCTGTAGACAGGAGGAGGGTTCCGTGCCGTTGGGTTCTGACGTGTGCTATGATGTTTAGGGCCCGTATTGTATTGTCCCTCACCTCCCTGCCCGGGATGAATCCCGTTTGGTCCGGGTGGATCACGGCTGGTAGTAAGGGCGCCAGTCTCAATGCCAGGACGCTGGCGAGGAGTTTGATGTCTGTGTTTAGCACCGATATCGGGCGATAGCTTGGGCACAGTGTCGGGTCTTTACCCTCCTTTGGGAGTAAGGTGATGTTCGCCGAGGTGAACTGGGTTGTCGGCGTGGCCCCTTCTTGAATGGAGTTCAGGGCTTGCAGTAGTTTCGGGACGATGTCTTGGGCATTGAGCTTAAATTTGAATTCTCAATTTAGTGAATAACCCTGTATATATTTTGGGTGACATTTCCCCTTTAATTTCACTAACATGATTAATTTTGGCAACCTTACTAAATGTTCTATAATAAATGGAATTTCCTTACAGCCCATTTTAAATACTAAACAGCATTTGTCAGCAGCTGCTCTATTTAAAAAGTGCTAAATGGCAAATTCTCTAAATAGCACAGTATATGGCATTATGTGGGACAGACATGGTTTTAAATAAGAAATATGAATAATTATAAACTAGTGTATAAAATTCTATGGCTGGCAAAAATATGTATTACACATCAGTATATTAAATTACAGTCTATGGCACATATTAGATAAGGATGAATATTGTAATCCCAAGCAATTACATATCAACAACGATATTGTACAAGAGTCAATTTAGCTTAAAGCAGTGTTTAGAAAACAAGTGTCTTAATTATAATACAAATATTATATTTCTTTCAGACAGAGTTTTCCGATGCTCGAATTTGTTGTTTTCACCTGTTTGCCTATCATTTTTTATTTTTTTTTTGTCATGTCTTTATTTTTACATTTGTCTGTGTGCTCTGTTTTCATAAACAAAGTACATTTTGAACACACTGACACTTCATATTTTGATGAAAAAGACGATATAAATTAAAGGCAATTTTTAGAAAATAATATGTTCGGAGAAGTACAGAAACACTGCACAACATTTATATTTTTAATATAAATTAGGTTGTTATTATTACATCCAGTTAACAAACATTGTCAATTGTTTACAAGGTTAGCCGTTTAACTCAGGGAAAATAGATAGCAATGTGCTCCAGCAGTTTTAGCCAAAATGTAAAACGTTTATTAAGGTTCACTAAAATTAAATAAAGTACCGCATTGTAGGTAAATTAAGTGTAAAATGAAGGGTCCACAAATGAGAAACCTATTAATAATGCTTATTAATGTATGTTTAATAAATCTACATTTAATAGTAACAATATATGCACAGTAATTACATGTTATGATATTCAAATATTCTATGCATTTATTGCATGTATATGGCAAAATATTATTCACTATAACTCAAGGAGGTAACTGTGTTGCTTTGCCGAAACTGACTATGACTAGCTAAATACAGGGTCTATCTACTAAACAGCATGTTGACTGTAATAATGGCATGTATAAACTGAGGCTAAAAAGTAGGGTTGATTTCATTTTTTTTCTATTCCTAAATCTTATGTTAGTCAGTAACTTCTCAAGTGGACACAGCTCACTTTTTGATTAGACCTTGTTATGTCTTGTTCATAAAAATTGATTATAATACATACATACTGTTTTATGTGTTTTCTAGTGCACATGTTGCTCTCATTACTTTTTATAGATCATGTTACGTATGGGTGTAATATTACTAAAACTTTCTTTTTCCTCTTTATAGTTTCTATTAATTCTGAGTGATTAGTACAATATGCTGCTTGTAGCCTTAAACAATACCCTTAAGGCACTTTACAGTGGTTAAAAATACATATTTAAATATCAATTATATCTAATTTAAGCAGTTCTGAAAATGAATACTGTATGGATATATTTTATCTATTTGACATTCTGTCACTAAAGGTTTTTTCCCAATAAACAATTAAATCTACATAAATAAAATGTGAAAAGGGAATACCTTTACAAGGACTTTAAATTAAGAAATGTATATTGTATAACTACAACAGATTACTATAGAAAAGTGTATTTTTTATAAATATAACATAGTGACACACTTGGTTTTATGTACGTAAGGGAATTATAATGTGACACGTACTTATCGTATTATTGTGGAACAAACTATATCCAGGTGCTTTGAGAACAGAATATGATTACATGGTGATTGATTGCCAGATTTTAATGTTAACCAGGTTGGATAAATGTTTTTATACAATTCTGAGACTTGAATAAAATAATAATTCCTAAGCTAATCACTATGCATATAGCAACCACACGATTATTATTATCTATACATGTCCTAAAATCTTTTAGTAAGTCCGTTGTTTTCAGTATGAACAACAAGGTAACAACAATACTTTATATATAGCGACCGTTTATATAATATATATATAAACACACAATATAAGAGGGCAAACACATAAAAAAAAAAATCATGTCACTACTTTATATGTGACCCTTCTGAGTTACAAAATTTAGTATTAAAAAATCCTTTAGATATCACAGTGAAGGCGGCAGTTATGAAGTGCTCCAGAGAACGGGAACGATACAATACAAGGGCCAGGCGGTCTCCATCTATGTGGACATACCATTCTCTGCCCTAGCGGAAAGGAGGAAGCTAGCTCCCACTGCCAGAAAGCTCAGAGATCACTCCATACGGTACCGCTGGGGATTAGGGGGATCCCTGGTGGTGACCAGTGGAGACATGACAGCAATGCTGACATCAACAGAGGATCCAGAGCCACTGCTGCAGAAACTCGGGCTCACAACCCGCACAAGAGCAGCCACCACAGAGACACCCTTAGAGACACCCAAGAATGACCGAGAGCCCGCAACCAGTGACACCGTTGGATCCCAACAGAAGGTCAAATCTCCAAAAGAAAAAGGCACAGCCCCCACAGAGAGACAAGGACACCAGTACAAACAAATCCTGGCACTCGGTCGGGCACCTCAAAATTCAGAGACTCACATAACGGGACTCGAACCAAGCTGGCACTACACCGCGAACTATGAAAGCCCGTTAAACCTCCTTAAGCCACAGTTGCCCCAACATGTAATGCTCAGTAATGGTGATAGCAGGAAACCCAGATGCAAATCTGTCCTTGGCCGTACACTAAAGAGTTCTACTGCTTTTATGATATCCCTTGTTCTGTATCGCCCATACATATTCTTTCCTTATGTAATACAATTCCTTATGACATTCTCTGAATAACAATGATGGTATAGACAAATGTTATTTATATCATATACACTCAACAGTGTTAATACGTCAGTGTATAACTTTACTACGCAGATTATAGTACAGATGTTTCACGATAAAACTTTCAATAAAATTCAAATAAAAAAAAATCCTTTAGATCTTATTTATCTCATGTGCATTTCAGTATGAATGTACTGAAATATTTAATTGCGTATTTGTTTTGTATTTTTGTGAATGTTTATTGTATTGTAAAGTGTATTTTATGTGACATTTGTTCATTTTTCTATTTTAAAATTATTCATATTAGCTCATTTTCAATTAAAACATCATATTGAAAATAATGAAGAAGAAAACCGGAAGAAAAAGGAGACATTGAGGAAGAAAGAAAGCATGAAAAAATAAATGTAATATATGTAGCAATACAAAGGGGAAAAGGGAATAATAAAAAAATAAAGAAATACTATAAACAAAAATAAATAAATAAGACGGAAAGAAAGATAAAATATAAGAAATATAGCAATTATAGGAGCTCTACAAAAACTAATGAGAATAAGACAGTAAGAAAGAAAAAAAACATAATATGTAAGATCATAACAAAAGAAAATAGAAAGAAAAGTATGGGAAGAAAAGAAAATTCACTGTTCTAACACACACACACACACTATATTAAGGGGAAGAAAATGTTAAGTAATACACCTTATGATGGAGATGTCTCATTAACTAATGGCATTACTTAACCAACTCTTACGCAGTGAAATATTTGAAACACAGAACTATTTCGCACTGAGATATTTATCTCTGATTCCTAGTTACAGTCGTGTGACCTTGTAACACCTATACAATATTTGTATGCATATGTTGCCATGGAAAGACATGTGCTGACATAAATAAAAAGGTGTCCTAAGGCCACAGATTTTAAAGAAGAATTGGAAATAATCCAAATGTATTTTTATAACGCATGGAAAAACAAGTCATCACTCAAGAATGATCTCCCTATTAAATGTGATTAGTTTAATGCTTTGCAAGATAGGAGTTTAGTATTTTCCTTTCACAAAATATGCTGCTTACTTTATGCAGGCATACCTGGGTAAAAATAATATACGGGTACCCTGCAAGTTTAAATATAGGCACCAAACGGTCGATATTAGTATTTTAACTACTACAGCATCTATTAGGGGTTTAATCTAATGTAACAATTAAATCAACATGAGATGTAGGATGTTTGATTAAATGTCATTTCAATGAAAAACAATATTGTATTTATTACTGTCCTTAATCAGGACATTCTGAGCTTTAATCATCATCATTTAATTAAATTTCAGATATATTTTTGTTGTCATACAAATGTTTTGTTGTCATTCTACCTCTATCTAAGACTTAACTGTAACCTGTTGGATAAAACTAACCTACAATTTGGATTGTGAATAGAACAGAGGTTTATCAACACTATTGTCATTAGCAGGGCTGCCATCAGGTGGTGACAACAAGCCCCACGTGTAGCGGCGGAACTGCCAACAGTGCAGCTGCACCGGGGCCCGCACGCGGAAAGGGCCAACCGGGTAGCCCAAGCAATTAAATATCCAAGTATTTATATTTTCAGGGGCCCAGTCAGCGCTGTGGCAGTAAAATAGCGTAACCGGGCCCCTTTAAAAGATTGCAGCCGTAAAGTAGTGCTGGGAGGAAGTGACGGCCAGTCCCTTCCTCCCACCTCACTCCGTGTGGGAGGGGAGAGAGACAGGCTGCGAGGATGGAAGAGCCACGCCAACTCCCATCAGCCCCAGGCACCCTCCTGCAAAGAAAAGGTTAAAAAAATTAGCGTATGTATGTGTGTATGTCAGTATGTATGTATGTATGTATGTAAATATGTATGTATGTGTTTGTATGTCAGTATGTCTGTCTATGTGTATGTCAGTATGTATGTGTATGTATATATGTATGTGTATGTATTTCAGTATGGATGTATATATGTATGTCAGTATGTATGTATCTGTATGTCAGTATGTGTCTGTCTGTTTGTGTGTGTGTATCTGTCTGTATATATGTGTCTGTATGTATGTCAGTATGTGTGTGTGTAGTCTGTAGCTGCAGTGGTTCTGGGGACTATAGTGTCCGTTTAATGTGAGGTAAATTAGAGATTAGTGTCACTAATAATATACTAGATTGCCTACTTACAACCAGATGAGGATGGTGATGGGCTCTGGCTGCAGTTTGGCTCCACTGGTCTTGTGTAGAACAGGATCTCTGGAGGCTGTTTGTAACTGTGGTCACAAAATTCAATTCAGCAGCTCCATTTTTGGGGCCCCCACAGCTCAAGGTCTAGACAGCCACTAGAGGAGGAGTTAACCCTGCAAGATAAATATTGCAGTTTATGAAAATTGCAATAATTACACTTGCAGGGTTAAGGGTAGTGGGGGTTGGCACCCAGACAACTCCAATGGGCAGAAGTGGTCTGGGTGCCAGGAGTGTCCCTTTAAGGAAAATTACATCTGATTGAAAGTGAAACCAGTTTTTTTTTTCATGCAGGCTGTGTCAATCAGAGTCAGGGGAGGTGTGACGAGGGCTGCATAAACAGAAACAAAGTGATTTAACTCCTAAATGGCAGTGAATTGAGCAGTAAAACCTGAGAAGCATGAACTATACACTAAAACTGCTTCATTAAGTGGTTTAGGTGACTATAGTGTTCCTTTAACATTGTGTATTTCTAAACTCAGGACAACATTTAGAAACTATTTAGCATTGGTGTTTTTTGGCAGTTGTAGATGTGTAACAGATTTTTGGGGTCAAAGTTATAAAAAGTGTGATTTTTTAAAAAACGTTTCATCATATTTTGTACTTTTTTATAGTAAATTATATGATATGATGAAAATAATGGTATCTTTAGAAAGACCATTTAATGGCGAGAAAAATGGTATATAATATGTGTGGGTACAGTAAATGAGTAAGAGGAAAATTACAGCTAAACACAAACACAGCAGAAATGTAAAAACAGCCCTAGTCCCAAACGGTAAGAACATTGAAAAGTGATCTGGTCACTAAGGGGTTAAAAAAACTTTCATAGCTTATTTTCCTTGACTTCAAATGAGTGCTACAAATGGATAGCAGGGCGTTCAATGCACATCTCACAGTATCCTGTGATTAGTATTGTTACAAGTCCGAGAGTGTGTCGTACATGGAATTATGGGGAAAATATCACAAATCATGTCTACTATTCATTTTCTGCAGGGTAAGTTTGCTTTTTGAAGATGCAAGCTCAGTTTTAACTCCAGTAAACATTTATGAAAACATTGACCAGAAAATCACAGATTTTGCTGCACTATACACTTTCCATTGGCATCTCCAGTTAAAAGAAACAATATGTATATCACATCTTTCTGCCCTATTTTTCCTAGTAGTGACAGTGACACATCAACAAGAACACTCCGGAATCCCAGTAGTTGCACAGACCAAGCTTGACATTGTATCTTCCTTACTCAGATTAAATGCAGTAATTTATAATGCAACTGAGAACACCAAGTCTAATAGTAGGAAACCATCCTATTATATTTCATTAATTCAAGTTACCTTGTTGCAATATACAAGTGTTATACTAATTCAATATCAGTGTTAGCTTACTGCAATATTAATGTCTAACTAATGTTACCTTCCTGTCACCTTAGTTTTCGAGGAAAGATTAGACAAAATTAGTCTGCTTGCTTTTTTAAAAATAAATTTCAATTGCAGGGGATACAATTACTAGATGTAAATATATTTATAAACAAAATATACAGAAAGTATACAGTTGTGTAGGCGCTTCCAATCTTAAATATAAACAATAAAAGTGAGTGTGAAAAAAAGGTGTAATCCCTTAACACCTAAAAACAAGGTAAAAGAATAAAATAGATTCCCACCCACTAGAAAATACAGTGTATAAATAAAAATACCACCTATTGTAGATATAAGTATTGTAGTTACATCTGCAAAACAAATGGAACATACATAGTGCTTTCCATATATATATAAATACAAACAATCTATAATGTATGAGGATTGAACTCACAAAGATGGAGCCTCATAGGCTCTATGCACATCACCCTTGGGTGCCTGTCCAGGCTCTCGGTAAACTTCTGGTGAAGAACTCAAGGTCCACGAATTCAAATATAAATATAAATTTATTAGATAATAATAAAATATTAATATATAGGGACAAAGGTAAGGCAGGTATAGAAATGGAATATAGCACAGTATTGCACAGCAAATATGGCCAGAAAGTAAAAGCAGTAGAATACCACAGCATATAAACAAAAAATACCGCCAAACAGGAAAAGTCCCAATAAAAGTTCAGTAATAAGCATATGCTACAATACTTATATCTACAATAGGTGGTATATTTATTTATACACTGTATTTTCTAGTGGGTGTGAATCTATTTTACTTTTTTACCTTGTAAATATATTTATATTTGGTACAAAAAATTTGAGTGGGGACTTTTCAGTTGAATGTAATTATATATGACTGAAGGTCATTTCTTGTGACAGAGAAAATTAAGTTTAAGCACTAGCGGGTATAATTAATTTTCCTTAGTGTAATTTATGATCGAGTAATGTTGTGTATCCTTGAACTATTTCACCTTTTTTGCCAAGCAGGATGCAGAAGATTATGAAAAATAAAAAATATACTGAACTTTAAAAATACATTTTGCTTATTTTATGAAAGTATAGAATATTAAAGGACCACTTTAGGCACCCAGACCTCTTCAGTCTAATGAAGTGGTCTGGGTGCCAGGTCCCTCTAGGATTAACCCTTTTTTTTTTTATAAACATAGCAGTTTCAGAGAAACTGCTATGTTTATAATAGGGTTAATTGAGCCTCCAAATCCTCTAGTGGCTGTCTCATTGACAGCCGCTAGAGGCGCTTGCGTGATTCTCACTGTGAAAATCACAGTGAGAGCACGCAAGCGTCCATAGGAAAGCATTGTAAATTCTTTCCTATGAGACCGGCTGAATGCGCGCGCAGCTCTTGACGCGCATTCGAATTCATCCGAAAGGGAGGATCGGAGGCAGAGAGGAAAAGGAGAGCTCCCCGCCCGGCGCTGGAATAAAGGTAAGTTTTAACCCTTTACTCTCCCCAGAGCCCGGCGGGAGGGGGTCCCTGAGGGTGGGGGCACCCTCAGGGCACTATAGTGCCAGGAAAATGAGTATGTTTTCCTGGCACTATAGTGGTCCTTTAACAATTATAGCACCTTGTCTTTTTCAAGCAAAATTCAACAATGTTTAGCAGTACTGCCCCTGAATTTGGGGAGAAGTGAATCCAGAGACAAGAATTTATTCCCAGAAGTTGTGGATCAATGACTTAAAGGGACTCTATAGGCACCAAGACCCATTCATTTTAATGAAGTCTACTTCAATCTTAATTCTGGGTGCTATACACCTGTCTTTTTAACCCTGCAACAGAGTACATCGCTGTTTTGCAGCAAAAGCAATATTTTCATTGCACTTTAACCCTCCTCTAGTGGCTGTCAAGAAGTGAGCCACTAGAGGCGCTCGTGCAGCTATAACAGAGTTAAACTTGGTTATGTATCAAATGACTCTCATTCAAAAAGTTACTTGCACTCTATCCCAAATTCCAATGCATGGGTAAATAATTAAAGGTTTTTAGTATCACCGTAACATGTGTTGCCGCCGACCTCACGTGTTCCCTATTAAGGATTAATAAGTGTGTATGGGGTTTCGAAAAATACCCCTCTCTGTTTCATTACTGTAGGAGACACCTAAGATGTTTTCCCTTGATGTAGCAGGTGAGCTTAAATGGCCATTGCAGTGATACTAAAAATACTAAAAAACCCAAATTATTTAAACATGCCTAGGGATTTTGGATAGTGCACAAGTAACGTTTTACTTTGTTTTTTTTTGCTAAGATCACTGCGTAGAGCAATGGAAACCAATTTTGCACTGCGAAGAATCAGATAAGGAGTTTTGTGTAATTTATTATAGCATATAAAGACCACAGAGATAGAAAACACATGCAAATTACAATATATTCAATATATAATAGATGCAAAACGCAAAAATCTAAACGTTTGAGATCTCTGGAGCAGATGAACTTTAAAGACATTAAAACTGTTCTGTCTACTGACACTAATAATTGTTGATGATGAATGTCAATTTAGACAGCTATATAGACTCTTGCATAATGAGCATGTTTTATTGCTTCACTATAGAACAAATCTGGCAGGTCCTCATTTTAGATACAATTATTCATCATCATAATGGCGTCCTGCTGGTTTGTAATACTATTATAATAGATAAACAGGACTGGAAAAGTTTCTCCTTATCCACAAATGCAGGCAAATTAGACCTTAATAAAGTTCTTTATTTGGTCGACTAGCAAGCAGTATAGTAGAACAGTGTACTCTGTCACAGGACACAAAGCTGGCAAGGTGGTCAACTAGTAACCAGAAGTAGAAGAACAGCCAAACAGTAAATGTATTTAGCAAATTAGCCATATTATTGATGGTCTTAAAACAATCTATATAATAGATAGTTCTTAACAAATAGTATAAGTCTGTCTGGAGATAACAAAGTTTCTAAATATCTGGATCATAGAAAAAGATTTGATAATTGCCAAGAACTCACCGGGTTATTCCGTAAAGTCCAAACGGCCCTGTACCAAATGGTATGTACCAGGTCATTCGGGAAGCATTAACAATGTCTGGATTTATAATAAATAAGGGCTATTTTTTAACTGTTTACATATCCAGGTGGGGGCCCCCGGGGCAGAGAAACATGTTAGTGTCAGGAATACATCTTTGTATTTCTAACACTAAAGTGTTCCTTTAATGCTGGCAACATGGTTTGGCAAGTTAAAGTTCAGTGCAACTAACTCTACAATGGTGATTTGAATGATAAAATAAAGATAATTGCAACATTACAAACAGCAAAATGTAACTGTTAGCAATAAGTTTTTATAGCTCTATTTAAATTTTATTGAGGTTTTTTTTTTATTTATTTTTACCAGAGTTAAACAGCAACATGTAAGCATATTGCAAAAACACAGAGATAATCTGACATCTGAGATAATCAAGACTACATTGACATAGGGTACACTCACTTGGAAAAAAGGAAATTCAATGAACAGCACATCAGTACCATGGATGGAAAATGTAAAAGTAACGCGCCATTTACAAAACTGGTATAAAACTGTGAGGTTAGGCATCTACATGTCAATTAATGAGCAGTGTGCAGCCAAGAGGGGAAATACTCAGTCTATCCCATCGTACTATTGGAAATCTGTAAACCCCATATAGGAATATTAATTCCACTTGGAAAACAACATAGCAAAAGAAAATGTAATGAGGGATGTGTACTTTGCAGCTATGAGATACTATAACTATAAATCTACAAAAATACATTAACAGTAGTTTTTCACAGAAATGTATTCAGGCAGGAGTGCCATCAGAAATTATACAAGTCAAGGCCTGGGCCTCGTACCCGAGCTCTCTCCTAGCGCCCACCCATCTAGTCTGTCTTAACAAGGATGAGTATAGTGGATGCAGAAAGTGTGTGTTTGTGTGTTGTGGATGCAGTGTGTGTTTGTGTAGTGGATGCACTGTCTGTGTTTGTGAAGTGGGAATGTGTGTGTGTGTTAGTTAAGGGGCTGTGGAGGGGTGAGCAGTTTAAAAAAAAAAAATTCAATCAAGCTCCCCCCCCCACACACACCTCTTACATGTGGCCAGGAACGGAGACATTAGATTTCCTGGTGGTCCGGTGGCACAGCATGTATGGTAAAGTTGGGGCCCAGCAGACTCCAGCTAGGCAGCAGGTCCTCTCCATCTCTCACAAGCCCCGCATTCTCTGACAGCCATGGCTCATGAGAGGACAGAGGTCAAAGATTGAGTCTGATGGGCCTCTCTTTACTAAGCACGCCACCAGGGGTCCACAGATGTATATATATAGCAATACTCGCTATATATATATGCACGTTAGGGGTATTGGTCTTGGGCATGCCGGGGGCCCCCCCCACGCCCTGTACAAATGTACTGGCTGTACCCCGCTGATGGCAGCCCTGTGTTCATAACCAACTATGGTAATGGGTCAATGGTAGAATGAGAGGATGCCAACAACGATTCACTGCAGCAGTGAATAACATGCCGTCACTAAGTAGGCTGCTGTGGTAATGCTGACTTTACAGTAAACCTATGCAACGCAATTTTGTTAGACCATCATGCTGACTAGGCTGTGATCAATAATTTTAGCACATACCAACCCGTAATGTTATCCCATGTGGAGAATATTACAATTGAACATGACTATTAAAGAATGAAGACAGTGATATGTTAAATAAACTGTATTATATAATGTCACATTTTTTCTCTTGCATTAGCGCATGTAAACAGAAGCACTGCTGTGGAATACGAAAGATAAATATTAATTGATTGATACACTCATTCTCAGTGTACAACACCCATCACAAGGAGCTCACAAGTTTCCATCTGTACACATGCCAACCAGTCTAAAATATGCCAAAACAAGACAGTAACTATAGTAAATGTGATGGGCATTTAAAGCAGACCTGTCACTTTTGGATTTTTTCTTAACAGCCCCTCAATGTGACATGTCAGCTTACATGGTTGTGCCTGTTGGGAGAGGTGGGAAATGGGTATACTTACCTGAATCTCTGTTTTCGCTGCATGACTACCCTCTTTTTCTCCTTGATCCCAGACTCCAGATCCTGTTGGCTTCACCTGCCAGGAGTTGCTTCACTGATGTACTCTCATATTCATGATAGTGCAAAATGGGAGTCTATGGAAGATCACGCACGGCAATAGGATCTTCCATAGATTATCTTGCGCATGCATGATGAGACAGTATAAACACCTGTTGCAGTCACACAATAAAAAGTCTGTTCTGTTAAGACTTCCTTTGATTCTATCTTCATGAAAAACATCTAAGAGAGTTTTGAGGAATTCAACGTGTAATTTAAAGTTAACATCAAATGAGCCAAACTGGAAAAATTCTCCAATTCAGTTCTGCTCCTAGTTTGGCTACTCTAACCTAATATTTGAAATGCTCTTTGAATTTACTTTGAATTTCCCACAATGCTAACCTTAGTAAATTACTTTGAAAACCATGTCAACTGAAAAGATAATGTAACATTTGTAGCACTAATATTGTAACTGCTAATTGCTATTTTCTAAACTGGGTTCCAAACGTAATAACAGATAAATACAATACTATTAGTCAAATCAAAAGTCAGGAAACGCCTACTGTAGTTTTTTGTTTGTTTTTGGTGATTCTACTCTGCACGGCAGAATTACAGATAAACACTGTGATTTCTAGGGGCCTGATATGCGCACAGTTTGCTGATATGCTATACATAATAGCTAGTTGTCTTTATAGACTCAAAGTTATCAATACATTGCCTTGTCTACATACATTAGGTAATAATCACATGATTTAAAAAATAATTCCACCCAGTTTGGTAAAAAAAATGTGTGTTTACGTGCGTGTTTCATAAATATACATAACGTGTCAATGTTATTAGCATGTTCCCAATAATTTTTCAGTATTAAAATTATTATCTGCTTTACTGCAGCACTGTTATATGACAGATCATGGAAATGTCAATTTTCTAGTTAAGGGACACTTGGCGTAAATATACACCTTCATTGCTTGAATAAGGCAAAAAAAAAATAATAATAATAATAATAACAATAGATATAGTTATACATTTTCTGAATTGTTATAGTCCAAGGCAGATCTGCAGGCGTATGGATACAGAGAGTCCGACAGTGTCCAAATTCAGTCCAGCCTTACTTTGCAGTATAAAAACGACCAATATAATTGAAAGCCTTGACATTAAGCCATAGACATAATGAGCCTTAGCAGCTTCAAGGCTTGTGACAGTTTAGTTTAGTTGTAAAACACCAGCCATTCTAAATTGCCATAAACATTGTTGATTAATGACTAACGTCAGATGCTAGAATGCCTGAACATTGCTGTTGATTGTTTGTATCCATCAAAATCAAAAACTGGGGATTGAGATAGTCTGCATTGCACAAGACACACCTAGAACCGCATTCATTTGAGCAAAAAGCATATACATTTTTTAAGTTGCTTGTATACAATTCTTTACGCTGGCAAATTTATTGTTACTAAAATAGCATGAAGAACAACACGTCGCACAATTACAATATACATATATGTATAAATTATATATGCACATATACACACACATGGTGAAATTCCTTTACCTAGTGTATACTGAGTGTGCTTATATATATACATTTGTTAGCTATACATTGCAAAAATATTTATACTATACTTTATACTTTGCATTAATATTTATAGGCTCCGATTTCCAATGATAATATACTTGTTTCAAATTCCTAAGTATGCAATTAAGTCAGTGTATATGAAAGTCACGTCAACAAAATATAAACGTCACATTTAACAAACAATGAATTTATATTTTATGCCTCTATTCCAATGACTTGTATGGTGGTCTTTACAGTTCCCAAACACACACGTACAAACCAGTTATTGGTGATGGATTGTAAGAAAAACACCAATAGATTATTCTAGTAAGCATGGACTGAGTATTCTTTACTAGATAGATCATTATTCCATTCTCTATAGGTTGCATGATAGTAAATCAGCAATCCTATATTGCATTATGGGTTGATATCATTTGAGCATTTACAAATGTATGCTAATGGCACAAAAGTGCATAAATATTTATTGCTAGCACTAGCAATAAATGGCAGGTCTCTCTCGAAGCAGAAATTTAGATGTTAGCTTGTACCATTTGTTATTGTAATCTGATGGATTTATTTAAAATAGTCAACCTATTGCACTAAGCGATAACATAAAGGTGTTAATGAAATGTAAATAAACAGTATATATATATATATATATATATATATATATAGCTAATAAGCAACAAAATCATATAACAGAATAGTGGAAATCAGTAAATGAAAAAAAAAAAGCATAGCTATTATATCATTTTACAATGTGGCGATAGGAAACATATAGTGAATATTTCATAGGAGTTCCCAATCGATGGTGTCAAAGTATATCTTGAAATAAGATATTGTTATCACATATGGTTCTGGCTTTGGATAAACAATATTTGCATTGATATACAAACTAAAGATTCAAAATTAACAGTTTGACTTTCCTGAGTGCATTTAGTATTCAAAGAGTTAATATTGTACATTTTATTTGGGAAAAGACTACCATAAATTATGAGCGCCAGAAGGTTTTTAGTGAAGCTAATTAACAAATATATTCTAAGAGTTCACAAAATTTATCTGTCCATCTATTCTTATGTTCTAAAATACGGTAAATCTTATGTTCTTACATTTTTAGACATCATTCACAAACAGCTTGTAAACATTGCAACTGAGTATGAAATAAATAGATTCCTCAAGAGGACATTTAATAACCGCAGGTTTATTTACAAAACTGGGAATTGTAAAGAAAAAATTAAGGCCAGTAATGCCAAATTGGAAAAACTAAAGTTGGGGAATTTTCCAGTTTGAGTAATTTTGCCTATATTTTGCAATTGTCTTGTTCATTCTTCACAATCCATGGTTTTGTGAAAAATACAGAATAAGGTAAATATGTGAACATAAATGTTTACTTATATATTTCAATTAATCATCTAGCAACCATAATCCCACTACAGCATATATATAAAAAAATATTACTAGATTCTGACATCCCAAGATGAACACTTGTCTAGCATTTTTTCCAAATTTTTTTTTAACCTCTGAATATTTGACTTATCATTAAACAAGTCATGCCAATTTTTATGACTTATTTTCATGCTACTTTGATTGCAATATGGATAATAGACTGACAGATAGAAGTGGGTAGACAGATAGATAAACATTATTTAATCTATTATTCACTGATGCAAAACAGCTGCTGTAATAATTTGAAGTGGCACCTAAACATAATGAAGTTTTGTCCCAGTGAATTAATTACTAAAGAAAATGCTATATTATCTATGGAAATCAGTTTTCTGTGTTCAATTCCATAATAATGTATTTTTTTTATGATGTTTACTTTAATGAGACACACACAAAGCTGCTTGCAGGAATACATGAGGTCAGTGAGGGTATATTAATAGGTACAGATTTACATTTTGGTACTGAATTGAATTTCTTGCCTCCTTTCTCTGCCCCTTTACAGCCCGGCTAGCCCGACCAAAATAGATAGAAACACCAGGAGTAGGATATCCCATAGGGATGTCATTGAGCATGCAATGCACACAGTCCCAACATGCACACACACAGCCTGTAATAAGGCAGACAGCACTGCAACGACATCCCTGCACCACCTTCAACAAGCTGCAGCTCTGCATAAATAAAGAAGAATTTTGTGCAGCAATTACCTGCATGTATTGGGAAGACACTGTCCAGGAAGGAAGTCTGGGAAAGGACAAAACAGATAAACAGCTGGAGATACAATCCCATTGCGAGCAGGTTGAGCAGAATCATGTTAGCAGCACTGAGGGAAGACCCCTGGTCCAGTCTGGGGAACTGAGAACAGGCTGCAGGGAGTCTGTGAGCCCTAATGTGTGTGTAAATGTATGTGTCAGTGCAACCTCCTGCTGCCTCCACCCAGAGGGTGGGTGTGTATCTACAGGCTGCCTTCTGTTGGTGCCACCTTGAGAGGGTATGTACCTACAGTACTGAGCTGGTGTGTGGAGCCTGCAACCCCCTCCTCCACACTTTGCCTTTGGGGGTCTGTCTATGCCAGTTCTTCAGAGTGTGTGTGTGCCCCTAATTCCTGCACTGCAGTCTGTGTTTGCCTGTTTGACCCTCTGTGTCTTCCTACTGTGTCTCTTCTTCCAGTCTGTGTCCTTAATGAGGAATTCTAACCATTCTCAATAGCTGTGCTCCTTACTGCACACCAGTGTTATATTTAACTCTGACTGTACAGGGCATGTTCTTACACTGGATTCAATCTCAGAAAGGGGGAACCCTTTAAAACATCCCTCTCTTTACTTCTATGGAAAACATAAGAGACCAGCAAACATACTGCAGTGTGATTAAGCTTTATGTGCAGCTCTAATCAGCTTATTGTGTCTCTCAAATATCATCTGAGTTTCTAAAAATTATGTTTTTACTTTTAATTTTGGAAGATTAGTCATGTACAATCAAATGTAAATTCACCATTCAGTCTGTTTGCAAATACATTTTTATTAAATTTAAGGCACGTTTTGTAAGAGGTAATTTCACAATATGCACAAAAAGTAATGGTTTATAAAATGTAAAAGCTTCCTAGTAGAATGTTCTCATTAGATATACCACTGTATCATCTCATATCAGCTGCTCCTGCTTTTGTAAAATATGCCTTTACTGAATTATCAAGTAAGAATATGCCAAGTTAGATATGCAACCAATCAAGATACATAACAATAAATTAGACATCTTTCAAAAGACAGCTTATATAAAATAAGGAAAACTCGATTACAAAGGGAAAGGTTTTCAAGGCTTCTCTGCTCAAATAATCACATGATGACCGTAAAAGCACAAGGGGGTTTATTGGCTAAACAGTAAATTGTAGAGCAGTGCTCCTCAACCCTCTCCTCAAGGCACACCTAACAGTCCAGGATTTACTGATTACCCAGGTTTGTTTAAAATAAAACAAAAAACACCTCAGACTCTAAAGTTGTTGTTTTTTTTTCTAAACATCTTAGACACACCTGGGTAATCCCAGTTTTACTTTTTTTACCGATACAACAGATTCCTAAAGGATCACTCTGTGCACCCAAACACTTAAAGGACCACTATAGTGCCAGGAAAACAAACTAATTTTCCTAGCACTATAGGGTCTTTAGGTCCCCCCCACCCTCGCCAGGCTGAAGGGGGAGGAAGGGGTTAAACTCTTACCTTCCTCCAGCACTGGGCTCCCTCGGCGCTGGGGAACTCACCTCCCTCTTCCGACGTCAGCGCTGAATGCGCATGCGCGGCAAGAGCCGCACGCGCATTCAATCAGTCCATAGGAAAGCATTTCTCAATGTGATTTTCACAGTGAGAAGCGCGGAAGCGCCTCTAGCGGCTGTCAGTGAGACAGCCACTAGAGGCTGGATTAACCCTATTGTAAACATAGCAGTTTCTCTGAAACTACTATGTTTACAGCTGCAGGGTTAACCCTAGCTGGACCTGGCACCCAGACCACTTCATTAAGCTGAAGTGGTCTGGGTGCCTATAGTGGTCCTTTAATGTCTGTGACGTGGTTATGGTGACCACCAGTGCCTTTTTACTTTTAAGTGTTA
Source organism: Pelobates fuscus (assembly GCF_036172605.1). Taxonomy (NCBI): domain Eukaryota; kingdom Metazoa; phylum Chordata; class Amphibia; order Anura; family Pelobatidae; genus Pelobates; species Pelobates fuscus. The sequence goes on along the minus strand of NC_086320.1, from coordinate 315,819,587 downwards.
AACAGCTATTGAACAATACTACACTTTAGTGGAGTGCCCCAAGCACTGGTCTGGCTTCACACCTTCGAAGTCCTAGGAAAATGTGGAAGCACCTGCCTCAGTAACAGTTATAGGAAAAAAAAAACGTCAGCTTTTGACCAATTTTTTTTCTGTTGAACTGGTAGATAGGGAACACAATGCTATCCCTAGCACTGGGGAGGGGGCATGCTAAGTATGTGACAAATATGCCACAGGAATTAGGCACTGTGTCATATCTGTATGGTGGAAATCCACCCATTGTACAGCACTACGAAACCTGATTGCGCTATATAAATAATAAAATAATAATAAAAAATAGTAATAAAGGGTTAAGCTGTCCTGTTGGTACAGGTAGGGAATGTTTATTGAAAGTTACTGACCCCGGTTAGGTTGTTGGGCAGAGTGGGACAAGTAGCTGGGCAGATTTGGTGACACAGCTGTTGCTGGGGACAAGTGCTGGCTGGGTATTGGTTGCTGGCCACGAGCGAGCAAAAGAGCGGGAAGCCAGATAAGAATAACAGTGGCAGCGTGAGCGCAATCCCTGTCAGCGTTTTTTTTATAATTAATGTTGTTGGAAAGCATGGGGGAAAAGTAATTCTCAGGTTCAAGTTCTGAGGAAAGATATGTGTTAAATGGTTGTATATAAAAGGCGGCCAGGTTAGCTATGACCTACTGGCAATTAAGTGATGGTGAAAGTTAAAATTTTGGAAGTAAAGTAAAAAGTTTATTTAAATATGTTACCGTTATCAAGTTATGGTGGTATGTCCCTTTTAAGCTTTAAATAAACACCACGGCCTAGCCAACTGAAATATAAATAAACTGTGTCTGTGTTTATTGTGTGGTCTAAGTTATTTATGCGAAATATTGCCTACCATACATATTGTTGCATTTAGTGGTCTGGTCTTCTTTTCCCTGTTGACAAATGCTGCCACCTAGTTGTCCTCTTCCCTGTTGTCCTGTGCCGCGTGCCTCATAGAAACATAGAATGTGATGGCAGATAAGAGTCATTCGGCCCATATAGTCTGCCCAATACTTTCATTAGTCCCTAGCCTTATCTTCAGTGGAGTATCCTGGTTTTGTGCTGCCCTAGGCAGGACAAAACTCAGCGCGCCCCTACCCCCACCCAACCCTTCCCCCCGCCCTGCATTCTAAATACACACACACACACATTCACTGACAGATACACATACACTAGATAACAGAAACACACACTCACAGGCAGACACACACACTCACAGACCAACACACACAGTCAGACACACACACACACACACACAGTCACACACACACACACAGTCAGACACACACACACACACTAACACACACACACTAACAGACAAACACTAACAGGCACACAAACACACAGACACACACACACACTCACACTAACAGGCACACACACACAGTCAGACACACACACACACACTAACAGACACACATTAACAGACACACACGCAGTCAGACACACACACACAGTCAGCCACACACACTAACAGACACACCCACACACTAACAGGCACACACACACACTAACAGACACACACACTCACACTAACAGGCAAACACACACACAGTCAGACACACACACACACACTAACAGACACACATTAACAGACACACACAGTCACACACACACACACACACACACACACACACACACTAACAGACACACATTAACAGACACACACACAGTCAGACACAGACACACACACACACACTAACAGACACACACACACACACTAACAGACACACATTAACAGACACACACACACAGTTAGACACACACACACAGTCAGACACACACATACACACACACACTAACAGACACACACTAACAGACACACACACACACACTAACAGACACACACACACACTAACAGACACACATTAACAGACACACACACACAGTCAGACACACACAGTCAGACACACACACACACACACATACTAACATTAATATATATATATATTTTTTTTTTATTTAACCTCCCCCCTCTCTTTCTCCCTGGTGGTCCAGTGGCTGCCGGCCGGGCGTGCAGACTGCTGTGCGCTGGCGGGCGGCTGACGAGGGAGCTCTTGCCCTGAGCTCTCTGCTCAGCTCCCTCGCGCGCCACCCGCAGAGTGAGGCTGGGAGGCGGAGCCGGAATATGACATCATATTCCGGCTGCCAGCCTCACTCTGCAGCGTGCGAGGGAGCTGAGCAGAGAGCTCAGGGGAAGAGCTCCCTCGTCAGCTGCCCACCCGCCCGCCCACCAGCGCACAGCAGCCTGCACGCCCAGCCAGCATGTCAGTTAGCTGCAAGGCTAACAAGATAATTGCCCTGGGCATCTGGGGAAAATGTCGCCCAAGGCAAATGCCTTGTTAGCCTTGCGGCTAAAACGTCCCTGCTTATCTTATAGTTAGGATAGCCTAATGCCTATCCCACTCATGCTTAAACTCCTTGTTAGAGCCGTGACTTAAATATGAATATTAATTTAATAATTAATATATAATAATTAAGCAACAAATAACAACATTAATATTTTTTAGAGTTCGGTATTATGGTCGAATATAGAATAGGAAATACACAAAACATTGTAGTATTAAATGTATATTTAATATAATTATAATAACAATTAAACAGATGCTAGCAGAATGTCAATTTACTACAATAATTACACAATACTTACTAACATTACTTACAAAAGGCTATAACAGTTGCTAGCTGTTATAATAGATTACTTACACGGCTCCAGCCTGTTTGGCTGGAGCTATACAGTCAGCTACATGTTCAAATGCAAGCAAAGGAAAAAAAAAAAGAGTTCCTCCTACTATTTGGTTTTATCCAGTAAGTAGGCTGGCCTGTGATGTCACTTCCAGAAGCACACAAGTTAGCACACTGACCCCTAGTGGTGCCTCTAAAGCATTAAGCTCATTATGCTTTACTGACATCTAGTGGTGCGTCAAAAGCATTAAACTCATTATGCTTTTTATGACAAAAAGTCATTAATTAATAAATACCATTACACTCCTTCACTGTGTTAACCTCTACCAGTTCAGCTGGAAGGCTATTCCATGCATCCACTACCCTCTCAGTAAAGTAATACTTCAGTAAAGTAATACTTCAGAGAAACTGCTATGTTTATATTTGGGTAAATCCAGCCTCTAGTGGCTGTCTCACTGACAGCCGCTAGAGGCGCTTGCGTGCTTCTCACTGTGATTTTCACAGTGAGAAGATGCCAGCGTCCATAGGAAAGCATTGTAAATGCTTTCCTATGAGACTGGCTGAATGCGCGCACGGCTCTTGCCGCGCATGCGCATTCAGCCGAAGAGGAAGAGAGGAGGCGGAGAGGAGGAGGAGAGCTCCCCGCCCGGCGCTGGAGAAAGAGGTAAGTTTAACCCCTTTCTCTCCATCCAGCCCGGCGGGAGGGGGACCATGAGGGTGGGGGCACCCTCAGGGCACTATAGTGCCAGGAAAACGAGTATGTTTTCCTGGCACTATAGTGGTCCTTTAAATCTTTGTTTAGCACTGACTGCCAGGTGGAACCTTTCTGCCTTCCTCTTGTTTCCCTGGGGAATGTTTGAGCAGCAGACCCCCTTGTTCCTCTAGTTTTGGAGGTAAAAGGCTCTGTGACTCAGCATTCAGATGCAAAGCAAGCCAGATGGCACATTTTGGGACTTCCAATGTCTAGGTAAACAGGATGTAGCAGCGATCAGAATGTGGCCTATGATTATTTTGTCTGGTCTATTAACGGACTCCGGGAGTTTTTTAAATAAAGCTAGTTCCGAAGTTAAAATGCTAATGGTTCTGTCCACTTTAATAATTAGATCATGAATCATTTTATCAATATTTAGTTAATTTAGTGCAGAACCACCAGATATGGGCCATATTGCCCACGGCCCCACAGTCTCTTCGACACCGGTCAGAATACATATTGTTCATGTTGTGCAATCTAGACGGAGCCAGGTACCAGCGATATAAAATTTTATAATGATTTTTAAAATGGTTAGTGCAATACGAAATACCTTTTAAAGCTTTAAAAAACCAAACCATTCTTCTAGGTCGTACTGGGCACCCAACTCTGTCTCCCATGACAACATATGTTTTAATTTACTTATGGGTTTGGCATTATAAAATGAATAACATAAGGAAATCATACCTTTACTAGTGGGGCTGTATAAAAAAAAAACTTTCTCTAATGGAGATATCTCAAGTGATTTATAGTTTTTATCTGTTTCAGATACCTGGTATAATTCTTTCAATTTGTCAATAATTAGCATACATTCCAGTTCACATAAAATTGTTAATCCATACTTAAGCTTCAATTTTTCCAAAGAAAGAATAGCATTGCCATAACAAAAAGTTTTTATTTTCACTCTAGTTATAGAGCAATCCTTCAACAATTCTATTTTTAAGGATGGTATATAATATTTCAATAACTCAATAGGCATTGCTCTATATAAACTGGGAGAATGGTCGTTTGTAAAAATAATGTCCAAGGCCTTGAGCGTAGTCTTGGTAGATAAAAATAAATTTGTAATTCCAGGTCTTTTCTTAGGGTTTAATCAAGGTAATTCTGACAATCTAACCGGTAAAATTTTTGATTCTTCTATTTCCATCCATCTGGGTTTATTAACCTGGTTATTAAAGCTCACAGCCACTGCAGCATTAGTGACGAAATAATATTTGCGTCTATCGAGGACACTGATACCGCCATTCGATTTATGGTGCTGTAGGGAAGTGAGCCTCACTCGGGCAGGTTTGTTCCCCCAGATGAACTTCAGCATTGTCGAGTGAACTTTATTAAAAAATTATAATGGGATGGACAGAGGGATGGTCCTAAAAAAATATAAAATTTTTGGAAGTATTGTCATTTTAATAGATGCGACCCTCCCCAGCCATGAGAGCTCCATCCCACCCCATCTCTCCATCTCCTTTTGTAAGTCCGACCATGCTTTCCTCAAATTGTGATTGTGCATATTGACCACATTTTTGCATAAATTAATGCCAAGATATTCCATATAGTCAGTTCTCCAATCAAATAAATATGATTTCTTAAGGGCAGTGGTTTCCAAATTATTTAAATGAAACGGAAGGGCCTGAGTCTTAGACTCGTTTAATTTGTAGTACGATATCTCGCCGAATTGAGTTAAGATGTCCTTGAGGTGTCTCAAAGATTCTTTGGGGTTTTTGACAGCTAGGATTATATCGTCTGCAAATACCGTATATACTCGAGTATAAGCCGAGTTTTTCAGCCCATTTTTTGGGCTGAAAAACCCCAACTCGGCTTATACTCGAGTCATAGTCTGTATTATGGCAATTTGCATTGCCATAATACAGACTGGGGGGAGAGGGGGGCTGGCAGAGCTGTAACTTACCTGTTCTGCAGCTCCTGTCAGCTCTCTCCTCCTCTGCGCCGTCCGGTCAGCACCTCGGTCAGCTCCCAGTGTAAATCTCGCGAGAGCCGCGGCTCTCGCGAGACTTACAGTGTAAGCTGACAGAAGAGCAGAACGGACCGGCGCAGAGGAGGAGAGAGCTGACAGGAGCTGCAGAACAGGTAAGTTACAGCTCTGCCAGCCCCCCTCTCCCCCCCACTGAACTGTCACTGGACCACCAGGGAAGGAGAGCCCCCCTCCCTGCCATATATCAAGCAGGGAGGGGGGACGAAAAAAATAATATATAAATAAAAAAAGAAATAAGAATAAAAAAATAATAAGAATAAAAAAAAATTAATAATAACAAAAAAAGGGGTATAAGGACCACTATGGGAGGGGGGGGTATAAGGACCACTATGGGAGGGAGGGGGGGGATAAGGACCACTATGGGAGGGAGGGGGGGATAAGGACCACTATGGGAGGGAGGGGGAGAATAAGGACCACTATGGGAGGGAGGGGGGGATAAGGACCACTATGGGAGGGAGGGGGGGGATAAGGACCACTATGGGAGGGAGGGGGGGGGATAAGGACCACTATGGGAGGGAGGGGGGGATAAGGACCACTATGGGAGGGGGGGGATAAGGACCACTATTGGAGGGAGGGGGGTATAAGGACCACTATGGGAGGGAGGGGGGGGGTATAAGGACCACTATGGGAGGGGGTGGGATAAGGACCACTATGGGAGGGGAGGGGGAAGTAAGGACCACTAGGGGAGGGGAGGGTAAGGACCACTAGGGGAGGGGTGAGTCAGGACCACTGGGGGGGGGGTGAAGGAACACGGGGGTGGGGAGGTAAGGACCACTGAGGGAGGAGGAGGGGAAGTCAGGACATATGGGGGGGGGAGGGGGCGGCAAAACGTGTTTTGCCTACGGCGGCAAATATCCTTGCACCGGCCCTGCACACACTGCATTCACAGACTGCATTCATACACACACACACTGCACTCATACACACACACACTGCACTCATACACACACTGCACTCATACACACACTGCACTCATACACACACGCTGCACTCATACACACACACATACGCACACACTGCATTCATTATACACACACTGTAAATAAATATTCAATTAATATATTTTTTTTAGGATCTAATTTTATTTAGAAATTTACCAGTAGCTGCTGCATTTCCCACCCTAGTCTTATACTCGAGTCAATAAGTTTTCCCAGTTTTTTTGGATAAAATTAGGGGCCTCGGCTTATATTCGGGTCGGCTTATACTCGAGTATATACGGTAGGCCAATTTTGTGAACGGATTCTTTAATAGCAATTCCTACAATTTGTGGGGTCGTTCTAATTAGTTCGGCCAGGGGTTCTATCGCTAAAACAAATAAAATTGGAGATAAAAGGCACCCCTGTCTCGTCCCATTGGTTAGAGAGAAAGTTTGGGATTTGAAGCCGGAAGCTGAGACATGGGCGGAGGGTGCGCAGTAAAGCGCCTTAATTTCTGTGATAAAGGGTGGTGGTATGTTGAACCTGTTTAACGTTCTCCATAAATATCCCCAATGTATCCTGTCAAACGCCTTCTCTGCGTCTAGAGATAGAAGCAAAGAAGGCGTTTTGGTCATATTGATGAGCTGAATCAAGTTTATGAATCTTCTAGTTCCTTCTGGCGCCTGTCTATCCTGTACAAAACCCACTTGATCTTTATTAATTAGCAATGGGATTAATTTGGTTAATCTATTTGCGAGAATAAATCTTTGAGTCATTATTAATCAGAGAAATGGGCCTAAAATTAGGGCATCTATCAGGAGTTTTTTCCGGTTTTGGCAAGGTGACTATTCGTGCGCACAAGGACTCCTCCGGCATCTTTCCCCAGGACTTATAGGAATTAAAAATTTTAGTCATATGGGTAATTAACATTTCTGGAAAAGTTTTATAATATAAAAAAGTGAATCCATCGGGACCAGGGGCTTTTGTGTAGTCCAAATCTCTGTATATAGTTTGTATTCCTCAGATGTTTAATGTAATATCAATGTGTGCAGATAACTGAACTCCACATTAGTAATCCTGTTTGTAACCTCCTTTTTGGTGATCTCTGTAAACAAATGTATTTGTATGTCATTTTACAGTTTCGACGGTGCTCGATACTCGGTGCTTATGGTTCATGGTGCTCAAGGTGTTAAAGAGATTAATGTTGGTGGTGTTCAACCCTTCACAACCTTGATGCAAAAGAATAGAAGTACTGCACCCGTCAGAAGCTCTCCTCTCGTTATTTACTCGATGCCAAAGTGGCCACAACAGCAGTCCAAGGCTCAGCTTCAAACATGGATGCCGTTGATAGGCTGAGAGAAGTGTAGAGTGGGATAGGGAGGGGCTTTATTATTATTATTATATCATTTATAGAGCGCCGTCAAATTCCGCAGCGCTTTACAATGGGTGGACGAACAGACATGTAGTTGTAACCAGACAAGTTGGACACACAGGAACAGAGGGGTTGAGGGCCCTGCTCAATGAGCTTACATGCAAGAGGGAGTGGGGTAAAATGACACAAAAGGTAAGGATAGTATTAGACTAGTGACAGTTGCAGAAGAGGAATCAGTTGGGAGCTATTAAGAGTTTAATTGTTATGCTTTTATGAAGGAGTGGGTTTTTAATGATTTTTTGAAGGAGTGGAGACTGGGTGAGCATCTAACGGAGGAGGGAAGCGAGTTCCACAGGAACGGTGCAGCCCTCGAGAAGTCTTGAAGGCGAGCATCAGAGGTGGGAGTACGGACAGAAGATAGACGTAAGTCTTCAGCAGATCGTAAGGGCCTAGACGGGGCATACTTGTGTATAAGGGAGGATAGATAGGTGGGAGCAGCATTATGTAGACATTTAAAAGCAAGAACCAGAATTTTAAATTGAGCTCTATATTTTATAGGAAGCAAATGTAGGGACTGACAGAAGGGTGAGGCATGGGAGGTGCGGGCGGACAGGAAGATGAGCCTCGCTGCCGCATTCATTATGGACTGTAACGGCGCAAGTTGGGAGCACAATTTTATTTTAATAATGGATTAAAAAATATTTATTACCCTTTCCCTGTTCTAACCTTGCAGGGAGGGGGGTAGCACAATCAGGTCTGTGGTGGTTCAGGCTGCCTATCCATCGCATCCACCGGGTACAGGGGAGGTCACGAGATGAGAGGTAGCTCTCTTGGAGCTCCAGCACTTACACAGACTGACAGCCCCCCCTACACACACACAGACGGACCCCACCTTACACACACAGACGGATGCCCCCTACACACACACTAATGGACCCCCCCACACACACACACAGACGGACACCCCCCTACACACACAGACGGACACCCCCCCTACACACACAGACGGACTCCCCCCCCTACACACACAGACGGACACCCCCCCTACACCCACATACGGGGACACCCCCCCCACACACAGACGGACAGCCCCCCTACACACACAGACGGACACCCCACCTACACACACAGACGGACACCCCCCTAAACACACACAGACTTACACCTCCCCTACACACACACACACAGACGGACACCCCCCCTACACACACACAGACTGACACCCCCCCTTACGCACACAGACGGACATCCCCCCACCCCACACACAGAGACTGACATTCCCCCCCTACACACACAGACGAACACCCCCCCCCCCGTCCGTGTGTGAAGGAGGTAGGGCCCCAGACCGACCACTCTCCTCTGTAAACTGCCGCAGCCCCATCCAGAGGGCCCATTGCAGCATAGACCATTGGTGGAACTCCCACCCTGTGCTGGGCCACAAGGTCTTCCTTGTGCAGGATCCCAATATATGGGTGCAGCCATTTTGTTCTCACCTGTCCATAATGTCTACAGCTTCCATTTTGTGGGTATGATTGTACTGATGGATTGTGGGTAAATTTGATTGGCAACAGAAACAGAACCTTGCTTTACGCTGCGCCCATTGTCAAGTTCTGTCAACCTGTCTGTACCTGACGTACATTAGGAAAAATAGTCCCAACCTTTATTTAGGTTATTTAATTAAAACTAGAGTGCTCAGGAAATAAATAAAAATAGATTCAGACACCGGAATCTACATAGAATCTGATTAGATGACGTTTATTTTTGATGACAGAGCCAAACTGGTGTTTAGTGAGTGTGCTGGATTTTGTATGTTATATTGGAATCTTGTATATATGGAATGGCCAGTCCATTCTTATTCTTATATTCTTCAGATAAATTACAGCTGCAATGACCCTGTAAATCTAAAAAAAGTATAAATACCAAACTAAAAAATAGAGCTCATCCTAGTAAGTATACTGAGAGTTGTCTGCTCCAGAGGCTAAAGATAGGTTCTTTATTAGACGAAACATTGTTTTTTTTTCTATCAGGGAGTTACAGATGAGTCAGTGTCGTCTATTTTGGTGTAATTATAAATTCCACCGCATTTAAATTAAGTCAAGAGAGGTTGGATATGATACAGACGATACACAGCCATATTCTGTCATTAAATACAAAAGGACAGTGCCTCTCTGTTAAGTCCTGTAAACCAAAACCTACCAGCTGGGAATACTATTTCTGATACAGCATTATGTGCAGTGACATGGAACAAAGGGTCTGCTTTAAGTGGGTCCTCGGATTTGAGACTTTCCATTGTAAAATATCTAATTTGTATGTCTTAATTATAGACTATAGAATAAGTACCACATAAAAATACAGTGACTACAGCAGAATAGTTCTTCAGTTCATTTTGCTTTCTCAGTGTTGATGATTGTACTAGTTATGACTAATAATAAATTATGACCAAAAAAAAAAGCTCATTGCACCTGGTTACCAAACATAAAAGCCCACTAACCAGAACAGTTCTGGTGTCTCCTCAGCATAAGGACCACAGCAGGATTTGCCTTCAAGGATTATCTTCATAACAGGAACACAGTAGGCAAGTAGTGAGCCCTTATCCACATTCTCCAACATATATCAGCCAGACACTTTATATAAAAAAAAATATATATGTGAGAAAACAAGTGCACCTTGTTGCTGATGCTATTTTATTTTTTTTGCTATTCTTATTTTCCTATCTTCTTATTGATATTTATTTATTTTTTTCAGCTCAAAATCTGTAGTATTTTTGTTCTTTTCAAGAGTATTACATTGTTTTTGTTTTTTAAATAAAAATTAAGGCAGGATACCAAACTACCATGCTGTTGGAGCAATTACAGACAGCGTTTCATCAAAGGTACACTGCAACTGCTTCATCTCATTGAAGTGGCTACAGTGTCTAGAGTCACCTGTTGCCATCCTCCATTCAGTGTTGAACTGTTTTAACTCTATATGAGAGATCCCCTCTCTGCTGAGGAATACTTTGCCTAAGCCTCAATGGCCAGCTGTGATTGGCTTAGAGTTTCAGCTGACCATTTCATCCTAGCACAGTACCCACTGAGGTTTTGGTAGAAGGATGTTTAATATCAACCTTAGCCACACCTCCAGAAGTGGCAGATCTTTGGGATGCCAGGGACTGTCATTGATTGTTAACCTGCTCGAAAATGGTTTAACACTGAATGATGGGATAGGGCCAGGGGAACATATAAAAAAAAACATTATACTTAACATCAGAAGTCTTCTTTTCCCATACCCATATTCCCATAACAAGTCTTGAAAGAAGTGAGACTTGCCTGTCAATGCTTTCTGATTGGTTGGCTTCCTTAGGATAAAGGATTGTCCCACCTTGAAGCTGATTCTGTATGGAGCTATTGCAGTGTGAAGATGGATCATTTTTCCAACGTTCTTTCCACGTTATTTAATTTTTTTTGCATATTCTTTTGCAAATTGGGTGTTTTCATGATGTTTATTTGGGTATTTTTAATTTTTTTAGTTGTGCCATGTTATGGATTTTATTTTGGTCATTTTTGGAGCTAAAGGAAATAAGATTTGATACCCAATGCCCACAGGGGTGTCATTAGGATGCAAACCGTTTTTCTTTTTTTGTTTTTTTGTTAATTGTCCCCACCCTCCATGATCTGTCCACCATCATTATTTCATTTACAGTCCCCCACCCAATGCCCACTAGTTTAGCACAGAAGGAACTTTGCCCGTTTGTTATATTACAGGCCCTGTTTGCATGGGATGGGGCCTTTCTAGTGACTGGGAAACAATGAATCCCCAGTTTCTATTTTTAAATGCTTAGTAGCTATGCCCCCACCTGCTTAGTAGCTATGCCCCAGGTTTTTAACCTCCCTTATGCCCCTACCTGCTTCATGTGCCAGGTAAATCAGGGTAAGATATATATATTCCATTGTTGAGCATTGCCCGATCACTGTTTTTTTATTTTATTTATTAATACAACTATTTATTGAGAATCACCCATGTGACAAAAATAATGTGCAACACAATGCCAATACAGCCTGGAGAATGTGATTAACGTATACACAAAGGACATGTCTACATTCTACATAGAATGACATTGCACTGCTACAATGAGCCACAGTAATGAAAAGCATATACCAATGCAGCCTTTCAATTGTGTTTAATAAACATCACGTATAAAAATACCAATAGCAGAACTAATGAGGTTTCCAGGTATCTCTAATACAGATATCCTTTCTGAGAAAGGTGAGAATATTGTAATAGATTGGCCAGAAATTGCTGCTGCATTAGTGAGGACTGTGAGTGGTGTGATAGAAAAAATTACAGAAAATGTGCTGTACAATAGGAACAGTCAGCCTGAAACCCACGACCTCCACCTACTTTTCCAGTCCTGTGTGTCGCACTTTACCATGAACACACAATAGTGTGTGATGGACTATTTTTATGAGTATGGAGTAGCAGATAGAAGAATGCAATATGCCTAACTGCATTTTGCCAACTGTAAAGTATAGTGTGGGACAAAAGCAATAGGGAGGGCCAGCACTACACTAGAAATTTGGGTGCAAATCTCCAAGGTCTCCTTCCAATTACCTCACATGCAGTCAAAAAACAATAAGGAGCTGCAACAACAAAATAAATGGTCAAAGAGATTTATTCCACCTGCGTGGACCCGACAACGTTTTGAGCCAGCTTGACAAAGACCCTGAAGTTGTGTCGAAATGTTGTTAATTGCACCCAGGTTAAATAAAAAAAATTTGACAATTATTTTGTTGTTGCTGCTCCTTATTGTTTTTCTAAAGATGGGGACTAAAAGCACAGTAAAAGAGTATAAGGATAGATATTATCAGATAAGAATTATCAAATCTAAGAAAAGGTGTGTAATAGTGTAGAATATTAATTATCTCTAGGCATACATTACATGGTCATCTGCGTGAGCATATGATAGAGGGTGTCAATAAATCACAGCTCTCTTTTTCAAAAAGTTTTGGAATGTGCTTCTAAATCAATAGGAATTGCATATATGTTCAAATATGATTTAACTGTACAGACAGGCTTCATTACAACCTTTCATTCTTTATATTAACTTACTCTCTCTCTCTCTCTCTCTCTCTCTCTCTCTCTCTGTCACCTTCTCTCTGGAAAAAGTTATGTTCTGAACCTGCCCCTTTGGAATTTCAAGCAGCGTTTATATACATATGTATATGTATTTGTTTTGTGGTAATAAATATACTTCATTTTTATAAAGAAATAAAGTTACATTTGTTGTTTATTTGTGGGTAATTCCCAGGAGTGTACATACACCAAGAATATAAAGAGAAAGTTTCATTATATGAGAAAAGAAAGGAAAGTGTAGGCATCTGAGCATCAAAGAAGAGGGATCCCCATTATGGGTGTATGATGGTGGTGGTATTTGGAAGTGTATATGGCGAGGTGTGTGGAAAATAGAGATTGACAGTGGGGGATTGGTGTGTGAGATATAATTGACAAAGTCTAAGTAAGTGTGTGAGGATCTGGGGATGGTGAAGGGACTTGCACATGACTCTTTAAAAATAAAGATGGCTTTAGTGGTGATTAGCCGATCTGTGTCAGTTCTGTTAATATTTCTTTGCACAGTATACACAGAGGATCATCCATTGGCTGGTTGACATTGACTGACTGAGCAGCAGGATATGCATCCAGCTTCTTCATTCTTGCTGAAGAGCCATATTGTAAGCCTGCTGCGCATGACCCGGTGCCCAGCAGGGACCCAAGTAAAATGGCAAACTGTTGCAAAATGGTTTGCTCCATTACTAAGTAATGGTGCTAGAGGACCTCTGCCATTATCACCACGGTGCGGGGGGGCAGATGCCCTGTGTGACGGACCACCTGGCACCCCGATCCTTGAGTACCATAAGCACCGTACCGGACACGATAACCACTGTAAACCCCACAGCCAGCGTTACAGCTTGGTCGGGGTCTTGCCGCCCTATACCCACCCTGGACCCAAGACCAGGATCCAACTTCCAGGGGGTAGACCTCTCCTAGTCCAGAGAGTAAAGCAGGATGCTCTTACAAGAGCAAGTATTGTAATCCAAGGGAGTATAGTGATTATAGCAATCCCCAGAGTGAATATAGCTGTCCCCTCCACACATGAGACGAGGCTCTATGTTAAGGGTGAAGAGGAACTGATTTAATGGGTGCAAAATTTCAAAAGAAAAAAATGAAAGCAGCTCGCCTTTCTCCTCACACAGAAAATCTGTTTTTCAACATGACGGGCAAATAAATATTGCTACATCACTTTTTACAGCAGTTTTCTTACTAATTACAGCCACACTGTCCTCCATGGGCGTACCAAGAGCATTTGGCACCTGGTGTGGACCCTGTGCTTGGCACTATCCCTAATTCCCCCATCTTAAAAATTTAAAAAAACACCCACACTTTTTAAAGTATTTTCAAGAATATTTATTGCACAAATTTGTAAACTGAATATCAACTTGAAAAAACTGGAACTATAAAAAATAAATTAACTTAGAAATACATTTTAAAAAATCCTTCACCCCACCTACACATCAAATTTATACCCCCTTCATATAAAAATCCTGCACCCCCCTACACATAAAAATGCAGCACTACCCCTTCACATAAAAATCCTGCACCCCTCATACATAAAAGCCCTGCCTACACCTCAAACTCATACCCCCTTCATATAAAAACCCTGCACCCCCTTCACACACGAAGCTCATACTCCCCCTTCACATGATACCCCATGATAGATAAAGTTCATACACACCCTTCATATAAAAACCCTACCACACGCTTAGACATGTCTTTTATTCATACTATATTATCAAAAATGGTGCTGAAATTTTGACGTATGGTTTTTCTCACATGCTAATCTTGGAATTTTCAAAATGTCTCTACTTGCATGTTGTTCATTCTAGCACCACAAAAATAAAGAATTTAAAAAAAAACAACAACTCTGCAACCCTTTCACATAAGGTTCATACACCCCTTGCATTCTCTACTCACAAGTGATGATGACTCAAATTGTGGAGAATGCTCTACTCTGGCTCCGGACACTACTGCTGCCGCAGCGCCGCCCCCACGTCAGGTCGAATCCTTCCGCTCCAGGAATCTGTGAAGGCGAATAGGCGTCGGCGCATGTCGGCATCACATTGCACCCCTCCAGATGCCACAATACTTCTCCTCTTGCTCCTCCATATTACTGCAGTATAGTGCGGGCGGGCTGCAACCCGCACTATAAGAATGGATGAGGGGTGACTCATGACAGTGGCAGTCATGACACCCCCTAGTGAGTGGCACCCGTGGCGGGCCACCTTCCGCCGCCCCCCCATTAATCACGTTATTAATAGGCATTGTGTAAATATCGATATCCTAGCCCATACACATTACTTTAGGCGTGAGGTAGACTTTAAAAATGATGCAGCGTAACTATCAGTGTCACACACATGATGGAGACGAGGTGAGTAGGGAATGAGGAGCAAGGCTATCTAGGCACCTGTTAAGGGACTTAAGGAGTGTTAACAGTCCTCTGGTTAGGGGGTACAATTCTTGCCTTGCCCAGGCACGGCAACCCATGCTGCGTCACTGCTTTACATGCTTGCCAGTAAGAATATAGCAATAAGCATTCTACTGACCATCAGCATCTGATTTGTGTTAAATGTGAATACCACTGAAAAACATTATAGGCATGCCACACTTTAGAGATGGTTCGGAATAAACTAAATAGCCTAACCAGAGTACGTTTTCCATTTCAGCACTAGCTTTAATAAACCATTTCACTCACTTTATACATTTTAGATATAAATAAACCTTGGGCTTTGACATGACCATTGATGTGTATAAAGCCTTTTAGAAATAACATTGAATCCAGTACTACTGACAACACAATAGGGCTCTTAATGAGTTAAACATGTATAGATTTATTTTCCACGTGGACTTGCTAGAAGATTACAACTGTAATGCATGCTATTATAAATAACAACATAATGTGTGCCGCTTTCTGAAGAGCCCTGGAAAATACCAATATGAAGCTGGATTAGCATCAGCTGTCCTTCTCTACTTAGAAGAGAACCTTGGCATACCAGCATGATTAACCAACTGGAGAAAGTTCAGTTCCAAATACCTTTAGAATAAGAGGTGCCCCGAAGATCTCACAGGTTAAATGTCCAGCAGGAGTGTGTGAAATTCCAATCACAAAGGATAACTGTTGTAGTCAAGTAATGCCTCATCTATTGGATATAGATCTTGTATGTATAGGTCGGAAGTTCTGTGTTCTGTTGAGTCTTGTTGATAAGTACCATGTTTTCTGAATTGTCAACTGAATTACTAAAATTATGCTCCAAATTGTGTAATCTATGGGTTTAATTGAGGTCTGTTACTAAAGAAAGATAAATGTCTTTGAAAGTGTAACTATTCAACTTTTTGTTGACATCCCAGTTGTAAACACATTGCCCCCACACCTAATAACAGAGATTAATTCAGGGGTACATTCTGGGTTCGACAGTTACATTAGAAATGAAATATGTCTCTTTCCTCTGGTTTAGGTGTGATGGCTATTCATATCTTGTAAAATAAAAAACATGCTTGTGCAAAATTTGAAGAAGAAAAAATAAATAAAGACTCTTCTTGGCCATCCTAAAAGATGATGCATCAAAAAGCAGCCCTATAATTCCAAAAACAAAAAAAGTGAAAACTTCTGTAAAGGTGCATACAATTTAAATAGATTCCTTATTTGCAACATGTTCATCGCATGCTGTATTGGAATCCTTGTGGGTTATGTATAAAACATGTTGTGTTCTGAAAAGTGATCTAAAGTGCTAAAAATGGGACAGGCAGTCATCATAGAAACCAATGGAACCAATAGGTACATTCCATTGGGGTGTCCCCCCTTCACCTTTAACATGTTTGTACCACATTTCTGAACAAGACACTAGATGGACATGATAGACTGGTCCCCTTCTTGGAATTCAGACCTATCATGCTACACTATACATCCATTTTCCATGGGCCCTAGAAACCACCAAATCTTCCAGGCACATACTGACCCCTCTGCCTACACACCTTCTTCCAGGCAGACATCGATCCCTCTGCCTGCCCTGCTTTTAAATACTGCTTTTACAAAAGCACTTGTGGCTCACAGGCCGCCTTGCTCTTTGCTTAGAGCTGTCAGCCAATGAGCACAACCATGTGTAGCCGGGCTTAGCTTATTGGCAGAAGCTTACAGCATCTTAAATTTTCAAATTGTTAAATTTTTTGGAAAAACTTTTAAAATTATTTAATATTTATTTTTTTATATATTTCATACTTTGGAGATACTATTGTTAAAGTGTATCCAAATATATTAAATCATTTGAAAAGCTTGTCCACGAATATTAAATCGAGAGTTAATAATTGTGTAGGGGATTAGAAATATACCCTTTTCTGTCTCAGTAGAGATTTTCTACACAAAACTGAAAGAAGCAAGGTAAATTGTTAGAGTAGGACACCCCAAAGAGGTTTTGCCTCTGTGATTGCTTACTATGCTACTGTGCACACCCAAGTGCTTTCCATAGAAAATGTTTGAAATGAAGAGGATGTCAAGATTAGCCTGACCCTGACACACAAGTGGTGCATGCAAGGAAGGAGTGCATACTGTCCCTTGGTGTGTCCAGGGTAGCACTGAGATTAGTTAGAAAGTTTGCAAGCAAACACAGCATTAACGTTGACAAACCAAGGTCAGGGTTACAGAGATCAAGGATAGTCAGACAAACCAAGGTCAGAAATCAGAATAATAAGTCATATAAAATGCACACTCAGGTAAAAAAAAAACTACGACAAGGCAAGAGACAAAGACAGCCAATAAGTATATAAACCCTGTACTGGGTTTCGATGGGTTTCAGAGGGCCATGATGTCACAAGTGTGTTCACATCATCAAAAAGCACCACAAAGACTGAATAGGAGACCAATGGGAGGGTTTCATGTCATAAATGATATTATGATGAGGCACCAGGAATCTAGGGATTAGAGGATGTGCTGCAGAACATAGAAGAGACATTACTAACGTGAGCGCACAGCGCCGAGAGGGACAGGTATTGTGACAGAGTGCATGTAACTCATAAGAAAAGTGGATTTAGATATATATATCAACATAAATAAAGCACAACTAGATAAACCATAGATCATTATAAATGAAGTGACATAAACATAGGGAGCCCATGAAAATGGTTGCATTTGTTCTCCCTTTAAACCCCTTAAGGACACATGACATGTGTGACATGTCATGATTCCCTTTTATTCAAGAAGTTTGGTCCTTAAGGGGTTAAATACTGCCAATTTTTACAAAACCCTCAATGGAATTTTGAATTTCTTTACATGATTCAAAAAATTCCAAATTCTTGTCCTGGCCTAAAAGATAGTTGGTAATTGCCCTTATCATTTTACAAGACATGTTGCTGTGCATTTACAGAATTACAACGAATTTATTTTGAGTGGAAATAATATAAGATGAGGTAGAAGTTACTGTGATACTGAATAGGTGAGTCATTTGAGGCCAGACCTTAAGACCGTGGATGGAAAACATTTGCTTAGAGCCACTGCACATGCAAGGGTTTCTTATATAATCACTCATTCTGACTGAATAGATACTTATAGGGTTATTCACTAAATATTTAATAGTAACACATTAAATCCGAATGACAAAATTGCGACCAAAGTGGCCCTGTCACCTCAGACTTACCTTTTTCTCATATTGCTAGCTCTTCTCTTACTCTTCCAGAATCTATTCTTTTCTTCAGTTCTGATCTTTTTTTCTTTAAAACATAAGACAAAGTAGAAAATGCTTTCTTCGTCTTCTGTATTTTTTTTTACTCTTGACAATTGTGACAAAACGGTGGAGCTTATTGCAAGCTAACAAAGGGTGAAACTTGACTTAAAGGCACACTCCAGACACTATAGCTTGCTGAAAAGCTGTATTTGTAAAGAGTGTGTTCTCTTTTCTGCATTTTGCAAAAAGTTCAGATGTCAGTAGAAATTAATCGTATTACACCCTCTGGCTTTCAAGCAGATAACAGGTCCTTTTACTACCTGATTGTTTAGCTCACTGGAGCTAACCTCAAGAGGCAGCAATTTCCCAGGGCACCTGCCTCGCAAATACTTTCCATTGAGCTGCATTGAAAGTCTGTGATTGGACAGCCACAGAAAATCTGGGCAGAGTTCCCACCAATATGAATATGTGATATGGTGGATCTGGTAACCCTAGACATAAGCCCAATGAACAAATACTTAATTAAATACATGCACATTCTCATTTGGGGTATATCTACTAAACAGTGGTTGTTTTTTGGGGCAGTGTGTTGCTCCTTTAAGCTCCACCCTTTGTCAGATTGCCCACTATAGGATGAATACATAAAACAAATTATTCCCTAGTTTGTCTTATGTTTTAAAGAGAAATAGATCAGAAATTAAGAAAAGAACAGATTCTGAAAGATGAAGCAATAGGTGAAAGGTAAATTGGATATGACAGAGCAACTTTAAATTAGCTAAGCTGTTACTATAGCTGAATAGTAGATATTTTTTTCAAAATTACTAAACACTGCATTTTTGTGAATTAAACCAGAATAGCAAAACTGAGGCCAAAATAGCTGAACAACCATGCTACTTGTTCATTTATTTTCTTTTAGAGGATTTAGTAGAACTTGTTAGTGTATTGTCTGTTTTCTGTGGTATGTTATGTATGGTCCTGAAGAACCTGTTTTTGATATTTTGGAGTAAAATAATCACCTTTTTAATAAGACACCCATAACCATGTCCACCTGAACTGTAAACTTTTCTGGTTTCAGTGTAACTTTATATAGACACACATCAGGTAGGGTTGCCACCTGGCCGGTATTTTACCAGCACAGACGGTATTTGATGCTCTGTGGGCTGTGGCAGATGCCGGTATTGCAAAAATACAGTGTATTGCAGGTATTTTTCTTTGAAGAGAATATTCTGCAATATCGGCACCGGCCACCAGGGTGTGCAGTGCTCTCAGGCCGTGCTAGGAAAACTCGTTGGAGCTAGAGCTGTGTGGAGAGTGCTGAGATCTGATGTTGCAGCTTGTCCTGCCCTCTCCACTAACAGAGTCCTTGTGGGAGGAGCCATAAACGGTATGTACACACAGGGCCAGATTAAGAGCCCAGTGGGCCACCATGCCAGGGCCACCCCGCTGACCCAACGCCCCAAGCTGACATAGACACCAACCTGACACCAAGGGAGCCCCCTCCTACACGGCGCTCCGACCTCCACCATGAGGTAACCCCACCCTCCCTCCCCATTCTATCCTCCCCCTGCTTCACCACAACTAAGAGGATGAGGGACAGACCTCGTCTATTCATCCACAAACACGAGAGGTCATGCTCCTTAAATATCCGGCCAATACGCATTGTTTGAAGGTGTATAATTTAGTATACTAAACCCGGAGTAAGAATCTAAGCCACTAGGCTTGACCCTCCTAGCAGGATACTAATACGTTTTACTATGTTTCTTTTTACTGTGTTTTTTTTTTTGTTTTCTTTTACTATGTTCTAACTATGTACAATCTCCGAAATGTTTAAATATGACACCAAAAAGCGAATACATGCAAACCTGAGAAACTATGCCCGAACTGCAGACGCGGTATGCTCCAATGCAACCTGTATCCAAACCAATGTAATCAGACGAACATACCATGTAACTTATGTTGCAACGCAAACATGTATAACAATGGCATACCAAAAATAAAGAATTAAAAAAAAAAAGAGCCCAGTGGGCCTGGTGCTGACAATTATGATGGTGCCTAATTTACAGAATCTTATACACCAAAAACACGAAAACAGACATACCTCTCAAGCGTTATGTATCTGATGGAGTTGGTGTTGGAGGGAAACTCAAAGGATGCTGTTATAAGAAAACACATACTCTATGCTAATCTAATCTTTTCATCTAATTAATACTTTCATCTTTCAAGTAAATCCATACCCCCTAACAGCAGTGTCCAGTGAAGCGGGAAGTCAATGGGCGGGGTAAAAGAGTGGGCCACTGACGCGAATCACGTGACCAAAACCAAAAGGGGCGAACATGCCCAAAAAGGGGGCATATGTCTGTCCAAAGAATTGGAAGGCCAGCCTGGCATTGGTGTCCCTATGTATCACAGTGTCCCCATGTTGCCCAGTACCCTAGTCTCCCAGTGTCTGTCTCTCGTGTCACTAGGCTACTAGGGGACACTGAGAGACATGGGGACACAGTGAGACATGGGGACACTGAGAGACATGGGGGCACTGAGACACTTAGGGGAAAATGGGAGACATGGGGGCACTTGTGGATACAGACATGGGGACGCTGGGAGAAATGGGGTCACAGACACTAGGGACACAGACACATGGGGACACAGACATTTGGTGAAACTAAGACATTAGGGACACTGAGAGACATGGGAACACAGACACTGGTAGACTTGGGGACACTGGGAGTCATGGGGACACAGACACTAGGGACACTGGCTGGGAGGCATGGGGCACAGACACTTGGGGACACTGGAAGACATGGGGTCACTTGTGGACATAGACATGGGGACACTGGGAGACATGGGGACACAGACACTGGGAGACATGGGGACACTGAGACACTAGCTGGGAGACATGGGGACACTGGGAGACATAGGGACACTGAGACAATGGCTGGGAGACATGGGGACACTGGGAGACTAGGGGAGACTGAGACGCTAGGGACATTGGCTGGGAGACATGGGGACACTGGGAGACATGGAGACCCTGTGTCCCAATGTGTCTCCGTATGTCTCACAGCGTCCCCATGTCTCACAGTGTCCCCTAGTGTCTGTGCCCCCATGTTTCCCAGTATCCCCAAGTGTCTCAGTGTCGCCATGTGTCTCCTAGTGTCTGTGTCCCCAGGTCTCCCTGCTGCTTTTCCCCCCATCCCTCACATACCTGAGCTTTAGTCTGTCTCTGCAGGCTGGGAGCTACTATCTGGACTCTCTGTGCTGTGTAGCTGCTCCCCCGTGGATCAGTGAGTAGAGGGAGGCAGGGAGATGCTGTAACTTCCTATCCCTGCCTCTCTCCATACACAGTGACCCCTATTGGTCGGTGCTGGTATTGCAAAGTAATCTCCGTTTATACTGAGAAAAATATTTGCATTTGTATCGCCGGTATTACTGCAATACAGTCACGGCCAGGCAGCCTCAAATACCGGCTGTGCCTTAAAATACTGGCTGTGCCTTAAAATACCAGTCATGTGGCAAACCTAACAATAGTGTGTAAAAAAGAAAAAAACATTTTTTTTTTTATATGGGCCTTTTCCATGAGCCTGGGCCTTGGCCTTGAGCTGCAGCTTCATCAGCCCTATGTTAATCCGGCCCTGTACACACATTGAAATATACTATATAAACACACAATAACATACACATACATTGTAAACACACACTCAAAGTATAAAGACATTGACACATTTAGACATCGACACACTACTACACACAACCTCATACAGACAGTACATACACATACTGCCTCACATTTACAATGCTATACACACAGTCAGACACAGTACAAACATTGTAAGTAGTTTATTAGTAAATTTGGGAATTTTCTACTTCCAAATGTTCTCATTCTTTTATGTACGTTGTGCCCTGTGATGTCAGGCATATACAATTAATTATGCAAATTAGAATGGCCGGTATTTTTTTCCAAAAAAGGTGGCAATATCAGGCGTAGACATCAAGATAACACTAGACAGGTACAGATACTATTACATTTGGTACAAGCAGGGGCAGTAGTAAGGGGACAATTCTGTATTTTTAAGGGTTTAGGGCATCATTATGTTTGCTGCACTATATTGAAGTTTTTTTGGCGCCTGGGGCATTTGTAATAAGGGCTGTTCTCTCTGTAAAATAACATACCTATTTGAAGGAATACCTATTGCATATTGTGTTGCCTTTTCTGCTGTTGATCCTTGTCAGGTATTAGTGCCATCTATCTGGTCTGTAATGAAGACATGCTATTCCAGGCTGTGAAAGAGATTTGAAGACAATCGGCTCAGCTCAGAATGTTGTGATGTCACAGTCGGGAATCTTGTGATGTCACAATCAACAGAAGGATCACTTACTCACTGAGTACTTGGAAACAGATGGGTATTCATACAGAGAGAAGCTGCACTGCAAACTTTGAGGCAAACTTGAATGGTATATATTGAATGTGCTTTTAAAGGAAACTGGACCTTAGAACCAAGTATTTCCTTACATGGTCAGTGTTCATTATTATTGTATTGGGGAGACTGTATCCATAACATTAAAACTTCTGTGAATGTTTTCTTCATACCTCCCAACAGTGAACTGTAGTGAATGACAAAAACTAAATTGCAGTTTTTGACTAAACAGCCGATTTGACACATTTTGTTCAACTTAATTTTAGGTATGAATTGGCTAATTTATCTGAAATTTTCAAATTCATTAAGTTCACTGCAATTTGCTATCTAGTAACTATATAAACCCATTAGTTTTTTTTATTTTTTTGGGGGGGGGGAAAGGGGGAGTATTCTGTAATTCTCTGCCACACTTACAACCACACAGCAAACACAGACTCGTAGAAAGCAAGCATTTATAGGATAAAAAATGGACACATATTAAGACACTGAGAGCAGCACTGGTATGTTTATTTTCTTTCAGTTCTCCTTTCCCTATGTAACTTAATACTCCCTCCTTGCCGCTTGCTTTTATTTATATTTATTACCTTTTTTTTATTTTGCCGGATCTATATACCTGGGCGCCTCCATTTTGTTCTCCTCTGTCCAGGATGCCTGCAGTTTGCCCTTCTGCGATGAGCAGATGGATTGTGGGTAAATATGCTTAGAAACTGTAATGCAAGTTTGCTTCAGTTCCACCCTTTGCCAAAGATCGCCGAAGAACACACTCCCTGTGAGAGAAAGTAGTCCCTACTTTTTCTTTTGTACAAGATCTAAATTGAAATTCACAAAAGTAAAAATAAGAGGAAATAGGGGGACAAAAAAAACTTTTCATTTAAAAACAAATCCTGCAAAGTGAAAGTGCTGCTTTGAGCTACGACTGCCATATGCATGCATTTATATTTCAGCTTGGTATTGTCTAGATCAGGGGTAGGCAACCTTTTAGCAGCACTGTGCCGATATAGGATTGTGATGTCCCGTAGCGTGCCGGTCCTATTTTTTTAAATTAAGGTGTGTATGCTGCCAGATTCTGCTTGTGTTATTTATACTGCAGTTACTTCGGATTGTTGTATTTGTATGTATATGAGCTATTATATTGTATATATTCATGAGTAGTTTGTGGTATTGTGTATGATACATATGAATGTGGGCTGTGTATGGGGGCTGCTTGTGGAATTGTGTGTGTGTGTGGATGGATATGTCACATTGTGTGTTTGGTAGTGTGTGTGTATGCGTGGGTGCTGTTTGGGGTATTGCATGTGAGAGGGTTGTGTGCATGTATGTGGATTGTTAGCGGGTTACATTTGTGCGGATTGTATGTATGTTTGCTTGTGGGCTGTTCGTATTATTTGTATGAGGGGAGGGTTATTGTGCATTTCTGTGTAAATCTAGCAGTGTGGGTGGCTTCCCTGGGTTCCAGTGGGGACCAGGCTGGCCAGGTACAGGTCAAGGACAGGAGCTGCTACAGCAGCTGCAGGCTGCTCTACTTCAGTGTGGATTCCCATTCACAAGTGCTGGGAGGAAGTGATCTGAGATCACTTACTCTATGTGCTGCAATACATAAATTGAGGATTGTCCTTCACCACCTTTTCGTAGCAGATATCTGAAGTTTCACTGGGACTCCTGATAGGCCAGAGCCTGTTTGGCTGTAGCAGCCTTGAGTGCCGTGCAGTGGTGTATTTGGGATTTGTGCTGCCCTAGGCACGACTAAATTCGGGCACCCCCAAAATCTAAATTTCACCCCCCAATTCATGCCAAGGCCACATTTTTTTGACTGACAGACACATGCACTCATTGATACATGCACTGATATACTCACTGACAGATACAGTCATTAGCACACACATACAGTCATAAGCACACACTGTTTAACCAACACACACTTTCACTGACAGACACACACTGACACACACACACTCACTGACAGGCACACACTCTCAGAAACACATAAAATGACATACACACACACTGGAACACCTATTCTCACTGAAAGACACACACACTTTCACTCACTCACAGACACACACTGACAGCTACACTCACTCACTCACAGTAAGGTGGACAGCCCCAGAACACAAGGCAAGCAAGGCATTTGTCTGGGAGCTTGGGTGGCATTTTTTGGCGCCCCCCCCCCTGAAAGTGCCGCCCTAGGCAAATGCCTTGTTTGCCTTGTGGTAAATACACCCCTGGTGCCGTGTAAAGACACCTCGAGTGCCGTGCATGGCACTAGTGCCGTAGGTTGCTACCCCTGGTCTAGATATACCTCCCATGATGCTTTGCCAGCATTATGGCTGCGAGAGGATTATGGGAGATGTAGTCCAAAACGTCTGAAGTGCTGAAGGTTGCCTACCCCTGGTCTAGAGTGTGCTACACTTGAAATTCCAATAAAAGTCCTAAAATAAAAAAAAAGCGAAGTAATATCATAAGGGCGTGTTTCTACAAAGTTGGGACAATTTGAAGGCGTTTTACTCTCCTTTTATTGGTCAGCAGGGCCGGCGCGTCCATAAGGCGGCTCAGGCGGCCGGCCGCCTTAGGGCGCACCGGCCCGGGGGGCGCAAAAGTCCGGGTGACCAGCAGGAGGTTGGGAAGCGCACAGCTCCCCTCTCCTGCCGGTCACTTCTTGTAGCGTGACCGAGCGCAAGCCGGCAGTGCCGCGGACTGTGTGGAGGGGGCGGGGATATGAACACGTCATATCCCTGCTCCCTCTGTAGCACACAGCGCGGCTGGCGCCCAGCAGGGGCAGAGCTACCGCCGGCCCCTCACTTCAGCCTGGGAGGAAGTCCCCCCAAGAAGAGAGCAGAGAGGAGGCAGAGAGGAGGGGGGCTGGGCAGGACCAGCTCCTCCAACTCCCAACTACCTCAGGCAGCACTTTGGATCCCAGGTAAGCCACCCTCCTGAACTTGTCTGTCAGTGTGTGTATGTCTGTATGTCTGTCTGTGAGTGTGTGTGTATATGTCTGTCTGTCTGTGTGTGTCTGTCTGTCTGTGTATGTCTGTCTGTCTGTCAGTGTGTGTGTATATCTGTGTCAGTGTGTGTGTGTGTGTGTGTATATGTCTCAGTGTGTGTGTGTGTATATGTCTGTCTGTCAGTGTGTGTGTGTGTAAGTCTGTCTGTATCATTGTGTATGTATGTCTCTATATGCCTCTCTGTTTCTTTATGTCTGTGTCTGTATTTCTGTGTGTGCCTGTGTCTGTATGAATGTATGTCTGTGTTTGCACGACAATGTACCTGTATGTGTAGATTGTATGACTGTGTTTGTTTGATTGTGTGCCTTTTATGACTGTGTGTCTGTATATCTTTGTGACTGTGTGCCTGAATAATTATGTCTGTGTGCTTGTATGGTTGTGTGTCTGTATGTTTGTGTATTTGTGCATGTATGTATTTTTGCCTGTATCCATGTCTATGTGGGAAAAAAAGAGAGATAGATAGGGGCTGAGGGGAAGAAAGAGACAGAAATGGGCTGGCGGGGAAGTAAGAAATACATAAGAGGGGTTGTAGGAGACACACTAAAGGGCACAAAGGGGCCAAAGGGGTAAGACATTGAAGAGGTTGGATATGCAACACTAATGGGGGCTAAGAAATTCAAAAGGGGGCTACGAGACACAGAGGTGAAGATGCATTGTTTATTTTTTGGGGAGAGGCGTGGGGTGGGGCGTCAAAATGCATCTTCGCCTGTGTAGTCAAAAATCCTAGCACCGGCCCTGTTGGTCAGTATAACCACGGTACTTATTTGACTTGCGTGCAAATGCTTTTCAGCTAGTTTAAACCAATACAATTCCCATTAATTACCTAAAGTTACACCCTGACAATTTATATCTGAAAAATGCCACGTCGATTTCAATTTACTATAATTACATTTTTAGTGATCTATGTATCAATCCACCCATCCATCATAGATAGATAGGCGTTAAATAGGTGGTACATGTTCTATGCCCTCAACCTGCATCCCTTTATTAATATATGCATTTCAATGGGTAGCCTGAACACATGGCTTGTGATAGATCGGAATAAATAAGCAAGTATAACTGCATTATCATTGTCAATTAGATGCTCGGAATTAATGTGAATGCAGCACAGTGGGCTTTGGAAAAGAGTTTGCGGCACGCAATGCTTTCATAACACTTCTTACAATATACAGTACCTGGCAAGCTTATACAAAGAGCAATCTGAACAACATGAACACACACCAGGCTCCCTCCTGAACTTTAGCATCTTTGTAATACAATTCTTCTGGGTAAAATAGGATTCACTTTTTAAGAAACATGCCATTTTTTCCCCCTTAACATAATCCTGAAAGATGCAGATCGACTAGGCCACACATTATTCCCTGTAGGTAGGTTCCTGGATCCTAAGTGTGTCTTTTTAGTTTAAATCAAATAATGAAGATCTCTCGCTGCAGAGACTGTGAGGATAATAGAGTCCTTCCAAGTAATGGTTTCTGATGATTGGTTTAAGAGCTCATTGCTGTTAGAACACACTTTCAGCTACATTAATTGATCAAGGGGCAACTAAAATGCTACTTTTTCTATACATAGAGTGTTCATTTAAAGGGACACTATAGTCACCAGAACAACTACAGCTTATTGCATTTGTTCTGGTGAGTAGAATTATTACCTTCAGGCCTTTTGCTGTAAACACTGTCTTTTCAGAGAAAATGCAGTGTTTACATTACAGCCTAGTGACAGGGGCGTACCTAGAGCATATGGCACCCGGGGCGGGTCGTAGTTTTGGCACCCCCCCTGCACTTTAAAAATGTACAAAACACCCACAATTTTTTTTAATGTATGTAGCATTGAGCAGTGCTTGCATGTTTCAATGTAAGCATGCTTTTGTATGGAGTAAGTGTGCGTGAATGAATGGGTGTGTTTGTATGTAGTGTTGGCATTTTAATGCAGGCATGCTTTTGTGTGTAGTGTTGGCGAGATGCAGTGGTGTGGTTATATATAATGGTGATGTTTTAATACAGAGGTGTGTTTGTATGTAGTGTTTGCACTGGAATGCAGGGATGTGTTTGTGTGTAGTGTTGGCAAGATGCTGAGATGTATGCAGATATATACACACACTGACACACATGCAGATACAGACACACATTTACACACATGCAACTACACAGACACAATGCCATCCTCCTGTTTAGTACCTGCTGGCTGAGGCTGTTGGGAGTTGGGCTCTAGTTCTCTCCCAATCAGTGCCGCCCTCCATCCCGCGTGTCTCAGTGTTAGCTGGGAGGAAGTGACTGAATTTCACTTCCCCCAGGGCTGCCATTATATTATTACAGAAGCCTGGTCGCACCATTAAAGCACCACAGCGCACAACAGTGGGGGCTGGAAGTATTAATAATTTTTACTAGGTAATGGGGTAATGTGCTGCCATTGGCTGTCTGACGACAGCATGTTGTGCATGCTGGCATCAGACAACACATTTGCATAGAATTCACATTAGCCACCTAGATTTCTGGGATGGCTGACACCTCTTAACTTTGATCTTTGTTTAGCGGATAACTCCCCTATTTCTTATCCTTATGTGGGATTGCCATATTTAAGGACACCAAATAAGGGAGCTATCTGCTAAACAGCACCCTAATTTGGTATCTTTACATATGGAATCTCACATAAGGGCACCAATTTAGGGAATTCTCTACTAAACAGCTAAAAGATCAAAATTTAAAAAGCCTTTTTCTTAATTTTAATCTTTAGGTTCAGGGCCGGACTGGGATAAAAATTCGGCCCGGGCATTTTTTTATCAGAGCGGCCCACTAAGAAGGGGCGGGGCAGAGAGGGTGTGTTTTGTCGTCACTAACGACAAACACGCCCCCTTCACAAAGTGCAGGCCAGGGCAGACCATGCGCAGAGCTCTGCTAAAGATCTCTAGCATGAGAAAAAAGCCCTGTATTTGTTCTGCACAGTGCAAGCAAATTTAATAACATGCTTGCACTGTGTTTCCTTGCAACTTGTCTCTGGTGTCTCTATAAATGGATACCAGGAGACAAAAATGCCAGGAAAGAGTATTGTGCTGTGTTTGGAGCCTGCTTGTGGGATTGTGTGTGTGTGTGTGTATAGAGTGAGCTGATTGTGGTGTGGTATTGTGTAATAAGGTCGGTTTTAGTCGTGTTGTGTTTGTGGTGTAATGTAATGCATATGTGGCTAGGGGCTGTAGAGAATGTGTGTATAGGGGATGTAGCAAGTGTGTGCATACAGGCTATAGTGTGTGTGTGTGTGTATATATGTGATGTAGTGTTTGTAGAGAGTGTGTGTTTAGGCAGGGCTCGAGTCCTGCAGGAACGCATGGGAACGGCGTTCCTGCACTTTTTCCAAAGCAGGAACGCCGTTCCCGCTAGTGATCCTGCAGGACCTGCCATGCGACCTGCACACAGGAGCCATCACACACGGTGTTCCCTCTCCGGCTCTAACTCTCGCGAGACCACGGGTTACCATGGCAACGCTCCGCACAGGCGAGTCTCGCGAGAGTTAGAGCTGGAGAGGCAACACAGCGTGTGATGGCCCCTGTGTGCAGCGGCTGCCTCCCTCCACCGGACCACCAGGCGATGTCCCCCCTCCCTGACAAGGTAAGAAGCAGCGAGGGGGGGATAAAATAAAAAAAATTATACACATAAAGTTAAAAAAAAAAATGCTTCACCCCCTAGCACCCCCCAATCATCCAGCACACACACACATCATCCAGCACACACAAACACACACACACACATCATCCAGCACACACAAACACACACACACATCATCCAGCACACACAAACACACACACACACATCATCCAGCACACACAAACACACACACACACATCATCCAGCACACACAAACACAAACACACACACACACACATCATCCAGCACACACACACACATCATCCAGCACACACACACACACACATCATCCAGCACACACAAACACACACACACACACACATCATCCAGCACACACACACATCATCCAGCACACACAAACACACACACATCATCCAGCACACACAAACACACACACACACACATCATCCAGCACACACACACACATCATCCAGCACACACAAACACACACACACACATCATCCAGCACACACAAACACACACACACATCATCCAGCACACACAAACACACACACACACACACACCATCCAGCACACACACACACACCATCCAGCACACACACACACACACACCATCCAGCACACACACACACACACACATCATCCAGCACACACACACCCACATCATCCAGCACACACACACACACACATCATCCAGCACACACAAACACACACACACCATCCAGCACACACACACACACCATCCAGCGCACACACACACCATCCAGCACACACACACACACATCATCCAGCACACACACACAATCATCCAGCACACACACACACAATCATCCAGCACACACAAACACACACACACACATCATCCAGCACACACAAACACACACACACACACACATCATCCAGCACACACACACACATCATCCAGCACACACACACACACACACACACATCATCCAGCACACACACACACACACATCATCCAGCACACACACACACACACACACACACATCATCCAGCACACACACACACACACACCATCCAGCACACACACACACACACACACCATCCAGCACACCCACACACACACACACCATCCAGCACACACACACACACACACACACACACATCATCCAGCACACACACACACACACACACATCATCCAGCACACACACACACACACATCATCCAGCACACACACACACACACACACATCATCCAGCACACACAAACACACACACACACACATCATCCAGCACACACACACATCATCCAGCACACACACACATCATCCAGCGCACACACACACATCATCCAGCACACACACACACATCATCCAGCACACACACACACACACACACACTGCATTCATTATACACAATCTGCACTTGCTACAAACACACTACATTCACTATACACACTCTGCACTCACTACAAACACACTACATTTACTACACACACTGCATTCATTATACACATTCTGCACTCACTACAAACACACTACATTTATTATACACACTGCACTCACTACAAACACCTCATTATACACACTCTGCACTCACCACAAACACACTACATTTATAATAAACAATCTGCACTCACTACAAACACACTACATTCATTATACACACACTGCACTCACAACTAACACACTACATTCATTATACACACTCTGCACTCACTACAAACACACTAAATGTATTATATACACTGCACTCACTACAAAAACACTACATTCATTATACACACTCTGCACTCACTACAAACACGTTACATTCACTATACACAATTTGCACTCACTACACACTTCATTCATTATACACACTGCACTCACTACACACACTACATTCATTATACACACCCTGCACTCACTACAAACACACTAAATTCACTATACACACTGCATTCATTATACACATTCTGCACTCACTACAAACACACTACATTTATTATACACACTGCACTCACTACAAACACCTCATTATACACACTCTGCACTCACCACAAACACACTACATTTATAAAAAACAATCTGCACTCACTACAAACACACTACATTCATTATACACACACTGCACTCACAACTAACACACTACATTCATTATACACACTCTGCACTCACTACAAACACACTAAATGTATTATATACACTGCACTCACTACAAAAACACTACATTCATTATACACACTCTGCACTCACTACAAACACGTTACATTCACTATACACAATTTGCACTCACTACACACTTCATTCATTATACACACTGCACTCACTACACACACTACATTCATTATACACACACTGCACTCACAACAAACACTACATTCATTATACACACTCTGCACTCACTACAAACACACTAAATGTATTATATACACTGCACTCACTACAAACACACTACATTCATTATACACACTGCACTCACTACAAACACACTACATTCATTATTCATACTCTGCATTCACTACAAACACACTACATTCATTATACACACTGCACTCACTACAAACACACTACATTCATTATTCATTCTCTGCATTCACTACAAACACACCACATGCATTATACACACCCTGCACTGCACTATATGCATAGGAGTGTAATTTTTTTTTAACAGGGGGGGGGGGGGGGGGGGGAGGGAGGGGCAGGAATCTTGGGTGAGTTCCCACACTTTTTTCCCCAGGACTTGACCCCTGTGTTTAGGGGTGTAGTATGTGTTTGCTTACAAGGAATCTAGTGTGTGTATAGGGGATCCAGAGTGTGTATGTCAGGAATGTAGTGTGTGTGTGCGTATATATATATATATATATATATATATATATATGTTTGGAAGTATTGTGTATGTGTGTGGTGCAGTGTGTTGGGGAGGTTCTGTGTGTATGTGAGGGGTGCAGTATGTGTGTATGATGGATGCTGTGTATGATGTGTGTGAGGGTGCAGTGTGAGAGTGCTGTGTATGATGTGTTTTGTGAGAGTGCTGAGTGTGATGTGTGTGAGTCCTGAGTGTGATAGTGCTGTGGATGATGTGTGTAAGTGCTGAGGGTAATGTGTGTGAGAGTGCTGAGTGTGATAGTGCTGTGGATGATGTGTGAGAGTGCTGTGTGTGATGTGTGTGAGAGTGCTGTGTGTTATGTGTGTGAGTGCTGTGTGTTATGTGTGTGAGTGCTGTGTGTGAGAGTGTTGTGTGTGTGATGTGTTTTGTGATAGTGCTGAGTGTGATATGTGATGTGTGTGAGAGTAATGTGAGAGTGCTGTGAGAGTGCTGTGTGTGAGAGTGCTGTGTGTGAGAGTGCTGTGGATGATGTGCGTGAGTGCTGAGTGTGATGTGTGTGAGAGTGCTGTGGATGATGTGCGTGAGTGCTGAGTGTGATGTGTGTGAGAGTGCTGTGTATGATGTGTTTTGTGATAGTGCTGAGTGTGATGTGTGTGTGAGTCCTGAGTGTGATGTGTGTGTGAGTCCTGAGAGTGATGTGTGTGTGAGTGCTGAGTGTGATGTGTGTGTGAGTGCTGAGTGTGATAGTGCTGTGGATGATGTGCGTGAGTGCTGAGTGTGATGTGTGTGAGAGTGCTGTGGATGATGTGTTTTGTGATAGTGCTGAGTGTGATGTGTGTGAGAGTCCTGAGTGTGATGTGTGTGAGAGTGCTGAGTGTGAGAGTGCTGTGGATGATGTGTGTGAGTGCTGAGTGTGATGTGTGTGAGAGTGCTGTGTGTGAAAGTGCTGTGATGGGTTTGAGAGTGCTGTGTGTGATGGGAGTCAGAATGATGGGAGTGAGAGTGCTGTGTGTGATGGGAGTGAGAGTGCTGTGTGTGATGGGAGTGAGAGTGATGGGAGTGAGAGTGCTGTGTGTGATGGGAGTGAGAGTGCTGTGTGTGATAGTGCTGTGGATGATGTGTGTGAGTGCTGAGTGTGATGTGTGAGAGTGCTGTGTGTGAAAGTGCTGTGTGTGATGGGAGTGAGAGTGCTGTGTGTGATGGGAGTGAGAGTGCAGTGTGTGAATGTTAGAAGGGATTGAGTGTAGCATTATGTCCCCCCTCCCCTCCCCTCCCTTCTTACCTTTAGCCTGGGAGGTGGGGGGGGGGACCGGCACGCTGGTGAGTGGGAGAGGGGACCGGCACGCTGGTATCTTCCCTGGTGGTCCAGTGGGTGAGTGAACTCTCACTCTCGCGAGATCCGGTCGTTGCCATGGCAACGCGCCGGATCTCGCGAGAGGAACCCGGCGGAGCTGCAAGATAGAGCTCCGCCGGGTCCTCTCCCTCCCTCCCCAGCCGCATGTGCCGCAGCTCTATTTAAGTGGGCCGGTGAGGGAGATCGTTGATCTCCTCACCGGCCCTTCATTGAAAACAGCGGGGCCGGCGCTCAGATAGTGCCGGCCCTGCATAGACCGGCAGGGGAGATCCTGGGACTTCCCCTGCCGGCCTCGGCCCATGGCCACCGCGGCCCACCGGGCATTTGCCCGGTGTGCCCGATGGCCAGTCCGGGCCTGTTTAGGTTGTTTAGTAGATAACTCACTTATTTGTTATCCTTATGTGGGATTGACATATTTAAGGACACCAAATTAGGGAGCTATCTACTAAACATATACACAACCACAGATATACACACGCATTTAGTTATTAAGAGGTCCAACCAACCTCCCTACCTTACTCTGGGAGTGACAAGCGGTTGCTGCTGGGCTGGGACTCTGTGCTCTTCCTTCACAGCTCACTTGCACGACCAGTAGTGATGCCGATGCCAGGATGACGTCATACCCCGGCTGCCGGCTTACTGCAGGGCGTACACAAACTCCTATATGGTCCATAAAAATGTTTAATCTCACTGCCTTCCAGTATATATCTGTCCTATCTGTCTGGGGGAATGTGACAACGTGGATGTATATGTAAGTGGGTGAGTATTACTATCAGGAGAAAGGTATATGGCAGGGTGGGACAGTGTGGTGGATACTATGACAGTGTGTGCCATTGCACACAGTGGATTGAAGGAGGTGACTGCAGGTGAGGTGGTGAGTATATGGTGTTTTATGTCACGGGTGGGAACAATGGGATTGGGTGTTATATGGAAGAGAGGATATTATGTCAAGGCAGGGCCAGGGTGTATGGCAGGGTGTGTATTATGATAAGGTGGAGGTATATAGCAGGGAGGGGATTATGGCAGTGTGGGTATTATATGACA
This sequence comes from Pelobates fuscus, assembly GCF_036172605.1. Classification (NCBI taxonomy): domain Eukaryota; kingdom Metazoa; phylum Chordata; class Amphibia; order Anura; family Pelobatidae; genus Pelobates; species Pelobates fuscus. Next base: position 315,784,915 of record NC_086320.1, on the reverse strand, counting down.
TGTTAAAGGGGTATATGCCAGGGTGGGAATTATGACCAGGTAGTGGGTTTATAGCAGGGAGGATATTATGACAAGGCAGGGGGGTGTATATGGCAGAGAGGGCAGGGGTGTTGAAATAAAAAAAAAAAAAAAACTACTTGTCCAGGGACTAAAGTGTTTGCCCAATCTACTTCTGCTGTGACAATCTACTTGTCCTGATACAAATCTTTATTGATAGTAATTTAGGAGACAGACCTGGTGTAGGGGTGATAGGGATGTAGTATGGGTAAGACACATAGTGTGGGGGTGGGATAGGGATGTAGTGTGTGTAGGGCATTGTAAGGCACATAGTGTGATGTGGGATAGGGATGGCAGAGTGAGGAGGGGACAGGTGACAGAGCGTGGAAGGGAGTGACAGGTGACAGAGCGTGGGAGGGAGTGACAGGTGGCAGAGTGAGGGAAAGAGGGAGTGACAGGTGGCAGAGTGAGGGAAGGAGGGAGTGACAGGTGACAGAGTGAGGGGGTGGCAGAGTGAGGGGATGACAGGTGGCAGAGTGAGGGGGTGGTTAGTGACAGAGTGACTGAGGGAGGGGGTGACAGGGTGACGGAGGGAGGGGGTGACGGACAGATTGACTGAGGGGGGGGTGACAGGGTGACTGAGGGAGGGGGTGACGGACTGATTGACTGAGGGGGGGTGACTGGTGGCAGAGTGAGGGGGTGACTGGTGGCAGAGTGAGGGTTAACAGAGTGACTGGGTGACAGGGTGACGGAGGGGGTGACAGAGTGAGGGAGGGGGTGACAGAGTGACTGAGGGAGGGGGTGACAGGGTGACTGAGGGAGGGGGTGACAGGGTGACTGAGGGGGGGTGACTGGTGACAGGGTGACTGAGGGGGGGTGACTGACAGATTGACTGAGGGGGGGTGACAGGGTGACTGAGGGAGGGGGTGACGGACAGATTGACTGAGGGGGGGGTGACAGGGTGACTGAGGGAGGGGGTGACGGACTGATTGACTGAGGGGGGGTGACTGGTGGCAGAGTGAGGGGGTGACTGGTGGCAGAGTGAGGGTTAACAGAGTGACTGAGGGAGGGGGTGACTGGTGACAGAGTGACTGAGGAAGGGGGTGACAGGGTGATTGAGGGAGGGGGTGAGAAGGTGATTGACGGAGGGGGTGAGAGGGTGACTGAGGGAGGGGGTGACAGGGTGACTGAGGGGGGGTGACAGGGTGACTGAGGGAGGGGGTGACTGGTGACAGAGTGACTGAGGAAGGGGGTGAGAGGGTGACTGAGGAAGGGGGTGAGAGGGTGATTGAGGGGGGGTGACAGGGTGACTGAGGGGGGGTGACAGGGTGACTGGGGGGGGTGACAGGGTGACTGAGGGGGGTGACAGGGTGACTGAGGGGGGGATGACGGTGACTGAGGGGGGGTGACAAGGTGACTGAGGGGGGGTGACTGGTGACAGGGTGACTGGGGGGGGGTGACTGGGTGACAGGGTGACGGAGGGGGTGACAGAGTGAGGGAGGGGGTGACAGAGTGACTGAGGGAGGGGGTGACAGGGTGACTGAGGGAGGGGGTGACAGGGTGACTGAGGGGGGGTGACTGGTGACAGGGTGACTGAGGGGGGGTGACAGGGTGACTGAGGGGGGGGTGACAGGGTGATTGAGGGAGGGGTTGAGAGGGTGACTGAGGGAGGGGGTGACAGGGTGACTGAGGGGGGGGTGACTGAGTGGGGGGGGTGACAGGGTGACTGAGGGGGGGGACTGAGTGGGGGGGGTGACGGGGTGAGAGGGTGACTGAGGGAGGGGGTGAGGGTGAATTTACAATAATAATATTGTCTTACCATGATTCAGGGGCTGTCTCTCTCCATCCCAGCCCAGGCAGTGCAGGAGGTGCAGGCAGAGTGGCCGCAGGGGAGAAACCTGGCAGAATGCACACTCTGCGCCCCCTGCTGGCACACTCCATAACAGCATCCCTGGTGCTCAGTGATTACTCAGAACACAGGCTGGGAATCCCCTCCCTGTGCTCTGACTCACTGAGCGCCTGAGCCGCGAGGGAGAGGACGACCAGCAGGAGGTACAGAGTGTGGCACCCCCCTACTGGATGGCACCCGGGGCAGACCGCCCCCCCCTTAGTACGCCACTGCCTAGTGATAACTTCACTGGCCACTCCTCAGATGGCTGTTAGAGATCCTTCCTGGGTCATGGCTGCCTAAAATGCATCCAAACATTCAGTGTCTCCTCCCTCTGCATGCAGACACTGAAATTTTCTCATAGAGATTCATTGATTCAATTCATCTCTATGAGGAGATGCTGATTGGCCAGGGCTGTGTTTGAATTGTGCTGGCTCTGCCTCTGATCTGCCTCTTTGTCAGTCTCAGCCAATCCTATGGGGAAGAATTGTGATTGGATCAGGCCACCACTTGTGATGATGTCAGCCAGGGCCGGACTGGGGAAAAAAATTAGGCCCGGGCATTTTTCAATCAGAGTGGCCACCTAAGAAGGGGGCGGGGCCAGAGAGAGTGTGTTTTGTCATCACTAATGACAAGCACGCCCCCTCTCAAAGTGAGCATGTTGGTTCAATGCGCAGAGCCCCGCTGAAGAGCTCTAGCATTAGAAAAAGGCCCTGTATTTGTTCTGCGCAGTGCAAGCAAATTTAATAACATGCTTGCGCTGTGCTTGCTTTTAAATTGTCTCTGGTGTCTCCATAAGTGGGATACCAGAGGACAAAAGGGCCAGGAAAGTGTATGGTGCATGTGTTTGGAGCCTGCTTGTGGGATTGCGTGTGTGTAGAATGTGGTGTGGTGTTGTGTAAATAGGTCAATTTAATTTGTGTTTGTGGTGTAATATGTGTGGCTAGGGGCTGTAGTGAGTGTGTGTATAGAAAACATAGTGTTATAGGGGATGTAGCGAGTGTGTGTATACGGGCTGTAGTGTGTGTGCATAGGTGGCGTAGTGTGTTAGTGTAGGACCTGCTAAAGATGGGGTACAATCAGGGCCGGTGCAAGGATTTTTGGGTACATAGGCGAAGATGAATTTTTCCGCCCCCCCCCTCCCCCCTCTAAAATTAACATCTTCACCTATGTGCCTCCTAACCAGCCCCTCCCTCTTCCCCGTCCCTTAGTGTTCCTCTCCCCTCCCCCCTCTTTTCCCTGTCCCTTGGTTTTTCTCTCCCCTCCCCTCTCTGTCCCTTGGTGCACCCCCCACTCCCTGGTGTGCCTCCTACCTGTCTTGTAGCGTTGCGGAGAAGACCCTCTACAGGAGCTTCAGTTTTCTGTACCTGGCTGGACTGACAGGAAGTGCTCTCTCAGTGAGCACCTCCTCTCAGTCTGGCCGGGTACAGGAAACAGAAGCTCCTGTACTGCGCTCCGCCACGCTACACTCAGTGGTGTATACACACTAACAGCCACACACACTCAATGACAAACACACAGACGTCACTGACAGACACAGACTCACTGATCTGACACACACTCATTCATTCATTGACAGACACACACTCAATCACAAACATACTCTCACTGATTTGACAGACACTCACAAACACACACACACACACAGACACACACATTCATACAATCATTCACAGACACACACAGACACATACACACACTCACAGACAAACACATACACAGACACACACACACAAACACATACACAGACACACACTCACAAACACATACACACACTCATAAACACATACACACACTCACACATACACACACTCACAGACAAACACATACAGACACACACTCACAGAAAAACATACACACAAAGACAAACACATACACACACTGACAGACACATACACACACTGACAGACAAATACACACACACACACATACACACACACTCACAGACACATACACACACACTCACAGACACATACACACACACTCACAGACAAACGCACACTTACACATACACTTTCAGACACACACTCACAGACAAACACATACACAGACACACACATTTAGACAAACACACACTCACACATACACTTTCAGACACAGACACACACACAATCACAGACACACACACTTTCAGACACACACTCACAGACACACACAAACTCACACATACACTTTCAGACACACACACTTTCAGACACACACTCACAGACAAACACACATTTAGACAAACACACACTCACACATACACTTTCAGACACAGACACACACACTCACACATACACTTTCAGACACACACACTCACAGACTCACAGACACACACACATACACTTTCAGACACACACACACTTTCAGACACACACACTCACAGACACACACACACACTCACACATACACTTTCAGACACAGACACTCACACATACACTTTCAGACACACACAATTAAATATTAATATCCACCCAGCCTCCCTACCTGGAGAGCTGGTGTGGATGTGTCCCTGGGGTCCAGTGGGGCTTCCGTGCGGCTGGCGGCAGCGTTCTAATGAGAGGCTGCGAGGGAGCTCTAACTTGTCTGCTCTGCTCCCTCGCGGGCTGTCTGCTGATGCCGGGAGCCGGAATATGACGTCATATTCCGGCTCCCGCAGCATCAGCACACGGCGCGCGAGGGAGCAGAGCAGACAGGTTAGAGCTCCCTCGCAGCCTCTCATTAGAATGCTGCCGCCCGCCGGGGGTCCAGAAGGTGACCTGGCAGGAGGGAGCGCTTCCCTCCTGCCAGTCACTGAAATCTGGCGCCCCCAGAGCCGGTGCGCCCTAAGGCGGCCGCCTGTGCCGCCTTATGGACGCGCCGGCCCTGGGTACAATGACGTTGTGGCAGGCTTATGCAATGTATGTTCATATAATGTAACTAAACCACCATTATTTTTGCCTAGATTAGGTGGTTTTTAAAAAAACAAATAAAATCTTTCAACATTGAAGTTGCTGTTTAGTGGATAGGTGAGTGCGCTGGATCTTGTGTATTGTCTGTGTATGTATATGTGAGGGTGCTGTGTGTCTGAGGGTGCTGTGTGTCTGAGGGTGCTGTGTGTCTGAGGGTGCTGTGTGTCTGAGGGTGCTGTGTGTCTGAGGGTGCTGTGTGTGAGTGATGGTGCTGTCTGTGTGAGTGAGAGTGCTTTGTGTGTCTGAGGGTGCTGTGTGTGTCTGAGGGTGCTGTGTGTGTCTGAGGGTGCGTTGTGCGTCTGAGGGTGCTGTGTGTGTGTGAAGGTACTGTGTGTGTCTGAGGGTGCTGTGTGTGTCTGGGGGTGCTGTTTGTGTCTGTAGCGGTACTTACCCTTTCCAGGGGCCGGCCGGGGTCCTCTGTTCGAGCCGCACGTGGTCCTGCTGCTTCATGAGCCGCGCACGGCTCATCCGACGGCTGTTACAGAAAGGCGGGCAGTGACCGCGAGAAGCGGTCACGTGTCCCGCCTGACTCTAAGAGCGCACCGCAGGTCTCGGGCGCGCTCTTAAAGGAACAGTGGAGAGCCTAAATTGGAGAAGGTCTCCCATTGGCCCCTGTCATGCCACATTCCACATACACTCACCTTTTGGGGGCGTGGATATGACAGGGGCCAATCAAATTAATTGCTAAGGTATATATACTCACCTTTTTCCCTTTCCATTCTAAGGTCCGGTAGACGTATCTCGTCTCTGTGCTGTCATTTGTTAAGCTGTATCCTGCGTGTTGGGGTATATCACCGTTACAGTGTCTGAGGGGTGTGTGTCTGAGGGGTGTGTGTCTGAGGGGGGGGGGTGTGTCTGAGGGGGGTGTGTGTGTCTGAGGGGTGTGTGTGTGTCTGAGGGGTGTGTGTGTGTCTGAGGGGTGTGTGTGTCTGAGGGGTGTGTGTGTCTGAGGGGGGTGTGTGTCTGAGGGGGGTGTGTGTCTGAGGGGGGGGTGTCTGAGGGGGGTGTGTGTCTGAGGGGTGCTGTGTGTCTGAGGGTGCTGTGTGTCTGAGGGTGCTGTGTGTCTGAGGGGTGTGTGTCTGAGGGGTGTGTGTGTGTCAGGGTGCTGTGTGTGTCAGGGTGCTGTGTGTGTCAGGGTGCTGTGTGTGTCAGGGTGCTGTGTGTGTGTGTCAGGGTGCTGTGTGTGTCAGGGTGCTGTGTGTGTGTGTGTCAGGGTGCTGTGTGTGTGTGTCAGGGTGCTGTGTGTGTGTGTCAGGGTGCTGTGTGTGTGTGTCAGGGTGCTGTGTGTGTGTGTCTGAGGGTGCTGTGTGTGTGTGTCAGGGTGCTGTGTGTGTGTGTCTGAGGGTGCTGTGTGTGTGTGTCTGAGGGTGCTGTGTGTGTGTGAATTTATTTTTTATCTAAATGTGTATATATATATTTTTTATTAATAATAAAAAAAAAGGTTAAATCCAGGGCTCGAGTCCTGCAGGAACGCGTGGGAACGGCGTTCCTGCACTTTTTTTTAGTGCAGGAACGCCGTTCCAGTTTGTGGTCCTGCAGGCACTCAGGGGGTGGCAAAAAATGCCGCCCCCAAATGTCCCCGTGTTCCCCCTGTCATGGGGGGCCTGAAGGATCCCCCCCGGCCGGCTCTTGTCTCGCTGTCAGACGCGGCGAGGGAGCTGTGTCCTCTCTGCTCCATCTCGCCGCGCCGTTTGCTGATGCTGGGAGCCGGAATATGACGTCATTTCCGGCTCCCGGCATCAGCAGACAGCCCGCGCGGCGAGAGGGAGCAGAGAGGACACAGCTCCCTCGCCGCGTCTGACAGCGAGACAAGAGCCGGCCGCACTGAATCCCCACTGGACCCCAGGGACAGGTCCACGCCAGCTCTCCAGGTAGGGAGGCTGGGTGGACATTTTTAAATTAAAAAAAAAAATACAAATAATTTTTGTGTATGTGAGTGTCTGAGTGTGTATGTGTGTGTGTGTGTGTGTCTGGGAGTGTGTGTGTGTCTGGGAGTGTGTGTGTGTCTGGGAGTGTGTGTGTGTCTGGGAGTGTGTGTGTCTGGGAGTGTGTGTGTCTGTGAGTGTGTGTGTGTGTCTGTGAGTGTATGTGTGTGTCTGTGAGTGTATGTGTGTGTGTGTCTGTGAGTGTATGTGCATAGGCGTGCGCACGGGGTGTGCCGGGTGTGCCTGGGCACACCCTAATCCCCATGGCACGCCTATGTATTAAGTCCTGCAGGAACAGCGTTCCTGCACTTTTATTTGAGCAGGAACGCTGTTCCTGCAGGCACTCAGCTCCCCCTACCTCCCCCTATGTTCCCCCTGTCATGGGGGGGAAGAGGGGGGGCCAAGAGGTGAAGGACCCCCACCCCCCGGTCAAGCGCCGGTCTCCACTCAGCCGCGGCGAGGGAGCTGTGTGCTCTCTGCTTCCTCTCGCCGCGCGCTGTTTGCTGATGCCGGAGCCGGAATATGACGTCATATTCCGGCTCCCAGCTACAGCAGACAGCCCGCGCGGTGAGAGGAAGCAGAGAGCACACAGCTCCCTCGCCGCGGCTGAGTGGAGACCGGCGCTTGACCGACCCACTGGACCCCAGGGACAAGTCCACGCCAGCACTCCAGGTAGGGAGGCTGGGTGGACATTTTTTAATTAAAAAATAATACTCTGTATGTATGTGTCTGTGAGTGATTGTGTCTGTGAATGTATGTATGTGTGTGTATGCGTGAGTGTGTCTGTGAATGTATGTGTGTGTGTCTGTGAGTGATTGTGTCTGTGAATGTGTGTGTGTGTGTGTGTCTGTGAATGTATGTATGTGTGTGTGTGAGTGAGTGTGTCTGTGAGTGAGTGTGTCTATGAATGTGTGTATGTGTGTCTGTAAATGTAGGTGTGTGTGTCTGAGAGTGTGTGTGTCTGAATGTGTGTGTCTGTCTGTGAGTGTGTGTGTGTGTGTGTATGGGTGTGTGTCTGTAGGTGTGTGGGTGTCTGTGAATGTATGTGTGTGCACGCGTATATATGTGTGTGTCTGTGTATGTGTGTCAGTGTGTGTGTGCACGCATATATATATATATATATATATATATATATATACACACACACACACACACACGTGTATATTATTTTTTTTGGGAGGTGGGAAAAGAGTTCCCACACTTTATTCCCCAGGACTTCACTGGAGATCTCCGGATGTCCCCTGTCGGCTCACGCAGAGTCGGCACTATCAGAGTGCTCCGCTCTAAGCCTCCATGGGCTGGCGGGGAGATCAAAGATCTACCTCACCAGCCCACAGCAACATGGAGGGAGGCAGTAGAGGACCCGGGGAGCTCTAGACAGCTTCTCCGCCAGGTTCCTCTCACGAGATCTGAGCATTGCCACGGCAACACTCAGATCTCGCGAGAGTTAACTCTAGCCCCGCATGCTAGAGTTCACTCTCCACTGGACCACCAGGGATGGCACATGGCAGCAAGGATCCCCCCTCCCTATATAAGGTAGGGAGGGGGGATATTTACTAATCTGCCCCCACCTCCACAATTCCTCCAAACATACAGCCCGCACGCTCACACACACAGTACACTAACCGCACCCTCACAAACACACACAGCACCTTTACAAACACACAACACCCTCACACACAGCACACTAACAGCACCCTCACAAACACACACAAACAGCACCCTAACAAATACACGACACCCACACACATCACACAAACGGCACCATCACACGCACACGCACACATCACACAAACAGCACCCTCACACACACAGCACCCTCACACAGCACAGTAACAGGACCCTAACAAACACACACACACACAAACACCCTCACCCACATAGCACACTACCAGCACCCTCACACCACCCTCACACAGCACACGAGCAGCACACACATACACAGCAGTGTATGTGTGTATGTATGTATATATATATATATATATATAACATATATACACATGCGCCGTGTGTTTGTGCTTTAGGGTGCACACCCTAATGCAATAGGCTGCGCACGCCTATGTGTATGTGTATGTGTGTGTCTGTGAGTGTATGTGTATGTGTGTGTCTGTGAGTGTATGTGTATGTGTGTGTCTGTGAGTGGGTGTGTGTGTCTGTGAGTGTGTGTATGTGTATGTGAGTGTGTGTATGTATGTGTGAGTGTATGTGTGCACCTGAGTGTGTGTGTACGTGTTTATATATGCATGCAAGTTTTGTTTTTTTCTGGTGGTGGGATGAGGGTGGAACTCGAGTGAGTTCCCACACTTTATTCCCCAGGACTTGACCCCTGGTTAAATCACCCCTTGCCTTCTTACCTTTAGCCTGGGAGGTGGGGGAGGGGAGCTGTTCTGCCTGGGAGGGGGAGCCATGCTGCCTTCCCTGGTGGTCCTAGTGGTGAGAGTGAACTCTAGCCTGCGGGCTAGAGTTCACTCTCGCGAGATCTAACCGCGGCAACGCTCAGACCTCGCGAGAGGAACCCAGCGGAGCTGCTGGTCTGAGCTCCACCGGGTCCTCTCTCCTGCCTTCCTCCCTCTCCAGCTGGCGGCCGCTTATAATTGCCTGAGGGCCGGTGAGGAGATCTTTGATCTCCCCACCGGCCCACGAAGGCACACAGCAGGGCCGGCGTTTGGATAGCTCTGGCCCTGTGATCTCCCCTGTCGGCCTCGGCCTACGGCCATTGCGGCCCACTAGGCATTTGCCCTGTGTTCCCAATGGCCAGTCCGGGCCTGATGTCAGCAGACAGGGACAGGTCAGAGCCAGAGCTAGCAGCTCCAGACTTGAATACAAGTAAGATTTCACTATATTTAGGGAGGCCGGGGTGGGGGCAGGGGGGGTAGATGGTGGTTTTAACAGTATAGTGTCAGGAATACATGTTTGTGTTCCTGACCCTATAGTGCTCCTTTAAGTAATAAAGCGCTACCAATTTACCATTTAAATGGAAATTGTCATAGTGTCCTGATGCTATGCTCATTCACCTTAAAGTGGATCTGTCAATTTCGAGGGTCATTGCATATTTTGCAAAGACCCCCGAAACGGATCTGTTAAGGGTCCAGTGGCCATGGGGTGCAGGGAAGGTGAGTTGATCCTCGCAGCCACCGTCATTTTCATGATGAAGGTCCTCTTTGACTAATGGAGCTTCAGCTGCCAGGAACCACATCAATGCTTTACTCTCACACATGTATGAGAGTACAACACTCAGAACCATGGAGAATCCTCCATGGACAATGCCTGAATCCCACAGCTGTCATTTGACACAGCTTCTGAAATTGGTCAAAAATTGACCTCTTTTTTTTGTCAACCTCAGGCTTTACCATGAGACAAAGTAGTGACATCTTTGGATTTCAGTAAAATTCCAACGTAGTCTTAATCAGTATTTCATAAAGATTGTATCTTAATGAAATACTAAAAAGAGGCAGATCTGCGGTAACAATTCTAAGGAAATCTTTGAAAGTCACCACAAGGCAGAATGGCTGACTTGACATTATATTTTGCAACTGTTAAAAAATGAAGAATTGTTGCTACAGTTATACCATGCCCTGCAGGGAAGGTAGGAGTCAAAAACCATGACACATTTGTGACATTTTCCACAATTTGAAAAGCGAAATAAACAACAACAAAGGAAAAGAAAAAAAAAAAAACAATTTGTAAAAATAGCTCATTTAGAAAAATTACCACTCTACATAGTGGCCAGCTTTTCTGCTTTAGCTGGGTCAGTCCTATCTTGAGCTCCTAAATGGAAGAAAACTGAGCAGTGAGACTGCAGGGGCATGATCTATACACCAAAACTGCTTCATAACACCAAAGTTGTTTAGGTGACTATAGTGTCCTTTTAACCTTGGTATATATTGATAATTACAGGTACACATATTAGTGGATCTTGATTGTAGGTGTACAGCTTGGACGAATTATTGACTCCCATGAACAGTTAACTCTCTGAAGCAACTACCTGACTGTTTTTCATAGGTCTGCTTTACATTGCCAAGGGAAACTTGCCTTTGATTTAAAAGTTGTGAAAACTAGCTGTTTATTTTACCAGGTTACAACTTTAGTAATGATTTTTAATTATTTCAAGATTCTGCTCTGCAAATACACTACTCCTGCACTCTGCAAATATTCTACTGCGCAAATACACATTGACCTGTGCCACTGGCTACACTTTTTCATTGATGTCCTGCCTATTACATAATATCTGCTTATATAGATCAATAGTATCTAATCTTATTGACTATGAAACTAGAAACCACCAGGCCCGGTGCAAAAATTGTCTTGGGGCCCCCCCATTCTCTTTCTCCCCCCAGCTCCTCCATGTGTCGCATTCCCCCCAGCTCTTCCATGTGTCTCGTCTCCCACGTGTCTCATTCCCCCGTTAGCCCCTCTATGTCTCACTCTCCCCCAACCTCCCAATGTGTCTCCTTTCCTCCCCTAGCCCCCAATGTGTCTCCTTTCTTCCACCAGCCTCTTTATGTGTCTCCTTTCACCACCAGACCCCCCCATGTGTCTCCTTTCCTTCCCTCTATGCACTCTATGTGTCTCTTTTCCCCCGCAGCCCCTCCATGTGTCTCCCGCCGCCAGCCCCCTCATTTGTCTCCTTTCCTCCCCCCAGCCCCTCCATTTGTCTCCTTTCCCCCTCAACCTTTGCATGTATCTCCTTTTGTCTCCAAGTCCTTCCAGGTGTTTCTTTTCCTCCCCCAGCCCCTCCATGTATCTCCTTTTGTCCACAAGCCCCATCTATGTGTCTCCATCCACACCAGCCCCTCCATGTGTCTAATTTTCTCCTTCCAGCCCCTCCGTATGTCTCCTCCCCAAACCCCCTCACCTCCATGTAGCGTGGCTGAGTGGACCGCCGTATCTGGTCTAACACTAAGTGCTTTCTCAGTGAGCCCTTCCTGTTAGACCGCAGACCGCTCTGCCATGCTACATACAGTGACCAGCAACAGGGGAGCACTGTGCTATGTGCTCCCCTACTGCCGGCGCCCGTGTGTCCCTGGTCGGTGCGGTTGTGCGTTGGCCGTGAAGGTATGCGACCGCTTTAGGTACACCACTGGACATAATTTGTACTATTTACAGTATTTTTTAATGTCCTGATGTTGTTGACCAGCTTTCCCTTATAATTAAAGGGACACTATAGTCACAAAAACAACTTTAGCTTAATAAAGCAGTGTTGGTGTATAGATCGTGCCTCTGAAGTTTCACTGCGCAATTATCTGCCACTATCGCAGGTTAATCCTGATATTCTTTCACTACTAGCTGTATGATGTGCTCTTTCGGGCCTTCATTAATATATACTATTTGTGTTGTTGGTTTCTACCTGTAAATTATGATTACTGTATCAAAGAATCCATGAGGCTCTGCCTTTTCTTACAGGCTGATATTGTTTTGTATTTTCTATAACTACAGTTAAGAATCTCACAAGGCAAAATTAAGCAGACTTCATTTTCAGTGGGATTTTCAGTTTAATTTCTCCTCGCTGTGTGATAGCAGGGTAGGACTGTGTTCATTCAGCATTGTCTGTAATTTTTAGGGCTTGTTCCAGTCTGGTGTCTGGAAGTTATGCTTTTGACAAAGTTCTGATTTGAAAGTGCTAACCATTGGGTATTTCCTCTATATTAGAGAAGGACATGAACGTCTGTTGTTTTCTCCAAAATATGTTTGTAATTTCCAGACCGTGACTCTATGTTTTAAGGAGGATGTTGTTATTATCTATACCAAGACTGGTGTAATTTCTTATAGTAGTTTCACTTGTATTAATCTAGACATGTGAACATCAATCATGAAGAATTGTTCCTTTATAGGTCTAGTTATCATGACGTTAATTCCTACCTGGCACTATATTTATCCAGGATTATTATTATTGTTTTTAATATTTTTATAGCACCAACAAATTCCGCAGCACTTTACAATGGGTGAACTAACAAACATGTAATTGTAAGCAGACAAGTGGACGCACAGAAGCAGAGGGGTTGAGGCAGGACCGGCCCGTCTATAGGCAGCAGTGGGGCCACGGCTCCAGGTGGCACTTTTACAGGGATGGCATTTGGCGGCCCCTGTACACTTTAAAGTGCCTGCTGTGGGCAGGGACGGCCTTAGGGGTGTGCGAGCTGTGCAGTTGCACAGGGCGCCATGGCAGCAGGGTGATATATGAGCAGGGAGTGAAGGGAGTTCTCCTACAATGCAGGAGTGCTATGAGGACCGTGGCCGCGCTGCACCTGAGGAGGATTTAGTTATCCTCCACCTAGGTGTAGTAGATAAGGCAGGGGGCAGGGCTACATTCAGCTGGAACTTGTGAGCTGTGGGAGATGCATGAAGGAGTACCTGCTCCCCATAAACAAAAGGGACTGCAGTGCCCCTGCTCCGCCAGGCAGCACATAATGGAAGCAAGTACATGTGTGTCTGTGTGAGCTACTGTCTGCAAGTGTGTGTGTGTGAGACAGAGAGACTGTAACTGTTTGTGTGTCTGTCTGTAACATTATGTGTGAGAATGTAACTGTGTGTAACTCTCTGTAAATGTGTGTATGTGACTGTCTGTGTATGAGCCTGTCTGCCATGGCAATGCTCCGATGTGCATTACTTGCTGCGCGGAGCGTTGCTATAGCAACCCGCGGCAAAGCTCACTCAGGTCGCGAGAGGAGATTACAGGAAGCTGCAGGAGGGAAACATCAGACTTCTGGGCCTCCTCTCCACAGGACACAGCAAAATGTGCCACTGAACCACTATGGACAATAGTGCCCCACTTCCCTGACCACAAGTAAGAGGCAGGGAGGAGGGGGAATACACTTAATCATACATTTAAAAAAAATATCACCCCTCACAAGATACTGCATACACTACATACACACACTGCATACACTACACATATACTGCATCGAGGACATGCACTACACACAGACAATGCATCCACTACAGTTTACACAATACACAGACACTGCACACACTACACTGCTTCAACTACACAAACAGACAATGCACCCATTACAAAGAAACTGCATCCACACATACACTACCTGCACCACACACACACACACTGTATCCACTTTACACATGCATACAATTCATTTACTATACACACTGCATACAATACACACACTGCATCTCCTGGATGTGCATGAGGTTTGGGGAGGCAGCATTTCATCCTTCAACCCGGACAGCTCAATGTCTTGGGCCAGCCCTGGGTTGAGGGCCCTACTCCATGAGCTTACATGCTAGAGGGAGTGGGGTAAAGTGACACAAAAGGTAAGGATAGTATTAGAGAAGTAATGACAGTTGCAGGAGAGGAATCAGTTGGGAGCTATTAACAGTTTAATTGATATGTTTTTGTGAAGAAGTACGTTTTTAATGATTTTTGAAGGAGTGGAGACTGGGTGAGTGGCTGATGGAAAAGGGAAGGGAGCTCCATAAGAATGGTGCAGCTCTAGAGAAGTCTTAAAGGCGAGCATCAGAGGTAGGAGTATGAACAGAAGATAGACATAAGTCTTCGGCAGAGAGTAGGGGCCTAGACGGGACATACTTGTGTATAAAGGAGGATAGATAGGTGGGAGCAGCATTATGTAGAAATTTGTAAGTAAGAACCAAGATTTTAAATTGAGCACTATATCTTACGGGAAGCCAATGTAGGGACTGACAGAGGGGTGAGGTGCGGAAGGACAGGAAGATGAACTTTGCCGCCACATTCGTTATTGACTGTAACGGCGCAAGTTGGGAGCACATAAGACCACTGAGAAGCGGAATGGTGAGCTCTAGAGAAGTCTTAAAGGCGAGCATCAGAGGTAGGAGTATGAACAGAAGATAGACATAAGTCTTCGGCAGAGAGTAGGGGCCTAGACGGGACATACTTGTGTATAAGGGAGGATAGATAGGTGGGAGCAGCATTATGTAGAAATTTGTAAGTAAGAACCAAGATTTTAAATTGAGCACTATATCTTACGGGAAGCCAATGTAGGGACTGACAGAGGGGTGAGGTGCGGAAGGACAGGAAGATGAACTTTGCCGCCACATTCGTTATTGACTGTAACGGCGCAAGTTGGGAGCACATAAGACCACTGAGAAGCAGATTGCAGTAGTCAAGGCGAGAGAGGACAGCGGCATGGACCAGAACCATAGCCGCATCTGGCATTAAGTAGGGGCGAATGCGTGCAATGTTTTTGAGATGGAAGCGGCAGGATTTGGTGATAGATTGAACATGAGGGTGAAGGAGAAGTTGGAGTCAAAGCGAACACCTAGGATAGGATCTTCCCTATCTTTGAATACCATGGGGTTACTGACGAGCAGACTCTGGAGTACAATGACTTGTCAGAGCAGCTATTATGGCAATATCCAATTGATTACTTGTTTGGCTTTATTAGGCTTGTGCAGCTAAATATTGGTTTCTATAACTATTGGCTGTATTTTAACTCTGCCCCTCCCTCTATATATACTGCTTTGGTATTCCCATAAGTAAATGCTGCCATGTTTGGTCAAGAATATGGAAAATTGTTTCATACTCACCGTAATTTTCTTTTCCTGATCATTATTCATGGCAGTATTACGTTCACACTCATCTACTGAGAGTTGTGAAGCTAGTTACAAAGACTGCCTGATGGGAAGGGGAAGGATCTATTTATACCAATTTCTGTTTCCGGTCCTTTCTGCTGTGAGGGTAGGAGCTAACCCATAAGTAAATGCTGCCATGTATAATGGTCAGGAAAATAAAAGTACGGTAAATATGACACAATTTTCCTTATTTTCAATTAGGCATGTAATCAAACTAATGGGGCACATCTATCAGTATAACAGTAATCACTAGGGAACTATGTAACAAAGTTATACCAGCCTGTCAATCAATATTATTGTTAATTTTCCGCAGTGTTCTTAGCTCACTTACTAGTATTGCAATGCGATTGATCAGTGAGCATGCAAAAAAATATATATACTCATTGACAAATCAATTTCTTGAAGAGGAAAAAAAGTACCTGGGCTTGAATAGTACTTGTACAGGTAAATAGTGACCTCTAGTGGTTAGCCATTAACTGTACAGGAACAGCTACAATCTTTTCAGAGTATTTATTTTCAACACTACAGTTTTCAATATGTCTTATACATCAGTGCTGCAAGGTAGAGCCAGAATTCATAAGACTGATGAAGCAGGGATCACAGATCAGTTATCCAAAAATACTAACAAGTCTACAAAACTATTTCGTACATTATCATCGACTTTGCAGGAGGAAGGGCTGGGGTCCTGTCTCCTACAGCAACTCTTTAACCCAGTGGTTCCCAATCTTTTTAGGTTCAAGGAGCCCTTAATATTTCAGTATTTTTCCAAGGCACCCCAAGTCAAAATGTCTTGGTTGTATATCTGTACAGCGCTGCCGCATTTACTAGCGCTTGTATACATTTATTGTGTTTTAATACAGGGGTGTGTTTGAATGTATTGTTCACTTTAAAATATGGATGTACGTTTGTGTGAAGTATTTGTATTTGTATGTAATATTTGTGTTAGATTGCAGGAGTGTGCTTGTATGTTGTGCTGTTTGACTGCTTGGATGTATATACATACATACATACTTACACAGATATTCATGCACATTAACAAACAGATGCATCTAAATAAACAGACACATACAAATTCATATAGACACCGACACATACATACACACATACAAACATACATTGTTTGAACAGAGAAATCACTGGTTTAAATCAGCTATTGATAAATTTATGAATGATAAATTCCAATCAAAAGAAGAGTTAATTGTGACAGATAATCTGGATGATATGGTTTACCAATTAGAGAAAGTTTTAAGTAGAGAAATCAAAATTAAGTGGGAAGTGTTTACCCTAGAAAAATATTTAAAAGACAAGATAACACCTAGGGGTTTAAGATTCACCAAATTCCCCACTTTTGATCTTGAAAACACTAAATTTATGGGTATATGGACTTTTGCATTAGCGTCCTTCTCAATCACAATGATTAATATTATCATCACTCAAAGAAAGGAGGATCTGAAAGAGCTTGATGTAACTATTAAAAAGTTGCATAGTAAATTGGAACCCTTTATAGGGACTAAGGACTTTGACATGTTATCAGAAAGAGTAAGGAAAAATATTGATAAAGTTGAAAATTCTATAATTGGAAATAAAAAGAAAAAATATAAAAGGGATATGGAGGATTACGCTACTAACAATGTTAGAAAAATACCTGGGAAACAGACCAAGGGCTATAGTAGAACAAGATATCCTCAAAGAACTAATAATAGATATGAGGCTAAAATTCATACAAACAGGAATCCGACCAAAAGGGATCCAGATTATGAACCCAAAACCCCTCCCCCATGCAAGTAAGGAGGAAGACTTTTCCAAATGTAGAAAAGGTACATTGGAAGAGTCCTCCCAAAGAAAATCAATACAGATCGAGGTACACTAATAGAACACCCCTGCCAAATTCACCAAAACCCAAGAGAGAACTCCAAAAAAGAAGGGATGATTATGATAGATCTTTCCAAATCCCCACCAGAAATAGGTTTGAGACCTTGAGGAAAGAAAAAAGTGAAAAAAAATGGAGACTTTTTTTAGAAGAAGGGTGGAGGAGGAGAGCAGAGCAGACCAATACAAAACTCCGACAAAGAGGTACAGGATATCAGAAGAGGAACTAGAGGAGGGAGAAATAGACCAAGAAAGAAAGAAAACAATCATAATGAAATAACAATCTTTAATCTATCTAAAAAAAACACTCTTACCAATAGAGGAAAACATTTTAAGAAAGGGATTCAAGTATGCCCCTAGCTGTCAGATTAATAAGTTCGAGGCTTTTATTGACATAAATAGATTCACGAGGAAGCTCTGTTTAAAAAAATTATTTTCTAATATTTAAGAAAGAATTAATGTACAGGAGACATCAATGCCTGATACCTAAGATAATTCATACCGATTTTAAGAAAAAATCCACCTTTTATCCCCAACATCTTAAGTCACAAAGTATGCGAGTATTTGAAAAGGCGTGCCTTGAAGAACTATATAATATAAAACCTCTCTCAAAATACCAACAAAATTTGACTTTAAAAGAAAAACAAATGTTAAAAGACTTGAAACAGGACCCTTGTATTGTAATTAAGCCAGCAGACAAAGGGGGTGGGGTGGTAGTTCTTGATAAAGAAAATTATTTAAATGAGATAAAAAGACAACTTCAAGATATTACTACATATAAGAAATTGAATAAAAATCCTACTACCGAAATAATAAAAAAGTATGAGAGTTTATTGGCAGAAGGCCTTGAGAATGAAGTACTAGATAAAACTGAGTTAGCTTTTCTCCAGACTAAACATCCTAGAATAACCAGTTATGTATATTCTACCTAAGATACATAAAAGTTTAGTTAATCCACCAGGCAGACCAATTGTGTCTGGAATTGACTCGATTTTATCTGTCTTATCACCAGTGGCGTACTAAGGGGGGGGCGGCCCGCCCCAGGTGCCACTGACTAGGGGGGTGCCATGACTTCCAGTGTCATGTGTCACCCCCCATCATTACGCTGCGCACAGCCGCAGCACCTTTGCGGAAAAACACAGGCGGGACTTCCTTCTTTATGAGGAGGAGGGGGAGGAGCGTTGCGGGCCGCGGCGTCGCGCAACGTGATGACGACGTGCGCAGCGCCGTCAGTCCGCCTTCACGGATCTTCAGCGGAAGGATCCATTTCCGGGCGGTGAGGCACCCAGTGGTCGGACTCGGCGGGCAAGCAAGGCATCATCAAAATGTAAGTATAAAGTAGTTATTTTATGTCTGGGGCTGAATTAATTAAAGGGGGGGTGTATTAATTAGAAGGGGGGTGTATTAATTAAAGGGGGGGTGTATTAATTAGAGGGGGTGTATTAATTAGAGGGGGTTGTATTAATTAGAGGGGGGTGTATTAATTAGAGTGGGGTGTATTAGAGGGGGGTGTATTAATTAGAGGGGGTGTATTAATTAGAGGGGGGTGTATTAATTAGAGGGGGGTGTATTAATTAGAGGGGGTGTATTAATTAGAGGGGGTGTATTAATTAGAGGGGGTGTATTAATTAGAGGGGGGTGTATAAATTAGAGGGGGTGTATTAATTAGAGGGGGTGTATTAATTAGAGGGGGTGTATTAATTAGAGGGGGGTGTATTAATTAGAGGGGGTGTATTAATTAGAGGGGGGTGTATTAATTAGAGGGGGTGTATTAATTAGAGGGGGGTGTATTAATTAGAGGGGGGTGTATTAATTAGAGGGGGTGGATTAATTAAAGGGGGGTGTATTAATTAGAGTGGGGTGTATTAATTTTAGGGGGGTGTATTAGTTAGAGGGGGTGTATTAATTAGAGGGGGGTGTATTAATTAGAGGGGGTGTATTAATTAGAGGGGGGTGTATTAATTAGAGGGGGTGTATTAATTAGAGGGGGGTGTATTAATTAGAGGGGGGTGTATTAATTAGGGGGGGTGTATTAATTAGAGGGGGTGTATTAATTAGAGGGGGGTGTATTAATTAGAGGGGGTGTATTAATTAGAGGGGGGTGTATTAATTAGAGGGGGTGTATTAATTAGAGGGGGGTGTATTAATTAGAGGGGGTGTATTAATTAGAGGGGGGTGTATTAATTAGAGGGGGTGGATTAATTAGAGGGGGGTGGATTAATTAGAGGGGTGGATTAATTAGAGGGGGGTGGATTAATTAAAGGGAGGGTGGATTAATTAGAGGGAGTGGATTAATTAGAGGGGGTGGATTAATTAGGGGGGTGGATTAATTAGAGGGGGTGGATTAATTAGAGGGTGGTGGATTAATTAGAGGGGGGTGGATTAATTAGAGGGGCTGAAATAATTAAAGGGGGTGGATTAATTAGAGGGGGTGTATTAATTAGAGGGGGGTGTATTAATTAGAGGGGGTGTATTAATTAGGGGGGGGTGTATTAATTAGAGGGGGGTTGTGGCGAAACCGACCTCGCCACGTGTCCTTGGAGGGGGCTGCTTGCCCGCCTCTTGCCTTTGGACTATGGACCAGACCATATGTGAATGTGTTAACCCAGATAGTTATGCCATGGAGCCCATTCGTGTAGTTAAAGACTTCGGCTCCGTGGCGAGTGAACTGTGTGAGTAGGATCTGCGCGCTATTCGGTAGTTTTGTGCGCGCAGATCCCAGCTATCTGGGGATAGGTGAAATGTCTGCGTGTTATGTGTAAAAGGTGAATTTATGTATTTTAAAGTGTTTTACTGTCTTTGTGCTCCCATGTGCTCAATGGAGTCTGTCTCTGTGCTGGAGATAATTGAATTACTTCTCCAGCACAGAGAAGGCTCTGTAAAAACCCATCTGAGCTGGAAAACTAGGGGTTTTAAAAGATACTTTACTAACTTTTGAACCCCTGGTCTGATCCATGCCATTTTTTAATATGTTGTTCCCCTGAATGGATTGATTGTGGATATGTAATTTTGTGTGAATGTGATGTATGGTTTTGAAGTTATAAATATTGTGTAAAAAGTATATTTTAAACTGTATGAATAATGGGATTATGTGTCACACTAAGGGGAGGGGATGTGTGGGAGGTAACATCTATGTCATTGGTTATTGTATGCCTCCCCCTGGGTGTGGCCTGTATGTGTACTCTTGTAATAAAAGCCAGGCTGGATGTGCCAGTCCAGAGTTCCTGTTTTACCCTCAAAGTGAAGTGTCGTCTCATTATTGGGGGAAGGATTTATTGCATGCTGTTCCGGTTGACTGCTAGGAGTGCAAGCCTATTCGTATGGTTCCTATTCAACTGTCTACAGCATTCAGAGGCTTGAGAGCATTCATATGCTTCTCAGATTCGGTGGTTGTGGTGTCTGCTGCAGTGCTTGAAGTCCTCAGGAGCGCTAGGAGCATCCATTAACGGAGGTACCAAGTCGGGGTGCCAGGCGATCCGTTACAGGGGTGTATTAATTAGAGGGGGTGGATTAATTAGAGGGGGGTGGATTAATTAGAGGGGCTGAAATAATTAAAGGGGGGTGGATTAATTAGAGGGGGTGGATTAATTAGAGGGGGGTGGATTAATTAGAGGGGCTGAAATAATTAAGGGGGGTGGATTAATTAGAGGGGGTGGATTAATTAGAGGGGGTGAATTAATTAGAGGGGGTGGATTAATTAGAGGGGGTGGATTAATTAGAGGGGCTGAAATAATTAAAGGGGGGGTGGATTAATTAGAGGGGGTGGATTAATTAGAGGGGGGTGGATTAATTAGAGGGGGTGGATTAATTAGAGGGGGTGAATTAATTAGAGGGGGGTGGATTAATTATAGGGGGGTGGATTAATTAGAGGGGGGTGGATTAATTAGAGGGGCTGAAATAATTAAAGGGGGGTGGATTAATTACAGGGGGTGGATTAATTAGAGGGGTGGATTAATTAGAGGGGGTGGATTAGAGGGGGGGTGGATTAATTAGAGGGGGTGGATTAATTAGAGGGGGTGAATTAATTAGAGGGGGTGGATTCATTAGGGGGGGATTACTTAGGGGGGTGAATTAATTAGAGGGGGTGGATTAATTAGAGGGAGGTGAATTAATTAGAGGGGGTGGATTAATTAGAGGGGGTGGATTAATTAGAGGGGGTGGATTAATTAAAGAGGGGTTGTGGATTAATTAAAGAGGGGGTGGATAATTAAAGATGGGGTGGATTAATTAAAGAGGGGGTGGATTAATTAAAGAGGATGTGGATTAATTAAAGAGGATGTGGATTAATTAAAGGGGGTGCAGCACGGGGGAAGTTTATTTAGAGGGGGTATGTTTAATTAAAGGGGGGTGCAGATTTTTTTTATTAAGGGGGTTGCAGTATTTTATTTATTTATTTTTATTTATTAAGGGAGGAATGTGCACTGCAGATTTTTGTTTTTTATTAAGGGGGTGTGCAGGGATTTTATTAAGGGGTGTGTGCATGTTTTTTGTTAGGGGGTTGTGAAAGTTTTTGTTTTTTATTAAGGGGATGTGCAGGGTTTTTATTAAGGGTTTGCAGGATTTTTTTTAATTAAGGGGGGTTGTGCAGGTTTTTGGTTTTTTTAAGGGGGTGTGCAGCTTTTTTTTTTTTTTAATTAAGGGGGTTGTGCAGGGTTTTTATGTGTAAGGAATGTATGAAATTTATGTGATCGGGGTGCAGGGTTTTTATGTGTAGCGAGTGTATGAAATTTATGTGATCAGTGTGCAGGGTTTTTATATGAAGGGCGAAGGGTAGGGGTTTTCTAGAAGGGGCGAGACCAGGGGCTTTGTAGAAAGGGGCAGGGGAGGAGTTTTCTAGAAGTTTCTCACCAGCCCCTTTCTACAAAAGCACTGGTCTTCCCCCTTCTACAAAAATGGCGCATTTATACAAAACCCCATGCCCTGGCCCCCTTCTACAAAACCTCTGCCCTAGCCGCTACATCTTTTGAACTCAAATCCC
Organism: Pelobates fuscus; assembly: GCF_036172605.1. Taxonomy (NCBI): domain Eukaryota; kingdom Metazoa; phylum Chordata; class Amphibia; order Anura; family Pelobatidae; genus Pelobates; species Pelobates fuscus. The sequence goes on along the minus strand of NC_086320.1, from coordinate 315,762,760 downwards.
TTTCCTATGCTATTTCTAAGGATCAGCTCAATAAAGTGGTATGGGTGCCAGGTCCCTCTAGTTTTAACCCTGCAGCTGAAAACATATGTTTCACTGAGGGTTAATCCAGCCTCTAGTGGCTGTCTCACTGACAGCCGCTAGAGGCGCTTCCGCAATTCTCACTGTAAAACTCACCGTGAGAAGACGCTGGACGTCCATAGGAAAGCATTGAGTAATGCTTTCCTATGGGCAGTTTGAATGCACACGCGGCTCTTGCCGCGCATGCGCATTCGGATCTAACGTCGGCAGGGGGAGGAGAGGTCACCAGCGCCGAGGGAGCCCGACGTTGGAGAAAGGTAAGTGGCTGAATGGGTTTTAAGGGGTGACCTCTTCTCCCCCGCCGACGTCAGCTCCCGAGTGGAGCCGAATGCACATGCGCGGCAAGAGCTGCGCGCACATTCAAACAGTCAGGGACGGACTGACAGCCATTTGGGCCCCCGGGCGAAATTAGGTCCTGGGCCCTTTGAAGGCCAATATACAATGTGTGCAGAATTATTAGGCAAATGAGTATTTTGACCACATCATCCTCTTTATGCATGTTGTCTTACTCCAAGCTGTATAGGCTCGAAAGCCTACTACCAATTAAGCATATTAGGTGATGTGCATCTCTGTAATGAGAAGGGGTGTGGTCTAATGACATCAACACCCTATATCAGGTGTGCATAATTATTAGGCAACTTCCTTTCCTTTGGCAAAATGGGCCAAAAGAAGGACTTGACAGGCTCAGAAAAGTAAAAAATAGTGAGATATCTTGCAGAGGGATGCAGCACTCTTAAAATTGCAAAGCTTCTGAAGCGTGATCATCGAACAATCAAGCGTTTCATTCAAAATAGTCAACAGGGTCGCAAGAAGCGTGTGGAGAAACCAAGGCGCAAAATAACTGCCCATGAACTGAGAAAAGTCAAGCGTGCAGCTGCCAAGATGCCACTTGCCACCAGTTTGGCCATATTTCAGAGCTGCAACATCACTGGAGTGCCCGAAAGCACAAGGTGTGCAATACTCAGAGACATGGCCAAGGTAAGAAAGGCTGAAAGACGACCACCACTGAACAACACACAAGCTGAAACGTCAAGACTGGGCCAAGAAATATCTCAAGACTGATTTTTCTAAGGTTTTATGGACTGATGAAATGAGAGTGAGTCTTGATGGGCCAGATGGATGGATTGGTAAAGGGCAGAGAGCTCCAGTCCGACTCAGACGCCAGCAAGGTGGAGGTGGAGTACTGGTTTGGGCTGGTATCATCAAAGATGAGCTTGTGGGGCCTTTCCGGGTTGAGGATGGAGTCAAGCTCAACTCCCAGTTTCTGGAAGACACCTTCGTCAAGCAGTGGTACAGGAAGAAGTCTGCATCCTTCAAGAAAAACATGATTTTCATGCAGGACAATGCTCCATCACACGCATCCAAGTACTCCACAGCGTGGCTGGCAAGAAAGGGTATAAAAGAAGAAAATCTAATGACATGGCCTCCTTGTTCACCTGATCTGAACCCCATTGAGAACCTGTGGTCCATCATCAAATGTGAGATTTACAAGGAGGGAAAACAGTACACCTCTCTGAACAGTGTCTGGGAGGCTGTGGTTGCTGCTGCACGCAATGTTGATGGTGAACAGATCAAAACACTGACAGAATCCATGGATGGCAGGCTTTTGAGTGTCCTTGCAAAGAAAGGTGGCTATATTGGTCACTGATTTGTTTTTGTTATGTTTTTGAATGTCAGAAATGTATATTTGTGAATGTTGAGATGTTATATTGGTTTCACTGGTAAAAATAAATAATTGAAATGGGTATATATTTGTTTTTTGTTACGTTGCCTAATAGTTATGCACAGTAATAGTCACCTGCACACACAGATATCCCCCTAAAATAGCTATAACTAAAAACAAACTAAAAACTACTTCCAAAAATATTCAGCTTTGATATTAATTAGTTTTTTGGGTTCATTGAGAACATGGTTGTTGTTCAATAATAAAATTAATCCTCAAAAATACAACTTGCCTAATAATTCTGCACTCCCTGTATATGTATTAGATACATTTTAAATATAAGTTTCATATAATGTTGGGTATTACCTTTGTTGCTTATAATGTTGATTATGATTGCATGTTTGCATTTGAGCATTTAAAATCATCGTCAATGGACACTTTTGCATATTGTACTATTATGGATGCATATGTGTTTGTAGAATGCCAATATGTGTATTTTTATGGAATTTTGTTGTGTGAATACAGGAGTATATGTGTTTAAAGTATCGGTGTGTGTAGGAGTGTATTTGTGTGCAGTGCTTGTGTCTAAGTAAATGAAGGGATATAAAATGCATTTGTGTTGAAGAAGCTGTGTGTGTAAATGAAGGAGACGGCTGGTGTGTGAATGTCTGTCTGTATTAATGTGGAGAGTCTGTGTATTGATGCAGGGATAGAGTGTTTGTGTGCGAATATGAGCAGTTATATAATATACACACAGTTATACACAGTCTGACACACACAGTCAGATAATATATACACATAGTCATAATATACACACAGATATACATACAGTGACACACAGTCAGAAAATATACACAGTATGACACACAGTCAGATAATATGCACACAATCAGATCATATACACACATATATACATACAGTGACACACAGTCAGATCATATACACAGTATGACACACAGTCAGATCATATACACACATATATACATACAGTGACACACAGTCAGATCATATACACAGTATGACACACAGTCAGATCATATACATACATATATACATACAGTGGAACACACAGTCAGATCATATACATACAGTGACACACAGATAATATACACACAGATATACATTCAGTGACACAGTCAGATAATATACACACAGATATACATTCAGTGACACACACAGTCAGATAATATACACACAGATATACATACAGTGACACAGTCAGATAATATACACACAGATATACAATCAGTGACACAGTCAGATAATATACACACAGATATATATTCAGTGACACACACAGTCAGATAATATACACACAGATATACATTCAGTGACACACACAGTCAGATAATATACACACAGATATACATTCAGTGACACACACAGTCAGATAATATACACACAGATATACATACAGTGACACAGTCAGATAATATACACACAGATATACATTCAGTGACACACACAGTCAGATAATATACACACAGATATACATTCAGTGACACACACAGTCAGATAATATACACACAGATATACATTCAGTGACACATAGTCAGATAATATACACACAGATATACATACAGTGACACAGTCAGATAATATACACACAGATATACATTCAGTGACACACACAGTCAGATAATATACACACAGATATACACACAGTGACACAGTCAGATAATATACACACAGATATACATTCAGTGACACACACAGTCATATAATATACAATCAGATATACATACAGTGACACACAGTCAGATAATATACACACAGATATACATTCAGTGACACACACAGTCATATAATATACACAGTATGACACACACAGTCAGATCATATACACACATATATTTACACACAGATATACATACAGTGACACACACAATCAGATCATATACACACATATATTTACACACAGATATACATACAGTGACACACACAATCAGATCATATACACACATATATTTACACACAGATATACATACAGTGACACACACAATCAGATCATATACACACATATATTTACACACAGATATACATACAGTGACACACACAATCAGATCATATACACACATATATTTACACACAGATATACATACAGTGACACACACAATAAGATCATATACACACATATATTTACGCACAGATATACATACAGTGACACACACAATCAGATCATATACACAATGTGACACACACAGCCAGATGCACATAGAAACATATACACACAAATAAATTACTATACCATATTGTTAGCCACCCTCATGTCCCCATACCTTTTTGGTGTAGGAGGAGGATGGCTTCTCTGGGTCCAGTGGGGGGCTGGAGCTTGCTGGGGATGATAGCATCGGCTGCCAGGGGCTTCCATCTTTCAATCCTCCTTGGACTTGAGGCTCTCTATGCGATGGGAGGAAGTGAAGTAATCACTTCCTCCCAATTCAGCTGCCGCGCAGGGGAACTGCAGGGGGAAAGGGGCCCAGTCTGATGTGCAGATACAGTGCTCGACCGGGCCCCTGGTGGGAGGAGTTTGAAAAGTGTATAGCACTTAGAACACAGGCTCTACACCAGCAGAGGCCTGCAATGGACACTACAATTATGCCGGGTCAGATGGAGAGATCTTCCGATCTCCCCATCTAGACCATATCAGTGCATCCGGGCCCCTGGCTGCCTCGGGCCCTCGGTCCACGACAGATGTGCCCGAGTGGTCAGTCCGCCCCTGCAAACAGTCCATAGGAAAGCAAAAAATTGTGGGTGTTTTCTTACATTTTTATTATGGGGGGGGGGGGGGGGTGCCACGCTCGGGGTCCACCCCGGGTGCCAAATGCTCTAGGTACGCCCCTGCTTATCACAATTTATTGACTTCTTTCTCCAACCGATAGTCAGGACATGCCCCTCGTATCTACAAGACTCAATGAGTCTTTTAAAAACTTTAGAAGAACAAACATGGGAGGAAGGTCTTTTATTGAATACTTGCGATGTCACAAGCCTATATACTATAATAGATCATTCAAAAGGAATTGAGGCAGTAACTTTTTTTCTTAAGCAGTCTAAACAGTTTTTAGATATTCAAATTGATTTTATTGTTAGAGGAATAGAAATGATTTTAACCAACAATTTTTTTGGGTTCGATGGCGACTTTTATCTACAAATTAGAGGTACAGCTATGTTTATATACCAGGGACATGACTGGGGTGCAAACCTGGTCTCATATAAACGTTATATAGACAATATTTTTATCATCTGGAGAGGATCTGAAGCAGATTTTAATTTGTTTTTTTATCATTTAAATCTTAACCCCTTCAGGACGGAGTCAATAGTGCACGTTCTGATCAAAACAAAACGTAAACAAAAACTGGAATTTGCGCTATATGTCTGTTCAACCGTAATTCACCTCTTTCATATTAAATGCACCCACACTTATTATATATCATTTTGTTCAGGAGAAACAGGGCTTTCATTTCATATAAAATATTTATATATGAAACAATTTATTATGAATAAAATTAAAAAAAAACTGAGAAATTTGATTTTTTTTTTTTTAATTTGTAGTTCCGCCTCACATTTTAGCTGTAAATGTCATAATACTGTTAGGTTTTACTGCAACAAAATGCACATATTTGTAATCAGCGATGTCTCACAGTACCCCCCATTAACAGGTTTTATGGTGTTTTGGAAAGTTACAGGGTCAAATATAGAACGTTCCATTTTCAAATTGAAATCTGCCAGATTAGTAATGTTACCTTTGAGACGGTGTGGTAGCCCAGGAATGAGAATTACCCCCATAATGGCATACCATTTGAAAAAGTAGACAACCCAAGGTATTGAACGTGGGGTATGTTTAGTCTTTTTTAGTAGCCACTTAGTCACAAACACTGGCCAAAGTTAGCGTTCATATTTGTGTTTGTGTGAAAAAAGCAAAAAACTAATATTTGGCCAGTGTTTGTGACTAAGTGGCTACTAGAAATGACTGGACATACCCCATTTGCAATACCTTGGGTTGTCTACTTTTGCAAATGGTATGCCATCATGGGGGTAATTCTTATTCCTGGGCTACCATACGGTCTCAAAGGCAACATAACTAATCTGGCAAATTTAAATGTCACAAAAATGAAATGCAAGCCTTATATGTGACTCTCTAACTTTCCAAAACACCATAAAACCTGTACATGGGGGGTACTGTTATTCTCGGGAGATTTCACTAAACACAAATATTAGTGTTTTAAAACAGTAAAACATATTACAACAATAATATAGTCCATAAAAGTGGCGTTTGTTTGTAAAAAATGCAAAAAACGTAACTTTTACTTAAAATATCATCGTTGTAATACAATTTACCAGTTTTAAACACTAATATTTGAGTTCAGCTCTTTGAGAGCGATCACATGGCCCCCGGGGGCCTCATTTGCCGGAGGGGGGCTGCCTAGGCTCTCAGGCAGCCCCCCAGAAGAGGATCGCGGCGGAGGTGAGTATACAGTACCTCCTGGGGGCTTCAGCCGTTACGGCGTTCTATGCCGCCGCAACGGCTTTAAAGCCCTTTAAAGCCGCGACGGCATAGAACGCCGTAACGGCGTTAAGGGGTTAATGAATGGGGGGTTAACCTTACGAAGAATGTAAGCCCAAGCACTATAGATTTTTTAGATCTCAATATTTATGTCTCTGAACAATGTCTAAAGACTCAAACTTTTTTTAAACAAGTGGACGTAAATAGCTTTATAGAAACCAGTAGTTGCCATTATGATCCTTGGCTTCAGAATATCCCCAAAGGTCAATTTTTAAGACTCAAAAGAAACTGCTCAGATTTTACAGCACAGTCGTCAATTTTAAAACAGCAATTTTTACAAAAGGGGTACACGGAAGAAAAACTTCAGTAAGTAATTTAGATAGACCCCAATTATTAAATTACAGAAAGAGGGATCAAAATATACCAACTAAACAGATTCCATTGATATTTGACTACTGTAGTAATATAGGGTCATTAAAAAGGATCATAAATAATAATTGGAATATTTTAAACTAAGATCAGGATATCCATGAATATATTGGTGATAATCCAAAGTTTATTTTTAGAGGGGCAAAAAATTTTAAGCAGATTTTAACGACGAATTATGTGGACAAACAGGAAGGAGAGAGCAATAATTTTTAAAGTAATTGGTCTAAGACAACCAAGGGTTTTTATCACTGCGGGAACTGTCATGCTTGTAAGAATAGTAAAGTAGGCATAAAAAAGAAAGATCATTTTGTATCCAATATAACGAAAAAAAGGTACAATATTAACTATTTTATTACATGTGAGTCTAAAAATTTTATATATTTATTGCAGTGTACTTGTGGCCTACAATATATAGGCAAGACTTCCAGACCTCTTAAAATAAGGTTGTATGAAAAGTGTATCAAATCATTTCTTAATTAAACATAATTCAAACCCTAATGAATTAGAATTTACAGCAATACAGCAAGCAGGGCCGGCCTTAGGCCATTAGGCGCCCTGTGCGACAAGACTTCACGGCGCCTCCCCCAGCCCCTACTCCCCACCATGTTGCCTGTATACAGTCACACACACAGGTACAGGCAGACAGTCACACAAACAGTTAAAAGCAGACAGTCAGACACGCTCAGTTACAGGCAGACAGTCACAGAGTCAAACACACAGTTAAAGGAAAACAGTCACACACAGTTACAGGCACACAATCACGAACAGTTACACACAGCAGACAGTCACACATGCAGGGAGGCAGTCACACACACAGGCAGGCAGACAGTCACACAAACACCCCCCCACACACACACAGGCAGGCAGTCAGACACACACACACACAGGCATTCACACAAACAGGAAAACAGTCACACACATTTTAAGGAAGTACATACTAACACCTTTATCAGCTATGACAGCTGCCACAACCCCATATGGCTTAATGGAATACCCAAAAGCCAATTTCTCAGACTGAAAAGAAACTGTTCAGAAGCATCAGTATTCCACACTCAAGCAACTAACATGAAACAAAAGTTCATACAAAAAGGCTACAACCCCAAAACAATAGACAAAACTATAATATTAATAGATGAGAAACAGAGGGAATCACTATTGCTTCAAAAACCACCTAAGGACCCTCAAACCAACAGATTCACCTTTCCTCTGATATTCGACTATAATAACAAAAACAAACATATCAAAAAGATTATTAACAAAAATTGGCATCTACTTAAAGAGGATCCAATACTAAGTAAAGCCCTACCAGATAAACCCACTATAATATATAGAGGTGCACCTAATCTAAAACTACAACTTACAAATAATTTCACTAGAAATCAAAACATACAAAAAAAACAATTTTTTAACTATTAATAAAGGTTTTTTTTAGATGTAACACGTGCATATCATGTAGAAAAACACACAAAATGGAAAAATGCACATCAGAGCTTAAGTCTAACAGAAACAAAAAGCTCTTTAACATTAATGAAATTTTAACATGCAATAGTAATAACGTAATCTACATGTTAGAGTGTCCATGTGGACTACAATACGTCGGCAGAACAATAAGGCCATTGAAAGTAAGAATTAGTGAACACTGCAGTAATATTGAAAAAGGCTACAAAAATCACTCTGTATCTGCACACTTTTTACACCAGGAGCCTGTTTATATTCTTGGGTATTGCTAAATATAAACCACATTGGAGAGGGGGCGATACCATCAGAAACATAGGCAAGTTAGAAATGGAGTGGGTCTATCGTTTAGATACCCTCCACCCAAATGGACTTAATATAGAATTCGATTTGGTTCATTTTTTATAACTCATTTTGTAAAATCCATTTTTTATAATTATGTTCTATAATCCACTTTCAATGGGTGTTTATAAATTCTTTTACACCCTTTTCATGCAGAGACTACTGTGGTTTTATACTATTTATATTTCCCCTAGCTGTATATGTGATGTGGGATTATTTAAAAATACTTATTGTACTTGTATTCAAGTATTGTACTAACTCCATTTTAACCTCATATTGTGAATCCTCCATTTTGTCCTCCTAACCTGACTTCTTCATTCCTCCATTTTGTCCTCATAACCTAACTTGTTCATTTTAAAACTACCTTACATGACAGAATTTCCCAGCACATCTAATACAATAGACAAAGACTGTATTTAGTATAAAGACATGATTAACACAGGAACTGCTGACTTTTCCTTAACTTGCAACATAGTATAATTTGAAGGCCATGAGAACACAGTAGTAATGAAATGTTCTATTCATAAGAGAACTTGCACCTTGCCACGAGGCCTGAGATCACCGACCGTGTAAAATGACGCTCAAGACCCCCTTGTCCCCACCCGTGTCCAGAACAATCCCACCTCTTGGTGGGTGGACACGGGACTAATCACTTAGTTTTTGAGCCAATTAATAATATTGATAGGTGGACACGAATCCCGACACTTAACAATTAATCCAATTAATGATGTTTATTTGCTGATATTCTAATAATCAATGATGACGTAAAATGCCTCTTAAAAGGGCCTGCGCGCCCGCTTTTTAATCACTTGCCAATAAATTTTCTCGAAGTTATTTTAACCTGAACCTTGTGTGTCAGACTTAATTACTTCAGCGTATATACGCAATTCAATTTTATTAATTTGGACAGGAACAGATAGACATTTAAACATTTTGGTTTACTGCTAAAAAGTACCATAACATATGCATGTCCCCTTTCCATTTAAAGTATGCCCTTTTCCGATATGGCATCCTTTGAGCTCAATTTCTGTCACTAGCCCACATCCAAAATGGCGTCCGGAATAGTTTCGTTTATGACACTATTAAGTAACTTATTATTATATCCTTTATATCACTTATATACTCCATGTGTGTTCACATCTGTAATTATTCAAGTTTTTATCTGATCCAATATGTTATTATGTTATTGTATACCTTTGATTCCTATTTTTGAATTTTCCCACAAATTGCCCACATCCAAGATGGCATCCGGAGAACTTCCTGTCTATGCTATCTTGCTGGAAACTGGAAATGCGGAAATACACATAATAGAATCGATTTTCATCATCAGAGAAGGTATATAATCTCAAGGACCCCAAGCAGCAAGCATTCACTTTTGAGAAAGCTTTGGCGAAACGCGTCAAGTGAGGAAGAATTTTGGACTTTTATACAGGACTGGTTTTATAGTGTATTATTCACTTTTTACTTATTGTATTAAAGTATATATAATTTTTAAACCATCCAGTCATTTTTTTTGTCCTCCTTCCTATTTAATACTACTTTGCTGCTATACCTGGGTCCACTATATCCCGAGGTGGGGATTATTCCACCTGAAATTCTCCAAACTAGAGCAGGTCGTTGCTCTAGTATATGTAAGTAGGATCATCTACTCTTACTACAATATTTTATATTTACGTACTATACCATGTGGCGTATTTTACTCTTGTTTTTCATATAACGAATACTTACACCTATAAACTCACCAACGATCTGGAACCTCAAGAAATCCATAGACGGGATTATTCCGTCCAAGCTCTTAACACCGAGCTGATATAGCTCCTCAAAGTGTGAGTGTGAATATAACACCTTTGTTCTTGTGGAATTATATCGTTCATACATACTGTACCATTATTTGTATCATTGTTTTTCCTTTTTTTTTAAGTTACTCCGCTGGTCAGTATTTCTACTAAACGTATGTACAATTTCTGATCTTTAGCGCTGTTCACCTTTCTATTTTATCTGGTTTGGAGTCCTGCTGCTGTGGGAGTGAGGGGTCTGGAGCTCTTCATGCTCCTCTACCCTCACGCTGCGGCTACCTCCTCTCCCTACCGCGCTGTTTCCCTGCAGGATGCTGGAAGGAAGTGACAGGTTGTCACTTCCTCCCAGCTGGCCGACATTACAGGGGCCCAGCCGTGCACTCGACCGGGTCCCTGTTGAGCAGTAATGTTTCCCTGGTGCTATAATTATAGCACCGGGAAAATATTCCACGGCACCCCTGAGTGTACGTGGGGCACACAATTTGGGAACCGCTGCTTTAACCTGTTAAAACATTTAGGCTGTACTTTTTCTTGATGAATAAATGACCCCCAAGGATCCTTGCAAAGTATATCCTGTATTTCATCACCAGCAGGGTCAATACAGGTAATGATGTTACTTGTAATGGACTCAAATGATTTGACCAAAGTGAGCTATGTTTACTACTGCGGTAAAAGATGCACATTAAACCATGCAATAGAGACACCCTATGACACCCCCCCCCCCCCCCCCCCCCCCCCCCCCCCTAGGTGAACAAAATCTGGTAAAAATTACCATATTATGACAGCAGTGATAATCCTCATACTTACTAAAGCAAATATGGTCGGGATTCGGCTGGCCTGAGCAGATCTGCAACAACCGCCCAGCTCTTGCTAACCAGCCACCACATTAATAAAAAAAAAATAATAAAACAAATGAAATAAAAAGCCTATAGAAGTCCTTATCCTCCCTAGGGCATATTTATTAAAAACAATTAAAACTAGCACTGGGCATGCCATTTCCCATCCCCCTCAAACAGTGGCATGGCACCCCCTCCCAATCCCCAAGCCACCCCGCATTAAACTTAATCAGCCATACCGACCCCCCTACATACTTTATAGTGAGGAAGGGCCAATAAAAATAATGCCCGAAGGAAAAAACAAAAACCCTAAAACCAACTAATATATGCCAACCAACCAGACTGATAGCCAAGTCTCACTTCAGCTTGACTGTTCAGACTTTATGGAATAACCCAGTCAGATTTGGCAACCCTGCAAGCCAATGTGGTTATGCAACCTAATTTAGTTTTTTGAGCTTTGTTGTAAAATGGTCGTTAGTTCACTTTATCTTTTAGTGCTTGGTCCTTAGTCCCTTCCCCCATACGTGCAAAAATAGAAATACATATATTAAAAAAGGATCAGCAGGAATACAAGGACAGTCATCAGGACTTATACCCATCTCTCGAACTCATGTATATTTACTATTAATTCTCTTTACCTTTTTGGTTTTGCAAACAAAACGTTTTAATTACCGTTTTCCAGCCACGAGGCTCAAACGGCGCTGCTTACCTCTCCACCATCTGCAACGTCATTGAGGAGGCATAGCCCAATCTAATGCTCCTCATGGATGCTTCCGCATCACATGACAGTTTTACTTGGTTAGTTTTGCGGAGGTGCATACAGTGGCTGTCAGTATGACATCCTCTATAGGTGGACCTAATACTGCAATGTAAACTGCGGTTTCTAAAAACTGCACATTGCAGGGTTAAAGCTAAAACAGCACCTCACCCAGACCACTTCATTGAGGTAAAAGTGACCTGGGTGGCTTTAGTGGTCCTTTTAAAGTTGTTTTCTTACATTGTGAGGTCAACGCATCTGTAGACATCCATCCCTCCTTGGAGGCCTATAACAAGTTGATACTCCCAGGATTCTCATGGACAACACCCTATGTTCACCAACCAAAACATACCTTTTTTTCTTTCCTTACTTACCACATTTTTACATGCTATCTACATGGTTTGTATTTATTAAGAATAAAATAACAAAAAGAGTAATTTGTTAAATAAATTACACATTTATTCAATAATTATCAGCATGTAAAGCATCAGCTTAGAGAAAAAAATTTGAAATTAGTTGTTAGACATATTTCCCATTATTATTATTATTATTATTATTATTATTATTAACATTTTACTCAGAAGAATGCAAGTCTGGTGTTTTGAAAAGAAGAGCAGGAAAGCTTCAACATTTGATATTAATTCTGGAGGGTTTGGATAATTTCAAATCTAAAATACAATCTTCTGGGCCTGCAGATATGACTTTATCAATCATAAATTGGAACGGGTCAGCCAGTGGAACTCCTGAAAGAAAAAAAAAAAGAAAAAAATACATCAGAACAAGTAAATGAATACTGGAATTTACACAAGGAAGATAACACTACCATATATTTATGGCAAAAGATGGCCAGAGTTAAACCAAGTTCTTAAAGTGGCAGGGGGAAGCAACTGATATGGACTTTTAAAAATGATTATAGCTTTACAGCTTCAAAAAATGTTGTGGGTTGATTTTGTCTTTATGTATAATTAGTATGTGTGCGTTACTTTCCCACTACAGCAAGATATCATGTATAGATAACGGCTGATACTGAAGTGATTAGTACACCTAAACGTTTTAATAAAGACTGTTTAAAGGTTCTAAATAAATCTCCCGGAATAATATACTGAAATGTTGGAAAGCCAGTGGGGCTCATGTGCTTCTGGGGCCCCCCCAGCAACTGCCAAGCATGTCCATGTGTTAAGACAGCTCTGCTTGCGTGTTTAGTGCTTGAGTTGGTTGTACCTATGAAGAATGCATGTCTGCAATTAGATGTTTATATTCCTGTTTATTTTAATTTGCTTTTGTTATGCCCCCTCCTTGGAATGTGGAACATTTACTTTAAATGTTCCCATAAAAGCTACAATTTAAAGAAATGGAACAGCGTTGTCCCATTTGAAGTTTGGTCCTTCAATGTGCTCGTACTTCTGCTAAAGCATGGATTGTTTTGGATACATTATTCCTAGCACTGAGCAGGGGAGCAGTGTGGTGGAAGAAGAGCCCAGCGGTTGGTAGCCATGAATTTAGATAACTACAGTCGTGTTTCAAACTTTTCTGTTTAACATTTTGTGTGTATGGGATGGCCGTGGAGTCTTATATACATTGTGCAGACGCATGAAGAAATATTGTATCAAATTGTAAGTCATCCCAAAATAGTAAAAAGTTACCTGTTTCTTTCTGTCTGACTGCGGATCAATCATGACATTGATAAGCGATGGCAACCTCTTTTCGGCTAGACTTTGTTTTAGCGCAAGTTGTAGCTCGTCAGGAGTACGAACAAAGTATCCTTTCCCACCAAACGCAGTCATTACCTGCTCGTAGTGAGCATTTGGCTTAAGAGAAAGAGGAGGTGCACTGGAAATAGCAAACAGAATAAACCTATGAATGCCTAAAATATTGTTCCCAATTCGTAGTGGTGTCTGGTTTGTCACTTATGAAATTATGAATTCTGTGACAGAAAGTACAAAAATTTAGAGACCCAATTTAACCAAATTCTTGACAGATGAGCCAGACAAACAGAACAAACTACAGGATGCCTGAAAAATGAGTCAAGCATCAAAGGCTTATGTCTTGGCAAAGGAGTACTAAGTCTTGTGAAAACCATAAACAAAACTCAAACTAAATATGCCTAACCTGTGCGAAATTCAGCGGGCCAGTGAAATAAGACACCAAAAAGCCTGTTACTGTGCAGTGCTAGTTACTGAAGGGACTGACTGAAGACGCAACACCCAGGCTTAGTACTAAGGTATAATAAGACTGTGGCAAGGCTAGGGATCCTTTCAGCTAAGGCTGTGGCCTCATTCAAGCTAGCTGTAGGGCAGACTTCTATCAGTTGTATGATGATGTGAAGGAATTGGACAATTGGGAGTCACACACAGGTCATCCGGATACAAAAAAATAAAAATAAATAAATCATTAAAGGATATAAAGGAAACTATGAGATTATTGTTCTCAGTGCAGGACACCTGAAGCTTTATACGGAGATGGAAATCTACCAGGTTTAACTCTGGGGATAACATGTATATTGATAACACACATGGATGCGATCTCACACCCATAGCGGAGACTGGTGGTTCCGGTAAAAGGCCATCACACATGAAGGTTTAATTCCATCATTATTTTGAACATATTTGCGTAAGTGATGGTTTTCAGAATAGCAAATTTCATTAGTTTTCTTAGAAATATCAGTTCAGAAAACCACGGAAATATTCATAAATCCCCGCGTCGATTACAATTATGTACATTCAAAAAACAAAGTTAAGGCACGAAAAAGCAACAGCTGGAAACAATGCGACAGATTTAATAAACTGTATTAAAAAATATGAGATAGAAAAGTGTTAAGGACACTGTGCATCTCTTCTGATTACATTAGGCTGTTGGACACCCAAAGAAATGCATCAGATCATGCACAGTCTGGTGTACGTACAACTAGAATAACACTGGGATTGATGGGTGGAACACCAACATGTTCATTGCAATGAGTAGTGGACTTACTAAACTTTGGGAAAATCAGAGAGAGTTCTCCAGAAACTGAAGGAAAAGCCTGAGGATGGAACCTAATATACCTCTACTTGGGAAGGACACTTGAATGTATTCATAACCCATACACTTTGGGGATTATTGATATATATCATGGCCATCCTTACAAGGTTTGTCCTCCATGCAGGCGTATACTCACATAGACTCTGGATCACCAGACTTTAACATTTCAGCCCAAGTATCCTCATCAAATCCACTGTATATCCCATTGTTATTTACAACTATGATAATGATGGGCAGGTTGTATCTAGAGAGAATACATTTAAAAAAAGATTTGTTAAAGTACAGACTACCATCAGGATTACAAGCAGGGGCTATTCGCCGCGAGGCAAACGCGGCATTTTCCAGGGAGCGGCAAAAAAAAGCCGCCCCCAAATGCCCAAGGCAAATGTCTTGTTAGCCTTGCGGCTAACTGACATGCCGGCGGGCTGCTGGGCGATCGGGCGGAACTGCCTGGCGGTCGGGCGGCGCTGGTGGGCGGCCGGCGAGGGAGCTCTTCCCCTGAGCTGTCTGCTCAGCTCCCTCGCCAGCCGCAGAGTGAGGCTGGGAGGCGGAGCCAGAATATGACGTCATATTCCGGCTCCCAGCCTCACTCTGAGGCGCGCGAGGGAGCTGAGCAGACAGCTCAGGGGAAGAGCTCCCTCGCCGGCCGCCCACCAGCGCCGCCCGACCGCCAAGCAGTTCCGCCCGATCGCCCAGCAGCCACTGGACCACCAGGGAGGAAGAGACACCCCCCTCCCCAGCATTCCCAAAGGTAAGGAGGCTGGGGGGTGGGGGTGTTAAATTAAAAAAAAAGTGTTAAAAATTAATTTTACAAAAATGTGTTAATGTGGGTGTGTGTGTGTGTCTGTTAGTGTGTGTGTGTGTGTGTCTGTTAGTGTGTGTGTCTGTTAGGGTTTCTGTGTGTGTCTGTCAGTGTGTGTGTCTGTCAGTGTGTGTGTCTGTCAGTGTGTGTCGGTTAGTGTGTGTGTCGGTTAGTGTGTGTGTCGGTTAGTGTGTGTGTCGGTTAGTGTGTGTGTCGGTTAGTGTGTGTGTCGGTTAGTGTGTGTGTCGGTTAGTGTGTGTGTCGGTTAGTGTGTGTGTGTGTGTTAGTGTGTGTGTCTGTTAGTGTGTGTGTTTGTTAGTGTTTCTGTCTGTGTATGTAGTGTGTGTGTGTCTGTTAGTGTGTGTGTGTGTTTGTCTGTTAGTGTGTGTGTGTGTGCGTGTGTGTGTGTGTGTGTCTGTTAGTGTGTGTTTGCCTGTGAGTGTGTGTGTCTGCTAGTTTGTGTCTGCTAGTGAGTGAGTGTGTTTGTCTGTTACTGAGTGTGTCTGTTAGTGTGTGTGTTTCTGTTAGCTAGTGTATGCGTATCTGTCAGTGAATGTGTGTGTGTGTGTGTGTGTATTTAGAATGCGGGGCGGGGGGGAAAGGTTGGGTGGGGGTGGCGCGGGGGGAGGGGGGGTGCCTGAGTTTTGTCCTGCCTAGGGCAGCACAAAACCAGGATACACCACTGATTACAAGTCTAATATTTAAACATTTGATACACAAACCAAGGACATTGGTATGAAAGTAATAGGGACAATGTCCTCTATAGATTAGTAACGCTATAACATTTTATATTCATCAGAATATGTGGAAGAGTATGTTTAAATCACACTCAATACATGTAATATCTGGAACCAGTAAGGATTGTTCTGAAAATATTTTCCATAGTTAAAAGTCCACTTTAGGCACACATACCTCTTCAACTCAATGAAGTGGTCTGGGTGCCAGGTCCCCCTAGCAGCTGAAAACATAGCAGTTTCTGAGATGTTTACACTGCAGGGTTAATCCAGCCTCTAGTGGCTGCCTCCCTGACAGCCACTAGAGGCCGCTTCCACGATTTATACAGAGTAAATCGCACTTATTTGACGCTGGACGTCCTCACGAAGTCCAGCATCAAAAAAGATCCCCATAGGAAAGCATTGAGTAATCCTTTCCTATGGGTGGGTTTAAATGTGCGCTCAATGCGGCTCCACTCGGGAACCGACGTCGATGGAGGAGGAGAGGTCACCAGTGCCGAGGGAGCCTGGCGCTGGATTACGGTAAGCAAATAAATGGTTAATTAGCCATTTATTTGCCGCAGAACGGGGCCCTTGTCCCCTAAAAGGTGACATAGGCTCTATAGCGTTGGGAATACAAATATGTATTCCTAATGCTATAGTGTTCCTTTAATCTGTTTCATATTTCAAGTGATAGATTTACTTTTATTTTAGAAGTGACTGGGTAGTTCATACAAAGCAAATAACCTTGGGAGTTTTATTTCAAACAAATTTACCACAGATCACTTTCTTTTCTACATGATGCATATCCTTAGACACTACTGAAGAAAAAAACAAACAAAAAAAAAACTACTTTACAAGAAATCTTACCGGCACATTGTTTCAACTTCCATACCAGAAAAACCAAAGGCGCTGTCTCCCTCCACGCATATCACTCGCTGTTCAGGGCTCTGTTCTTTTGTTACCATTGCTGCTGCTATGGCAAACCCCAGGCCAACTCCCATTGTGCCAAATGTGCCAGCATCCAATCTGTTACAAAACAATGAGTTTGTAATGAGGATGTATTTTATGGTGTAATACACACATGTACATGCAATTTTTTAAATGCTGAAACAAATTGAACACAGAAAAATAAATAAAAAAATGAAGGGTTAAGTCTAGAACTTTAAATTAAGAACACTCCAAGCTTTTGGCTTGCCTTATGAACTATGTTTACAGAAAAAAATATTTTACAGCAATCTGTATCTTAACACTGCTTCCTCTGTCACCTTCCCCATTCTAAAATACTTATTTTTTGCTGGTCCCTAACCTGTATGTAAGACGAAAATATCAGATTTTCTGTACTTCCCTGCAAACATGCAATGTCAAATAACACAGCTGTCAACCAGAAGCACAGCAAAGAATTATGGGTTTAATTAATCTAATAACTAATATTAGTAGAAAGCTGGTAACTGATCTAGTTACAGAGAAGTCACAGAACCCACCCTAGAGTGGGGCAGTTTACAAAGAACTTTGAAACTTGCTAAGCAGTCTGTATTCACTACATACAGTGCAGACATACAGGCGTGATTGATCTGTGTCCGCTAGTGACTGATCCATTTGTACTCTCTGCAAAAAAAAAAAAAGCAAGCAAGTGCCCAACTAACGTTTAATCCATGCATTGGTATACGCATGTGCAAACATTCAGAACAACAAGCTACTTTCTGGAGTGGACAGAGCTAAAAGCAGATGAGACAGTGTGTGGTGATTTGTACAGAAACAAGTGAAAAAACACATAGCAAAAATATGCCTCAAGGGGAGTATACATACTTAACTGGATTTTCCCCTGTAAGTTACATTTACTCACTGCCCGACATGGACTTAAAACATTTTGCCAAAATATGGCAAAGGATTGAGGATCGGTAGCTTCTGCTTCCACATCTTGCAACTGTAAGCAACAACTAACGGCAACAGGCATCTTATGTGATGCCCAATAGATTCCTATGGTATTTCACGGCACCTGATCACAATCATCTGTAGAGACCCCCGTGCATGTTCCATAAACCATTGTTTTGTATCATCATAAACGTGGGCTCCTTGCAGATGAAGCTACCAGACCGGTTAGCAGAGCTCAAGTGGATTATGGTGCCACTGCAGAGAGAGATGGTCAAGCATCTTTCCCCTTCAAGAACATTACAAATAATCCGTCCCCCATTTTCACAGGTTCCCCGTGTTAGCAAACATGTCACTCTGGAGGGTCTATGTAAAAAATGCAAAGATCACATAAATGACAGTACCACTGTAAAGTCAACCTGTGACCTTACACTTTTTAATAAAAGGTAGATTATTTTTTTTTACATTTAAAAGAGCGGTGCCCAGGGGGCCCCAATTAAGAAATCAAACCATTCTAGAATAGTTTGGGTACTTACAATGGTGGAAGGTACGTAGAGAGCCTAACTGCCGGTAAGCCTTCCAAGGGACATCATCCACCAATCGTTGATAGCTAACATTACTGGCATCTTCTTAAACAATATAAACGAAACGTATCCACACTTCCAAAGAGCACCATTATGCATTTCTATGAAAGCTGGAAAATGCAACTGTCAAGAACCCCACAGCTTCATTGGACCCTTCTGTGTACTTGTTAGACATGGCACACTTGGGTATATTGGAAACAATTGCATATTACACAACAATGAAAGGTCCAATTTAATTAACTGTTGACTCATTGTGTACTATTATTTTGTGCAAGATCGTAAAGCAGCCATAAAAATGCTGTTTACCTGTGTCGTGGTTGGTAGTTCTGAAGCATGGTCCGGCCAATGTCCATCGTATTAGCTCCCTCACTCACAATGATGCAGTTACTAGGCAACTCCTCTCGGACATGGTGAAACACAGTGTAGTAATTCATAGGAAGGGAGGTTTGCGATGCCAAAGCCTAGAACCAGATACATCATTTATACATATCTTTATGGACACAATACACAAATAAGCACTACCAAAAGCTTTGCAAACAATATAAAAAGGAATAAACAAAAAAAAACCACCAGATGATATACACAAGTGTAGTTTGGTTAAAAAAAAAGTTTTGAATATATAAAGTACATTTATGATAAAATATATAGGTATCCCTTGAAGCATACATGACCAGTGAAGAGGCAGTTTTTCAAACCAGCTTTAATTTAATTATATAAAGCAAGCAAGCGTTACTGGCACGGCTTATTAATTCTGGGAAAAGGGAAGAGGATCTGAAAAAACAGGCATTTACAATACGGGGGAGAAAAACTATGGGGGGGGGGGAAGCAGTGGAGGGAGAAAAAAAAAAACATGTAGACTATAATAGAATGCCGAACGACAATCTGAGAAAAGATAGGGAATAAAAATGGAAGAATAATGACAGAATTGGCTTGCAAAATCATCCACAAAGCTATCACTACTGTATTTACACCTAAACATATGCAATGGGTTAAATTTTACACAATAAAAGAAACACATTTATGTTCACATTTTTTTTTTTTTTTTTAATTCTTTATTTTATTGTGCATAGCAAGAAACATACAATGGAGCAGGTAAAGCCACAACAGCAGTATCTGCCTTATCTGTCAACATATAGGAACAATTGCATGGCAAGTTAGAACATAGCACATTTTGTAATTTTATATAACGAAGTTTCATCGAGGTGTAGATCAACTTGTCAGTTATGAGTGGCTATTCATTAGGTACACAGCGTGGTTTTCTAACTGACTATGGCATATAGTTGAGGGTTACAAGCTTATTAGAGTAAGTTTACACCAGGCATGGTGCGCCATCAGCATCTTAATGCAAGAAATCAGCACATTATGTTCACATTTTTAACCCCTTCATAACAGATGGCATGATATGACCATCAGAATATAATTATATTTGCATAACCTCTTGGCCTGAAAGGGTTAATTAATTCAAGGATTGTAACGGTGCTCCCGTACTCAGGCTTACTATGCCCTTCTCAGATTAGTAGTGACAACAAGCAGCTTGTTGGTAATATATCTTTTAAATCGTTTATATTTCTTTGACATATGCAGTTTATAAAAATGGTAACTTCCCTTCCAGGAAAAAGACTCACGTTTGTATTTTCTTCATTGGCCTTTATTTTCGCCCTGAGGTCCTTCCACCAAGAAGAATCTGATGGGAACTTCCAGGTGGTTCTGCGCTGATGTTCTAAAAGCTGAAGGATCATAATTTTTTTTGAAACTCAAGTGATCATCTAGGTAGCAAAGATAAGCAGTATTCTAAAGGGCTACTGTGAGCACTATAGTCATAACAGCCTGTTACAGTGGTTATGGTGCTAGCAGGCTTCTGGTACTATCCCAGGATTGTGTTTCAAATGGGTTCCAGCACTTTGACACAATCAAAGGGTCCACACAGGTGCATGCAGACAATCCATGGCATCTAAATATTGATAAATTTACTATTCCTCATGCACTAATATAAGTTTTACATTCATGATACAGTGAAATAGGGGCCAGGCTATGGTCACATGTGGTATCCTCGGTCTGTATTAAACCACTGAAAAAAACCAAACATTTTACAACAGAACCAGGGGATGATGTCAAAAACCTACTAGCACTATAACCACTACAACAGCCTATACTTATGGTGCCTCTTTAAGTCATTATTTGATAACTGTTAAAGTGACACTCCAAACACCAAAACAACTTTGGCTTAATGAAGCAATTTTAGTTGATAGATCAGGGGTAGGCAACCTTCGGCACACCAGATATTATGGACTGTCTCCCATTATGCTCTTACATCCATAACGCTGGGAAAGCATCAGGGGAGATATGGTCCACGGGTTCCTACCCCTGGTACTCTGTTACAGATACCTGGTACCCCTGGTATAAATCATGCCCCTGCATTCTCACTGCTTAATGCTCTGCCATTTAGGACTTCAATCGCATTTGTTTATGCAGTTGTAGCCACACGTCTTCTGGTTCTGACATATTTATTTTTAGACCATACTCAAGTGACTGCTTACCCAGTCCAGCAGCATACAGTGGGGCTCCCTTGTACCAAGTCTCACCTTTTAGCCTACAGCATGAAATCCAGTTTGCGGCCTACATGGCCTAATGGGTTCTGATGAGATGAGAAATGGCCGATCTCCAGGCCTGGAGCTGCGGGTGCCTCTGACAACTAACGTTTGTGCCCTGTCTCCACCCCTTCACTTTGGACTGGTGAATGTTATCCCCGTCTTCACCAGGGAAGAATCTTTTGCGGTTCTTGAGGCACTGAACCTATATTTCACACCATTGCCAGTCGTTGTGGCAAAATTAAAATGGCCTCCATGTCGGCAAGGATGGTATTGTGTTCGACACAAGCCATTTGCTAGTCTGAATCACTCTACTACAAGCGACTGAAATAGATCAGTCTATTCCTCCTTTCTTTTTAATTTATGAAGCCTAGCCAGTAACTTAGTGCAAACTGCTGTTTTAAACATTTTTAAAGTTGTTTTTCAGTTGTTTTATTTTCTGTCAGCAAGCCATTACTTGTTTCATTAGCCCACCTTTTCAGACACTACCAATCCAATCTGGAATCAGTGACATCTTAACAGCATTATAGGCCCCCGGGTAAAGCATGTGTGAGCTCAGTGTTAATTATGGGTGCTGTGTGTGTTAGATGTGCCGTGTATGTGCAATGAGAGGTGCTGTGCTAGTGAGGGATGCAGAGTGTGTGTTTGTGTGAGGGGTGTAGAGTGTGCAAGGGGTTCTGTGTGTGAGTAATGCAGAGTGTATGTATGAGGGTTAAGGGAGCATATGTATATTATTTAAAAAAAAAAACCATTAAATAAAAGCTTTATGTGCTCTTTCCCCTTCCCCTTCCCCTTCCCCTCCCCCCCCCCCCCTTCTTACCTTTACCCAAAGCAAGTGAACAGGGCCGACTCTCCATGGGTTGGCAGGGGATATCAAAGCATCTCCCCTGTCGGCCCCCTGGTACATGGGCAACTGCCCAGCGAGACCATGCAGAAAGACGGCCCTGTCTGGAATGTATATTAGGATTGGTATTTCATTAGGAGTTTGTTTGATTATAAATACTTGTTGATGAGGACACAGAGAAAATTAAATGATAATTTTTCAATCTTTCGTTTTATTTGTGCATATGTTATCTCTCACTTATTACTTTATGCTGTGTGCTCAAATCTATTATTGGTTACCTGTTTAGTCACTGCATCGATGTCCCCCAGGAGACTGGCTGCAGGTTTAACATTATTACCAAGCTCTTCTGCACAAATATCCACCTGTAAAGGACCAAATATTAATTCATCATTGTCACTTCGGAGCTATAACTGAAAGCAACTTGCGAATTAATGAAGACTATGATATTTAACTGTTGATGTGTGACAGAGACAGACGAGAGGAGGGGACAAATACAGATGAGAGAGCAGCTGGTATGCCATGTCCCTTTCTGCTGAAGCCTATTTAAAAAGTTACACTGTCACTTGTAAGTATCTCATAACGCCGAATCTGTATAAAAAACGAATTTGTTGTACCTGAGCGGATTTATAGTTAAATGCAGCCACATCTCTTCAGGCACCAGTTGACATTTAAACATTTTATTTTTATTTATTGTCAGCACAAAACATTGATTGGTTGCAGCATTTAATATTAAAGGGACACTACACTGCCCAAATACAAAGGATAAAAATCACTGTTTAGTAGGTATACCCAAAAATGTAAACATGCATGCTTTTACTTATGCATTTTTTACATTGGGAGTATATTGCTTACAAGAGCTGCTGATCTTTTCTCAGGAACCTATGAAATCCCTTCTAACCCAGTCCAGACTTTTGCAGCTCGATGAGAAGTATTTGTGAGGCAGGTGCTCAGGGCAATTACCTGTATCTTGAGTTTAGCTCCACTGAACTATCCATACCAGGAAGTAACAGGACCCACACTTATCTGATTGACAGCCAGGGAGTGTAACAAGGTTCATTTATAAAAGTGCCCATTTTTATTAATCTGCATTTTTTGTAATAAAAAAAATAAATGTCACCCTTCACACAAAGCTTTTCAGAGAGCTGAAGTGCTTTAGAGGTGTGGCGTGTCCTTCAATAAATATTTTCAGTGCCATGCATAGCCTTTTTATGAACCATATAGTATTATATTTGATTATTTTTTTTTACCTGTATAATATTCACATTTTCTTGAAACCTTGGTGGGAGACCAAAGTGCAGAATCCAATTAAGCCGAGCACCAAGCAGTAATATAACATCAGCATTCTTCAGAGCACTAACATGAGAAGAAAGAAGTAGTATATAACAAAACTTAAAGACGGTATCCAGGCAACAGTTGTGAAAAGCTGAAATCTGCCTTGGCAGTTTCCTTCCTGCATTTGTCAGTTTTATTTGTTTAACTCATTTATTAACAAAAATCTTACCTGGTGAGAGGTAAAATATATATATATATATATATATATATACACACACACACATACACCACACAGTAACTGCCTTTTCTATAAATGATGGTTCTCACTTTCTGGAATCAAAATTAAAAGAACACCAAGCAGCAAAATCACTACACTACATCTTAATGTAGCTATTTTAGAACATAGGTGTTGCTCCTCTTCTTGGATAAAGTCAAAAACATTGCTACTTGTGAGAAACAGCAATATTTACATTTGTGTGAAAACGCATTTAGTGGCTGTCAGACAGCTACGTGAGTCACTTCCTCCTTAAGACCTTCAAAGGATTTTTTGCATCATAATTCCCATCATGCTGACACTGAGTGTATGGAATGCTTCTCACAGAGAGGCATCGGATCCATGGAGCGTGGGAATTCTTGTGCATGTGCTGTGTGTTCACTACACTTCCTTTGAGAAGCATATGATTGGACAAAAGATATTAGTATTGATGACTTCATCAAAGAGGGATCAGGCTAAAGGAAATATTGCATAACTAACAACGTTTATTGTGATTCTATTGTTGACGGGAAAAAAAATACAATAACAGAAAAAAGAAATCTAAATCTAACAAGTATCAGGAACTTTTTAAAGAGTATTAATTTAAAAGGAAATACAGTCATAAAAGTAATATAACTCTTGTAGCTGCAAAACGAAGAGTTCAAAACCCTCAGTATTCAAAAGCAACATCTATAGTTACCTGACCCTTTTAGGATCACAGCTCAAAACTGCAACACAAAACATCCACACATACACTATTGCAAAACCTAGTCCACTCTGATCAGGCAGGCTTTGTGCCTGGGAGGGAGGTTAAAAATAACATGCCAAAACTGCTGAATCTCATGTACATCTCCAAACTTTCTATTAAATAGAGCCCTTTACACTCAATCGATGCTGAAAATGCATTTGACAGGAAGGGTTGCTCTATGCCATTTGGCACACTACAAGCTATGGGCTTTGGACCAATTGGCTTCGGGCGATATATTCTACACCTTCTCTTGGGCTTAAAATCAATAGACAGCTATCAGATCCCATTAACATTGGCAATGGCACGAAGCAGGGGTGCCCATTTTCCTCTCCTTAATTTGTTCTGATAATGGAACCATTCCTCCAAGGTATGTGATTCAATTCAAGTATACAAGGGCTACAGGCTGGACACGAACACAAAGTTGCAGCATTCGCTCATGATCTGTTCATGGTTTTCAACCCCCTTGATGCCATGCTACATCTCCTCAAAGAAATTACCTGGTACAATAAGCTTTCTAATTTCAAAGTTAATTTTACAAAAAGTGAAATCCTAGCACTCAACATCACTCCTACAGTGAAATTGTCCATTCAAGAACAATTTCCCTTCATCTGGGCCCCCCACAGCTATTAAATATCTTGGAGTTCTACTCCCCCAGTCTTAACTAAATCAATTTCCCCCCTCCGATACAGGAAATCTCACAAGACCTCGCTGGCATGCGTAGCCCCACTTTGGCTGGCTGTGTCGAATAAACATATTAAAAATGATTGTCCTATCGTGTTAGGACGAAGTTCGGGACTTTGGTTGGATCAGAATTTCATTCAAATTAATGAAACTCAAATCCTATTCGTGCCGCGGCTGCATCTTGCAGCAGATTAGTAAATAGCTCCCTAATTCCCACAGTATTAGGGAGCTATCTACTAAAAGGTGGAAAGGCCTAAATTGGTCTTTCAGCCAAAGTTACTAATACTAAGTAAAGATTACTTAGTACAGTGGAACCTCGGAACTTGAACTTAATCCATTTCAGAACACTGTTAGAGTTCCGATTTGTTCGAGAATTAAATCAACATTTCCTATAGGAATTAATGTTAATTTGTTTCATCCGTTCCAAATCCCCAAAATTACAAGGATGGGGATAGATAACGGTTCTTCTGGCATTACATACAAAAGCATATAAAATGGCTGTATCAGGTTCAAAATATCTAATACCCCTTTTTCCTCTGCTTGTATCCTTATGTCCATAGTCCCTCTTCCCTTACTAGTGTCCCTTTGTCCTCTGGTATCCTTCTCATATTTTCCTCTTTCTCCTTGCATAACCATTCTGTCCATTATCCCTTCACTTGTGTCCCTCTGCCCTACGGTTTTCCTCTCCCTATATTCCCCTCTCTCCCTTTACATAGTCCATCTGCCCATATTTCCTCATCTCACACTTGTATCCCATACTTCCCCACATTTGAATCCCTCTGTGAATGCCACATGATGTGTCCACCCTCCCCCGCCCCCTGAGGCCCTAAGATACAATAAGGGCGGGTGTGGGTTCTAAGATATTACGATTATTAAAGCGGCACTGTCATGACGAATTTACCGTTCTTTAATCGATTCATCTTCTCCTCCTCTGTCAGGATCTGTTCTTCATTTCTTCCTGTCTGCTCTAGTTATCTTTAAAACATAAGACAAAGTAGGGACTACTTTGTCTTATGGAAGTTTCCTACGCTTGACCAGTGGAGGAACACAGTGTGCTTGCAATGATTTGTGGACCCAGGACATACTTGAAAACAAGAGAAATCTCAATGTATCTTTCCTGGTAAAATATTTTATAAATAAATAATTTCCAGTGGTCAAAGCAATTTCCCCACAATTCTCACCTTTCCTCCATGATCTCGCAATGCCTCCTTTCACTTTTCCCAAACTTCCTGTAATTTAGAAGGGGCTATTAAACTAAAGGGGGAACCTATTGTGCCCTCCCCCCAATCCCCACCACTGAGCAGAGGGTGAGGCCCTAAATAACAATAAGGGTTGGGGGGGGACCTATTGTCCTCCCCCACCTGACCTCGCTAACACTGCTGAAATTCCATTCCCGCCTGCGTTCGTTTCTATACCTCCTGGAAGAACACTGTTCGGTGTAATCATCCCCACGAATGAGGTGAACACCATCTTCATACCGGCTCAAGCCTAAGTTCGGTATTTTCGTACTCCCGAAAGAGACCGACCGCTACCGCTTGTTCTATAGAACGATTTTGGGCAGGAGCCTCGTGTGTGGTCAGTCAAAACTTTACCCCAGTGGCGTTTCGCTGTGTTTGCGGGATCTGAGCAATTTTTGGATATGTTGTGCGCATAGATCCAGGCTATCCAGGGATATGAGACTTGAGGAGGTACATGGTTGTTTTTTTATGTAGGTTTTGGGGTGTCATAAAAATTGTAGATTTTTCTGTACCGGAGAGATAATTTAATTATGTTCCCCCCCCCCCCCCCCCCCCCCATGTAATTATCTCTCAGGCACAGAGTATTATGGGCAGGATTACCCTGTAATGTTGTATTGGAAACACCATGTAGGGGCTTTTGTATAAAAGGCCTTGTGTGGCCCTGAATAAAACAGTTCACTCCCAGCAGTCAGTCTCGACCAATGTCTGTGGGGAAAAGCTATACCTGCTTTGAATTATTACTACTTGGGGAATTGCTGGGCAAGCGTAGTAAAAAATACATAATAGTCTCTACTTGTCTTGTGTTTTAAAGAAAACTAGATCAGTTAGGAAGAAAAAGAAGAACAGATCCTGACAGAGGGAGAGAAGAGGAAGCAATTAGGGAAAGGTAAGTTTGGCGTGACAGTGCCGCTTTAACTAAAATCTATGAATGGTCAAAGTCTAACAATACAAAGCAATGGGGAGAGATCGATTTCAGGTTTCTCAAATCCAACCAGCTCTTTAGCGTCGGGATAATAGTCAGGTGGAAGGAAATTTGAATTACTAGTTTGTTTTTGTTTTTTTCTGCCAACATGTGTTTACCATAACTGAATGCCACAAATGAAAAATCTCAGTTTGCTCGTGTGTTATAAAAATGCTGTATGAAGCTCACCTGGATCGTGCTGCAGATACACAGTTTGGATGATTGTCGGGTACAACTCCTTTACCCATAGGAGTGGGTAAAAATGGAAGTCCATAGTCTTCCACAAATCTTCGGATGCTGTTTTCTGCTCGTGAAGAAGCAGCCCCTTAAAATAACAGAAAAGATAATTAAAGAAAAACAAAACAAAAAACACACATATAGATTAATTACAAATTTGAATCCTTCTGTACATGTTTCAATGTATGATTTGTTTTTGTTTGTACAGATAAGATTCCTTAAACTAGTGACCCTTATTACACCAGACTTCAGAATGTCATGCTCTCACTGGGTCTATGCATAAAGCTTGCATGCAAACACTGCCATGGCAACACACCAAGTGAAGTGGCAGGTAACTTACCTTTCCCTATTATTACAAGGGGTTGGTGAGCATTCTTTAAGACCTGCAACGCTTTGTGCACTTCAAATGTATCAGCCAGACTGATGGGAGCTGGTAAACAGCAATCAGGGTACCTGAAGGTCAGACATCAGAGAGATGGTAGTTAACACTTTTCATGGTGCTAGCAGCCCATCTGTAGATATTGCATGTCTAAAGGGACACTCCATTGCCCGCAATAAAATAAAACCACCATTTATTGTATACCCCAAATTAAAACATGCATGCATATTATTATGCATTTTTTTCATTGGGGGTATATCTATCTAAAAACAGCTTGCAAAACCTGAAGATATCTTATCTGCAGACATTGCAAACCCTCCCATTATAACCCCGCCCACACTTTCTGTGGCTGCCCAATCACAGACTTCCCAATGCAGCTCAACGAGAGATCTTTGCAAGGCAGGTGCTCTGGGCTAGAGAACCAGGAAATAACAGGACCGGTTGTCTAAATAACAGCAGGAGTATATAACAAGGTTTTTGTAAAAAAATAAAATAAACACTTCACAGATAAAGCATTTCAACAAGCTAACTTGCTTTAGGGGTCCAGAGTGTCAGAGATTTGGCCTGGAGGTAATATTTGTTTGGGATAAACATTTAAAATAATGTATTATTTTTAAAAATCTAATTTAAAAAAAAAAAAAAAATTTTTTTTAAATATATTACATATACTATGATATTTGAATTTGTTGAAAAATCCCTTTAAAAGCTTAATATTGGGGGCGTGGCTAGGCTGCCGATGGAGTAGGACGCAGGCAGTGAGAGCTCCTAGGCCCCAACCCGCCAAAGCCCATTAAACATAGCAATTGTCCCCGTCTATATGGGCAAACCGAAAAGGGGGGCTACCCCTGGTCAACGACAGACCACCATGAGCCAGCAATCCGGGCCGATGGATGAATATCTTTCCACCCCACAAGGCATAACCGGAGCTCGAGGCCCTGACAAAATGGCGCCCGCGTCCCCAGGATCGAGCAGCCGGGCGAGCCCTACACAAGACTCCCCACAGAGAGACGCCTTCACGCGAATGTCCGCAGAACTGGCATCCATATCGGCAAATATGCTTACCAGACAGGACAAGAGGGAGCTGGTAGCCGAACTCCGCACGGCTATTAGGGAAGAAATAACGGCGGTTCGGAGAGACCTGACCACACTGGAACACAGGGTGGATGACCTGGAGGTCCAACGCATGCAAGCTGACCACCACCAACAGGCCACCGACATGGCGACCTCACGACAGGGTAACCTCCTCCTAGAACTACGACGCCAGGTAGAAGACCTCGAGAACCGCGGCCGGCGCAACAACATCCGCGTTAGAGGCCTGCCGGAATCCGATGGGGAATCCCCAAAGGAACTTTTAGAGGGCCTGTTCACACAACTCCTGGGGGAAGAAGCACCGTCAGACTTTTGCCTGGAAAGGGCCCATAGAGCTCTCAGAGCACCGAGGAGGGACGGATTACCCAGAGACTTGATCTGCTGCCTGCAATCTTTCCAGTTAAAGGAGACTATTATGAGAGCTGCCAGGGCTAGTCGCTCCATTAGATTCATGGACTCTCAAGTATCTCTGTTCCACGACCTCTCCACCCTGACCCTCGATGCCCGAAGGGCGCTACGGCCACTCACCGGCCTCCTACAGCAGAAGCGGATCCCGTACAAATGGGGATTCCCTTTCAGTCTGCAAGCAAGAATAGACAACCACTGGCTCACTGTAAGATGGCCCAATGACATTCCCCGATTCCTGCGCGCTGCGGGCCTCCCAGAGATTCCTATCCCTAACTGGATACTTGACAACACGCCAGCTAGGCCCGCGGGCCCTACTGTCCCGGCTGACAACCTTGCTGAAGGGGATCCGCCTAGCTCTTCCACGCGCCGAGGTGGCCCCAATGCTTCAGAGGAGTAGAAGGTAGGGGTTCCCCGGGCGCGGGTCCCATCGGAGCGCTCCTGCCGGACTGGTGGCCCAGGGGCCCCTGTGACCATCACACCGGAATACCGCAAGTGACCCAACTTCCCTGGGAATGCGTTTGCACACAGAGACACTGAGACTTATCGACCTGGGTATGTACTGTGATCCCCCCAGGCCAAGGGTCCCTAACGCTGCACGAACACTCCCTTACCCCCTGGAAGTCACAAATTGGGTGGGGTATGGGCCGAGAAGGGGAAGCATACAGAGAGAGGCAAGGAAGGGTAGGCCACCAATGCCTCAAGCAGTCCCAGGGGGGTATGAGCTTGTTTGGGAGGGGGGCTCGGGGGTCGGGCTCACACTCCCCAGCTCACAGCAGCCCGATGGATCCCAAGGGTGGGCCCCGTCCCCAGTGGGGGTAGGTGGTGACCACTTCCCGGGGGCCTGGGCTCATATAGCAGAAGAGGTCAATCTCCGAAAGCCCAGGAGGAGGGCAGCCATGGGGAGATGTTTTTGGGAACTTGCGGGGATCATCCGGACTGCCTCAGAGTTTACAGCTAGCTGTTGATGACCTGTCCCCTGGGGGCTGAAGGTCTACGGGGGATAGATGGGTTCACGGATTGCTTGCTGGCAGGCGGCCTTAAAGATCGGGGGTTGGTTGGGGAGGGGGGGCCCGTGACCTGCCAGGATGGCAGGGGAGAGAGGGGAGGGAGAGATGGTTATGCGCCCGTCACACCCCTCACGGCCCAAGGGCAATTTAGCCTCTCCCCCACCCTGGCTAGGGTGGGGGGCTGGAGAGGGGTGGGAAGTCCGCGTCCCGGGAGGCTCCGAGAGGGAGCACAAACTTATGCCCAGGAGGCACGCTACAATTGGTTAAATTGTTTTACTGGTTGTTTGGTTCAGTTGTTTATTCACCACTGCAAACCGTCACTTATAAAGCTGGATGCCCAGACTTGACCTGGACCACGAGAGTTATGGGGACTGCGGCCTACACAGGACCTAGCTTGACTAGATTGACTGACAGACGGGCCAGAGGGGAGGAGGACCTAGGGAGTAGAGGTCACAGGCGAGCCATTTAGTAGAGAGGCAGGGGGCTGCTAACAGGGGATAGGCCAGAGAAACAGTAGAGGGTCCGCCCACATACCACGAGAGACAGGCCAGAGACATAGAGTGACGATGACGCGGACAAACTGACCGGGACACCCCATACTCTGAGGTATAACGGGAAGACTACGACACTCATCACATAGCTGCGACCGGCGGGTTGGGAGCCCCTGGGGACAGCCACACACTCAACACTCACGTTCGTGCGACAGACACCGTAGGTGACCTTTCTCGCACCCCACGCAACAGACCCACTGTATATATTTTGGTCGGAGTTCGGCAGGACTGCAGAAGAGCAGCTACCGAACGACTCCATCCGACCGAGGCTCATTGTTGCTCACTTTCCCCTTTTTTTTTTTTTTTTTTTCTTTTTCTTCTTCTTCTTCTCCTCATCTCACTCTCCTCCTCCTCTTTCTCTCTCTCCCTCCCGTCTTCCCCTCCCACCTTCCTCTCCTAATCCACGTGTGGGCTGCTGCTCCATGCCTCTCCCAACAGGGCCCGGAGGGGGAGACTCACGCCAGAGAGACATGGGACGATTCACCCCCGCACAACTTAAAGTATGGTCCAACAACGTACGGGGGCTAAACCTACCGGAGAAACGGTCCCAACTTCTTCGCCAGCTCTGGGCGGAAAAAGCGTCCGTTGCGCTCTTGCAGGAGACGCACTTTAGGGGCCAAGACTCGCCAAAGGTGGAGAACAGTCGCTTCCCGCAGGGGTTCTATGCCAACCACCCAGACTCTAAGAAAACAGGGGTGGCGATTCTTTTTGCTAGCTCCGTTCCATTCCAACATACAGACACGATGTCGGACCCTGGAGGGAGGTATATCTTCCTGAAAGGTACCATTGCCCACCAAACCTACACATTCGCGTGTATATACAGCATGTCTTCCTAGCCAAAACGCTAGCCAAATTAGAAAAATTCAGGTCCGGCCTGCTCATAGTGGCGGGGGACCTCAATGTTCCTCTGGACCCGAGAGTCGACTCCTCCAGGGGGACCAGCACTATTCCAGCGCACTGCCTACGCTCAATAAGACGAGCCCTGCACGGAATGGGACTGGTCGACTGTTGGAGAGTGGCCCACCCGGACGATAAAGATTTCTCATATTACTCATCAGTACACAAACGTTACAGTCGGATAGACTATGTATTTATGCCCCAAGAAAGTTTAGCTCTACTCCAGGATGCGGATATAGGGATTATAAACCATTCGGACCATGCCCCGATATCGGTGATATTGAGCTCCCCGCTATTTAAACCCGCCGAGCGCCAATGGAAACTTAATGAAACTCTACTGACCGAACTGGAGACTCGCACCACAGCACTACAGGCTATCACACAATACTTTGACAACAACGACACTCCCGACATGCCGCCACTGACGCTATGGGAAGCACATAAATGCGTTATTCGAGGTCACTTCCTATCCATCAGCACGCAACGCAAGAAGGACAGAGCCCGTCACATCTTAGAACTAACAACACAGATTGCCGACCTAGAAAACTCCCATAAACGGACCCTAGAAGACGACACATACCTACGGCTTACAGAGGCACGCAGAGCACTCCGAGACCACCTATCTCAGGGCTTACTACACACCATGCGGAAATCCACCAGACACTTCTATGAACACTCAAATAAGAGCGGTCGACTTCTCGCACAAGTGCTCCGAGAGAAACGTAGAACCCAACATATCCACCAGATACACACACGCCCCGGTCACAGTACCAGAATGCCTGAAGGCATTATGGCCGCCTTCAGGACCTACTATATGGACCTATATAACCAATCCAAGCTCACACAAGGGATTGCAGCCCAAAACCACCGCAGGAGAGTTTCAGAATACCTAACGCGACACGTGTCCCGCACACTCACTCCAGAACTAGCTGAGGAACTCGACGAACCCCTGACACTGGAGGAACTGACCGCTGCCATGAAATGCTCCAAACCACACAGAGCTCCAGGCCCAGACGGCCTTCCTATAGCCTACCTTCGAACATTCCAAGACAACCTACTGCCCCGCCTCCTGAGGGGCTTAAACTCCATACAAGAAGGGGGACGATTCCCCACGGACTCCTTAGCAGCTACAGTCACGGTCATACCCAAAGAGGGAAAGGACCCCTCCAATTGCTCGAGCTATAGACCAATCTCCCTACTAAATGCAGACCTGAAGCTATTCACAAAGGCCTTATCCCGGAGGATATCACGGATCCTGCCGGATCTCATACATCCAGATCAGGTGGGCTTTATCCCAGGACGAGAAGCTAGGGACGACACGATACGGGCCTTAAACGTCATACATAGCGCGAGGACCTCGGGACGCGACACAGTCCTCCTCTCCACGGACGCCGAAAAGGCGTTCGACAGGGTGGATTGGGTCTACCTGGACGAAACACTTCGTCACATGGGATTTGGACACCACATGCGAACATGGGTGTTAGCACTTTACACCACACCGACGGCCAGGATCCGTATCAATGGAGCCCTGACGCAGTCTTTCCCGATATGCAATGGGACTCGCCAGGGTTGCCCCTTGTCCCCCCTCCTGTTTGCCCTCACTCTAGAACCATTCCTGGAGGCGGTCAGACAGGACGGGGGTATAACGGGGGTGAGGGTGGGGGCTGAGGAGCACAGAGTGGCGGCCTATGCCGACGACATGCTCTTCTTCCTGGAACAACCTAGGATCTCCATGCCCAACCTGCTACAGGCATTTCAAACCTATCAACAGGTATCCAACCTGAAACTAAACGTGGAAAAATCCGAAGCTATGCCGATAATGCAGGAGGAGGAGCATGTCCGCCGGCTCAGTACTCAGTTCGCCTTTTCATGGTGCGCTACAAAGATACGTTACCTGGGTACCTGGCTCCCAGCTGACCTGACGCAGATCTACAGGTTGAACTTTCTCCCTATCCTCGCGACCATCCAACGGGACCTCCAGCGATGGACACAGAAATACATCTCCTGGTTTGGCCGCATTAATGCGGTCAAAATGAATGTCCTTCCTAGGCTGCTGTATCTCTTTGCCGCGCTGCCCTCCAGCATCCCCCAGACGTTTTTCAAATCAGTGTCCACAGCTATCCGCAGGTTTGTCTGGAACCAGAGACAGCCGCGCATTCGCAGGTCGATCCTGGAGAGACCGAAGACGGCTGGAGGGGTGGGGCTTCCTTTAGTGCTCACGTACTACAGGGCCACGCACCTGCACCGAATAGTGGACTGGCACGCGCGTCCCACCACCAAACGATGGGTATCCATGGAAATACAACAGTCCCGGGGCACCATCCCATCTAGGCTCTGGCTCGGGGGCTCCACCTTCTCGGATCTCCAAACTAAGAACCCGATGATAGACGCCACCCTCAGGGTTTGGTGCGGACAGCGGTATGCCCATCAACTCACCACTTCCCCAAGCCCGCTTACACCCATTACTCACAACCCAGGACTGGCGGGGGGCCTACAACCGTCCGCCCTACACAACTTCCGACAGACAGACTGGTTCTATATGCGCCAGTGGAGTCCGGGGGGAACGCTCCTACCACTCGAGGCCCTGATGGCGGAACGACAACCTACTCAACTAGACAAATTCCACTACCACCAAGTTAGGACGTACTATGCCAAACAACAGGGGCGAACGCAACTCCAACGCCAACTCACGGAATTCGAACGACTGTGCACGGACAGACGGCATATAGACCACGGGGTTTCGCTCCTATACGCTATGATCCAGAGGTCAGGAGAGAACCTCCCTCTGGGTTTCACGAGCAAATGGGAGAGAGAGACCGGAGCCCAGCTAACTGAAGAAGAATGGAACAAAATATTCCTCCTCACCCATAAATGTTCAATCAGCTCGAAGTTTCAAGAAACCGGATACAAACTGTTAACACGATGGTACAGAACACCAGACTCTCTCAGACACATATACGGGTCGGACGCGGGCGAATGCTGGAGATGTGGCACCGAAAGGGGCACTAGCTTACATATCTGGTGGTCGTGCTCCCGTATCAAACCTTACTGGCAGATGATCAAGGCCAAGATCAAAGAGATCACGGGCGATGACGTTCCCCTACAGCCGCTACCAATGCTCCTGCACCACACACCTATTCCCATGCAGGCATACAAAAACTCCCTGACCATCCACTTGCTTAACGCCGCGAAAACGCTCATACCCCTATACTGGAAGGGCCCCTCGGTACCCACGTTCAGGCAATGGATAGATAGGGTGGAGAGTATCTACGACATGGAATCGTTGACTGCCTCCCTGCGAGAGCGCTCGGATAAGTGCGCCTTGACATGGTACCCATGGAGACTATACATTTCTAGAGGCGTAGCCTGAGTCCCCAGAGATCTGAGCCCCCGCACGAGTTAGATGACCCGATCCGAGGCTTGAGGGCCACACAGACCCCGCACCACCGCGGGGAGGATGGACCACGCAGCTTACACACCATGTCCCCCCCACCTCACAGTCCCTCCCTCACCTACCTTCCCCCCCACGCACCCTTTTTTATTTTACTTTTATTATTTTTTTTATTTTATTTTTTCTCTCTTTTCCTCTCTTTTTCTGTCCTTCATTCTTTCTCTCCTGTATATTTCGATACTCGTACCTAGTTCGAGATGCATAGGATAAACCGGCTTTCGCCAAACTACACATAGACAGCCACAACACTCAGCCGCGTACACACACACACACAACATACATCTACACCCACAATGACCGCCACAGACAGACTTAGCCCGGCAAAGCAGGCCTTCGCCCTTCCCGGCACACAAGCCGAGGGGCGGCGTACAAATACGCGATGACACAATGCCACCGGGTTGCTGGACATCTATACTTACCCACACCTAATTAAGGGAACTGACCCAAAACTCACTAAGAGGGCACGGGAGCCCAACACAACACCCACTATAGACAGACCCTAACTGATAACGGTTGAACACAAGGAGAGTACTTCAGGGTACTAGGCAGTGACACAAGGATGGCCAACACCCAGCCATAATCGCACCAGATGGTCCGCTGACCCTAAAGGGGAAAGCCGCCCAGCCACAAAGGCCCATTCTTACTAATCCACAGGACTATCAAATTCCCTTCCCCACGGGTGTTAACTAGCAATCAGACGGAACTCACCTTTCTTAAGCAAAGTCTACCTTTGAAAAATATTGTTACTCATGTATGTACTGTACTCTTGTATTGTTTTACACACCGTATGCTTACGGAATTTCTGATAAACGTTACCTCAATAAAAACAGATTGACACAAAAAAAAAAAAGCTTAATATTAATTTGAAAAGCGTATCCAAGAGCATTAAATCAAGGCCCTAATAGTACATCCAATGGTCTAATGTATGTTTGACAGCTGCTCCATTGGCCAAAAGGGCAGACTTCGTACAGAACACTCTAGTAGAGGGACAACTCACAGGCCAGTTTTCTCGGACATGTTTAATGTAGTTCATAAATATCAGGTCAACCCCCGGAGCGAAGAGGGAGGGGGGAGTATGACTGCTGCCCTGAGGGGTTGGCATACCAACCAAATTGATACATTTGGAAGCAGGGAATTCTGAGAAAAATTACCAGACTACTGGCGAACAATGCTGAGGGAGCCTGCCAGTTTCTTTCCTCTGGTAGTCTCTGTAAAAATTACATTTATGAAATTTAGTTTTCCTCCCAAATAAAATGGCTAGTGTTTGAGAGATGTCGAAGGAAGCATTACTCACTCTGCTGCAAGTTTTCCCATAGGGCTCATGGTGAGAGCCCTATGCTTCCTTAACAGAAGGTCTCATGGAGGGCTTGGGAAAACATGGAACGGAAAGAGAAGTAGCTTCTTCACCTGTGAGGCTGGTTTGGGGACTAAAATCCTGGGGATTGCGGTGAGGAGAAGGTCTGGTAGAGTGTCAGGTGTCAAATTTCCAGATCTGGGTCGCATTCCCAAGATGGCGCCGGATTCCGGGTAAGGTTCCTGAGCCCTAGCCCCTCTCTTCTGGCTGGGCAAGAGGTCACATCAGAGCATGCGGCCACATGCCAGGGAGATGGAGTGATGTTCGAACCTCCCCCAGGGGCACGTACGTGATGTCCATATGCACCGCTGCATGGACTTCACAGGCCCCTACGTCATTCGGTGGTGCCAGATCAAATTCAGGAGAAGTTTGCGAATTGCATTCTGAGGCAAGTTTGTAATTGAATTCGGATGTCATTTGGGATTAGAATGTTCTTCAGTCACTGGTTTCTGAGGCAATTCGCAGGAGGAATTCGGAAAGCGAAGTGCAGTTTTCCTGGCATTCGGTTCTCAGAGGATGGAGAGACTGGTTCCCCTGCTTCAGGGTCATGAATATGCTTGCGCTTCTGCTGCGCAGACCGAGTCAGCGGGGGGTAGTGGGTATCACAGGGAAGTAGTGCAGTTGCTCAGGGCAGTGTTACAGCGCTTCACCCCTGCGCAGGATTCAGGGCTGCTGGGTCCATGGGCAGATACCCTCCCTGTCCTGAGGTGTCCCTTTTGGGAGTTATGGATTCAGGACCAGTAGAGTTAAGTAGTACCCACTCTCTGAGTCCAGCTTGTAATGTTGCTACGCTGGCTTTAATAAATTATTAAGGGTGAGTCAGTGGACAGACCACGGCAAAAGGGAAGTCGGGGAGGGGGACAAAGGTAAGCAATTGCTTAGAATTTTTGGAAAGTGGTTCCAAGGCTTTTTTCCTGAGGGCTCTGGTCGCTTTTCACCTATTTGGACCTCATTTGGGTTGCCTACAAGCTATACGGAGGTCAGTGCTTGATCAGCATGACTAGCAGTGCAGAAAAAGAAAGATTTGGCGATTTGAGCTCAATTGGATTTTGGAGAACAGCACCGTAACCTTTGGTTGCTACTTATGACTCTGTGTAGCCCACCCATTTTCCACCAACACTCCTGCAAGAGTGTCAGCAGGTCACAAGAAGGGCATCTGTTGGCCCTTTAATGAGAGCTACTGTAGGTGGTATAGCAGCGGTTGATTTAATCACAAGTGTTCCCATTGTAGGGAAGCAAACATGACAGTGCACGGTTTCAAACTGGATAAGTCCCTCCCAAGAACGACATTAGTTAGAGCGAGGACCCCAGTGAAGGCAGAAAGGCTGCTCACATGACTCGTTCAGTAACCTAAGTGTAGGGATGCTTTAACTTTATGAAAGGGTGTTTTTTTAAGGATGGTTTCCATATTCTGTTGGATGTATCGCAGGAGGCAACGTTTGCGCCTAATTGTTTTTGGTTCGAGGCAAGGAGAACAGCTTGTCAGAGAAACTTGAAAAGAAGAAGTTTAGGCTGGGTCACTGACAATTTGCGGGTGTCCCCTTTGGTCTTTGTTTAAAAAAATAAATAAAATTAAAAATTAACTGAGCATACGGATCATTCACCATTTATCCTTCCCATTTGGATCGTCGGTGAATGAGGGCATTGCTAAAGAGGTTTGTCGAGTACGATATGAGTCTTTTGATCGGGCAGTGTTGGCAAAATCTAAAATTCAATCTGTATTTGGTTTCTTGCCAGGTCATTTTGGATTATTTTCATTTACTGGGTTTTCAGTTTAATAGGAATTTATTTTACGACATGTACCTTCATGTTTATACTATTATTAGATTTACATTTTATTATTATAGTTATCCAGTTCCTTTTTTGGTTTTGCGAGTAGGTTTGTACAGACTTGTTGTTCCACTTTCACAGGGTTTATGGCAGATTTTGGTGTTCCAGGCGCTGAGGAGAAAACAGAGGGCTCTACGATTATTTCTTCCAGGGGATTTACATACAGTTGGCTAATAAAGTGTTTCACTTGCTGGAGACCAAGCTTTTGGTTGTCATCTCTAGTGGATCAGGTTCGAGGGGCTGCCTATTGGGCTATTTGAATTCTGTAATCCCTACTGGGCCATTTGATTTTTGTCTTTAAGTCATGCCCATGTAACATGCTTTCAGTTACTGACTTTCCTTGGCTGCGGTTGGTATTCATCTACCTTTTAACTTTACTCGCCTTTTGGGAGTTTGGAGTTTTGTGACTCCAGAGGCTTGTGGAGGGCCCCAAATGCTTCTGGAACCTCAGTTTCAGAACTTGACTGACTTGATTGAGAGGTCCCTGGCTCCTTCATCTTGAGCAGCATACCTGACAGTTTGGGATCAATAGATTTGTGTGGTAGGAGAATTTGGTTGGTCTTCTTCAGAAAGAACCTGTTATCCACTATAGCCTTTCTTTCTGACTTGCGGCATCGTGGGATATCAGTGTCAGTGGAACAGGGTAGGTCAGCTCTTTCAAATTTTGATGCACTTCATGTGAGGGGAAGATGTGATTAAAGCATTTATTGCACTGTATGGTTACAATCAATAATTACACAGGCGCTGGCTTTGTGGGGTGGGGTCTGCGGTGGCGGTCCTGCGCCAGCAAGTTTGGTAAATGAATAATGCCCGGACGGGCTTGGGGAGTCGCTTTGATGACAAAGAACAGGCTGAAGAGGCTCTGGAAGAAGTTTAAAGTGTACCTGTCTGCTGAGTAAAACCAGCAGCTGACAGTATTTTGTTATGCTGGTTTAAATAAAAACTTATTGAGAATAGAAGTAGTCAGCAGTCATGTAGTGCCAACAGTAGGCAATGGTTGATGCAGATATTTACAATCTCTCAAAACCTCAATTATTCAGAAAATGACATCAAATCAGGGAAAAGTACTACATACAGTCTACAATTATAAATCGGATTAGTATTTTATTGGCACCTACATTTTAACATAGCGGTTTTGGCCTCTATTTTACAAGTAAAATGCAACCCTATCAGACATGCCTAATGTTATAATGCTATTCTTTAGTATAAGAAATAGCAGATTTTCAGAGATCAGACTATCACCATAACCATTAACACCATAACCACTCCAGCTCATCATGAGTCTTAGGTGTCATCTCTATTTTCTAGCAGTTTGACAAAAAAAATAAAAAAATGGTTGTATGACCCGGCCCCTGTAAACTAACATTTACATTAACTGTCAAACTTTGGCCGGCCAGGATTACTTGAAAGCTACGGGTCAAGTGTATCTTGTTAGTTTGTTGATTCAGTAACAGGAGTTTGCTGCATTTTAAAGTGAAACTACAGATCTATAATACATAGTGCAATCGAAAAATATTGCTAATTGCAATGTATATACAACTGCTCTAAAAAGAATATAAAAAACTTAGAATGTTAATGGTTTATCTATACCACTACAAAATTCTAACCGGTTTACAAAATCAAGAACCTTATTACACAAGGTAAACAAACCTCACATCACTCGTACTAATGCTCTTATTTACAAAGTCTCCAGGAATATCAACATAACAAGCACCAGGGCGGCCATATATACTGGTTCGCACAGCCTGGGGAGAAGAAATAATGCACACATTATTTAAAAAAAAAAAAGGATCAAGATCCAAATAATGAAGTGGAAGAACAGACAACAATATTATTTACTAAAGTGAGAATTCAAAGTGAATGTTAACACTTGAATTAGAGAATTTTTCCAATTCAGCTATTTTGGCCTTAAATTTGAAATTCACTTTGAATTCTCTCTAGTGAATAAACCTGTAAGACACGGATATATTTTTAAAAAATATAATCCAACATTGTGCTATTATGTTATGCCATGCATTTTCTCTAACCAGGTTTACTTTCTGTGATAGGTTCCAAAACTGGCCCCAGACCTACTTCTTTCTCTCTGACCAATTGCTTTTAACATTTTATCCCCCAAAGCTCGCACTCTAGCTTACCTACACTTTAGGTTTATGTCTCCCCCTTCCCCTACAGTCATGAAAAAAAAAAAAAGTCAGCCAGACTTAAGATTACAATAAAGATATTGGTAGTGTTTCGTGGAGTGCAAACACACACACACACTTTTTATTTTATTTATTATTGCCATTTATAAAGCACCAACATATTCTGCAGCGCTGTACAATTCTGAAAGACCACACAATAAGAACAGACCAATACAACAGGTAGAGAGGCCCCTGCCCGTAAGCCTAAAATCTAAAGGTTAAACTGGGGAGATCAGACAAGAGGTAGAGGAATTTGTATGTGATGGCAGAGAGAATTGATAGGATAACTGTAGCAGCTGATAGCATGTGCAGGGAATAAGGAGGTGATTGGCTGTGGTTCTAAAGAGCATCCTATATAGTTAGAGGGAACCAGGGTGAGCGGATGGGTAGAGCGGAATATAATTAAAAGACCTTGCAGGTATAGCTGATGATTTGGGGCTAAGGAAGAGAGATAAAACAGTTACTTAAAGTGAATTTACAGCTTGGAGTGGCAAGTGTGGGTCAATTAGATGGTCATTGTGAGCATCAAAACAACTTTAACATAATAAAGCGGTTTTGCCACTGCTGTCTAACTCAATTCTTTGTCATTAAGAAGTTACTTTGTTTATGCAGCCCTAACCACACCCTTTAAGATTTTCTGTTAGAACACAATGCAATGTACTTGCTACACACACAGTCGAGGAGAAATGAGAAGGGAAACTTACAACTTTGCTATTTCCAGCACAGCTAATTTACCCAACATTTGTAACTCCATCCTTAACGCTTTGCAATTCACAGTTTAGGATAGAAACCCTACTGAATCAGTACATTTATTCAATTCCCCCCCCAAAAAATATTTAAATGAAAATTACCTTTTCGATTACATTAGGAATAGCCTCCAAGCTACTTGGCCTGGCTGAAAATTTACTGTAAAGTCTACAGGTTTCAACCTTGAAAAAAAAAATAAAAATAAAATAAAATTCCAATATCAGTTGAATTCTATATTGCAACCAAACATGCTTCTGCACAGATCACATAAGCAACAAAACCACAAAAAGGTAATAGCAGCTAAACTACGTCTTGGCTGGGAATTCCAGCTGCTGTGCTCAGAGATGCAAGTCACACAATCCCTGTCCCAGCAATAACCCTCCACCCCCCTGCCCCCAGTAGCAGCCCTACCCTTTGCCTATAGTATGGGCAGGACACCAGGCTTGATGCCCAGAACTGCATGTTGTGGGCGTCGCGCTATACAAATTTCACATCCTTTAGGTGTATCATTTTCGCAGACTCAAATCGAGCCTCTTTGATGCCTGTCAGAAAACCAGAATTTCCTAACTTTGGTTCGAACAATCTTTCACCCATTTCCCCAGTGTTCATTTATTCGTTCGGTAGTTTCAAAATTACCGAACCACCGACCACCCCCTGGCTCATTCTCACCCAAAGGAATTCACCAATTAAGCTCTCTCCCTGTGTGGCCGCCATTTGTATAGCCGAACGCCACGTGCGAGAGAATACAGCGGCCATCTTGTTTGCACGAAAGGAGGCAGCGTCTTGTTACACCCTTCATCATGTTTCGGTTGATGTTTGGGTAACTATTCACTACACTGGGAGAAGTTGCTGAGTAAGCTGTATCTGCTCTGGAGAAGGAAATTAATGGAAACCCGAACTGCGAGCTATAATCACTCTTGTGTAGCGGTACTTACCTTATCCGGGGGCAGGTCGAGGTCCTCTGTTCCCGCCGCGCGCGGTCCTGCACGAGCTGCGCGCGGCTCACCCGAAGTTCAGACGAAGGCGGGCAGTGACCACGAGACGCGGTCACATGTCCCACCTAGCTCTAAGAGCGCGCCGCACGTCTCGGGCGCGCTCTTAAAGGGACAGTGGGAGCCGAAACGTGAAACGGTCTCCCATTGGCCCCTGTCATTCCACATTCCCCATACACTCACGTTTTGGGGGCGTGGATATGACAGGGGCCAATCAAATTGAATACTAGGGTATTTATACTTACCTTAACTCCCTGCCCTATCGTGGTTTCTGATTCAGTTCCCTTTAGCGCTTGTATCGTTCAGTTGTGTTTTTTTCGCGCTTCACCTTGGCTTTGTATTTGACTCAGTTTTTCTCTTTATCCCTGCTTTTTCTTGTTTGCCGGCTTACTGATTCCTGTGTACCAGACCTTGGCTAGTTCTTGTTTTCGCAGTCTCTCTGTTCCCTTGACCTCGGCTCGCTCCTGACTCTGTCACTTCTCTGTTCTACGTCGAGTCCGGCCATTCTAAGGTCCAGTAAGACGTATCTGCTTTATCTGGTCTATTGTTGGAAGAAATCTCGCGTGTTGGGGTACACTACCGTGACATCTTGCTCCTAGCAGTTCAGGTGGAAACAGACGAACCCATAGCTACCACATCAGGGTTCGTTACAATGCCATTTGTGTATCTCTGCAACATTGGTGATGCTTGACGCTCTGCCACAGCTCAAATTATTGGTGTTGAGCCCGGTGCCACTCAGAGAGTTATGCGTCAGTTCAGTTTCATCACATTTCACACCTTGGGTTTGATTTTTAAACTCCTCTGCCCACCACAGATGTCTCCAATAGCACATACATACTTTGACAAAAGTTCCTGTTCTGAGACGTCCTAGACTTGGCTTTGTTTATGAGATTGTGACATTTCTGAAAACGCCTTCACCTCTGCTTAAGCTATTGACTGCTGCTTAAGCTATTCTAGCCTGTCTAAAGCCCAGGGAGTACCCACGTTAATCCCAATTGTTCTAAGACCTAGTAGTATGCATCGGTCCGGTTATGACCAGTTTTTTTTAAAGTTAGGTAGTTCCTGACAGTGTCCGCACCACTTACATTTAAGTGTAACTATTACTGTGGCTCTTATCTTGATTTTTTATCTTATCTACTTCTTTGCCAAGTTTTGTTTCATTCATTTGTCACTATGTGGTAAAACAGAGTTTTAAGTTGCATGTGGAAAACAGCATGTACCTGGGGAAATTCTTGAAAGGCTCCCATTGTTTCCTGATTGGTGTCAGACGATCCCGCCAACACAATTAATGGCCTAGAAAAAGAAAGAAGAACATGACTTTCTACATTCCCTCCCAATCGAGAGAGAGAACGCGCAAACATTTTTAAAAAATATAATTTACAAAAATATAATTTACAAAAAAGAGTAACCACTGAAAATAAAAAAGCCAATGACAACTTTTATAATAATATTGTTTTGCATTAGTCTCTACTAAGATTGCCAGCCTTGCATTTCTGAAGGATATTAGTCAATACTAGCCAAAAACATCAAACACCTTTAAGTACTTTATGGAATTCTGGTTTTCAGAAGCAATCCAAAAATCCTACATACATATTTTATTTTACATATGTTGCCCAACATATAAGTGGATAAGTGGAACATAAAAAGAACACAAAAATCGGCAATGACAAATAAATAATATAAACTGTATCGAAACTGTTCCAATGAGAGTGTAAAATTATGTTTTGAAAAACACATTAGGCATGAGCATATCTTTATAAAAAAAATATGTTTACTGCTTACCTAGACTGCAGAGGCTGCTGGCACAGGACAATAAACAAGAATAATATTTAAATGGTGTCAAATTCTGACTCATTCCAGGCAACAATCTGGGTTTTCTAAAGGCTTTATTCCACGACATTAATGACTGCTGCCAGAGCTTATAGGTAGCACTGCC
The DNA here is from genome assembly GCF_036172605.1 of Pelobates fuscus. Classification (NCBI taxonomy): domain Eukaryota; kingdom Metazoa; phylum Chordata; class Amphibia; order Anura; family Pelobatidae; genus Pelobates; species Pelobates fuscus. The sequence goes on along the minus strand of NC_086320.1, from coordinate 315,718,268 downwards.
AAAACCATCATCAGTCCCCCTCCTACCTACCAACTACTGAAGCAAAGTATGACCTCTCGCACCCCCAGAAATTCAGAGGGGCAAGAACATGAAATACAGAAATTCCTTCCCCTGGCACTCAGAGATGATGATGGTATATTATCAGAGAGAGAGACACTGGGCATGCTGTTCATTTGATCTTCCCTCGAATGGAGGTATTCCAAAACCTAGAACATCATAATTTATTTGTGTAACAGCAACAACTAAGTAACATAACTTATCTCAAGTAGTATTTTTTGTTCTCAACGATTTGAATAGAAATTTGATTCAGTTATATAGTGAGATAATGGAAACAGGGACAGGTGGCATCAAAATGAAAAAGTGTATCAAAATATATCTAAAAAAGGAAAAACCAGCACATTTATAGTCAAGGTAGGCACCACTAGTAGACTGGAGTCTGTATACAGCTGCCAACTTTCAAATCCAGCTCTGGTAATAAAAAAACTGTATATATATATATATATATATATATATATATATATATATATATATATATATATATATATATACATATATACATACTGTACCAAAGTTATTCATTAAAAGGAGAATTGACAGTGAATTCAAAATTAAAATCAAAATAGCCGAGCTGAAAACATTCTTAAAGTCAGCTATGCATTATGCTCAGCTACTCTGGCCTTAAATCCACTTTAGTGAATAACTCTATATATCCTATACATGTATGGTTCCTATCACTTCTGAGAAATAACCTTGTTTTGAAAGCAGCATTGTTACTTCTGAGTTTTTAATCAAAAGTATTGTTAAGAAAAACTGATATATACTGCAAAAGAACCTCACTTAAATTCTTAAGATAACTAAAAAAGAATAAAACGAAATGAAGACAAAGTAAGGACTAGTTGCGGATTTCAGACAAAATGTGGCGAAAGGCGCTCTGTGACATCTAATTGGCTATTTGTGAGAAAAACCATTTAGGATCCAGAGGTCTTATGGGATCTTCAATGAGCCACTGGTTGTGCTCATTCACATGTGAGAGTTCACACAAATAATAGGTCTCCTGGGGCTCTCATCATCAGCCAAATAAAAATGGGAATATGGCAACAGGGGACAAAAAATTATAGGTTTAAAAAATAAAAAGAAGGAAGAGTCTCCTTACAATTCTTGGCAAGGCATAATTCAACAAGTGAAAATATGATGCATATACAAATATAACACTATATTTAAATTGCCATGTACTTAAAATTCTACAGAGTTTTTCAATAAAGTGAGAATTCAAAGTGAATTTTAATTTTAAGGCCAGAGTATCTGAACAGAAAGCATGGATGACTTCAAGAATTCTCACAGTTCGGCTATTTTCACATTTTAAATCTAGTTTGAATTCACTTTGAATACTCACTGTAGTCAATAACTCTGCAAGATTCAATAAAGTTGAAAAGGAAAAGCTTACCAACAGTTCATATTGGCGTTAGCCATGCCACTGAGAGCATTGATGAGACCTGGTCCTGATACACAAAGACAAACACCAGGTCTGAAAGTAAAATAATTTGTATTTTATTTTTTAAATGCAGATTATTACATAATTAAGGATGGATACAAATAATTCAGCAATAACCTAACTTGCACTAGTCTCCAGAGAGAAATGGAGACAATATCTTTAAATTGTATTCCTGTTTTTTTGCACATTTAGAAAATTTGCAAAAGAAAACGTATACATTTTTCTGCTCACTTTTACTGCCCCCACTGTGGGGAATGTGCAATTTTGGCATATGCCACCCTCCGTCAGCAAACTGTCACTACAAATTATGTGCAACTGAACAAAGAGTATATGTGGAACACTTTTGCTCATTTAAAAATTTTAGAACTCACATATGTAATGTTAATGCACATTGCTACAAAAACAGAGAATATGAGAACAGACAAAATAGCATGCCTTTCGATTAGTCCACATTCAGATCTCAAAGTATTTTTGTTTACTTGTGCCATTTCATAGAGAACCTATAGCATTGCAGATCAGTCTAATCCCACCCATAAGGGCAGTCCAGAATCGAAATGCCAGCATCTCACTGCACGAGATTGTAACCCCGTAGATTGTTCATCGACGAGGGGGATATGATAGAAACATTTAAATACATAAAGGGAATCAACACAATAAAGTAGGAGACTATATTTAAAAAGAAGAAAAACTACTACAACAAGAAGACAGTCTTACATTAGAGGGGCAAAGGTTCAAAAATAATATTAGGAAGTATTACTTTACTGAGAGCGTAATGGATGCATGGAATAACCTTCCAACTGAAGTGGTAGAGGTTAACACAGTAAAGGAGTTTAAGCATGCATGGGATAGGCATAAGACTATCCTAGCTATAAGATAAGGGCAGGGACTAATGAGAGCATTTAGAAAATTGGGCAGACTAGATGGGCCGAAAGGTTCCTATGTTTCTATACCCATTTAGGCACAGTGAGCATTGGATCCATATCTGGATTACCCTTTTAGCTTAAGGAGAGCCCGAGCAAATGCATTTTGCAGTTACAGAATGCACATCTGCAAAATAGTAGGGTCATAATATTAAAGTACTAAAATAATAAGGTGCGCTGTGTCTTTAAGACCCAATGTTACAAAGTGCAACAAGTGCAAAATTTTATAATAAAGTGCTAAGTGATATAAAGTGCACTTAAATGTGTAATATTAATAAAATATTATACATACATATGTCCCCTCGAATGAAAATATACATAAAGAGAAAGAGAGACACAAAAAAAACACAATAGTGTAAAACCGTATTAAAAAATATAAAATTTTAAATGCCAAAAGATGCACTCACAAACGTAGAGCAGAATGAGCCTGCTCTAGCTTAAACAGCTTCTTCAAATATAGGACTGCATAGACGGAGATACTTTAAAATATTTATTGCCCAGCACAGCACAGATATGTCACCTTCCTCCACATCCAATTTCAAGTATCAAACGTTCGGTAATAAGCAGCTTCAGGGTGTCGACTGTTCCCTCTGTTCTGTTTGCCACCGTTGTTACCGTCTGTATCCAAGAAAAACTTCCGGGGGGAGGGACTTCCTCAAATGCGTGACGTAAGGTGGCGTAACTTTCGTAGCTTGCGTGATGACGCGTTTCGCCGTGTTCACGGCTTCATCAGATCTGCCCATCCATGTCCTATGCGTTCTTATATACCCATCTTAATGGGTGGATTCAGGTGGTTGGCATACAAAGTCCATTCCCTATCGCTGGTATCAATTAAATATATATACAAAAACCTAAAATAATACGAAAACATCATAATTAAAAATATTTCATATAAAACTATATAGATATATTTTAAAGAAAAGAGGAAATTATCTATATTTGCAAACACATCATTTCCTAAAGAGACACATTTAAAGAGACATACTCAAAAACAGCTCCTTCTAAAAAAAAAAAAATTATATATATATATATATATATATATATATATATATACATATATATATTTTTTTTTTTGAAGGAGTTTAACCCCTTAAGACCGCAGCCAAATGTACAAGTTGTGATCCAAAAAAACGTAAACAAAACCTGGCATTTGCGCAATATGTCTGTCCAACCATAATTCACCTCTTTCATATTAAATGCACCCCCCATTATTATATATCATTTTATTCAGGGGAAACGGGGCTTTCGTTTAACATCAAATATTTAGGTATGGAACATAATTTAATATGAAAAAAATATTTTAAAAAATGGGAGAAAATAAGAATTTTTTAAATTTTTTTAGTTCTACGTGACATTCTAACTGTGAATGTCATAATACTGTTTGCTTTTACTGCAATACAATACACATATTTGTATTCAGCGATGTCTCGCGTGTAAAACAGTACCCCCTATGTACAGGTTTTATGGTGTTTTGGGAAGTTACAGGGTCAAATATAGCGTGTTACATATTTCAGTTTTTTTACATTGAAATTCGCCAGATTGGTTACGTTGCCTTTGAGACCATATGGTAGCCCAGAAATAAGAATTACCCCCATGATGGCATACCATTTGCAAAAGTAGACAACCTAAGGTATTGCAAATTGAGTATGTCCAGTCTTTTTTAGTAGCCACTTGGTCACAAACACTGGCCAAAGTTAGTGTTAATATTTGAAAATGCAAAAAACTAATTTGAACGCAAATTTTGGCCAGTGTTTGTGACTAAGTGGCTACTAAAAAAACTGAACATACCCTATTTGCAATACCCTGGGTTGTCTACTATTGCAAATGGTATGCCATCATGGGGATAATTTTCATTCCTGGGCTACCATACGGTCTCAAAGGCAACCTGGCGAATTTTAATGTGAAAAAACTGAAACGCAAACCTTATATTTGACTCTGTAACTTTTGAAAACACCATAAAACCTGTACATGAGGGGTACTGTTATACTCAGGAGACTTCGCTGAACACAAATATTAGTGTTTCAAAACAGTAAAACGTATCACAACAATTATATCGTCAGTGTAAGTGCCATTTGTGTGTGAAAAATGCAAAAAATGTCACTGTCACTGACGATATCGTCGTTGTAATATATTTTACTGTTTTGAAACACTAATATTTGTGTTCAGCGAAGTCTTCCGAGTAAAACAGTACCCCCCATGTACAGGTTTCATGGTGTCTTGGAAAGTTACAGAGTTAAATATAGTGCTAGACAATGTAATTCCCTGAACTTTTGGCCTGGGTTGGCAGGCAGGTCCTGCAAATTGTAATTAATAAAATGACCTAATTATGTAAAATTATTACATAAATATATGCGTAGAATTATTATATATATATATGTGTGTATATATATATGTGTGTATATATATGTATATAATTTTTTTTAATTATTTTTATTTATATATAGGTATATACACAGTGATATATACGTATATACTTATGTATATAGATATATATATTATTTCGTTCTACATGTATTTTGATATCAATATATATATATTAATTTTAAAATACAGTTAGAACGAAATTACGCATGTTTATATATTTTTTATCTATTTTTTTTATTATTTTTTTATTTATTTTTTTTACGTATTTATATATTTATTTATTTTTTATTATATATAAATATATATATATAATGAATTATATATATATATATATATATATATATATATTTAATCAATATCATTGTACGTGTATTTTGATATTAATATATATATATATAATTATGTATATATTAATATTAAAATACACGTAGACAGTGTATGCATGTATATGTGTGTATATATATACTTAGATCATATATATATATAATAAATATATATATGATCTAAGTATATATAATTTATTTTTACACTGTTTTAACATTTTTTTTTTTTTTTTCAGACAGCAGGGGGAGTACCTGTCATTACAGGCACTCCCCCTGCTGGCAATGCCTTGGACGGCTATGCCATCCATGTGATCGCGGGGTCCTCGCAAGGACCTCGCGATCACATGGCCCTGGGCGGCTGAAGAGGACGCAGGGGGACTCCCTGGGCTCCCAGGTAAGTCCCCCATACCGCGATCGCCGGCGACCGGGTAAGTACATAAGATCGCAGGACGTACTATGCCGTCCTGCGGCTTTTAGAGCCACCAAAATAAGGACGGCATAGTACGTCCTGCGGTCTTAAGGGGTTAAGTAATATGCTGTTTTTCATAAGTTTTTGAGTATGTCTCTTTAAATATAACTCTTTAGGAAATTATGTGTTTGCAAATATATATAATTTCCTCTTTTTTTTTTAAATATATCTATATGGTTTTATAACGAAATATTTTTAATTATGATGTTTTCGCAATAAAGTATTATTTTAGGTTTTTGTATATATATTTAATTGATACCAGCGATAGGGAATGGACTTTGTATGCCAACCACCTGAATCCACCCATTAAGATGGGTATATAAGAACGCATAGGACATGGATGGGCAGATCTGATGAAGCCGTGAACACGGCGAAACACGGCATCACGCAAGCTACGAAAGTTACGCACCTTACGTCACGCATTTGAGGAAGTCCCTCCCCCGGAAGTTTTTCTTGGATACAGACGGTAACAACGGTGGCAAACAGAACAGAGGGAACAGTCGACACCCTGAAGCTGCTTATTACCGAACGTTTGATACTTGAAATTGGATGTGGAGGAAGGTGACATATCTGTGCTGTGCTGGGCAATAAATATTTTAAAGTATCTCCGTCTATGCAGTCCTATATTTGAAGAAGCTGTTTAAGCTAGAGCAGGCTCATTCTGCTCTACGTTTGTGAGTGCATCTTTTGGCATTTAAAATTTATATTTTTTAATATGGTTTTACACTAGTGTTTTTTTGTGTCTCTTTCTCTTTATGTATATTTTCATTCGAGAGGACATATGTATGTATAATATTTTATTAATATTACACATTTAAGTGCACTTTATATCACTTAGCACTTTATTATAAAATTTTGCACTTGTTGCACTTTGTAACATTGGGTCTTAAAGACACAGCGCACCTTATTATTTTAGTATATTCACAAGAGTGTTTTGAGGAGTTTTTACACTTGTTTTTGGTGCAGCTTCATAATATAATATAATACATAATTGGAGACTATTATATTACGAGCGTCTACTTTTTACTTGTTTTCTGTGTATAATAATATTAAAGTACGTACAAAGCTCATGATAGCACACGTCTGTGCTTTGCCCTACCCAATTATTGTAACCCTACAAACTATGAGATTGGCCAAACTAGAAAGGCAGGTTTACGATGAATTCAGAAGAATAACTCTGTTACATAATGAGAAGCCCCAGTCACGGTGATTGGCTTTAGATTATTTTACTTCTGTATACAAATCAAGATCCATAGAATTAAATTTAGAAATAGCTTTACCTACCGACCGGTCAGGTATCCAACAGCTGAAGCCGCATAACAGGCCTGCAAAAGGAGGTTTTAGCATTCTACGTTAATAGCCATATCAAAGTTCATTTACACCTTTCTGCTGAACAGTGATGAGAAAAGGTCATCTAAGAATATTAAGTAATATTAGCGTGGCAGGAGTAGGCAACCTTTGGTATTCCAGACGTTGTAGACTACATCTCCCATAACGCACTTACTGCCATAATAATGGCAAAGCATCAGGGGACATTTGGTCCACAACATCTGGAGTGCCAAAGATGGCCTACCATTGGCTTATGGTATTTGGGGAATGGTGCATAAATATCACTTCTCTAAAGCTGGGGTATTCCCATGCCATAGATTACACAAACAGAGCTCACAGTTCTGCCATAATGCGGATTATTCTCCTTAAATTTTTTATTTAACCCCTTAAGGACCAAACTTCTGGAATAAAAGGGAATCATGACATGTCACACATGTCATGTGTCCTTAAGGGGTTAAATAAATGTGCCTTCAGAATGTGATTTTCAAAGTATAAAATAACTAAGACAGCAAGTCGTGATTAATATTTACATGTAGGGTGAAACAACAAAGTAAAAAAAAATCTAAGATTGTAATGCAAAATTTGACCTATTTCAATTAAAGGAACACAATAGTGTCAGGAACACAAACCTGCATTCCTGACACTATAGTTTTAAACCCACTATTTAGGTCCCTGACCCCGCTGTCAGAGCAGTAAAAAGATGATTTTACTCGCATTTCTCACCCCCCCCCCCCCCCCACGCTGCGACAGTCTCGCCACTGCTGGCTCCGACTTGCACCACCTCCATGGCTCAAACTTGATGATCTCAGCCAATACAATGCTTTCCCACAGGAATGGGTATCTGCAGATAAATGCTATATAAAAGCTTCCGCATACGGGCTTTTTTTCATAATGAAATAGTATGCTCTGGCTGGGCCAGGATAGCTAGTCATACAATGAAAATTTAACAAATAATAATGATGTTTTTAAAAAGTTGAGAATTTAAAAAATAAATAAATAAATAAATAAAAACTATTTTGTGCATAAATCTCACATGACCGTTCTACTTTCTTGAAGAAAATTTTGGAAAACTTACAGCTTGCTCGTTCCTCATCCCCACGTACTTGATTCCAGCTACCTGGGCTGCAATAGCCACTTCTATAACAGGAATGCCAACAATACCAAACATGTACTTTACATTCTAAGGAAAAAAAAAACATAATACAAATATATAAACAATTCTAAAAGTGATATTCAGATTTCTTGAGGATTTAAATGTACAGGACCTGTTAATGACACAATTCCAGGCTGTTCTATTAACAAACTAATTTACTAGAGATACACGCTATGCAGAAGGGGTTAATCACCCCTTCTGATCCTTACCTTAGTCCAGCGCTGGCTCGGGTCCGCCTTCGCTCCTTGGCTGGGGAGACTTAATGCACATGCACGGCAATGGCTGCACTCGCATTAGGATTTACCCATAGGAAATCATTATACAAGGTTTTCTTATGGGGTCTGGGTGACGCACGATGTTCCCATGCATAGCGTGAGGACGATTAGCGTCAGTTAGATGACAAAGAGTTGCCCAACAGCAACTTCGAAGTCCCTCTAGTGGCTGTTTTGTAGGGGAGTTAACCCTGAAAAGTAATTATTGTGTTTTTTTTTTTTTTTTTAAACTGCAATAATTATCTTTGCAGGGTTAAGGATCTGGGACACTGCACCCAGACCACTTTAATGAGCTGAAGTGGACTGGGTGCCTATGGAGTCCCGTTCATGAAGCCATTTTCGTGTATAGATCATGTCCCTGCAGTCTCACTGCTCAATTCTCTGCAGCCCTAGTCACACTTCCTTGCATGCGATGTGCACAGCTTTCCTAAACACTTCCTGTAAAGAATCATCTAATGTTTATACTTCCTTTAATGTAGATTCTGTTTAATTTAACATTTCTCCGCTAATAGCTAACATTCAATTTACAGAGATAAAAACCTTTTAATTAAGTTACATGTGATTGAAAGAGTAACCAATTTGTTATCATGCAAGCTGTGTGAGTCATAGCCAGGGGAGATATGGCTATAAAATCACAAAAAATATAAACACATTTAGAAGTTCTTTCATTTCTAAATGACAGAGAATTGAGCAGTGAGACTGCAGGGCATGATCTATACACCATAACTTCATTAAGCTAAAGTTGCTTTGGTGACTATAGTGTTAAGAACATAGGTCCATGTATATATAGCACCTGCAATATTCTAGTGCAGTACATGGCTCTTTCACCCCAACCACCTATTGGCTTTGGTAAAATGCTGTTTCATAAGCAAGTGTTCTCATCCTCTGGCCTTATTACACAACAAAGTTATGTGTTTTGTGTCCAGTGAAAGGTTTGAGACTTGTATCGGGATGGATGGTCTCAACCTTTTTTTTGCAGAGACCAAAAATATGCACAAGGAATGAGATTGCCAAACAATTCTATTTTAAAATAATTTCAGTGGCACATTCTTCAATTGTATTAAGATGAATTCTTCAAAACACTTATTAGCAGGATTATTTACTAAAGTGAGAATTCAAAGTGAATTTCAAATTTAAATGAACACTATAGAGTCAGGAATACAAACGTGTATTCCTGATCCTATAGTGTTAAAAACACATTAGATGGCCGGCCCCCCTTCATCAAAATTGACAATCTCAGCCAATCCAATGCTTTCCCAATGGAAAGCTAGTGCCAATCAGCATCTCCTCATAGAGATGCATTGAATCAATGCATCTCTATTTGGAACAATCAGCAAATCCATGCAAAGCTACACTGTAGCACTGACCCAGGAAGCACCTCTAGTGGCCATCTGACTGACTGCCATTAGAGGTGTTCCTAGGCAGCAATGCAAACATTGCCTTTTCTTTGAAAAGAAAGTGTTTATATTAAAAAGCCTGCCGGAACAGGCCATAGACACCAGAACAACTACATTAAGCTGTAGTTGTTCTGGTGACTATAGTGTCCCTGAATTCACTTTAATCTTGTAGAATAATACTGTAGATTCTCCCCAGTGTTATATTGATTTACATTGCAATAGGAATGCAGTGCTAGTGCACTGAACAGCTGCTGATCAGTGTTATGGGATTCACCTGGGATCACTAATGTAACATTAAGATATAGTGATGGTCAAGTTCTGGCACTCCAAGTTGCTAATGACTACGCATCCCATGATGCTCAGCCAGACATTCCATGGAAATATAGCTTACAAAGGACGCTATGCCCAAAACTAACCACCATGGTAATTATTATAATTAGTTTAAATGGTAGATTAAGACATATAGGTTCACCAAGTGATATAATAGGTAGGTCAGCATCACAAGAGAAGCACAACACATAAGAAGCCTTACTTGTGCTACTAAAGCTTCTGCAACAATCTGTGCCCCGGTGACAGTCTCCTCAAGGGTTGCCATCTCTCCAGCTGGCTGAGAGGACTCTGTGCCAATCTGCACCAGCACACTGCACTTCCTTAACAGCCCGCCGTGACGTCACCGCAACAGCTATTCGCTAGGGTTCTAAGCATGGAATTGATCCTACCAATCGGACACAGAGCTGTTGGCTGTCACGGGGCGTGGCTACAATGTCCATGGCTGGAGAGTAACTGTATCAAAGGTGAGTTCCATGTGTCGGTGTTCTTGTAGATCTGTTAGCAATGAGAATTCCATCCTGCTATCAAACGGATCAAATCAGCTGCAAGTTGCACCTGCTTGTGATCATTATCATGTGTTTCCATTATAATATGATTCCAAATAGTTGAGGTGTCATGATGTTACCCTCTGATAATGTACAGTTATTATTATCAATATTTATAAAGCGCCAACAAATTCTGCAGCGCAGTACAATAGGATCAGATGCATTGTAGAATATGTTGCCAGATTAAACATTTCCGTGCTAAGTGCTACCTTATTTCATGCATAAAATAAAGATATGTTTGTCCATAATGGCCACCTTTTTTCAGATTAATTATACACAGAGCATAGAGCAAGGCTGAGGCTGTACCTTGGTTATACTGCAGGCACAAACCTGGAGCCAAACTGATAATATTAGCAAAACAATAATAAATGCTGGCCAAAGTGCACATGGCTGTCACAAAGTCCAAAACCTTGTAGTATTTTCAAAGGTCTGATCATACAGCAGAGCCTGGGGTATGACTGTCTGGTTCATGGGTGACTGTGTATAAGGTGCAAAGCATGTACTGTCTGTCACTAGTAACAGCAAGAGGGGGGTGGGGGGGATGCACTGGTTACATTCTGCATATATGTGATGTTAAAAATAGTAAACCATTATTTTTAAAATTAATAATGAAGGTGCATGTGATAGATCCCCCTATCCCTGGATTGTTTCCCCTTTTATTCCGTTTACTTGCTACACTGGGTGGTTCGGTATATGGGATTCACCGAACCTCTGAGACATCTGGTTCGTATACCGACCAAACTGCCAAACAGCCAGACCACCCAGGGGAGTCGTGTGCTGCTCATTGACCCTGTTGACCCTTGGTCTCACCTCAGTAACTGCAATTAACCCAACGTTCAGAACAGTCGGCTGGGTGGCCGTCATTCGTATGTGCGAACACGTGGTGGCGGCCATCTTTAGCCGCGAGCGCATACCGCGGTGTTTGGTCGTCGAGTGCATGGAACTCAAATCAGACACTCGACGGCGCGAACACTGCGGGGACTTCCATCTCTCTGTATGTTTGATTGGGTTCGTATGAGGAGAGTGGCGTTCGGTGGGAACAAGCTCCCAAACAAGGGACACAGATTGAGAGCATGTACGAAGAGTTTCATTCGTATATTTTCTGTGTTTCGTACCCCCTAAGGAGACCCTAAACTATACCCCAATGGCATTTTGTGGGATCTGAGTGCTTTCAGGATATGTTGGGCGATTAGATTCAGGCTGTCCGGGGATATAGGACTTGAGGGGGTACCTGTTATTATTATATGCATTTTGGGGTGTTATTAATGTGTATGTCCTGGACCTGATAGTTAATGTCATTAAGTTGTGTACTTTGTCATAGTCCCCTCTCAGGTCCAGTGGGGAATGCCCCTTTCATAGGGACCTGCATATAAGGCCAGTTGTGGCTGCCAATAAATCAGTTCCTGCTTACCCTCAACATAGAGTCTCATCTCATGTTTGTAGGGAACAGCTATACCGTGACTTTGATTATCGTGATTGGGATTATTGTAGCCTCACTGTGAATTGGGAGAAAGTACAACTCTGGCGGCGAAACGCCTGCCAACGTCAAGGCAGACCCCAGCTAGACGGGTCCTACTCTGACCCATGTGTTCCCTATTAAGGGTTAATAAGTATATAGGGGTGTATATAGAAATAACCCTTTTTGTCTCATTAGAGATATCTTTGCCAGAAGCTCAAGGAAGCAAGGTGAAGGGTCAAAGTAGGACCCGTCTAGGGGGGGTCTGCCTTGACGTTGGCAGGCTGGCATTTCCTCCAGTGGCCATTGGAGTAACTAAATGACCTCCATTTGTTTAAAAACACATAGGGATTAAGGAGCGAGCGCAGGTAACTTTTTTCTTTGGTTTTTACTATAAATACAAAATGGTTCTTAGTCATGTCCTGACCTTTTACCACACTTGGACCCAAGAGTGACCTTTTTTTTTTTTTTCATTGGAATTTTTGGGAGATATATAGAAGGCGTATGCCTGAAATTGTGGGAGGGATTTTATGGCTATTTAAACCCAGCAAATCCCCTTACTCACCTGTCTGCGACGATTTCGGAAATTCCCTCCCACCACACCCTCTTCATATATCATTATACCTGGGTGGGCCCTCTTTTGCAGGCCTAACCTCACGTCGGTTTCGGCACACCTCAACCGACTTTCATATATTAAATTACACACAGTTTAATGTGCGCCCCTTCCATAATCCCGTACACAAATGTATTTGTCAGGCGTGGCTTGTTATCATTATATCAAATCATATATTGAGGGTTTATTAATTTAACAATGATTTGTAGTAAAATAAAAACTGGATTGCAAATTCAAGGCCAAAATAGATAAATTAGAAGCATTCTCTAATTATTATTACTATTATTATTTTATGATTTATATTGCACCAGCAAATTCCATAGCGCGGTACAATGGGTGGACTAACAGACACGTAATTGTAACGAGACAAATGGATGCCACAGAGGGGTTGAGGTTCCCGCTCAATGAGCTTACATGCTAGAGGGAGTGGGGTATAGTGACACAAAGGGTATAAGTAGGGGTAATGAATTAGGTTTGCTAGAAAAGTAATCACTGAGAACTTAGTAGGTTATTTTTGACAGTTGCAGGAGAGAAGTCATTGGGAGGGGGAGGATGAAAACTCGCTAACAGTTTAGATGATATGCTTTCCTGAAGAAGTGTGTTTTCATAATTTTTTTTGAAGGAGTGGAGACTGGGTGAAAGTCTAACGGAGAAGCGAAGGGAGTTCCAGAGCATCATATGTGGGAGTACTGACAGGGGATAGATGTAGGTCTTCGGCAGAGCGCAGGGGCCACAACGAGACATACTTGTGTATTAGGGAGGATAGGTAGGTTGGAGCAGCATTATGTAGGGACTTGTAAGCAAGCACCAGAATCTTAAACTGATCCCTATATCTAACTGGAAGCCAATGTAGGGACTGACAGAGGGGGGAGGCATGGGAGGTGCGGGCGGACAGAAAAATGAGCCTCGCCGCCGCATTTATTATAGATTGCAGTGGTGCAATCTGGGAACACGTAAGACAACTGAGAAGGGGATTGCGGTAGTCAAGGCAAGAAAGAACAATGGCATGGACCAGCACCTTAGCTGTGTCTGGTGTTAAATAAGGGCGGATGCAAGCTATGTTTTTGAGATGGAGTCGGATGGATTTGGCAATCGACTGGACATGAGTGGTGAAGGAGAGGTCGGAGTCAAAGAGAGCAGCTAGGCAGCGAGCCTGCGAGGTACAGGTGATGGTGGCGCCGTTGACTTGGAGACAGACAGACACGGGAGTAGCAACACTTGAGGGAGGAAAGACCAGAAGTTCTGTTTTGGACAGGCTGAGTTTAAGAAAGTGAGTAGACATCCAGTTAGAAGTCGCAGAGAGGCAGTCAGAGACACGAGTCAAGATGGGCGGGGAGAGATCAGGAGAGGACAGGTAGATTTGTGTGTCATCTGCATATAAATGATATTGGAAGCCAAAGGAGCTGATGAGTTTACCAAGGGAGGCAGTATAGACTGAGAATAATAGGGGACCAAGGACAGAACCTTGGGGAACGCCAACAGAGAGGGGTTGGGGAGAAGAGGCAGAGCCAGAGAAAGAAACACTGAAAAAGCACTGGGAGAGGTAGGAGGAGCACCAGGATAAAGCAGTATCCTGTAGACCGAGATTACGGAGAATGAGAAGAAGCTGTTGATGACCAACAGTGTCAAAGGCAGCAGAAAGATCAAGGAGGATTAGGATAGAGTAATGGCCGTGAGATTTAGCAGCAATTAAGTCGTTGGATACTTTGGTCACAGCTGTTTCAACAGAGTGACGAGCGCAGAATCCAGACTGAAGCTGGTCAAGCAGAGAGTTGGATTCGAGAAAGTCTGTCAATCTCGCAACTCTCTCAAGGATCTTGGAGGCAAATGGCAGTAGCGATATAGGGCGATAGTGTGATGGGGAGTTGGGGTCAAGGTTGGGTTTTTCAGAATCGGCGTTATGGTTGCATGCTTGAAGGGTGAGGAAAATGTGCCGGAGGAAAGGGAGAGATTGAAAATTTGAGTGAGGAAGACAGAGTGCGGCTGAGATATGAAGGAATAGGATCGAGGGAACAGGTGGTGGGACGGGAGGACCGGAGCAGAGCAGTAACAGCTAGTAACAGCTTGGCGATATAGCCTTCATTTTGAAATCTTGTTTACAATTTACCTCAATTCATTCTTTATTGAATAAAGCATCTGTGATGTTATATTTGGGCTAACCTAAGGCTAAACAGACAAATGTCTAAAAGAGTCCATAAATACCACAGCAGCAGTCAGCAGCACTTGCATTAAAGTCAGTGTCATCTCCAAACACTACAGCATTTGCTTTAGCGCTTAACAAAAAAAAAAAAAACACCATGTAGCACACACGCATGTAAAGTCACATGAATGCTGTGCACGTGCATGAGATGTCACACTTATGAGCGCTTGGTGCTGCTCCAATACATTTGTATGAGAAAGAACTGATTGGCTGAAAATGTTAAAGGGACACTGTAGTTGGCAGCATACCCATTTCATCTAATTGAATTGGTTATGGTAGCTGGAGTCCTCTGGTGCAGTCCTCCATTTTTGAGCAGGTTTTAGCACTAAATGGCAGGCTCTGGTCATGGGCAAGCGGCAGAACTGCTGCAGGGGAACCTGGGAGGGTCCAGTCTTGGCATGGAGCATGTGGTCTGTTCTTCCATTGGGTGCAGACCATAGTAATCACTCCCTTGTGGTCCTGGCACTCACGGATGTGTCAGAGCACGGGCTGGGAATCCTTGACCCACCAAGTGCCGGACTGCATGGGAACTATTACACACACTCATACACAAGACAGTCAAGGAATATGATAACCCACTGGACCACTAGGTATCCAGGATATTTCACCTGGTAAGCTAAGGGGGTTTGGGACAAAGAATATGCCAACAGCACTCACCAAATACAGGGAAAATAGATTACATTTCCAAGTTTTCATACCCCTGTTAATCTCTGAACCTTGTCATTAGAGCCCCTTCAAGGAGATGAAGCAGTTACAGTGCCTACCTCCATGCTGATGTTAAAGTGAGTCACAGAAGTCCTTTAAAAATTCTGCAAGTATTTTGTTCTTTTTTTGTTTTATTTTTTGCAAATTTTTAATGCATTAATAAAGGGAACATCTCCAGCCTTCCGTCTCCCTTCAACTTTCACGTTTAAAGCCAACCATATAATGCATTGAATTATTTAAGTATGATGCAGAAATAGCAATGTAAATAATTATTATAATTATTTTAGAATATTTTGACATTAAACAATATTAAAAAAAAATCCAGCAGATATGTGTATAAACAACTTTTATTATCAATTCAAAATAAAACATACTTTCAAGGAATGCAATAGCTAGAGGCTAGAAATCAAATAAACATGTTAGCATAAATTGTTTGGATTGTTATGAGTGTTTTTGTTATGGCATGTTGAACACCACTTCCTTACATTACAGTTGTTAAAACGTAACGTCGGTGATTATATATCTTCTATCTCATTGTTGTCCATAATTTCCTCAAGGTTGCTATACTTTGAGTCCATGTTTGTTCTCAGATCATTCACAAGCTTGTCCTTTGTTCCGGGGCTCACCATGTGACTTCCCCCTCTTCCAGTGATATAAGATTTCAAGAATTTGAAAAACTAAAAGGAGATAAATAAAATCAATAAATGGTGGAATATTTATAAAGATTATTGCAAACCATGTTATAGTCTGCTTTCATAGATACCATAGATTTCACTTAAAAGGGGGACACTATGCACCAAAATAACGTTAGCTCAACCTTAGCTGAAGTGGTTGGTTTTGTTGTATAGGTCATGCCTCTCAACTATTTTCTATTTAGGAGTTAAATCACTTTGTTTATGCAGTTGTAGCCACAACTCCTCTGGCTGTGCCTCCCTACACTTCCTGAATAAGTTTAAAGGGGCACTATAGACACCAGAACAGCTACAGCTTATTGTATTTGTTCTGGTGAGTATAATCATTCCTTCAGGCTTTTTGCAGTAAACAGAGAAAAGGCTGTGCTTACATTACTGCCAACGGATACCTCCACTGGCCACTCCTCAGATGGCTACTAGAGGTTCTTCCTGACATTCAGTGTCTCCACCCTCTGCATGGAGACACTGAACTTTTATCATAGAGATGCCTTGATTCAATGCATCTCTATGAGGAGATGCTGATTGGCCAGGGCGGTATTTAGCTCGGCCCCCTTGCCTGATTCCTTGGCTGAGATCATCATAATTGACAATCTCAACCAACCCATTGCATTCCAATGGTAAAGCATTGTGATTGGCTGAGATCATTACTTCTGATTATGTCAGCCAAGGAGGTAGATCAGGGGCAGAGCCAGCAGTAGATTGGTATAAAAGTAAGATTTTATTATATTTAGGGGCTAGATAGTTTTTTGAACACTATAGGGTCAGGAATACATATGTGTGTTCCTGATCCTACAGTGTTCCTTTAATTTTTAAATTTCTGTAATGCACAGTATTTTTTATTTTTTTTATTTTTTTTGCATACCTCATCTGTTGCAGCTGCCTGCTTTGCAATCTGCTTCATCCAGGGCATCTCATAGAGAAGTACTGGATTGGAACTATTCATGTGCAGCCAAATGCTGTAGTCCTCCAATTAAATGCTGCTATAATCAGCTATTTGATTCCATGACCACGTGTCACTCAGTTCTGGAAGAGTAAGTGACTTTAGTGGCCATCAGGAAGACAGCCACATGATGTGGGTTAACCTTGCAGTGTAAACTTGCAGTTTTAGCAAACCTGCACTGTTTTAAATTGCAGGGTTAAAATGACAGAACCACTACAACCAAACCACTTCATTGAGATAAAGTGGTCTGGGTAGCTTTAGTGTCCCTTTGAACTTAACCTTTAAAGGGATTCACTAGTGCCAGTAAAACAAACCCATTTTCCTTGCACTGTAGAATACTGGAGCCCTCCCCCCCCCCAACCCGCGTCGCTGAAGGGGTTAAAACCCCTTCAGATACTTACCTGAATCCAGCGCCGATGTCCCTTGGTACTGGGTCAGGCTCTGCCCACGCCATTATCTGCCAGCGGGGGAGACCTAGTGTGGGGCAACGGCCGCGCGCGCATTAGACCTCCCCATAGGAAAGCATTATTCACAAATGTGTCACAGCACGGGCTGAGAATCCTTGACCCACCAAGTGCCGGACTGCATGGGAACTATTACACACACAAGACAGTCAAGAAATATGATAACCCACTGGACCACTAGGTATCCAGGACATTTCACCTGGTAAGCTTAAGGGGTTTACCAGGTGAATGCTTTCCTATGGGGATTTCGGCAACGCTGGAAGACCTCATGCATAACGTGAGGACTTCCAGCGTCGTTTAGACAACCAAAAGTTGTCTAAGAACCCGGAAATCCCTCTCTGGTAGACAGCCACTAGAGGAGGACTTTACCCTGTAAGGTAATTTTTGCAGTTTATAGAAACTGCAATAATTACACTTGCAGGATTAAGGGGGATGGGAATTGGCACCTAGGCCACTTCAATGGGCTGAAGTGGTCTGATGCCTACAGTGTCTCTTTAATTCCTGACAATTCTCATTTTAGTGAATAAAGTTGAAACTCTGGGCTTGCCCAATATACAAATATATACAATATATATCTTGGGATTTGTTCATTAACATGACTGTTAATGACTGTACACAAAACAAGTGGTCATCCATTGAGATTTTGAAAAATAAAGTTTAACTTTAGCTAGAGGAATTGATTCTTTAGTTATTAATAGTGTTGTCGCAAACCCGAAATTTTAGGTTCGTGAACGGCGAACGCGAACTTCCGCAAATGTTCGCGAACCGCGCGAACCGCCATTGACTTCAATGGGCAGGCGAATTTTAAAACCAACAGGGACTCTTTCTGGCCACAAAAGTGATGGAAAAGTTGTTTCAAGGGGACTAACACCTGGACTGTGGCATGCCGGAGGGGGATCCATGGCAAAACTCCCATGGAAAATTACACAGTTGATGCAGAGTCTGCTTTTAATCCATAAAGGGCAGAAATCACCTAACATTGACACCTGTCCCCAAAGCCCCTGATACACACTGACACAGAGCAGAATAGAGACTGTTCCCCGTCCTCAGAGACCATGATACACACTGACACAGAGCAGAATAGAGACTGTTACCCCTACATAGGGTCACTTGGCAGATATGGCGGGTCATGGGAGGGGGAGGATGACTTTCACCTCTTCCCCTGTTAGATTCCCGTTGTGCTGTGACATCACCCTTATACGCTGTGTAAAGCATACTATTTAATTTGATCAGCATGGCCACTTGAGTTTTTATAGTTTTCACGCTGCTTGTAGTTTATATATGACACAGAAGCTGGCAGGCAGGCAACTGCTCTTCTATTACAGTGAAAAAAAATGATTTCTTTAAAATCTAAAGCTTAAGCTATTGTTAAAACAGATATGAGTGGTGGCACTGACTGTGCAAATGGGCAAGGCATCCAACCTGACACAGAAGCTGGCAGGCAGGCAACTGCTCTTCTATTACAGTGAAAACAAATTATTTATTTTAAATCTAAAGCTTAACCAATTGTTAAAACAGATATGAGTGGTGGCACTGGGCAAGTAGGCACAGTATCCAATGTGAACCTCACACAGAAGCTGGCAGGCAGGCACCTGCAATTACATTACACAGGGGAAAAAAAAAAAAAGCAGCCTGATGTTATAGCCCTAAAAAGGGCTTTTTGGGGTGCTGTCCTTACAGCAGAGATCAGATGAGACCTTCAGGATTGTAGTGGACACTGAATACCCTAGCCTAGCTATCAATTTCCCTATCTAATCAGCAGCAGCTAAACTTTCCCTCCTCTCACTAAGCATGCAGCTTCAGAATGAATCGAAAATGGATGCTGGGAGGGAGGTTGGAGGGTGTGGAAGGGAGGGAGTGCTGCTGATTGGCTGGAATGTGTCTGCTGACCGAGAGGCACAGGGTCAAAGTTTTCCAAATGATGACGAATAGGGGCGGATCGAACCGCCCATGTGTTCGCCCGCGGCGGCGAACGCGAACACGCTAAGTTCGCCGGGAACTGTTCGCCGGCGGACAGTTCGGTACATCACTAGTTATTAACAATAAAGAATTTTCAGATAGGATATATATACATTATTTACATACTTACTTCATAAAATTCAGTAGATTTTTTTTTTTTTTTTTTTAAAAAAGCATACTATTTTAGAAAAGCAGTAAATGCAACACTATGATAGTTAGTAATGCCAGGATAAGTCTAATTGATACCTTGTAGTCAAGGATGAATTTTTTTTAATTTTTTTTTTTTGTGGGCATATTATTTTATAATTTTCTTTCTTTTTTGTGGGCATATTAGATATATATTGAATCACCAGCAGAAAAAATGTGTGGTGAATATTTACCTTTTCTACATATATTATTATTATTATTTTTATAGAGACCAGACATGAAAAAACTCAATGTGCAGACAGAAAAATTACTGTTGTGCATCACCTGCATATCTCAAGTTGAGAGATCATGTTTCCACGACTACCCCAGAATTCCCACTTTGACATGCAAATGAGCATGACTGGTTTCTGGTCAATGATCACTTTAAATCATAACCCATGCTTTGCTTTAAAAAACAAACAAACAAACAAGTGTACGTTGCTAGGGGTACAGGGTGAAGTCTTAAACACATTGCCTTTCTGTGTTCATTTGCCCATGAAGCGAGGAACTCTGGGATACACGATTTCTCTGAGTTTCTATGCTACAGGAGAGTTTCCCAACTCAGGTGATGCACAACATGAACAGATATGTAAAATGTAACACACATTACAGTGTTATTACAAAAAAAATCAAACAAACACTAACAGGGTATTATTCACTTTAGTGAGAATTGTTGGGAATTTTAAAAGACCAAAATAAGCAAACTGGAAAAAATGGTGATATCAGCTGTTCAAAAGTCCAGTTACTTTGGCCTTAAATTTCAAATTCACTTAGAATTTTTAACAAAACTCACTTTGAATAACCGTGTAAATGTTTGACATTTTCAGATATTTCGAAATCTGTATGCACATGCATCTTTCCCAGATTAATTTACAAAGTGGAAAGTAGTCGTCGGATGCTATAAAAAGTATAAACTAAATAACTTTTAATAACTAAAAAAAAAGGTATTTATTTGAAAATTCAAGATTCTAAAAAAACAAAAAAACACTTAGTAGAATTATTTTTTAAAAAGACAATCTGAAAAGTCAAGATTCACTAAAAACCAAAGATAAATAATGCTTACATTTGTATATCTTATCGGGTTCAATCTTTATAAGCTTGCCATTTCTCTGTCATCAAATTAGCTACGGTTAATACTCTACTTGCCACAAAACGGCTCATTTACTTTTTACACTAGTTTGAACATGCTGAGCACAATCTGGACACATAACAGAGCACACAGATGCCAAAAAATAAGCATCCAAATATTTGAGATTTACCAGATCTCTGTTGTAGGGGTTCCCCAAGGATTTCCATTCTGCTTCCCTTGAAGACTGAGCCGCAACACATGCAATAAATAAGGATATTATTGTAGCTACTGCAAACTGTGTGTGCTTCATCCTAACAAAAAGCAGAACAGATGCACGTAAATAAATCATCTCTGTACCCGTACCTTCAATGCTAGAGAAGGCTTCATATATTTTTAATGAGAAACCGTTTCCTACCTCAAATACAATGTGTTTGCTGCTCTGTCCACCACCGCGTTCTTGTCATCCACTAAAGAGAGTGACAGTCTGCTTTACAGCCTCAATTTATACATCTTAATGACAATACTCATCCCACACTGAAATAGTGCAGAGCTGCGTGCGTTGACCTGCTTTGTTCATCTACAAATGGAGTAGCAATTAGCGTCCTTGTGAGATTGTCTGTCATGTGTAAGAGTGCTGCAACGTGCGCTCAAAAAGGTTTTGCGCATGAAAAGAAGTTTCACGAAATGTCTTGTTTGATGAAACTTGAAGAGGCCCTTGTGTTGGAGAGATGCTTCAATCCTACGTCATAGACGTTGCCCCCAGAGATATTCTCTCTCGTTTTTTGTTTTTTTTAAAACACTTAGGACTAAAAGTGTGTTTATAATTCCTGTAATTTTCCTGTAAAGGAAATGTCTATTTATATACTTAAAGAGGAGCAATTATTGTTAAAAAAAACTAAACAAAAAAAAACTTTTGATGTGGTGTAGTGCTGGTCAGGATTTCAGTTCGTACATTACTAGCCAGGCCTAACACGTACTAATTGCCACATGTGTGACAATATGGTTTATGTGTCAGACACGCCCTACCCCTGCTTTGAGTTATTATGTACCCATATCTCCCAACATATCACATGGACAAAGAGGAGCACTTTAATTTTAGGGGAGTGATTGGGGGGGAGGAGGGGTGTTGAGATGCGAGGCTGTACTGAGAATTATTTTTGTGACTTACTAATAACAATTTATGCAACTAAAATGTAATTTAGAACAATGTCTCTTATTTACACAGACTGATTTCTAACACATTTATTGTGGTTTAAAGACACATTACTGTGAGAATTATTGCTGTGGAGCTCTGTTATACGCTCACGCCTAGAAAAGAGGGACATTAGGATAGAAAAGAGGGATATTTAGATTTGGACTGAAAAAAGGGACTGCCTCTCCTAAATAGCCCTGTCCTTGGTCACACCCCCAAAATGAAAGCGTACCTCATTATCCATTTGAAATCTTGGGCGGTATGTGAATGGCCCACTGCACTCTTTATGTAGTGCATTTTTTTCACAACCGAATTCTAGAAGCTTAGTTTACTCACTCAACCATGAAAATTGCATGTTCTTAGCAACTTTCTTTTTTATCAGTATTTCTGAAGAAGAGTTTAAAGTATTGGATTCCATCCCAAAATGGCCACATCCATACCTAAAACCACAGCTGATCACAGCTTATGTATAATGGCTTACCTTGATGAAAATAATCCTGTTGTGGTGGTGGTGGTATACTTTTTTAATATCTGAGATACAGAATTTATCCACTTTGGCTACATTCTCCATAAGTCTCGGCTTAGTGAATAAACCCCATGGACTAGCATCTTGGGCTATGTTTTGCAGTTGCTTCCTGCAATGCGTATCCTCCATATTTAACTCATAACAAAATGTTTCACAGATATATTTTTGTGACATGCATTTGGAATGATAAGGTAATAGCCAGACTGATTTGTTCGGAAGACTGAAAAGTCCCTTGTGTAATAGATGCATTAACACCACTTTTCAGTTTGTTTTTTTTAGGTTTTTGGGGGTTTTTTTTTTAGTAGCACACTGGAAGAGTTGAACTTTGTATAAATAACTGTCTTTTTAAAAGGGCATTTTGACATTTTACAGCAGTAAGGTGAATGTGTTTTTGATTGCCCCGTGATTACAAAATATAAGACAACCATTTAATAACAGGAATTACTCAATATGCTCTTTTTTTTCTTCTGTGGTAGGTTTTTCAGGTCACATACATTTAGACCTGTTCCTCTAAATAACTGAAATTGGCGACCAAATTACTTTTTCAGTGACTGGAAAAATGTCTTAAAATGCTACTTTTATGTACAATTTAATTGATGTGGTTCTCTGCAATATAGTCATTTTGTGATTTCCCTGTATGTATCTCTCAAAAGTAGTGACTTCACATTAAATAAAACATTATATAGTGCACGTTCTAGCATTTTGTCAAATTTTAAAATGAGAAGTGATTATATGTTTTACAGAGAGTAAACACACACTGACAGCTACTCCCATCACACACAGCCCACAGACAGGCTTCAATATACATATTTGTCCATGACCGTCCTTCTTCTCAATATGTATTTACCTAGCCCCCTTTTACCATGTTTGCAGTTATGTGACCATTGCTGCTATGAAGCTGTGACAGAACTCTGTGTAAATAAATCTGCCCCTTACAATTACAACCAGCAGACTTAATGTTGGGTACATAATGACGGTCCCCAATTTCCCTGGATATTACCCCTAGACAGCTGACACCTCCTGCACCCAGACAGATACAGTTTAGATGATACATAGACAGCTGTACATGTGTAATTCTGAAAATATTGGGGTTTATTCTCTAAACCACACATTTTAGTGAATTGAAAATGAAATTGCCAAATTTAGGCAGCTATTTAGCCATCTCGAACAATGAAAAAAACAAAATAAAATAATGAGTAAGGAGAGATAGAATATATGCTCATAGATGGGACATGAAAATATCTAGAAGATGTCTTATAATAAGCACAGAAGGAATCTTCAAATAAAGATAAATCCCATGCAGGTGCTAAAATCGTTATTGTAGACCAGGGCTTCCCAAACTTTTATGGGCCGAGACCCACTTTTCAAAATGGTAATTTTTCGAGACCCACTTGCTTTTAATGCGTATTTTAAAAATGGCAATCCGCTTCAGAGGGATACAATTGGCAAACTATAGCAATCCGCTTTAGATGCATTCAATTGGCACACCGTGGAAATCCGCTTTAGATGCATACAATTGACACATCATGGCAATCCGCTTTAGATGCATAAAATTGGCATATCATGGCAATCACTTTTAGATGCATAAACTTGGCACATCATGGCAATCAGCTTCAGAAGAATACAATTGGCACACCGTGGAAATCCGCTTTAGATGCATACAATTGGCACACCATGGCAATCCGCTTAAAGGACCACTCTAGGCACCCAGACGACTTCAGCTTAATGAAGTGGTCTGGGTGCCAGGTACCTCTAGGATTAACCCTTTTTTTTATAAACATAGCAGTTTCAGAGAAACTGCTATGTTTATAATGAGGGTTAATCCAGCCTCCAAATCCTCTAGTGGCTGTCTCATTGACAGCCGCTAGAGGCGCTTGCGTGATTCTCACTGTGAAAATCACAGTGAGAGCACGCAAGCGTCCATAGGAAAGCATTGTAAATGCTTTCCTATGCGACCGGCTGAATGCGAGCGCGGCTCCTGCCGCGCATGCGCATTCAGCCGATGACGTCGCGATCAAGATGGAGAGGAGGAGGAAAGCTCCCCGCCCGGCGATGGAAAAAGAGGTAAGTTTAACCCCTTCCTCTCTCCAGAGCCCGGCGGGAGGGGGTCCCTGAGGGTGGGGGCACCCTCAGGGTACTCTAGTGCCAGGAAAACGAGTATGTTTTCCTGGCACTAGAGTGGTCCTTTAAGATGCATACAATTGGCATACCATTGCAATCAGTTTTAGATGCATACAATTGGTACATCATTGCAATCAGTTTTAGAGGCATACAATTGGAACATCATGACAGCTTTAAATACATAAACTTGGCACACCATGGCAATCAGCTTCAGAAGCATTCAATTGGCACACCATGGCAATCAGCTTTAGATGCATAAAATTGGCATATCATGGCAATCACTTTTAGATGCATAAACTTGGCACATCATGGCAATCAGCTTCAGAAGCATTCAATTGGCACACCATGGAAAACCGATGCATACCATTGGCACACCATGGCAATCAGCTTTAGATGCATAAACTTGGCATATCATGGCAATCACTTTTAGATGCATAAACTTGGCACATCATGGCAATCAGCTTCAGAAGCATACAATTGGCATACCATTGCAATCACTTTTAGATGCATAAAAGTGGTACATCATGGCAATCAGTTATAGAGGCATACAATTGGAACATCATGACAGCTTCAAATACATAAACTTGGCACAGCATGGCAATCAGCTTTAGATGCATAAACTTGGCACATCATGGCAATCAGCTTCAGAAGCATTCAATTGGCACACCATGGCAATCAGCTTTAGATGCATAAACTTGGCATATCATGGCAATCACTTTTAGATGCATAAACGTGGCACATCATGGCAATCACTTTTAGATGCATAAACTTGGCACATCATGGCAATCAGTTTCAGAAGCATTCAATTGGCACACCATTGAAAACAGTCAGATGCATACAATTGGCACACCATGGCAATCAGCTTTAGATGCATAAAATTGGCATAACATGGCAGTTTTAGAGGCATAATTTTGATATATCATGGCAGTTTTAGAGGCAGAAACTTTACACATCATGGCAATCAGTTTTAGAGACATACAACTGCTTACTCACAGGCTCAGAATCAGAAATTTTGTTGTCCTGCTCTTTCATCCAGGCACCTCACATTGATTATCCTAGTGGTGGAACTAATGTAGAGAGGACCGTGGTGCAAGTATGTTTTCTGGGCCCCCATCTAGTGAAAGTGTGGCCAAAAGGTAGATCTCCATCGGAGAACTTCAACAATAATATGCCAGATGGAGATCTACCATTTGCACATCATTGCAGGGTTATATTTGTGAGCAGTGTTTGAATGTAAGCATGTTTTTGTATTAAGTATATGTGTGCATGTATGAGTGTATTTGTATGTACTGTTGCTATTGGAATGTAGTGGTGTACTTGTTCGTAATGTTTGCATCTGAATGCAGGGGTGTTTGTATATGTAGTGTAGGACTTTAAATGCAGGTGTGCTTTTTGTGTGTAGTGTTGGTGTTTGAATGAAGGGGTGTTTGTAGATCATTTTAGTGTTTTAATGCAGGGGGTGTATTTGTATGTAATGTTTGCGTTTGATTGCAGTGTGTGTGTGTGTGTGTGTAGTGGATGCAGTGTGTGTATATTGTGTTTATAAAATATACATATACACAATGTGTGTTTCAATGTAAGCATGATTTTTGTATGGAGTATGTGTGCAGTGTATACACACACACACAGACACACAGACACACAAATACACACATTGACACAGCGATACACACAATGACACTTAGTTTCCCACACACAGATACACAGACACTAATGTACACAGATACACACAGACACACAAATACACACACACACTGACACAAAAGGACACGCAGAGACAGGAGGTGAGGGTGACAGTGTGGGAGGGAGTGTGTGTACTGGTAACAGTGTGGGGGGCAGTGTGAGAAAGGGTTACAGTGGGTGGGCAGGGGGAGAAAGGGGTACAGTGGGCAGGCAGGGGGAGAAAGGGTTACAGTGTGGGGGGGGGCAGGGGGAGAAAAGGCGACAGTGGGGGGGCAGGGGGAGAAAAGGTTACAGTGTGGGGAGAGGGGCAGGGAGAGAAGGGGTTACAGTGGGGGGTAGGCAGAGGAGGGGTTACAGTGGGGGAGGGGGGCAGGGATAGAAGGGGTTACAGTGTGGGCAGGCAGAGAAGGGGTTACAGTGGGGGGAGGGGGGCAGGCAGAGAAGGGGTTACAGTGGGGGAAGGAGGGCAGGCAGAGAAGGGGTTACATTGGGGGGAGGGGGTCAGACAGAGAAGGGGTTACAGTGGGGTGGAGGAGGGCAGAAAGAGTAGGGGTTACATTGGGGGGGAGGGGGTCAGACAGAGAAGGGGTTACAGTGGGGGGAGGAGGGCAGGCAGAGAAGGGGTTACAGTGGGGGGAGGGGGGCAGGCAGAGAATGGGTTACAGTGGGGGGGAGGAGGGCAGGCAGAGAAGGGGTTACAGTGGGGGGGAGGAGGGCAGGCAGAGAAGGGGTTACATTGGGGGGGGAGGGCAGGCAGAGAAGGGGTTACATTGGGGGGGAGGGGGTCAGACAGAGAAGGGGTTACAGGGGGAGGGGGCAGAAAGAGAAGGGGTTACATTGGGGGGAGGGGGTCAGACAGAGAAGGGGTTACAGTGGGGGGGAGGAGGGCAGGCAGAGGAGGGGTTACGGGGGGAGGGGGGCAGGCAGAGAAGGGGTTACAGTGGGGGGGAGGAGGGCAGGCAGAGAAGGGGTTACAGTGGAGGGAGGGCAGGCAGAGAAGGGGTTACAGTGGGGGGAGGGGGGCAGGCAGAGAACGGGTTACAGTGGGGGGGAGGAGGGCAGGCAGAGAAGGGGTTACAGTGGGGGAGGAGGGCAGGCAGAGAAGGGGTTACAGTGGGGGGAGGGGGGCAGGCAGAGAAGAGGTTACATTGGGGGGGAGGGGGTCAGACAGAGAAGGGGTTACAGTGGGGGGGGAGGAGGGCAGGCAGAGAAGGGGTTACAGGGGGAGGGGGCAGGCAGAGAAGGGGTTACAGTGGGGGGGAGGAGGGCAGGCAGAGAAGGGGTTACAGGGGGAGGGGGCAGGCAGAGAAGGGGTTACAGTGGGGGGGAGGAGGGCAGGCAGAGAAGGGGTTAAAGGGGGAGGGGGGCAGAAAGAGAAGGGGTTACAGTGGGGGGGAGGGGGTCAGACAGAAGGGGTTACAGTGGGGGGGGGGAGGGCAGGCAGAGAAGGGGTTACAGGGGGAGGGGGGCAGAAAGAGAAGGGGTTACATTGGGCGGGAGGGGGGAGGGCAGAGAAGGGGTTACATTGGGGGGAGGGCAGGCAAAGAAGGGGTTACAGTGGGGGGGAGGGGGGCAGGCAGAGAAGGGGTTACAGTGGGTGGGGGGTAGACAGAGAAGGGGTTACATTGGGGTGGGGGGGGGCATTGTTTGGGCTCTGTGCCCTACCTTCTTTAAACATCCCTGGTGGTCCAGTGTCTCCCTGGTGGTCCGGTGGGGTAACTCTCCGGTCTGCAGCTCCGCCGGGTGCAGAGCTGCAGACAGTGTAATAAAAGTCTCGCGAGCTCCCTGAGTGTTGCCATGGTAACGCTCTGGGAGCTCGCGAGACTTCTATCACACAGTCTGCAGCTCTGCACCCGGCGGAGCTGCAGACCGGAGCTGCTGGCAGACTGACTGGAGGGAGCGCGGCGGCATACAGGGCTGCCCTGTATGCCGCCGGGCTCCCTCCTGGTGTCAGTCTGCATGCCTGACTGCCCGGCGGCCCTGGATGTGTGGGTCAGCGCGACCCACTGGGGATCGCCCTGCGACCCACCAGTGGGTCGCGACCCACACTTTGGGAACCGCTGTTGTAGACTACTGGTAGCTACTGAATAGAGATTACCTTCTATGTTAATAAATCACACTGCCTAGAGATCTCTGTGTAAAGACTTACACAGTCTTAAGGTCTAACAGAGTAGCAAAGTGTAACAATTTGTTACATAGAAGGGAAGGCTTGTTTGAATTGAATTGTATAAGTGAGGATTTAGTACAGAGTTGCTGCAGCTTGTATCCATTTGCTGGTGTACAGTGTATAGCTAAAGAACAACAAATGGCTGCAACTAGATTCTGCAAGAGAAATATAGGAGTATGTTGAGAGGATAGAGAGAGAATCACCAACTTGGAACCATCCCTTACACTATCCCTTACACCAACCCTTGCATCCACGACCAAATCCCCAAATAAAGTACACTTTCCGCTAGTTGAGGTAAATGAAAAGAGTCCAATTCTATCTGACTAGCTAGTAGTAATAACGATGGCACACGAGCGTCTATCTGACCTAACTGCCTGTTGCCTGACACGTGTTTCGGCGCTGAGAAACGCGCCTTGTTCCGAGGCTATACAGGTGTCCTCACAATAACGATTTTAGCACCTGTATGGGATTTATCTTTATTTGAAGATTCCTTCTGTGCTTATTATAAGACATCTTCTAGATATTTTAATGTCCCATCTATGAGCATATATTCTCTCTCTCCTTACTCATTATTTTATTTCATTGTTTTCATTGTTTGAGGGTTTTTCTATTTTATTTTTTTGTGCTATTAAAAGCTAAGTTTTAAATATATATATACCCACCAGGGGGCGTCCAACTCCTATCAGACCCACCAGGTCTGTTTCTCTTTATTTCACAAATGTGAGGGTTATTCCCTATTCTGGCCGCCCCTGACACACACCAAGCTGACTCCCCTCGGGGTATTTAGCTTTTCTTCCCTATTTAGCCATCTCAGCTGATTGTTAGCATTCAATGATACAAGCAATACACATATTCTGACACTTTTGGAATGATAAACTCACATTTTAAAAAAAAATATGCTGCTTTCAATTAAACGGGAAGTGTCACTTATCTAAATATAACACTGTTGAATACATCACTGGAAAACCAGGAACACGGTTTGATTTTTCCTCTTCTTTCTATGTCGTGACTATGCTGACTACCAGAGGCAAGATAGAACATATATCAATGAATTACTGGGAGCCAAGATGGTAGCCCCCAGTAGAAATAAAGATGTGTGGATTTGTACATTTAATTGGCTTTTTTATTGCTCATAAACACATATATTTGGGAAATAAAGGGGACAAGTAAACATAATAGTAAAAATCCTGAAAAGTGATGGTTTCCCTTTAATATTTTTATGACATCCATGCCTTCTCTTTTTATGTATTTTGCTGTATCAGACAGTTAACGTTTGTGGTTTATTTTATTCTAGGGAAAGCATTTGAGATGTTGCCTACAGCTTATTATCTTGCTGTTTACCTTTTCTGCTGGAACTTTACATCACGGGAAGTCCATGCCTTGGACTATTATATGGCAGCTGTGTATGAACATCATGCAATATTGAACCCCAACGCTACAGCTTTATCTGACCGCAGGTCTGCGCTGGAGTTTATGTCAAAAAATCTAGATATTTATGAAGCTCAAGTGACTGTTGCTGCAAAAAAAGTAAGAACGTGTCTTCAGGGCCAGTGCAAGGATTCTTGCCGGCCTAGGCTAACAAAAATTTGCTGTCCCCCATATGCTCTGCCCACTATGTGACATCACAACACCCCACCCATATGAGCCAATGCCAGTGTTGCACACGATGTCTTTATTCTAAAAGGCAGTGTGTTTACATTAAAAAGCCTGCAGGGACAGGCTGTTGACACCACAACCACTTCATTAAGCTGCAGTGGTTCTGGTGACTATAGTGTCCCTTTAATGTGAGGTAAATTAGAGATTAGTGCCACTAATAATATATTGGATTGCCTACTTACCACCAGATGAGGACAAGAGGATGATGATGGGCTCAGGCTGTAGTCTGGCTTCACTGGTCTGGTGTTGAAACAGGCTCTCTGGAGGCAGTGCTCACAAAAATAAACTAACAGCAAGCAGCTCCATTTTTTTGGGGCCCCTTACACAGATCACAGTCTGGGGCCACTGGGTCTGACCAGGAGTATGCAAGGCCCGCCCATAAGCCTTATGCCTACAAGGCCCACTCATGAGTTCGCTCACAGGGAGTGGAGTGTATGTGTGTAGGGGATGTGTTATGTATTATTGTAGAGCAAGCATGTCAAACTCGCGGCCCACGATGGACATCTTTGTGGCCCGGCGAGCCGCAAGTTCATGCTTAGTGTTATAGCAGAGTAGGCACCTGCTTTCCCCATGTTGCAAGAATTTTGAATCATCACCTTCTTTGTAAGAACATACTCTTGTGATCAGATGTTTTCCAGAAGGTAGCATTCCAAGTCAAAATTGAAGACAAAAATTAATGTCATCAGGATTAGTTACCACAGAAATAGTTCCTAACAATTTCCTAACAGAAATATTAGTAAGGAGTAAAAATAAGTCCATGTTCTCATTAACTTACTCTTCCACTCCTTTCATTGCTATTACACTGTATACAAGAGTTGTCTTTTGTGTGGCCTGTTATATGTGCTAAATTTTCACAGTGGTCCACGACTTCCAAAGGTTGAGCTCCCCTGCTGTGGACCATATAAACAGCCCATGCCCAGCTCACTACAACAAATAAAACATAAAAAACTACTTCATGGATGAACAAGCAGAATCAGCTGTGTGTGGAGTTTGCAAAACATTTTTTTCAGAGTATGAGCTGTTAGGAGTGAATGCCAGTTTATCAGCGTTTGAGACACTCTTCATCATAGCTCTTGGCTCACAATGTTAGCATTTTGTAGCTCCAGCTCAGTTTACTGTGATCCATCATATTTTTTCTCTGGCATAACACTTATAAATAAAAATACGAATTGCACCCAATTCATTTAGTTTCCACGTTCACATGTTAATTTATTCATTATCCAACAACCTCAGCCTTACCACCCTCAACTTAAGGAGGAACCTTAATTCTATTGAACTCCAGCAGCTGATAATGATTCACAACTGCTATCCATCCCTTCCCTTTCCTGTCCCTCACTGGCCATCTCCACATATAACACTACCCAGGGCCGCCACCAGAAATTTTGGGGCCCCTAACTCAGCTTAGGGTCTGGGCCCCCAGGGGCCCGCCTCCAAATACCGCCCACTGGGACCGCCACCAAATACCGCACACAGGAATACACACACAGACACAAACATACACGCTGATACAAAAGGACACAGATACATACTAACAGACACACATACTGAAACAGACATACACGCATACAGGCATACATACTGACACACACATACTGAGACTTACACACAGGCATACATAGTAAAAGACAGACACATACTAACATACATACAGACACACATGCATGAGGACATAAAGACACATACATACATACAGACACCGACATACATACATACACACATACATACATACACACATTCATACATACAGACACTGACATCCATACACACATACATTCATAATGGCATACAGACATACATTCATACATACAGACTGACATACATGCATATATACAGACCTACTGTCTGCATGCATACAGACATCCATACACACATACACACAGACATACGTTCATAATGATATGCAGACATACATTCATACAGACATACAGACATACATATTTAATGACATACAGACATACATACATGCATACAGATATCCATACACACATACACACAGACATACGTTCATAATGATATGCAGACATACATTCATACTGACATACAGACATACATATATAATGACATACAGACATACATATATACATCCATAGACATACATGCATGCATACAGACATGCATGCATACAGACATACATACATACAGACAGACATACATACATACATACATACATAGACATATATGCATGCAGTCAGACAGACAGACATACATGCATGCATCCAGACAGACATACACAGACATATATACAGACAGACATACACAGACATACATAGACAGACATACACAGACAGATATACATACATACATAGACATACACAGACATACATACACAGACATACATACATACATAGACATACACAGACATACATACATACACAGACATACACAGACAGACATGCATATATACAGACCTACTGACAGACATACATGCATACAGACATCCATACACACATACACACAGACATACCTTCATAATGATATGCAGACATACATTCATACTGACATACAGACCTACATATATACATCCATAGACGTACATGCATGCATACAGACATGCATGCATACAGACATACATACATACAGACATACATACAGACAGACATACAGACATACACAGACAGACATACATACACAGACATACACAGACAGACATACACAGACAGACATACACACACAGACATACATACATACATAGACACACACACAGCTCATTTTCCAGCCACCCTCCTGTCTCTTACCTTTTCTTTGCAGGAGGGTGGCTGGGGATGATGGAAGTCGGCGCGGCTCCCTCTTTACTTGCGCGCGCGCGCTCCTCGCGCGTGGAGTGAGCTGGGAGATAGTAACCACTTCCTTCCAGCAGCACTTGCGACTGCTTTTTTTTTTTTTTTTAAAGGGGCCCGGTCGCGCTATACCGGCCACAGCGCTGACCGGGCCCCTGAAGGAGTGGGCCCATCGGGTGGCCCTAAGTTATGGTTGTCACCCCATGATGGCGGCCCTGACACTACCCTCACCTCTGCCTTGAACGCTGCAGCCCCACTCCAAACATGCACCTCAAGGAAGA
Source organism: Pelobates fuscus (assembly GCF_036172605.1). Lineage (NCBI taxonomy): Eukaryota > Metazoa > Chordata > Amphibia > Anura > Pelobatidae > Pelobates > Pelobates fuscus. The sequence goes on along the minus strand of NC_086320.1, from coordinate 315,684,987 downwards.
CATGCCCCAAATCAACATGCTACCTGCAAAGATGCTTCCGTTGTGCTGAACACTCATGGAGGAAGTCTCGCACCCAGTCAGACTTTCTCCATTACAGATTCATATTGTGTTCATACAGCGCAGCCCTTGTCCTCGCCAAACAGTCATACTTTTTCTCTCTCATTAGTTCATGCTCCCGCAATTCCAGGCATCTCTTTGACATCTTTAACTCTCTTCTTCGCCCTGCTGTGGCCACCCCCCAAACTAGCCTTACAGCTGATAGCTTTGCATGTTACTTTACTGACAAGATTGAACAGCTAAGGAAAGAATTCTCCCCACCTTGCCGTTCTCTTTCTCAACCACACGTAGATCATGCCTTTCCTACCCCTCAGACTCTCTCCCTGCCTACTGAACAAGAGGTGGCTGTGCTTCTCCTTTCCTCTCGCCCCACCACTTGCCTGCACGATCCTGTCACATCTCACCTTATCAGATCTCTCTCCCCTTGCCTTGTGCCTTCCTTAACACTCATTCTTTAACTGCTCTCTCTCTTCAGGTGTTGTCTCTGCTGACTTTAAACATGCCACTGTAGTACCTATCCTGAAAAAAACATCTCTTGACCCATCCTCCCCCTCTTACTATCATCCTATATCCCTGCTCCCTTTTTCCTCAATGCTTCTGAAAAGACTGGTCTTTACCCGTGTGTCTCACTTCCTCAATTCCAACTCTCTCCTTGACCCTCTTCAATCTGGCTTCCGCCCTCTCCACTCTACTGAGACTGCTCTTATCAAAGTTACTAACGACCTAATCGCAGTTAAATCCAAAGGCCACTACTCCATACTAATTCTTCGTGACCTCTCTGCTGCCTTTGACACTTTTGATCATGCTCTCCTTCTTCAAACTCGGTCTTTAATCACTCTGTCTCTGTGACTCTCTCCTCTTGTGGTTTTCCTCTTATTTCTCCCAACGCTCATTCGGCGTCTCCTTTTCTAATGATACCTCCTCCCCTCGTCCTGTCTCGGTCGGAGTCCCTCAAGGCTCTGTCCTTGGTCCCCTTCTATTTTCTCTTTATACTGCCTCTCTTGGCAAACTTATTACCTCTTTTGGATTCCACTACCATCTGTACGCTAATGACACCCAGATATATCTCTCTTCCCCGGACCTCTCCTCTGCCGTCCTGCAACGTGTCACTGCTTGACTTTCTTCCATCTCTGACTGTATGTCCTCCCACTTTCTGAAGCGCAATCTCTCTAAAACTGAGCTCCTTGTCTTTCCTCCTCCTAATACCGATCCTTCTCTTTCGCTCTCCCTTCAAGTTAGTGGTATCCACATAAGTCCATCCTTGCAAACGCGCTGTCTATGTTGCCAAATCCTGTAGATTCCACCTTAAAAATATAGCCCGCATCCACCCTTTTCTTACGCAAGATGCTACCAAGCAGCTTGTCTATGCTCTAGTAATTTCCCGCATGGATTATTGTAACCCTCTCCTGGTCTTTCCGTATTGCCGTATTGCCCCTCTACAGTGTGTAATGAATGCTGCCGCCAGACTGATTTTCCTCTCTAGTCAGTCCTCTCGCGCCTCACCCCTCTGTCAATCCTTACATTGGCTTCCTGTATTCTATAAGAGTCAATTCAAAGTGCTGACCCGTACCTATAAAGCACTGAACAATTCTAGCTCTCTTACATCTCTTTACAGATCCATAACTACGCCCCTTTTCGGTCTCTCCGCTCTGCCCGTGACCTCCTGTCCGGTGCTCACACCCATATGGCCAACTCACGCTTGCAGGACTTTTCGGGGCAGCTCCTTTCCTTATGGAATAGCCTGCCTATCGCCATCAGACTGTCCCCTAGTCTTCAATCATTTAAGAAGTGCCTTAAAACCCATCTCTTTAGGAAAGATTATGGCCTCCCAGAGTAACATCTACCTTACATACCTGTCTCTTGCTCTCTCCTAAAGGGCAGCACTCTACTCTCTCCTCCAGCTCTGCTCCACTCCCACCCTATTTAATTACTAGTTCCTGTCCTAATGTGTTTTATACCCCACCTCCTATAGACTGAAAGTTTGTTTGAGCAGGGTCCTCTTCAACCTATCATTCCTGTAAGTTTTTCTTGTAATTGTCCTATTTATAGTTAAATCCCCCCTCTCATAATATTTTAAAGTGCTACGGAATCTTGGCGCTATATAAATGGCGATAATAATTATCAAAAGGGAAAGTGTATATGAAGATAAGTTAAGGTAATGCAAATTAGGACTGTCGTGGATTGGATGGATGAGATGGAATGGTAGGGTGGATGAGATAAATGGATGGCCATATATACTAGATACTTTGTAAACTTAGCTCTTGCTAAGTACAGTTAGTAACTGTTATTTCAATTTTTTTCTTTTGTTTTAAATGCTACCATTGTTAATTTGGAATTACTGTAATATACATTGGGCTACTGTGGCATAGTGGAGGGCTTAATACGATATGTTCATATGGTAAAACTAAATCCCCATATTTGTTTAAACTGTATTTTTGTGTGCATGCTGTCAATATAGCTGTGAACTAGTCTGAGTGTAAACTGATAGAAACCATAGTATTACTGCCATTGGTTTGTTGACCAGTTACACTGCTGAACATGGGTTTATGGAATAAGGTCAGAAGGAGAGGCTCCAAGTGGTGGGACTTCTTCCTGACCATAGAGGAGTCCACATGCTACTGACACTAACATGTTTAGCAACTTTGAAGTCTTTTTTTTTGCATTATCTATATAATATACTATTAATTAAGGTCATTTCCGGCAAATTGTATTATGTTTATTAAGCCAGAAAGCAGTGCGATGATAACAATAGATCTCTCTGACTAATGGAAGACAGTGCTCACGACAACACAGTCTGTCAATACTGGTATGTAGTAAAAATGGTTACAATGAAAAGAATACGTAGAATTAGAATATGTCGACGAAGGGCAGAGCCATATATTAGAAATGGTATAAATGAAAAGAATTGTTTGAACCGTGTGGGTGTATTTCACATCACACTGTAATTACATCTTGACAATCCATTATTATATTTGCTTGTGACTTAGCCTTGAAATGACAAGAAACGGTTTGATTGGGGTTTCCCATTCTGCTGTCACCTTTCTAATTTCAGTATATTATAAGCAACACGTATTTGTTCAGTTAAACTATTATAATATCAGATACAGTAAGGCAAATAAATGTATTTAAAGGAACATTTCAAAAACTATATATTTATAATGTTTATTAGTATGTGTTCATTTTGCCTTTTTTTTTTTTAATGAATGTTTTTACAATTATTTGTTGTCAGGGTGCACAGATAATTGTCTTCCCTGAAGATGGAATCCATGGATTTAACTACACTAGACAATCCATTTACCCGTACTTGGACCAAATCCCTCCTTCCCACTTATTACCATGGAATCCATGTCTGGAGCCTTCCAAGTTCCTTGACACAGAGGTGAGACATTTGACTTGCGTTATTTTATGATCTTTAGATTTTGCTCCAATAAATCTGCCCACTGGATTGAACTTGAGGGCCTGGACCATCATTACTTTTTTGCATTATTTTATGGTCGGTTTGTTTTTGTTTTTTTCATTTTTTATTATCAATGTTCTTTACTAAAGTGAGAATTCAAAGTAAATTTTAAATGTAAAGCCACAGTAGCTGAATGTAAAGCATGACCGACTTTGACTGACTTTAAGAATTTTTCTAGTTTGCCGTTTTTATTTTAAATATTTTGAGTTTGATCTCAAATTTGAAAATCACTTTGAATTCACCGTCAGTTCTCACTTTAGTAAATAAACCTGTATGTTCTTGCAATTAAAATCATTGGTATGTCTATCACATACACTAAAATGTGCGTTTCAAACAGAGGAGAAGGGAGGTGTACAGTACATTCCTTGACTTTTACCTAGTGTCCCCATAGTGGGGCTCTATATATACATAATACCTCCATTGGACTGCGGAAAGGAACTATTAATTAAAAGGGAGTTTGGACATCCTAATGTCCCCTTTTGCCCCCATCTGTTATGAAATAGAGGTGGACCTTGAGTACCCCACACCCATGGGAAGAGGGAGGGAGCTCTAATTATGATATACATGGGGAAACTAGTGTCCTTCCCAAGCCCTTTAGTTATATAACAAATAAGGGGGACTTAGTGTCCCACCCAAGCCTCCACCCAAGGGTTGGCGGGTGGGGGCTCCAAAATAACCATAGTTATCTGCCCCACGCTAAGCAATATCAGTCAGTGGTTGACTTGTGTGCTAGTACTGACATGACTTTGTGACTTACAAGTCTTGTGAAAGGCTAATGCATGCAGAGAGCACTGAAGAACACATCATTACACAGGTGTCTTTTCTCAAGTGATCCCAGGTAAAATTTTCAAACCTTTTTATTGGTTTTTTTTTCTGGAGACTTAGAGATGCAGGGCAAACAGAGGTAGTTGGGTTTGGGCATCAAATGCAGATGGCATCACCAAAGCCTGAACTGTTGGAACATATGTGGCCGCAAATGTTCCTTTATGTTTAGAGGTGAATGAGAGCAAAGATTAAAGCACTGCAGCCTTCAAGATATAAATACTTTAATAGCTTTGATTAAGTGATAGCATGTGTACCTGATATCATTATGAACATCAAAGAGAACAAACACAGTGCATTAAATGGGTTTCGGTTCTTATGTATTTGGCTTTCTCTGTCTAAGTGAAGATGAAAGAAGTCACAAGTGAGGTTATTCATTATCAAGTGCTTATTATACATATTTACTTTTTGTGAAACCATGCCAAATCCAATAACTGTCATTCGGTCATCCTTTCATTTTTATAATTAAATGATCACTATAGGGTCAGGAACGCAAACATGTATTCCTGACCGTATAGTGTTAAAACCACCATCTAGCCCCCCTGGGCCCCTCGTGTCTCCATAATATAGCAAAAAACTGTAGATCTGCATGATTTTGCCTCAGAAAAACAAGCTGTCTGCTGACATCATCAGAAGTGGTTGCCTGATCCAATCACAATGCTTCCCCATAGGATTGTCTGAGACTGACAAAGAGGCAGATCAGGGGCAGAGCCAGCATGATTCAAACACAGCCCTGGCCAATCCGCATCTCCTCATAGAGATGAACTGAATCAATGAATCTCTATGAGGAGAGTTCAGTGTCTGCATGCAGAGGGAGGAGACACAGAATGTTTGGATGCATTTTAGGCAGCCATGACCCAGGAAGGATCTCTAACAGCCACCCGAGGCGTGGCCAGGGAAGTTATCACTAGGCTGTAATGTAAACACTGTATTTTCTCTGAAAAGAAAGTGTTTACAGCAAAAAGCCTGAAGGTAATGATTCTACTCACCAGAACAAATTCAATAAGCTGTAGTTGTTCTGGTGACTATAGTGTCCCATTAACTGCAGTTTTCTAGAACATTGATTTGGTAATATGTTTTACTAGTTTTGCATTTGTCTTTATAGAAATATTTAGGGCCACCCTTATAATTAGTGGACCCCATTTCAACTAGAGAAATGTCTCAGTATTTCAGTTGGGATAATCCTGTTATTTCCCAAATCATCCAATGCTGGTATCATCTTTAAAATCTCGACAGGGAGCCGACATGAACATAACGCAGGTTCCCAAAGAATCCAATAGGAACTACACACATACCCAGTAGTAAAATGTCAATAACATACTGGTACTTCAGACCCAGGGGATGGCAAATCTCCAGAAAGTAAAAAATCACTTAAAATAAGTAAATAAAATCCAATGCAGACTTGTATATGAAGAACATCATAACACTTTGGCTAAATGCAGTAGCCCCTAAAAGACGCAGGTATGCCCAGAAAGGGGGTGAGTCCGCCCCAATTACTGGTAGGTTACTACTAATAAAGCAGGCCGACCCACTGAAGGCAGGACATGCAGGGAGATTTCAGTCTAATTACGTGCTTGTGGGGGATACCAGGGAACAAAGCCAGGACAGTGGGACAGAAACCGAAGATCGGGATGTATCGCCGAAATAGGGACTGTTGGGGGCATGAAAGCTGCATACATATTGCAATATGTGAAATGTATGCTACTGAAAATCAACAGTAGAATTGCAATAAGGTTAGCCTGGATGAACTGCATTTTGTGTGGACTATGTACAGTCCATTAATAAACAGTGTTGTGTCCTCATTGTCTGTTTGCAGGTTCTCCAACGCTTAAGTTGTATGGCAACAAAGGGCAGAATGTTTCTGGTTGCAAACCTGGGAACCAAGATGTCATGTAAACCTTTGAAAGCCCAATGTCCATCAGATGGAAGATTCCAGTTTAACACAAATGTGGTGTTTAATGACAATGGCACACTCATTGCCACCTATTTTAAGCAAAACTTGTATTTTGAATTTGGCTTTGATACACCTCCCGAGGTCCAGCATGTGGTTTTTGACACTCCATTTGCCAGCAAGTTTGCCACTTTTACATGTTTCGATATCCTGTTCTTTGAACCTGCGGTGAGCCTGATCGAGAAGTACAACGTAAAGCATGTTGTGTACCCAACAGCCTGGATGAATCAGCTGCCGCTCTTGTCTGCCATTCAAATACAGAGAGGCTTTGCATCTGCTTTTAACATTAATTTTATCACAGCAAACATTCACCACACAACACTTGGTATGACGGGCAGTGGGATATTTAGCCCCTCACACTCATCCTACCACTATGATATGACAAATGAAAATGGTACTCTTATTTTGGCAAAGCTGCCAGTGAACCCATCGGAAGATGTTATTGTAGGTCCCAAGGACCAGATTTGGCCAGAGAACAGTGAGGTGGTATACAGTAATACATTAACTAAACATCAAGTTTGTGAAACAGAAGAAACAGAGGAGACCTGTGGGCGAGACGTTAACACTGACCAGATTCCACATCCTGTGTTCTATAGTGAGATGATGTATGATAATTTCACTTTTGTTCCTCTCTTGGAAAATAAAGGAATGCTGGATGTTTGTGCTGGAACACTCTGCTGCTCTCTGAAGTATAAGAAAACCATTTTATCTGATGAACTGTATGCTCTAGGTGTATATGATGGTCTTCATACGGTGCATGGCACATATTCCCTACAGATCTGTGCTCTGGTGAAATGTGGTGGACTGGAGCCCAGTACTTGTGGACACGAGGTAACAAATGCCGACAGTGTGATAAATCTCCAGCTGTGGGGGAATTTTAGCACCAAGCACATCTTTCCTCTATTGCTTACATCAGGTGTAACTGTACAATTACCTGACTTCAGCGGCTGGAAAGGCAATACGTTCTATATGAATGCTAACAACATGTCATCTAGCCTATTGACTGCTGCTTTGTATGGACGGTACTATGAAAGAGACTAAGATTTAATGTGCATTAACTGTGTACAAACTGTGGAAACCAGTATTTTGTGATTTGTAAGATTTGTGGGCCAGCACAGTAAATTATATAACTACTCTGAGGATTAGAATGACTATTGAACTGCGCATCATAAACAAAGCTGTTTTGTTTTTTTGTGTGTGTATTTTTTTCTTTTCTTTTGTGCACAACTAACCTTCCTGGGCTGTGTAGATATCTGTAATGGGTCTTTGCCATTCTTACTGTCCTTAGCTGGCATTTTGGTTCCACCGAGGATTTTATACATTTTAAATTAAATTGTGCTCACAACTTAATAGAACATGCACACGATAACAATAACTTTGTGGGAGTAATTGAATAAATAGAGATAGCAAGGCTGCATAGCAAAGCAGCTTGCAGTATGAATGGGCCATTCAAGAACTCTTTGGTGGCCAACCACAATGACCAATCATCCAATATTTACATCTGATTGTCTGAACCTGGATATGGGCTAATTGGTTTTTGTACTTTTATAGTATGGAGCTCTACATTGTGTGCATGATTTAATAATTAGTTCCCACCGTATTAGTATTTTGTGAACAAGTTCTATTAAGTCTTGACATGATATACCTATATAGTTGGAATGATTTACTAAATCGTGCACACATAAATTTACTAGGTGATCCCACGGGGCACTATTCTCACTGTGAACCATTTGGTGAATAGCATAATTTCCAACAATGGAAGTTATGGAATCTGGAAGGATCTGAGAGGTGACCTAGGTCACTGGTGACACCCATAATGGTCAGGCCCACCTAGAAATGTAGCATGTACCTAGAAAAGCCCTTGGTGACATCATACAGTGCAGAAAACAGATTTTGGTGAAACGTTAATGAGTAGGTTGGACATAGATCTCCTGGCCTGCCTTAGTTTTGTGAGAGGTACCAGCTGCCACCTAATATTTTTGCTAATTACACAAGAGACAGTAGTAGTCTATACTTTGTCAAATGTATATCTTTTACTTGCAATGGAATTTAAAAAAAATTCTAGCACAGTCAAAAGAGCTTTTCATAAAGATTCTGTCTGAACTCTACACAAGCTGTTTAACCCCTTAAGGACACATGACATGTGTGACATGTCATGATTCCCTTTTATTTCAGAAGTTTGGTCCTTAAGGGGTTAAACACTTTTGCAAACTCCTTTAACCCCTTAAGGACACAACTTCTGGAATAAAAGGGAATCATGATGGAATATTTCCATCATGTGTCCTTAAGGGGTTAAGAAGCTGTAATTTAGCAGACTATTTGGTAGGCTTGAGTCAGGTTTTAGAAAATGCTCATCGCATGTTTGCCAAACATCGAAAGATACACATTTGTCTATTTATCTTTGGTATCTGCAGGTTAAGATTGTTGTGTATTAAAAAGGTTTGTTGGATAAAAAACATCATAATTTCTTGACGTCTTCAGTTATCCATTTGCCCTTGAAAAATAATTGTCGTTTTTTTTTTTTCAATACTTTATTTTTGTGCAAAAGTCCTGTTACATCAAAAGCATACAATGTTCGTTGTATCTTGAGTATATGACATAGGCATTTACAGTATCTCTGACTTATTACAGGTAATCCTTCGTCCGCCAACGTTGTCATGCATGCTATATAACAAAGACATTTAACTTTTTTGTTTTTCACATAACTTAAATATCAAACCAGCAGCATGTGTCGAATGACAAACTATCTACGCTAATGTGGTTGTTGATACGTAGTTAACTTTGAACTTCAGTCGGGGGGTTGTGTCACCAATCCCTTATGATGCAGTCCTGGTCCGGCCAGGGGTGGTTATGTCGCTGTTACGCAGGGATTTGGGGTTCAACCCTCTTTCCGATGCTTGGAACGAAATGAAGAGAAGAAGAGAAGAGGTAGAGTATGAAGCAAAGAAAAAGGGGGGGAAGATTGTGATTAGGTAGAGAACAGGAGGGGGGGGGGGAAATTGCGTCATATCCTCGAAGCGCGTTGGTGTCCAGCGTCTCTCCAATGGTTCCCATCTGTTAAGGTGACTCCTCTAGTTTGAGACCTCTACCCTGGAGGAGAGGAGAGGAGAGGAGGGGGAGGGGGGCATGGGCTAATTTATGTAGTGGGAAAGTTTGCTACTTGTCCATGGTTCCCATATTTTTTCAAATCTAGATGTGGAACCTCTTACCCTGGCTGTCAAATTGTCCATTAAGTATACTTATTTTAGGTTGGACATATCACCTTCCGTATGGGAGGTAGGTCCACCTTTAACCACGACTGTGCAAGGGTTCTACGTGCTGCCAACGTCACTTTATGTATTCGTTTTTGTTCCCTGTTGGTCCAGTCGTCTAGGGATCTATTCAAGAGATATGTCCAGGGGTTTAGCTCGGGTGCACTGTGGAACATCTTTTTAAGTAAGTCGAATATGTTTGACCAGTAGGTTTGTACCCGTGGGCATTCCCACCACATGTGGATATATGTGCCCCTGTGGCCACATCCCCTCCAGCAGTCGTCGGACGGAGTTTGGTGCATGTGGAATAGTTTTACTGGGGTGGCGTACCACCGAAACATGGTTTTATAGGATTGTTCCTGGAGGGATACACATATGGACACTGCATTATTCGCCTCCCATATTTCTCTCCACTCTACTCCCTCCAGGACCTCTCCCAGCTCCCTCTCCCATGTGTCAGTGTATGTCAATGTACCCCATTCCTCTGTTTCTGAGCAAATGTGTGCGTACATTGTGGTGATAAGTCTTGTTGGCATGGTTTCGTTTAGACACATCTTCTCGTAAAATGTCAATGGGGTTTTCCCTATTCTTTGTACGTGAGGGCGTTGTGCATAATCTTTAAGTTGTAGGTACCTAAAAAAATCCCTGGGGGTGAGGTGGGATGCTTGTTTTAGTTGTTCGAACGTGACTATGCCATCGTTCTCAAACATGTGGCAGACTCTCTGCAGACCTGCTTTTTCCAAGTTTGCGAATTCTCTAGCCGCCATTCCCGGGGGGAATGCCCTGTTTCTTAATAGTGGGGTAAGTGGGGATGGGGAGGTTGCTAGTTTGTATTTGGACGTCGATGCGTCCCAGAGTCTTAGGGAGTTTAATACCGCCGGGCAGGTGGTTCTCAATATTGGCCTATCTTCTCTGGGTACCCACATGTGGTATTGTGGTAGGTCTGGGCCTGTGAGGAGGGACTCCAAGTCCACCTATCTCCTCACCTCTAAGGGTGCGTGCCACATGGCCACCTGCGCGGCTAGATAATAAAAATAAAAATGTTGGAGCCCTAACCCTCCTCGTTGTTTGTGTCTATATAAGATGTTGCGGGAAATTCTATGATGCCGGTTTTGCCATATGAAGTCTCCGACTGCCTTTTGCAGTGGGGCTAGATCAGATTTTAGCAGTTTAATGGGCAACGCCTGAAACAGAAACAGGATGCGGGGTAACACATTCATCTTTACTGTGTGAATACGCCCTATCCAGGATATTGGTTTATCTAACCACTTATCCAAATCTTGTATTAGGGTTCGCATAAGTGGGGTATAGTTTAGCTGATAAAGTTTAGCAGGGTCACTTGGAAGTTGTATCCCTAGATATTTTATGTGTTCCTTAGCTATGGGAATATTATAGTTTGCCTGTAACGCCACCGTTTCCTCCGCGGACAGGCTCAAAAGTAGGGCACTTGATTTTTCCAGATTCGCCCTATAGCCTGAGAATTCTCCGAATTGTGCCAGGACGTCTTGTAGTGCTTCCATGGAATCTTTCGGTTCTGTAATCGTCAGTAGGACGTCGTCTGCATAGGCGGAAACTAGAAACTCCTGTCCCCCCACTGTAACGCCGTGTATACGTGGGTGTTTACGAAGAGCTTGTAGGAGCGGTTCCAGGGTCAGCACAAACAACAGCGGGGAGAGGGGGCATCCCTGTCGTGTTCCGTTACCCAGCTTAAATGGTGTGGACCTAGCTCCGGTGATTTTAACCTGGGCAAATACTTGGTTGTACATGGCTTTGATCGTGGCCACGTATTTGTCCGGGAATCCCAGATATTCCAGAAGCTGAAACAAATAGGGCCATTCGACCCTGTCGAAGGCCTTCTCGGCGTCGATTGCTACGATTGCCGTAGGTGTGTCTGTAGTCTGCTGTCGCCATATGAGGTCTATGTTCCTTCTGGTATTTTCGAACAGTTGTCGATCTGGTATAAAGCCCACTTAAGTTGCGCTATTGCCCTGTCGATTTAGTCTCCCGTGATGTCTTCATCCATGAGTTTTGCCGCTGCCGTCGGAAGTTTAGGAAGATCTAGGCTGCTTAAGAACGCGTGTGCGTTTTGTCTCGCCGCCATCTGTGCAGGAGTGTCTCTTGGGGTATGGTTGTAGAGCTTCTTGTAGTAATCCGTGAAGACTACTTTTGTCGGAGTGTTTTTGATGGTTCCGTCCCTGTGTTTGATTGCAGTGATATGTGTCCCATCTTGTCACGGGCGTAGAGTCCTAGCTAGTTGCGTGTCCATCTTGTTTGATTTCTCATAGAACGTTCTCTTGGACCAGGTGATGGCTTTGGCGGTGTCATCTAGGAGTTCTGTAATGGTTCTTCTGGTTCCTCCTATTTCTTCTAGTACTTGCGGAGTTTGTGCCGTCTTGTGTTGCTGTTCTTGTTTTCTCAGTGAAGCGAGCAGTTGAGTCAATCTCTGCGTCTTGAGCTTCTTCTTCCGTGTGGCTAGTTTGATGCATGTGCCTCTGATCACTGCCTTGTGCGCCACCTATATGGTGCTCGGGGACATGTCCTCCATGTTGTTTGTATTGAAATATTCTTGTATGTCTTTACGTATTGCCTCCTGCATGTCTTGGTCCCTCAGTAGATGGGGGCTGAGTCTCCAGTTCCAGGATGAAGCTGTACACAAGTTTCCCAGGGTGAGGGAGATTTCTGCGTGGTCCAACCACGTTATGGAACCTATCTCCGTGCCTACGACTTTGGCCATGCATATGTTGTTTACAAGAAAGTGGTCGATCCTGGAATAGGTCCCGTGTGGAGCTGAATAAAATGTGTAGTCCCGCGTGCTGGGGTGTTGCGCTCTCCATGCATCTATCAGTCCGCTGTCTCTTGTAAATCTGTGTAGCAACCGATCTTGGCTACCTCTGCCCTGTGACCTCAACTGGCCCGGTCTAGAGCTCCTGTCCGCGGCCGGACACGATACGGCATTTAGGTCTCCTCCGACAATAAGCATGCCGTGCGGGAGTGTCTTAATCTTAGAGGATAGGGTGTCCCAGAAAGCTATATCAGGTGAGTTGGGGGCATATATGTTGATCATGTGTATCGGATGGGAGTGTAAGGTACCGGTGAGTATGATATATCTCCCTTCCGGGTCTGGATCATAGGTCGTGATGTGGATTGGGCATTTACTATGTATAAGAATGGCTACCCCATTGTGTTTTCGATGGGACCTAGCTTCGTATGTGGTTGAGTAGGTGCGGTCCCTTAGTTGGAATGTCGTGCGTTTAGGTATGTGCGTCTCTTGTAAAAAGTTAATGTCCGATCCCATCCTTTTGGTCTCCCAAAACATCAGCCGTCTCTTTTTGGGGGCGTTCAACCCTTTAACGTTAATGGATGACAGTTTTAACGCCATATTCCTAGTTGTGGGGATTGCTGTTTGTTCGCGTGTACGTTCTCAGTCGTATGTGGTCCTTGTGTGGGATTCCCTTGGCAAGTCGCCGGATCACCGCACCGTTCGCCCACGGACTCTGACGCAGGAAGGGGGTTGAAAATAGAGGGGGTAGAGAAGTAAGTGTAGTATAAAGAATAGATTAAGAGCAAAGCAATCGAAGAGTGAGGCCTGGTCTTACTAACTGCCTAGTCGGTGTGGGGTGCAGTTCCCTGTCCCATGTCCCTACACTGGAGGGGAGTATGAGATGGGGGTTCCTGTACCATGTGACTGCCACACCGCGGAAATGTTGCATAGAGAATGTTGTGTGCTAATTCGTCTCATGTTCGGTGGATGGGTTCTATATCGTCCCCCGCCTAACGGCGTTTGGGAGCTCTCCACCTATAGTCCGGATTCACTAAGGTCGGGGACGGAACCTGTAGGGGAGTGGTGTGTCCCTCTGTCTGCGTGCCTCGTTCGTTCGGGGGGGGGGGGGGTTCTCTTTCCCTTGGGTGGGGTGTCAGTGTTATTTCTTCCTGGGTGCAGTCTGCCCCTCGGGCTTCCCTTCTGACCCTGCCTGTAGCCGGGGCAAGACCATGTTGGGCCGTGTTGCGTGGTCCATCATGTGTGCCGGGCTAGTGGCCTGAGTTTATTTTGTATTTATTTTTTTTTCCCCTCTCTCTGTACGTAATACCTTAGACATTATTGCAGAGCGAGCCAGACTACACTATCTGCAATCCTGATGGCTCATCGGTGCGCTATGCCGGGAATTAGGCCAATTTCCTACGATCCCCTATACATGCTGTTGCTCTGGGCTGAACCTGTTTGCCATTCACTCCATGACTAATGTAACTACTGTATTGACTCAATGCTTCCCTTTGGGGACGATTGAATGTACGTGCAACACATACTGTACATGCTCATTATGTCTCCAATGCTCCTCTAGGGAGGAAGCCATGCCTCCTATGTGATGTTGCGGGAGGCAGAGAGGTGAACCGCACTGAGGAAAAAGGCAAGTAAAAAACTATATTTTTTTAGTGCAAACATGGGGGGTAAGGGGAGAAAGGGTACCTTTTGTAGAGCTAGGGACACTATAGCATTACCTGTACAGGTTTATATTCCTAATGCTATAGTGTTCGTATAAGGATGCCCACCTCATAAGCTATCTGACTATATGTATGAACCACAAAATTATATACAGAATGACTGAGATAGATGGAATAGATAGATATTTAGATTTGCCCTTAGTGGCCAGACCGGTATTACATTTTCTTACTGTTAAGGACCATGGCTGTTTTTACATTTCTTTTTTTTGGGGGGGGGGGGGCATTTCTCAAGCCTAGTATCATACGTTACAATTGGGGTATTAGAAAGGAATTGCACAATTTTATATTATAACATAAACAAGATAAATCTTATGTTAGTGAGTATAATGTTAAACATAGAATGTGGCGGCAGATAAGAACCATTCGGCCCATCTAGTCTACCCAAAATTTCGAAATACTTTTAATTAGTCCCTGGCTTTATCTTAAGTCTAGGATAGCCTTATGCCTATCCCACGCATTATTAATCTCCTTCACTGTGTTAACCTCTACCACTTCAGCTGGAAGGCTATTCCATGCATCCACTATCCTCTCAGTAAAGTAATACTTCCTGATGATATTTTTAAACCTTTGCCCCTCTAATTTAAGACTATGTCCTCTTGTTGTGGTATTTTTTCTTCTTTTAAATATAGTCTCCTCCTTTACTGTGTTTATTCCCTTTATGTATTTAAATGTTTCTATCATATCCCCCCTGTGTCGTCTTTCCTCCAAGCTATACATGTTATGATCCTTTAACCTTTCCTGGTAAATTTTATCCTGCAATCCATGAGCCAGCTTTGTAGCCCTTCTCTGAACTCTTTCTAGAGTATCAATATCCTTCTGAAGATGCGGTCTCCAGTACTGCGTACAATACTCCAAGTGAGGTCTCACCAGTGTTCTGTACAATGGCATGAGCACTTATCTCTTTCTACTGCTAATCCCTCTCCCTATACAACCAAGCCTTCTGCTAGCATTTCCAGCTGCTCTATTACATTGTCTTCCTACCTTTAAGTCATCTGAAATAATTACTCCTAAATCCCTTTCCTCAGATGTTGAGGTTAGTAGGGTATCAAATACCCTATACTCTGCCCTTGGGTTTTTACATCCAAGGTGCATTATCATGCACTTATCCACATTTAAATGTCAGTTGCCACAGCTCTGATCATTTTTCTAGTTTACCTAAATCATTTGCCATTTAGCTTATCCCTCCTGGAACATCAACCCTGTTACATATCTTAATATCATCAGCAAGAAATACATACTTTACCATCAAGACCTTCTGCAATATCACTAATAGAAATATTAAAGAGAATGGGTCCAAGTACAGATTCCTGAGGTACCCCACTGGTAACTAGACCTTGCTTCGAATATACTTTGTTGACAACAACCCTCTGTTACCTGTCATTTAGCCACGGCCTAGTCCATTCAACAATATTGGAATCCAAACTTAAAGGTTACAGTTTATTGATGAGCCTTCTCTGTGGAACAGTGTCAAAAGCCTTACTGAAATCTAGGTAGGCAATGTCTACTACACCACCCTGATCTATTATTTTAGATACCCAATCAAAAAAATCAATAAGATTAGTTTGGCATCATCTCCCTGAAGTAAATCCATGTTGTCTCTGATCTTGAAATCCATGTAATTTTAGATGTTCAACAATCCTATCCTTTAACATGGTTTCCATCACTTTCCCCTCTACTGAAGTCAGGCTTACTGGCCTATAGTTTCCAGACTCCTCCCTACTACCTTTCTTGTGAATGGGTACAACATTCGCCAATTTCCAATCTTCTGGGACTACTCCTGTTAACAATGATTGGTTAAATAAATCCGCAAATGGTTTTGCTAGTACATCACTAAGTTCTTTTAATAACTTTGGGTGTATCGCATCAGCTCCCATCGACTTATTTGTCTTTACTTTTAAAAGTTGAAATAGAACCTTTTCCACTCTAAACTCACATGTAACAAATGACTCATTTGTCCATTTTCCTAACTGAGGCCCCTTTCCTTCATTTTCATCTGTAAATACTGAACAAAAATATTAATTGAGGCAATCAGCTAGACCTTTATCCTCTTATACATACCTTCCTTCTTTTGTTTTTATGTAACTAATCCTTGCTTTACTTTACTTTTCTCATTTATATATCTAAAAAGTGTTTTATCCCCCTTTTTTTTAACTGACTGTGCTATTTTCTCTTCTCTGTGTGCTTTGGAGGCTCTCATTACTTGCTTAGACTCTTTCTGCTTAATCTTATAGACCTGTCTGTCTTCCTCACTCTGGTTTTTGTTATAATTACTAAATGCTGGGTACCTGGGAAAACCCTAAAACCCCACCCCCTCCTACTTTCCTTCTATCTGTCACTTAACCCCCCCAATTCCCCCACGCAAGGGGTGCTCACGACATGAAGAAACGAGACAAATCAAGATAAAGATGGGAACCTTGCAAGGTTCAACTTGAATCCCCCCACAATGCTGGGAAGACTTGACATGACAAACACACCTAACACGACACACTAATTACGTATCAATATGTTGACCATAATATGTATGTATAATGTTTTATCTCCTTCTATACAATGTATGTATGATACGTTACTTACTAATAATCCCCCCATCCCTATTTTCTTCTGTACCCCTATAACACTTCAATAAAAATTATTGATACATAAAAAAATAATTACTAAATGCTAACTTTTAGTTTTTTACTATTTTGGCCACATCTGCAGAATACCACAGTGGTTTCTTAAATGTTTTAGGCTTTTACTGACAAGCCTAATGCAATTTTATGTTGCCTTCAGCAGTGCAACATTTAAATAATGCCATTTCTCCTGGACTCCATTTAAACTGCTCCAGTCTGACAAGGACTCCTTTACGCATATTCTAATTTTAGAAAAGTCTGTTTTTCTAAAGTGTAAAACTTTAGTTTTTGTGTGATGTGACTCAGTCACTGTTCTTAGATTAAACCACACTGACTGATGATCACTGGATCAGTAATATCTGATACCAAATCTCCATTTGTTAACACTAAATCTAGTATGGCCTCCTTACGAGTTGATTCCTCAACGAGTTGTTTTAGAGACAATCCCAGTAGGGAGTTTAGAATATGTGTGCTCCTGGCACAAGCAGCTATTTTGGTTTTCCAATTCACATCAGGAAGATTAAAGTCACCCATGATGATAACTTCCCCCTTCATTGTCATTTTAGCTATTTTCTCAACTAGTAGATTATCTAACTCTTCTATTTGTCCTGGGGGCCTGTAAATCACACCTACACGAGTTACTGTGTGATCTCCAAATTTTAACGTAACCCAAATGTTCGCCTCCCTAACTTTTATTAGGCTAGATTTTATGCTATCCTTCACATACTGGACCACCCCTCCCCCTTTCTTGCCTTCTCTATCTTTTCTATATAAAGAGTACCTTGGTATTGCTATGTCCCAGACATTTTTCTCATTATACCATGTCTATGTTACAGCCACTAAATCTACACTATCAGTTGCCATTATTGCCACAAGTTCATGGATCTTATTCCCTAAACTGCATGACTCTAAGCTTATATTTTTTAACACACTCATTACAGTTACTTTCTGTCCTTGTTTTATGGGGCAATTGGATTGATGTTTTATCACCCTTTTGCCCCCCTCCCCTCCTAGTTTAACCCCTTAAGGACCAAACTTCTGGAATAAAAGGGAATCATGACGTGTCACACACGTCATGTGTCCTTAAGGGGTTAAATACTTCCTAGCAAAACCTCTGAACTGCTCGCTGATCACATTTGTTCCCTTTTGAGAAAGATGCAAACCATCTTAATAGAGCTACCATAGAGAAACAAAGCCAAATCCTTGCTCCCAACACCATTCACCAAGCCACAAGTTAAAGTCCCTAATATGCATCCGCCTGTCGATCTGAGTGTTATGCACAGGCAGAACTTCAGAGAATGACAGTGTGGCTACAACCTGCCGTATATCATTGGGAAGAACACAACACACTTCATTTACCTCAGAAACCTCATGACATGCGCACAGTCGTTATTCGGCTTGTGGCATTTTCTTTCCCATAACCCACCAATAAACACAGACACCAATTTTCTGTTGGAAAATAAAAGTCCACAGCTTTATTTAAATATTTCAATAAACAAGATAACAAATTGGGGTCATTGCCAAATAAATCAATTTACCCCCACCCCCATCCGTACAGCATTAACCCAGACAATGACCCCATACCATAAACAATATATAACAATATAAATAACACATAAATATAACACACGGCCTACCAAAGAGGACCCATAATTGTAACTTTATTAACTGTAGGGGTGTACCGAGACACCCCTACACCACCAGGTTCGGAGCCACCGATGAGCTCGAACCAACAGACCACTTCCAACTCTGGCCTAATTCAACTTAAGCTTAGCCTAGCCACTTGCTAATCCACTTCCATCCCAATTACCCTAGCCCTATCCCGCCGCTGTGACAAAACGGGACCTGCTAAAAAACCTAGGGAGGGTGGGAGGGACAATTAACAGGTAAGTGCGGATTCTGAATTAAAATGGCCGTTTGCTAAAATGGCTGCTTAATATACTCGCACTTTTCCACACCCTTTTAGCATGCTCCACCCTAACCCCACCCCCGAATCTATAGCTCCACCTGCCTACTCCTTGGCTCTGTCAAGGCCCATTCCCCTGACTGCGCTGATCCATGGGCTTCATGACATGCGCACAGTCGTTATTCGGCTTGTGGCATTTTCTTTCCCATAACCCACCAATAAACACAGACACCAATTTTCTGTTGGAAAATAAAAGTCCACAGCTTTATTTAAATATTTCAATAAACAAGATAACAAATTGGGGTCATTGCCAAATAAATCAATTTACCCCCACCCCCATCCGTACAGCATTAACCCAGACAATGACCCCATACCATAAACAATATATAACAATATAAATAACACATAAATATAACACACGGCCTACCAAAGAGGCCCCATAATTGTAACTTTATTAACTGTAGGGGTGTACCGAGACACCCCTACACCACCAGGTTCGGAGCCACCGATGAGCTCGAACCAACAGACCACTTCCAACTCTGGCCTAATTCAACTTAAGCTTAGCCTAGCCACTTGCTAATCCACTTCCATCCCAATTACCCTAGCCCTATCCCGCCACAGCCCGAGACTTGATCCCTTAATGTCTCGAGCGCCCCCCACCACACAGAAATAGGGCCCGGGAGATCCCTTCCTGAAAACCGAGGTTTAGCAAGTCACAACCTACCTCTGAAAGGTGCACCCCATCCTTACGATAATACCCAGGTAACATACCCTCTAGCTCCCAATGCCTTACCGGGACCCCGCCTGACCTTCTAACGAAAACTGACATGGCCTTATTAACCTTCCCCCGGCATCTCGACACCGCCGCTGTGTCCCTGGCGTGCCTCCAATTAAATCTAGGAACCATCTCAGACCACACTATAACCACTCCCGGCACCCGCTCCCGGATGCGATCCAAATCCCGCTTCATTCTCCTAATTAGCTCCCTCTGAGGGATAAGCCCCAAATCGTTACCCCCACCATGTATCAGTATTACGTCCGGGGAATTTCCTTCCAACAATTTACCAAAAATCACTCCGCTAATGCTCTGCCAACTGAAACCACGAAAACCAAACCATTGTAACTGTACAGTGTCCTGAAGAAAGCCCAGTTGTGCTCCATTCCTCCGAACTGCGGCCCTCTTCTGCGCCCAATAAACGTATGAGTGACCCACCAACCATACAACCCGACCTGGAAAGAAACACAAGTTATAAACTAGCAGAGCATCGACACCACAACTCAAACCCAACCAGACACCCCCTTCAAACCAACTTATCTGTTCGTACATAAGTCCTAAAACGCGCGGACTCCCACCGACCTATCCGTTTAATCCGTTCATCCCCGAGTCCGAGCCGTGCTGCTTCCGTTGCAGCCCCTATGCGAAATGAATGAGTCCCAAATTGCATGGGATGCAAACCCAGTTGTTGCAGCCCCATGCGGAATACCCTGACAAATTGGAAGCGCGACAGCGCAAGGCCATCCTCGTGAACGAGGAAGCACCCAGAGCTTGGAGGGCGCACGCCCAAGTATTTGTGCCCACACGCTACTGGGCAGACTACCGACCCCGGCAATGCAAACAAACTTATCGTCTTACCTCGCCCCAAGACGTCCGTCTTGGAGCACCTCAGGCGTATCTCGACTTTGTCCTGTCCCAGCAACACATCCTCGAACCGGATCCCAGTCGCCCCGGACTTATTAGAACTGACCAGTTCGCCGATGCGGAACGCCCCAAAAAACGCCCAAACAAAAGCTACGGTAAACAAGAGCACTTCAAACGCAGATGTACAAACGTCATGCAGCCTGTCAGCCAGGCCTTGTAGAATGTTAAACGACACTGGCCGTCTCGAGTCTACAGACCTACGTCCTCTACGAAAGCCTTTCAACACCTGCTTCACCAAAAAAGTCTTTGTGATATCCTCCTTACCCGTGAATTTAAACCAAAATGCTAATGCTGACATGTAACGGTCCACCTTCGCGGGAGAGGCCCCTCCCGCGAATAACCGACACAATAACCACAAAAGCGTGTCCAACCTACCTGCCGGCGAATTCGCCCCTCCAGACTGCCCCATCATCTCCTCCCATTCATGCCATACCTGGGTGTACGCAGTCCACGTTCCGGGCGCCAGGGAACTTCTTATAAAGCCCCCCAAGCAAGACGTCCCGAGCCGCCACATCTCCGCCGGGCATGACTGACCTGTCTCCTGAGCTCCCGGCGCCGCTGCCCGAAAACGTTCCCACTGCGAACGAGATAAGGCGTCAGCGATAACATTCAACAATCCCGGGACGTGTTTCGCCCTAAACACAATGTTCCAAGACATGCACAGCAGCACCAAACGCCTCAACAACCATACCACAGGCAGCGAAGATGCCGAGATATTATTAATTGCCTGCACCACCGCCATGTTATCAGAATGAAAGATCACCTTCCTGTTCGCGAGCTCTTCGCCCCATAAAGATACCGCCACTACCACAGGAAAGAGTTCAAGGAAGGCCAGGTTCCTGATCAAGGCGTTTTCCTTCCACGCCACTGGCCACTCTTCCGCGCACCATCTCCCAGCCAAGTAGGCCCCGAAACCTACGCTCCCGGAAGCGTCCGTATATAAGCCTATCGCTTCTGATGACGTCGCCTCCTCCCTAAAATATACCCGACCATTGAACTCCTGTAAAAAACACAACCAAACATCCAGATCCGCCTTCATTGCAGCGGAGACTCTGATATAATGACCTGGCAATCGCGCCCCGCAGGTTGCTCGAGCCAACTGCCTGCAAAAAACCCTCCCCATAGGGATCACTTTACAAGCAAAGTTCAAGCTCCCCAGCAGGGACTGCAACTGCCTCAGGGTCACCTTCTTCGAACCCCTGACTACCCCCACCCGCTGGCGGAGCGCTGTCAATTTATCCACAGGCAACCTACATTCACCCTTCACCGAATCTATTTCCAGCCCTAGGAAGCTCAAGCATACCGTCGGGCCTACCGTCTTCTCAGCTGCCAACGGGATCCCAAAGACCTGCGCCCCCACTGCAACACCCCTAGTATTTGCCCACAACGATCGGACCCTGCCGGACCTACGCACAAAAAGTCGTCCAGATAGTGCACTACTGCACCCCCAGCCGACTCCAGACGCACCACCCATTCAAAGAAAGAGCTGAACTTTTCAAAGTACGAGCAAGAAATAGAGCAGCCCATGGGCAAACACAGATCCACGAAAAAACCCTCATCAAAGAAACAACCCAATAAGTGGTGACATGTCGGGTGAATAGGAAGCAACCTGAAAGCCGCCTCCACGTCCACCTTCGCCATCAACGCTCCCGGCCCCGCTCTCCGTACCAACTCCACCGCTTGATCGAATGACGCGTATGACACAGAGCACAGGGCCGCGTCAATGTCGTCGTTAACAGACGCCCCTTTTGGGTAAGACAAATGGTGTATCAACCTAAATTTGCCTGGTTCCTTCTTGGGGACCACCCCCAACGGAGACACCCTCAAGTTCGGCAAAGGTGGGACCGCAAAGGGTCCCGCCATCCTGCCAAGCCGTACCTCCGCCATCAATTTGTCCCGCACCACCCCTGGGTGATCCCGAACGGATCGTAAATTCAAACATAAAGTCCCTGACCCTGTCCCTTTAAACGGTATCCTAAACCCCTCCGTGAATCCATCCCTCAGAAATTCCGCGTCAGCCCGATTAGCGTAGCGCTTTAGCCATGGCAGCATCTCGCCTACCTTCACCGGAGTTGCCCCCAGAGGCAGCGGCAGGGGCCGTGGCGCCACTGGGACCTCCCCCGCTAGTCGATTTGCCTCTCTTGAAGCACCTATTGACTCCATGTGTACCGCCGCAACCGGAACACTCGTGTTTGAATCTGCACGACGAGCCCCATTTACATTGGCCCTCGTTGAAAAGCCAGCAGAAACCCTTCTTTTGCCCGGCCGGCGCCGCTCCTCCAGGTGCTGCACCGGCCGCCCCGTGAAAGGGCGCCGCCTTCTGCGCCATCATGAGCCGCATCCACAGGGGCAGATCCATCTGATCCCATCTCATGTTCGGGTTCGCTGCTAAACGTTGGCGGAACTGCTCATCGTATTTCCACCAAGCAATCCCACCATACGTCCGGTAAGCGTCCCCTATCCCGTCCCAATAGCAAAAAAGTTGCGAACAGCGATCGGGAAACTTTTCCCCGATGACGCTGGCCAGTATGCAAAAAGCCCGCAACCAGTTCGCAAACGTCTTTGGTATCTTCCGATACCTACGCTTCTTCTCTTCTTCCTCCTTCTTCGCATCCTTTTTATCCTCATCCTTTAGATCGAGGAACTCCTCCAAAGGAAGGAGAGAAAAAACCTCTACAAACTCACCTTTCCAAATCCTGTCCTTCACCTCAGACTTCAGGTGACATCCCAAGGGGCCCGCGAAAGAGACATGTACATTCTGCCGCGCCGCGTCAGAAACCTCCCCTCCTCCTACCGAACTTAAGCCTGTCCTCTCGCCTGGTTCGGGCGTGCTCCGTCCGGAGACACCACTCACCACCCCCTTCGCCTGCCCCGACGTCCCGGAACCTACTTCCGGAACCCATACCCTCGAAAATTGCGGTGAAGCCCCCTCCCCACCGCCCCATGAGTCTAACAATGATTTTAGGCAAGTTAACATGGAATCAGAATGTGATGTAACAGGCAACTCACCGCCAGAGCCTCCGGCCGCGGAAGGCCGCGGGGTCGTTTTCCTTCCCTCCGCCGCGTGCGGCTCCGGGGTGTCCCTTTGACGCCGACTCCCTTCCGCCAGATCCCTCCGTGGGACCGTAGGTGTACCGCTCCGCGACCTGTAGGGAGAAGAACACCTGGGTAGTCTGTTCGAGTGCCCCTCTACCCGCCCTTCCTCCATACGCTCCCTGTCGTCAACCCTGCGCCTCTCTCGCCTAGTAGCCAGGCCCTCTGAGTCGTAAGAACTATCCGGCCGTCCTTGAGCGCTCCCGTCGGAGGACCCAGACTCGCAGCGCCGTTCCCCTCTCCTCCTGGCCCTGCAGACTGATCCCCGCCTACTGCACCCGTCAGTAGACGGGCTCCTCTCCCTGACACACCCTGCCCGGTCTTGCCTGGCGCTTGTCCTGCGCCGCCTCTTGTACTCCGCAGGCCTAGGGTTGTCTCTGTAATCATGCCGTCCCCGGGAGCAACATTTATGGCCCTCCCGTACACTCCTAACCCCGCTGTCAGAGTGTGTGTCATACCCCTGGGACAATCCCTCACTGTCCGCTCCTCTGTCCACTGGGGA